>NC_086105.1:58993251-59618165 GCF_963921235.1 Mobula hypostoma | reverse complement strand
TTGTTAGCTCACCTCTAAGTCATGTGATCAGTAGGAATGTGCGATGGCTTCCTGCAGTGCTGTTGGCATTGTCGATGATGTCTTTCAGATGAAACATTAAAGCAAGATTGTCTCTGCTCTCTCAAGTGTTTGCAGAAGATTCTACAGCAGTATTTTGGAGCAAAACAGAAGTTCTTCCCAGTATCTTTCCTTTCGCATATTATAATCTATGTCTAAATCATGAATGGTCACATCATTTAAAATGCAGCAAACAGTTGGAACATCAGTCACAAAGGCACATCCTACAGCAATTAAAATACCAGTGCGAGTATGTCTTAATTAATCTGACAATCAACATCACCAAAATCAAATTCCCCGGGGCCTTAAAACTCTAACAAAGAATATCCTGAGATGTGAAAGGTGCTACATGAATTCAACTTCCTTCTTACCAAACAGTGTTGACCTGATCAGCTCCTATGGGCACAACGTCCATCCATGAGGAAACCAGCTTCAGGTGAGCAAATAGGGTTTCACCCTCATTTCCCTGACTTTAACCTTCCCTTTCTTAGATACATTCTTCACCCCTCTACTAATGTGTATGATCTCCAGGAACAGATGTCCATCAGTTTGATATTGACAAATGTCCCTTCAGCTGCCCCGTTGCCCAACCACCAGAAACCCCTCCCTAAACCTCACCAACTTTCCCTCAAGCCTCCTCAAAGTCCATCCCAGCTTTTGGACCCCTGCCCCAGTAGCCCCAGTTTGTGTCAAATGCGTGATATTGACTACTGGTAAAGGATTTAACTGTGTCAAATGTCCTGCATCAAGGAATGTTGATTTGTATACTCTAAACCACTGTCGGGGGGGGGGGGGGTGGGGGGGGGTCACATCTAATGGGAATGATAGACAGTATTCCAAGGAATATACATTTTTTAATAAATTTCTGGATTTTATAACTATTCCTGGTCTCATTTTCCTGTGTTTTTGCCCATTCCATGTGACTTCACATTGTACTCTAGATGGATAAGGTTAAATTATAGAATCCCCACCTGGCTTCTCTAACACAGCATCAGAATTTGTCTGGTTTGCACACTATGGCCTTAAGAATTCTGTGGCTGATCCAAACATAAAGATGCTTAAAGGCCAACTTCCCTTTGCAAAGATCCTGTGTTTTCTGGAAGAGACTATAAGATGTAGGCATTCAGCCCATCAGCTCCACCATTCAATCATGGCTGATTTATTTTTCCCTCTCAACTCCATTCTCCTGCTTTCTCCCCATAATCTTTGGCAACCTTATTAATCAGGGACCTATTAACTTCCACTTTAAAAACACCCAATGATTTGATCTTCACCGCCCTCTGTGGGAATGAATTACGCAAATTCACCACCGATTAGTAGAAGAAATTCTTCCTCATCTCAGTTTTTAAAAAAATATCCCTTTATTTTGAGGCAGTACCGTCAGATGCTAGACTCTCCTACTGTTGGAAACATACTCTCTATGTCCATTCCATCCAGGCTTTTCCATATTCAGTAGGTTTCAGTGAGATCACCCCCTCCTCGACCTTCTGAGCTCCATAGAGTACAGTCCTAGAGACATCAACATTTCCTCAGATAATACTCTTGTGTTCCTAGTGAACCTCCTAGAACTAGGAGTGTATGCAAAAGGAGATCTGAACAGGGATAGATCATGGACAACTGGCCAAATCCCAGGTTTGGCTGTAGAATTGCATTGAACTGCTGCTGCTAAGTTAGCAAACTTCACATCACCTGCCGGTGATAATAAACCTGATTCTTCTGATTCGGAGAATCCAAAGGTCTGGAGAAAAATGATCCTGGACAAATACAGTTCTTCGTGTTACAAATAGTTGCATTTCAAATTTTCTCCGTAACATCCACACCAGCTTTGGAGTACTTATCTTGAATTTATGAAGCTATTTTTCATTATGATAACCTCCCTCTCAATAAGAGAATACACACACACACAGAGTTATCAAAGGATCCAGCAGGCTCTTCAGCCTATGCTCACCATCAAACACACACGTACATTATAATATTCTTCCTTTTGTGGCAGCAGTCCGGTTCAGGAAATGAAAATTACTGTAAGTTACAATACAAAATAAATAGTGTGGCAGTGTTCATGGATTCATGGACAATTCCGAAGTCTGACGGCGGAGGGGAAGAAGCTGTTCCTGAAATGCTGAGCGGATGTCTTCAGGCTCCTGTACCTCCTCCCTGACGTAGCAACGAGAAGAGGGCATGTCCTGGGCGGTGAGGGTCCTTAGTGATGGATGCCGCCTTCTTGAGGCACTGCCTTTTGAAGACGTCCTCGATGGTGGGGAGAGTTGTGCCTGTGATGGAGCTGGCCAAGTCTACAGCCCTCTGCAGCCTAGTATGGAGTCTCCAATTCATGAGAATCTGCCTGTTGCCTGATTAATAGTCTGACTGAGTAGTAAAGAGCTTCCAATCAAAATCCCGAAGGAAGACACACATATATTCAAAACCTGGGGCAGCGTGGTAACATAATGATGCCATAATGGTACATTATTATAGTGCCAGTGATCCAGGTTTAATTCTTGCCGCTGTCCATAAGGAATTTACATTCTCTCCGCGATCCTGTGAGTTTCCTCTGGGACCTCCAGTTTTCGCCCACATTCCAAAGATGTACAGGTTAATCGGATAATTGGTCACATGGGTGCAATTGGGCTGCGTGGGTTTGTTAGGCCAGTGGGGCCTGTAACTGTGTTGTATCTCTAAAAGTATAAAACTGATACAAATTAAACAAATGGTTAAGAAACATTAAAAACAAACTTAAAATATAAATTTTAAAACACAGGAAACAAATTAATGTCATGAGATCTAAAGAACACAAATAAGAACAGTTATTGATACTGTCATGGGAATTCCTCCTTTGTTTCCACGTTTCTTTACAACATAGAAGACATTTGGCCCATCGAGATTATGCTAGCCTACACAGCAATCCTGACCGTGTGTGCTCTACCCAACATACCGGAGGAACTCAGTGGGTGAGGCAGCATCAGTGGTGGGAGAGGAAGTGTCAATGTCCTGGGTTGAAGCGTCGACCATTTTTCCTCTCTACCCCTCCCCCTACCCCTCAGATGATGCTCAACTCTCTGAGTTCCTCCAGCAGCTTGTCTGTCGCTCTAATAACTCTATAGGAATGGATATAAGAGTTAGGCCATTCTACACATAGAGGTTGGTGCACCATTCAATCATGTCTGATCCCATTCCCGGAATTCTTCTCCTGCCTTTTCCCTTACCGATCAGGAGCCTAACAAACTCCGCCTTTATTTGTCACACATACATCGAATCGTACAGTGAAACCAGTGAGGACTGTGCTGAAGGGCAGTCCACAAGTGCCACCATGTTTCCAGTGCCAACATGGCATGCCCTAGGTGTATGTCTTTGGAATAGGGGAGGAAACAGGAGCACTCAGGGATCCCACACAGCCGTGGGGATATACGACCAGCCCGACAACTTGTGAATGTGGAACTTGAGCCACAAAACTATGCAACATCTCCTGCAATGCCCATCGCTAGAGGAACCCTGTACTGTTGCAGATCTTCCCGAATTCAAAAACAAGGCACAAAAATGCGTCCAGTTCTGGCTGGGCCGTGTATAGATTGTCCGTGAACACGATAAGAAGAAGATGGGGACGAAGTATAAACTACTTATAGACAATGTCGGGAATTGAACCCCAATCACGGGCACTTTAGAGCGACTTTGCAAACCATATGCTACTGTGCTTTAAATACAAGCAATGACTTGACCCCCATAACCCTCTGAGGCAATGAATTCCTCAGATTCACCATCCTCTGGCTAAAAAACTTCCTCCTCACCTCTGTTCCAAGGGGGTGAAGTACAGGTCCTGTCCTGAGGCGGGGCAGCGGACAAACTTGGCAGCGTGTGACTGAAATACGGCGTGACCTGGGGTGTCTCTGCACAGAAAGCAGTGAGGAGGTCTATGTGTGTGAGCAGGAAATTCCCGTCGAACCCCCTATCTTCCCTGACAATTGTGGAGGTGAATGCAGGCAGATCCATGTGGAAAGAACTGGTATTTGCAGAGGTTTCTGGACTTTGTCCTCAGCCTGCCTCTTCTTCAGGCTGGACCAAGGTCTGTGGAAGTGCTGCAGCCAGTACTACTGGTGTAGGAAGGAGGAAGGGAGCCACTGAGTCACGTAGCGCTACAGCATGTTCTCCCCGTGCTGAACTGTTACTCTGCCTAGTCCCATCGACCTGCTCCCTTACCCATGTCCTCCACATCCCTCCCATCCATGAACTTGTCGAAACTCCTCTTAAATGTTGAAATGGAACCCGCATCCACCATTTCCACTAGCAGTTCATTCTATACTCGCTCCACCCTCGGAGTGAAGAAGTCCCTCCTCAGCTTCCCTATAGCTTTCACCTTTCACCCTTAACCCATAACCTCTAGTTCCAGTCTCATCCAACCTCAGTGGAAAAAGCCTGCTTCTATTTACCCCATCTATATCCCTCATAATTTGTATGCTACTATCAAATCTGCCTTCATTCTCCTATGCCCCAAGGAACAAAATCCTAAACTATTTAACCTTTCCTTATAGCTCAGGCCCTCAAGACCCAGCAAAATCTTTGTAAATGTTCTCAGCAATCTTTCAATCTTCCTTCTCTCCATTATCTTTGACTCTCTTACTAATTAAAAAAAACTATCAACCCCACCTTAAATTGTTACAAGGATTTACCTCTTTAGTGATAGCGATCAGTTAGGCACAGAGAGAATCTGAATTTACTGAGAAGTACCCTTATTGGCTCAGTTGACAAGCACACATACTTACACAACGGACTACCTGTGTACACGCCTAGTAAGTTTCCTTGACCCTCCATGAACAGTCAAAGAACAGAAAAGGTAATACAAAAAGAGTTTACACTGGCTGGGTGTGTCCCATGTTCCTGAATTAGTCTCCGCGTGCCTAACATGGGTTTATTTACTTCAGCGATCTGCGATGGTTTGTCTCCAGCAAGTTGTCACTGACTTGCATTCGAAGCTTCTTTCTTTTAAACTGTTCCTTATCAGAAAGTGTTGCATTTCAATCCCATTGGCTGGAGGCCATCTGGCTGACCTGTGTCAGTTCTCACTGGCTGCAGCCCAGGGCCCCAAGCAGTATTGTTCTTTAGCCTTCGCCTTCACCTTCATGCCTTAGGTGACGACTTCTGTTCTATTCAATTCTGACTGGCTTAAACCACTCAGATCTGGTCACCCATACACTGGGGCTGATGAGATCACAGATTGCTCCTTCAAGTCTGCTATTTTACACAATAAACAGTTTATCCAGGTGGGCCAAATGGACGAATCCCGCTCCTATGTCTTATGGTCTTTGGAGCAAAGGAGAATGAATCAAGTTAAGTCAAGACTAGTCAAGTTTATTGTCATTTAGCTATATATATGTACAAACATATATAATCATATAATGTATATAGAAACGAGACATTTCTCTGAACCAGGATGTAAAGCACAGTAACACACATAACACATAATAATTTATGAAGGTAAGGATAAAATCTACAAAGGATTCATGCATAATTAATGAACTAAAATGCATAATTAAATATTGGAAAGTATGGAACAGATTAACCAGCGACACCGAGTACAATGTGGCAGGGAGTTCAGAAGCCTAATGGCCTGGGGGAAGAAATTGTTTCTCATCCTGACCATTCTTGCTTTTATGGTTTGGAGTCTCCTTCCTGATGGTAGAAAGTTAAAGAGGATGCTGGATGGACAGGTGGGATCCTTAATAATACTAAGGGACCTGTGTACACAGCGCTCCTGATAAACGTCACCGATGGATGATAGGGAGACCCCTATGATCTTCGCAGCTGTTCTCACAGTCCTTGTAGGGACTTCCAGTCCAATGCTTGGCTGCTGCCATACTAGATGGAGATGTAACTTGTCAGGACGCTCTCAATGGTGTTCCTGTAAAAGTTAAGATGGGGGATCCTTGCTTGCCCCAATCTCCTTAGGAAGTGGAGGCACTGCTGTGCCTTTTTGTTCAGGGAGGTGATATTAAGGGACAGGCGAGGTCATCCATGATGTGGACTCACAGGAACTTGGTGCACTTAACATCTGTACGGAGGAGCCATGTATTTTCAGAAGGGGATGGTTTGTCTGCACTTTCCTGAAGTCCACAGTGATTTCCTTTGTCTCCTCCACGTTCAGGCTTAGGCTCTTCTCACACCAGTCACTCCATTTCCTCTCTGCACTCCGACTCACCATTGTTGTTGACGAGGCCAACCATTGTTGTGTCATCTGCAAGCTTGATGACACGGTCTGAGCTGGATCCTGCGACACAGTCATGCATCAGCAGTGTGAACAGCAGTGGGCTGAGCGCACAGCCCTGGAGAGCCCCATTGCTCAGCATAATAAGACCAGAGACGTTGCTGCCCACACGGTCTGACTGTGGCCTTACCGTTAAGAAAGGTGACTTGACAGAGGCATAAACAGAATGGACAGCTAGCACCCTTTTCCTAGACTGGAAGTGGCTAATATGTGAGGAAATACTTTTACGGTGATCGGAGGAAAGTACTGGGGGGGACGTTGAAGGTAGGTTTTTTACACAGGGAGTGGTGAGTGCATAAAATAACCTAGCAGGGGTGGTTTTAGAGACAGATAGATTAGGGACATTTAAGACACTCTTGTACATACTTGAAAGATACCTGTAAATGGAGGGCTATGTGGGAGGGAAGAGTTAGATTGATCATAGAGTAGGTTATAAGGTCAGCACAACATTGTGGGCCGAAGGGCTCATATTGTTCTATGTTCTATGGTCAACCAGAAAGAGGAGAGCTCTGGACCTCAGTCTGAAGGGATCATGGAGCTGAAACTTCCATTCAAAACATATCTGGATGAATATTTGATGTACGGCAAACTGGATTGAGAAATGGGACCTGGATGGGTCCCACAGACTCCCCATTGCCCTCCTCCCTGGCCTGGTTTTTATCTCTTGCAACCCACACATTTCACCCACCAGACCGCCCCACCATCTGGACAATGGTTCACATCATCAACACACGCAAATTGTAGGAAGAACTCAGCCGATCAGGCAGCATCCAGGGAGAGAAACGAACAGACAACGTTCCAGACCTAAATCCTTCATCAGAAATTCTCGGTCTGAAACATAACAGGGATAGTGGTAAAGGCAGATCCATTAGGGGCATTTAAAAGACTCCTGGCTAGGCACATGGATATCAGAAAAATGGAGGGCTATGTGAGGGGAAGGGTTAAATTGATCTTAGATAGGTTATAAGGTTAGGCCAAAGGGCCTGTACTGTTCTACAGTATGTACTATGGCCTTATGATCTTTTGAAGCAAGGCTTCGACCCAAAGCATCACAGTTCCCTTCTCTTCCCCAGACAGTGCCCCAGCTGCTTAATTCCCCCAACAGACTGTGGGAATTAGTTTCAAGAGCTCCTTTTGGTCAAAATGTTCATGACAGGCTGAGCGGCCTCCTTTGGTGCTGGAGATTTGTATGAATGAAATTCGCCAATGCAGCATTGAGGGAGCACAGCACAGTAGGAAACCAGCTTTCAGATGAGAAATTACACTGGAGCACTTTCTATAGGCCTAACTCTGAAGAAGAGCAAACTAGCCACTCCATGCGACCACACTAATATTTATCGCTCACTCAACATCTCTGACGAAGGTCATTACATTGGCATTGGTGAAAGCAGAAAATGGCTGTTGTGTTTCTTACAATCTAACAGCTGGTACACTTTACTGATTCTCAAGCACTTTGGAAAGCCCCAGGGACTTGAAGGGAATCATAGAAATTCAAGTCTTCTTTTCTCTATTTCTGGATTAAATACTGCTCTAATTAAAGACTGAAAAATCCCTGAGGATATAAGGAATGGATACATTTATTATCAGAATGTCTGCCTTCTGGGTCTCATGAAGTAATGAAAGATTTTTCTTTAAGTTGAACTCTCGATTAGCATAGAGTACCACAAACTGCAGTGTAAATGGATTAATATTTCACTTGTGGTATAAACCTCAAGAAACTATGCAGTGTTCAATTTATTTTTAGTAAAATACGTTTTAAAAAGTCTGTGGATGGTTGGTTACATTTTTAAGAACAATGATATAGTATCTTTATTCTTCACACGTACATCAAAACATACAGTGAAAAGTTCATTTGAGTCAAAGACCAACACAGTCCAATGATGAGCTAGGAGCAGCCCACGAGGGTCACTACATTTCCAGTGCCAGCACAGCACACCCACAACTTATTAACCCTAACTTGTACGTCTTTTAGAATGCGGGAGGAAATCAGAGCACCCGCCACACGGCCACAGGGAGGACATACACACTTCTTACAGACAGCACTGGGAAATGAACCAAGATTGCTGGCACCGTAAAGTATTACAACAACCACTACACTGCCACTACCATGCACAGCTAGGCCGAACCCCAGGCTGCCATTCCTACGGCAACTCAAATCCTGGAGCCGATTGCCCATCGTCTCCTCAACCGAAGGCTTGATACTTTCTTCCTGAGTGCTTCATAGGTTCTGGTGCAGGGATTTCAGCACAAAAATCTATCAAGGGTCCTTGACCTGAAATGTTAACTATTTTGCCTTCCACCTGTGCTGCCCGACTTGCTTCGGTTTTTCAAGTATATTTTGATTTTGTATCACATTTCCAACATCTGCAGTTCTTTTTGTTTTCCATTTCTGGGCCAGTGTTGAGATGTTAAGATAGAACATAGAGCACTGAATACCACTGCACCATACAGGCCCTTCAGCCCACGATATTGTGCCAACCTTATTAAGTAAGATCAGTCTAACCATTCCCTCCACAGCCCTCCATTCTTCTTTCATCCACGTGCCTATCTAAAAGTCCCTAATGTATCAGCCTCTACCACCACCCTGCAAGGACATTCCATGCACCCACAACTCTCTGTGTAAAAAACCTATTTCTGATATCCCCCTATACTTTCCTTCAATCACCTTAAAATTATGCCCCCTATTATTAACCATTTCCACCCTCGGAACGAGTCTCTGTTTCTCCACTCTGTCTGTGCCTCTCATACACCTCTATCAGGTCACCGCTATCAATGTGAATGCTGATATGATACGGGCTAACTTTGACACAGGAGACTGCAGAAACCTAGAGCAAGAACCATCTGCAGGAAAACTCAGCGGGTTGGGCAGCATCTGTGGAGGGAGAGGTATTGTCAATGTTTCAGGTCGGAAACCTGTGCTGTCCCCAGGGGTTCCTACAGCCATCCACTGTTTGCACTAGTTGATTTTGGTCTTACCAAAGACCCAATGATCTCTTGTGACACAAATTGTCCGGAGTTCTTCTCCCTTCACAGATGCTTCTCGACCTGCAGAGTTCTTCCAGCAGATTGGTTTTTCTCCGATTTCCATCACCGGCAGTCTCTTGTGTCTGTGGCTTTTTCATGCAAGTCGTTCAGGAAATGCATCCTAAAAAGCACGCATGCATACTCTCGCTGCAAGTCCTATGACTGGGCATTTAGGTCCAGCACAGAACATATTAGAGCATTGCAATAAAGGACAAAGTCCAATTTCTAGTTACCAGGAAGGCATCCGTTAGTCTTGCGAGACCATGGATCTGCGCCTGGAAAGTCTTCACTCTCCAGAGCGCAGGCCTGGGCAAGGTTGTATGGAAGACCAGCAGTTGCCCATGCTGCAGGTTTCCCCTCTCCATGATGTTGTCCAAGGGAAGGGCATTAGGACCCATACAGCTTGGCACCAGTGTCGTCACAGAGCAATGTGTGATTAAGTGCCTTGCTCAAGGACACAACACGTTCCCTCGGCTGGGGCTCGAACTCACGACCTTCAGGTCGCTAGTCCAATGTCTTAACCACTTGGCCACGTGCCCACTCTAGTTACCAAGATATACAGATTTCTGTACATGTACGGTTGAGAGCATTCTGATTAGTTACATCTCAGTCTGGTATGGAGGCGAAAATGCACAAGATCACAAGAGGCTGCGAGGTGGGGTGTCTGCAGGCTCCATCACACCCCACTATCAAGGACATCTTCCAGAAGTGGTACCTCAAGCACCATTATTAAGGACCCTCACCGTCTGGGGCATGCCCTCTTCTTGTTACTACCTTCGTGAAGATGCACACTCGACATTTAAGAAACAACTTCTTCCCTTCCACTATCAGAAATTCCCAAGAACCCATGAAACCGACCTCATTATTCTTTGTTTGCCTCATTATCTATTTTTTGTCACTTGCAGTAATTTTATTCCTATGCACTGTACATCTGCTGTAAAACAAGCCATTTTGTGTTATCTAGGGAGGCATGGTAGCGCAGCAACCAGCATAACACTTTACAGCATCAGTGATCATTGTTCGAGTTTAAGTCCCACTACTGTCTGTAAGGAGTTTGTACGTTCTCCCCATGACCTCAGACTGTGTTGGTCGTTGACGCAAATGACGCATTTCACTTTACAGTACTGTGCAAAAGTTTTGGTCACATGTAAAACATTCGGTAAAGCCAAGATGCTTTCAAAAATAACGAAATGAAAAGTTTCTATATATCAGAAATTTACTATAAAGAGCAGTAAACAATAAAAAATCAAATCAGTATTTGGTGTGATCTCTAAATTGGAATCAATTCTCTTAGGTACAATGTTGAGCAGTTTTATAAGAAAATCAGCTGGCGGGTTGCTCCAAACATCTTGCAGAACTTGCCACAGTTCTTCTGCAGACTTTGGCTGTCCTGCTTGCTTCTGTCTCTCCAGGTAATCTCAGACAGCCTCGATGATATGGAGATCAGGGCTCTGTGGTGGCCATACCATCTGAGATCATACAAAAAATCCAGCGTGGACAATACTGTATGATTTGATGTTTCAATGTACGGTACATGTGACAAATAAAGCTAATCTTCTTAACTTTTATCCTTTAAATCTGATAATAATTCTGTTTCTGATTCTGAATCGGGGTTTGTTTTTCAATGCAGGGTAAACTGAGAACACATTGGAGACCTGGTGAAGAGTCTCGGGCCAAGGTGGCCACGGATTATTTCTCTCCATGTATGCTGCCTAACCTGCGGAGTTCCCCCTGCATTTGGTGCGGGTTACACGTAAGCTTTAGCCAAGGAAAGTGTTGTGTTTTGTAACTTCAAAACATTAAACTATTTCAAAGGAAGACATGGGAGTCCAAAATGCGGGTCTAACTTTGTGTTCACTCTTTAGCAAGGCACGCAGCTGTGCAAGATTACTCGAAAATTTTTGAAATATTGAATGCACAACAGAGCGCTTTACAAAAAAAGATAAAGGACATCAAAAAAAAATCAAGCAGCACACTGAATGGAATCTAGATATCGAGATGAAGTTTCATGCTGCTTCCGAACATAGTACACCCTGTGACCTATGCTGTTCAGAGAAAGCAAATCAAAACAAAAATTACAAAGTGGATTTTCAAAGGATTAGTTTTTAAACATGGCTTAGTGAACCCCATACGGGGTATCACTTTGTATCAGACTCCATTAATGTGTGCACTACATATCCAATTCTCAGTTGTCAGATTAAGAGCAACTTAATGATAACAAGGACAACACTAGATGTGCTCTTTCCAAATGTAAGAATTGTGAGACCTGGCTTACATTTCAACTTAACTCTCAGTTATTTTTAGTTCCCATGGACAAATTCCCAGAAAATAAGGAGTGTTTTTAGTAACTTGCAGCAATTACTCTGAGTGCATTAGCAGCAAAAGGCTCAGAAGTATTTGTTGTTTTAAGTGCCTGGGAAAATTGTCAGTTCTGAGGCAGCAAGATGGTTAGTGTTTGCTTCATACATCTAGCCTTCCCCTCACTGCAACACACCCTCTCCTCCCCTTCCACACTAGGCAGCGTGGCAGCATAATGCTTCACAGCACTGGTGACGTGGGTTCAATTCCTGCTCTTGCTTGTAAGGGTTTTTTTTACTTTCTCCCTGTGACCCCGTGGATTTCCTCCAGGTGCTCCGGTTTCCTCCCACATTCCAAAGATGTAATTTGTGGACATACTATGTTGGTGCTGGAGGCTCGGCAACACTTCTGAGCTGCTTCCAGCACATCCTCAGGCTGTGTTGGTCATTGACGTAAAAGTCACGCTTCACTGTATGTTTCAATGTATGTGACAAATAAAACTAATCTTTAAATCTAATTAGCTGGGTATTTCACAGAAATGGTAAGATCCAACTCAAGGGTAGCTGGTGATTGAAAGATTAGCTTTATTTGTTACATCGAAACACTGAAACAAACACTGATTTGCATCAAATCAGATCAGTGAGAAATGTGCTGGGCAGCCCACGTATCTTGCCGTGCTTCCAACGCCAACATAGCACGCTCACAACTCACCCACTCTAACCAGTACATCTTTGGAATGTGGGGGTAAGCCAGGGCACCCAGGGAAAGCTCACGTGGTCACGGGGAGAACGTGCAAACTGCTTACAGACAGCGGCAGGAATCGAACCCTGATCTTAAAGCTGGCACTGGAAGGAGTCGCACTAACAGCTAGACTACTGTGCCAACCTGTAATTGGTTTATGATTGTCCCATTACTGAGATACCATGAAAGGCTCCGTTTGCATGCCATCCAGACGGTGTTATAGTTACTGAGAGAGTGCAGTGCAGGCAGACAAATAAAGTGACGACACCGGCCAGTTGCTGGATAGCAGGTGAGCTCAGCGACATGGGATCATTGCTCACCATGTTGTCTTCTGCCACAGCCTCCCAGGGGAGACACCGTCGGAAATGCTGCACAAGGAAATAAAACCGCAAAAGGTACGCTGGTATTGGCACAGGAATAAATGTGGCACCGTACAGGCCAGCTCTCCCTTCGATTGTGCATTCAAATGTCCTATTGCTAGGAAATAAACTAGATCACCTCAGTCTGAGATTGAATCAGCACAAGATCGTGATGGAAACTGGGCTCCAGGGCACCAACCCCGAAGCGGTTTCAACTTTTATTGGACTGACAGAATTCCCACAATCTCTGGCAAGACCTGCAATCGAGGTTTACATTGATAAGTACTGCCAAGTGAATGCTTCAGTAGTGCCGACCCCTTGTTCAGCTCAGGTAGAGTTCTTAACTGAGACGAGCAGCCCCTTCTATTTACCGAGGGAGTTCACTGCTATTGTGACTGCCGCTGTATATATCGCGCCCCCCCCCCCCTCCACCGAGGACACGAGGCACATGTGGCAGGGCATTAAGACCAAAATGACTGTAAGTCCACCCTGCGCATCAGCAACAGTGACATTCTCTTCCTGATAGGCTGAGTGTCTTCTACGCTGGGTTTGATGCAAGGAAGCCCCCCTTCCCCTCCCCGCCAGGGAGCAGATATTTTGTCTGGCCACAGCTGATGTGAGGAAGACCCTAGCCAGGGTCAACCCATATAAAACGTACAGGTAATGTACCTGATCGGGCGCTGAGGGATTGTGCAGCCCATTTTCTAACAGACATCTTCAACGTTTCTCAGGAACAGTCCACTGTCCCATCAGGCCTCAAGGCAGCCACCATCATCCCGGTGCCCAGGAGAGCGACAGTAATCTGCCTCAATGTGACACTGACCTCAACAGTAATGAAGAGCTTTGAGCAGTAGGTTATAGATCACATGAAATCCCATCTCCCTGCTACTTTGGACCCTTTCCAGTTCGATTATTGCTCAGATCAGTCCACTGATGATGCCACAGCCTCTGCCCTCCTCTCCAACCTGTCCCACCTGGAAAATGATGCTTCATATGGCCGGATGCTGTTTATTGACTTCAGCTTGGCATTTAATACGACCGTCCCTCGGAAGCTGGTGGGTAAACTGTCCTCATTGGGCCTCAGCACCTCTGTCTCTCTGAAACTGGATACTGGACTTCTTGACAGCCAGTCGGTGTTGGCAGAAGCATCTGTAGTTCCACCACACCCCAGGGCTGTGTGCCCAGCCTGCGGCTGATGTGTGACTGCACTGCTGGACCCAGTTCAAACCGTGTCACCAAGTTTGCTGATGTCACAGCAGTGAGTGGCCTCGTAAACAATGACAACCAGACAGTATGCCAAGTAGAATGATGCGAGCACAACAACTTGAGTCTCAGTGTGGACTTGAGGTTGTTATGCTCAGGATGTGCACAACATTGACATCAATGGATCTGGGGTTGAGAGGGTAAACATCTTTAAGTTCCTCAGCATCCACATCACTGAGGATCTCACGTGGTCTGTACATACCAGTTGTGTGGTGAAAAAAGCACAACAGCACCTCTTTCACCTCACACAGTTGAAGAAGTTTGGTATGTGCCCCCATATCCTTTTTTTTTTGGTGTGTGCGCGCGTGTGCGTCTACGTGCGTGCATCCGTACGTGTGCAATGTTGGCGGGACGATGTCTTTTTCATGCCTTTACAAGGCACGGAGCGAGAGGGAGAGACTGTCTGCCACGCCATTCCTCACACAGACATTTCACAGTATTTTTCCCTTTATTTTATGAGATCGAGTTGCGATCTTGACACTCAACCCGGCACGGATGGAAAGCGTACTCGGGAACGGACCCAGCTGGGTTCGAACCCGGGAACCTCCGTTCCAGAGTCCGGCGCTGATGTCATTGCGCCACCAGCCGGCCCAGGCCCCAGTATCCTAAGAACTTTCTACAGGGGCACAATTGAGAGCATCCTGACTGGCTGCATCACTGTCTGGTATGGGAATGGCAAGCACTTGACCACATGTCCCTACAAAGGATTGTGAGGACTGCTGACAGAATCACTGGGGGTCTCTCTTCCAGCCATTAGAAATATTTGTCAGGACGGCCCTTAGCATTGTCAATGATCCTTCCTATCCATCCAACTATCTCTCCTACCATCAGGCAGGAGGTACTGTATCACTGGGTCAAGAACTGTTAGGACGGGAACCAGCTTCTTCCCCAGGCCGTAAGGCTACTGAACTCCCTGTCACCATCCAGGTCTCATCACGTATGAAGCACCAGAAGCTTTATACTGTTTACTTCTTCACTTGTGTCATAAATGAACCTTATTTATCTGTGGTAATATTACTTTATGTGTCCTGTAAGTGAGTTATACGTACTGGGTGGTACACTTTGGTCCAGAGCAATGTTGATTCATTTAGCAGTATACATGTGTAAGGCTGAATGACAAAAAACTGAACTTGAAATAGATCTAATCATACAGGAGTTGGTCACTTGAATCGTTAAGGGACAGAAGGCTCTGGACCAAAGCTGTGAGAGCACCTGATGTTGGATGATACATTTTGAAATCCTCACATTCCTGCTGTGCACATCAGTCAATAGTTGGGCTTTGCTTTGCTTATATTTGTCTCTTCTGTTGTTTTTGAGTGAATTTTGGATGTTCAGTGTTAATAATGATGAATACCATATGGAGATCAGCACTGCTATGAATCTTCATTTATGCACATTTTATTCCATATCCGCACTTTAATTGCTAATTTTATTTTTATATAATTCTTAATTCTTTATATTGTTGAGTGTTGTTCTTTTTTGTTGTATGACATGGCCTAACCAACACACCACTGCAAATTCCTCGTGCATCTACAGTAAATGTTTACAGGAAATAAAGTTGGTCGTTGATCTGCCTGTGTTATACTTTTATTAAGAATAAAACAAAGTTTTACACGTTATTATACATATAAATAAGCAGCAGGACACGTAACTATTGTGACAAAAAATCCATAAATATTGCCACTAATTCATTAACCAAGGAAAATCTCCGCTCAAAATTATCATGCCATGCAAGAGAATTTTTCAGAAGATTATCACCAATTTGGGCAAAGGTTTGCCACCCCTGATATACATTCACTAAATATTGATCTGGGCACTTTTCAAATGTTAATCTAGGCACCACCTCTCAGGCAGTGTGTTCCAGGTCGGGTAAAAAAAATCTTGCTCATATCCACACTGAACCTTATCCTCCTTACTTTAAACATATTTCAACAACCAACCAGCTGGAGGAACTCAATGGATTGACCCATCTATTCAGTACCAAACTATTATTCTGCCTAGTCCCATTAACCTCATCTGGTCCATAACACTGAGTGCCCATCCCATCCATGTACTTGCCCAAACATCCATTAAATGTTGAAACTGACCCTGTGTCCACATTTCCACTGGCAGTTCACCACCCTCTGAGTGAAGAAGTTCTTTCTTAGATGCTCCTTAAAAATTTCACCTCTCACCTTTAACCTATTACCTCTATTTCTAGTCTCACCCACCCTTAGTGGGAAAAGCCTGTTTGTATGTATCCTATCTTTACTCATAATTTTGTATACCTCGATCAAATCTTGCCTCATTCAGTTACACTTCAGGGCATAAAGTCTTAACCTATTCAGCTTTTTCCTATAACCTGGGTCCCCAAGTCCTGGCAACACCCTTGTACATTTTCTCTGCGCTCTTTCAATTTTATTGACATCTTTGCTGTAGGTGGGGGACCAGAACAGCACACTGTACTCCAAATTAGGTCTCACCAACATGTTATACAACTTCAACATAACATCCCAATTCCTGTACGCAGAGCTTTGATTTATGGAGGCCAGTGGGCCCAAAGCTCACCTTATGACCCTGTCTACCTGTGACACCACTTTGTGTTCCAGAATCTGACCTACTTGCAGCAAGAATGTTTATCAGAAATATATCAAACATTTACCATCGAGGTGGACAAAATGGTCCTGTGTGCTGAAGAAGCAAGAAGAGATGGGTTACTTTTGAGTTACCTAGGAGATGTGGACCATACACAGAAATGGGCCCTTTGACCCATGATGTCTAAGCACACCATAATGCCAATTTAAACTGCACATGGTCGTATTACTCCCCTCCCTGTCTGTTCATGCATTTGTTTAAATGACTGAAATAATTGATGTCCTATGTATCTCTACCACTTCCCCTGGCAACACATTCCAGGCAACTGCCTCTCACAGTGTGTAAAAAAATGCCTCTTTCTAAGGAGAATAAAATTTCATTCCTCCTGAGTATATGCTAAAATGTGAAACACAAAATTGCAGTTTGTAAGACAAAATGTGTTCCTCTGGGATGTCGGAATATCATGAGAAAATAGGTGGTGACCAGAGCACAGCTATGTTTTGAGAACATAGTGTAAGTACCAGTCAGAATCAGGTTTAATATCACTAGCATATGTCTTGAAATTTGTGGCAGCAGTACAGTGCAATACATAACAATAATAACTATAAATTATGATGAGTATATATAAATTAAATTAAATAAGTAGTGAAAAAAAGAGCAAAAATAGACAATGGGTTCACTGTCTATTCATAAATCTGATGGCAGAAGGGAAAGAGCTGTTACTCAAATATTGAGCATGTGTCTTCAGGCTCCTGTACCTCCTCCTTGATGGTAGCAATGAGAAGCAGGCATGTCCTGGGTGATGGAGGGTGGTCCTTAATGATGAATGCCACCTTTGTAAGGCATCACCTTTTGAAGGAGTCCTCGGTGTTGGGGAGGCTGGTGCCCATGACAGAGCTGGGTGAGTTTCCAACTTTCTGCAGCTTTTTCCAATCCTGTGCAGTCACCCCTCTATACCAGATGGTGCTGCAAACCAGTTAGAATGCTCTCCACAGTACATCTATAGATACCCGCAAGAGTCTTTGGTAACATACCAAGTCTCCACAAATTCCTAACGAAATGTTGCAACTGTTGACCCTTCTTTGTAATTGGATGAAATGTTGGGCCCAGGATAGATCTTCAGAGACGTTGACTGCCAGGAACTTGGAACGACTAACCCTTTCCACTTATGATCCCTCGATGAGGACGGCTGTTTGTTCCCTCGTCTTACCCTTTCTGAAGTCCACAATCAATTCTTTGGTCTTAGGGATGTTGAGTGCAAGGTTATTGTTGCAGCATTACTTAACCAGCTGATCTATCTCATTCCTGTACTCTTCCTCATCACCTTCTGAAATTCAGCCAACTAAAGTTCCGCTATTGACAAATTTATAGATGGCATCTGAGCTGCACCTAGCCACACAGTCATGGGTTTAGAGACAGTACAGCAGTGGGCAAAGCACACATCCTTGAGGTGCACCAGTGTTGATTGTCAGTGAGAACGTGTTGTTTCTGATCCACACTGACACTGGTCTCCTGATGAGGAGGTCAAAAATCCAGTTGCAAAGGGACCTACAGAAGCCCAGTTTTTGGAACTTGTTCATTAGAACCGAGGGTATGATTGTGTTGAATGCAGAGCTGTAATCAGTAAACAGCAGCCTATTGTAGGTATTGCCATTGCCCAGGTGATTCAAGGCCAAGTGGAGAACCAGTGTGATTGCATCTGCTGTAGAATTACTATGGCAATAGGCAAATAGATTCTTCTAATCTGTCTAAGTCCTTCTGAAGCCTTTCTACTTTTTCAAAATGACCTGTCCCCTCGACCTATCTTCATCACCTGCAGACTTTGCAACAAAGCCATCAATTCCATCATCCAAATCATTGACATATAACGTAAAAAGAATTGGTCCCAACGCAGACCCTTCTGGACAGCACTAGTCACCAGCAGCCAGTCAGAAAAGGCTCCCCTTATTCATACTCTTTGCCTCCTGCCAATCAGCCACTGATTTATCCATGCTAGAATCTTTTCTATAATACCATGGCTCATAACTTGTTAAATAGCATCATGTGTGGCACCTTGTCAAAGCCTTCTGAAAGTCCAAGTACACAACATCAACCAATTCTCCTTTGTCTATCTTGCTTGTTACTTCTTCAAAGAATTGCAGCAGAGTTGTCAGGTAAGATTTGCCCTTGAGGAAACCATGCTGACTACAGCCTATTTTATTATGTGCTTCCAAATATTCCAAGACCTCATTCTTAATAATCTGCTCCATCATCTTCCCAACCACTGAGATCAGAGAATCTGGCCTATAGTTACCTTTCTTCTGCCTCTCTCCCTTCTTAAAGAGTGGAGTGACATTTGCAAATTTCCATTCTTCAGAAATCATTCCAGAATCTAGTGATTCTTAAAAGACCATTACTAATGTCTCCATGATCTCTTCAGCCACCTCTTTCAGAACTCTGAGGTGTACACCATCTGGTCCAGATGACTTATCTACCTTCAGACCTTTCAGTTTTCCAAGAACCTTCTCTCCAGTTATGGTAACTTCACACACTTCATGCCCTCTGACACCTGGAACTTCTACCATACTGCTAGTGTCTTCCATAGTGATGACTGATACAAAATACTTATTCAGTTCATCCGCCATTTCGTTGTCCCCCATTACTACCTCTCCAGCAATGTTTTCCAATGGTCCGATATCTACTCTCATCTCTCCTTTACACTTCATGTATCTGAAAAAACTTTCGGTATCCTCTTTAATATTATCGGCCAGCTTACTTTTGTATTCCATCTCTACCTTCTTAATGACTTTTTTAATCGCCTTCTGTTGCTTTTTAAAAGCTTCCCAATCCTCTAACTTCCCACTAATCTTTGATCTATTATTTGCCCTCTTATGTTGGCTTTGAATTCTCTTGTTAGCCATTTGAACCAAAACAAAAATCCATAATAGTACAAAGTGAAATTACTGGCACTACAACACAGAATTACCTTTATTCTCAATTACTTAATTTTTGTTTGTGTCGTTCTGAAATGTTCCCAGATTTCAGGTTTCCTATCCTTACTCTTTTTGGCAGTGTTACGTGCAATTCTCCTTTCATCTCAACTAACTTTAATTTCTCTTGTTAACCACAGCTGGAGAGCTTTTCCTGTTGAGTTTTTTGTGCCTCAGAGGGACTTGTATTGTTAGAGACAATTGTGTTAGGGTAACAGCTGTACAGAGGAAGTGAGAGCAGAGCTTTATGAAGCTCATCTGGAGAAGAGATTCACTAGAACTACTGACGCAATGAATTTTTCACAGATATTACGTATAGCTCACAAGTTATGATTTTGTGGTTGAATAGGACAGTGGCGCATTGGCTGCAGCCACTGCCTCACAGATCCAGTAACCTGGGTTCAATCATGACCTCCCATACTGTCCGTGTGGAGTTTTCACGTTCCACCCGTGACCAGGGAAATTTCCACCAGCTGTGTCAGCTTCCTCCCACGTCATAAAGAAGTTAATTGGCCGCTTTAGATTAGTGTAGGTGAGGAGATTAAAACTCCCCAATGCATTACCAGCACCAGTCTACCTGGCAAGGGAATACAGTATATACAGAAAAGTGCTGAAAAAATTCCAGCAATATCCCACCCACCCTGCCCATGGACTGTTTGTCCAACTCCTATCAGGGAAGAGGCCACACAGCATCCGCGTTGGGACCACCAGACTCAAAAACAGTTACTTCTCGCAAGCAGTAAGACCTCCACCCATTAAACCACCCCTCCACAACCCCCACTTTATCATTTCCTGTCTGAATCACCTTGTGTACAGACGCTCCTGTACGTAGCGTCACTTTATGGACAGTCTACGTATATAAGCTATTTTATATATTTATATGTATTGAGTTTCTTCCTTTTGTTTATGCTTATTGCATTTCTTTAGGTTGCATCAGATCCAGAGTAACAATTACTTCGTAATGCATTGGGCAGTTTTAACTACCTCACTGATACTAATCTAAACAATCTTAAATCTTGAATCTTGAATTTGTGTTTATTTTATTTTATATTAGTTAGAGATCCAGTGAGGAACAGACCCTTCCAGCCCAACGACCCACACCGCCCAGCGACCCACCTATTTAACATTGGGAGCTGATCCTTACAGCCCAACAAGCCATGCTGCTGAATGACCCACCTACTTAACACTAGCCTAATCACACGATCTTGAATCTTGAATCTTGAAGCTGATGGGTAAAGCATGGAAGGAGTGGATGGGAGAATAAAATGGGATTGAATTTCGAAGTTCAAAGTAAATGTATTATCAAACTATATATATGCCCATATACAACCATGAGATCAGCTTTTCTTTGTGGGCACACTCAGTAAATCCCAAGAACCATAATAGAATCAATGAAAAATTGCACCCCAGCAGGTCAGACAAACAACCAATGTGCAAAAGACAACAAACTCTGCAAATTCAAAAGAGAAAAATAATAATAATAGTAGTAAGTAAATAAGCAATAAATATCGAGAACATGAGAAGAAGGGTCTTTGATAGTGAGTCCATAGGTTGTGGAAACGGTTCAGTGATGGGCCAAGTGAAAATGAATGAAGTTATTCCCACTGGCTTGGGAGCCTGATGGTTGAAGTTTAATAACCGTTCTTGAACCTGGTGGAGAGTCCTGAGGCTCCTGTACCTTTTTCCTCACGGTCCCAGTGAGAAGAGAGTGTGACCTGAGTGGTGGGGGTCCCTGAGGATGGGTGCCGCTTTCTTGCATCTGCGCTCGATGTAGATGTGCTCAATGGTGGGGAGGGCTTTACCCGTGATGGACTGGGCCATGTCCACTACTTTTCGTAGGGTTTTCCATTCAAGGGCTGTGATGCCCGGTATGGAAATATTCTTCGCCACACATCTATAGAAGTTTGTCAAAGTCTTAGATATCATACCAAATCTTTACAAACTTGTAAGGAACTAGTGTCGGTTAGTGCTAAAGACTGCTTGTTAGTTCACACATGCTCCTTTGACTGGCTGTTTGATTAAAAGATTAGATGTCTGCTTCATTACACAGATACAGTAAATTAACCCTTTCATTCCTGGAACCATTCTTGTGAACTTCCTCCGAATCCTCTCCAATGCCAACACGTCCTTTCTTAGATAAGAGATCCAGAGCCCTATCACTCTGGTTCCCCTCCCCCTGCCAAATTAGTTCAAACCCTCCCCAGTTCCAGCAAACCTGACCAAGCTTTACTTCTGACAGTGTTAGAATGAACTGCCACATTAAGGTTAGTTTAATTGACCATCAAAGTTTTAGAACATACACCATTTGCATCAATGACCAACACAGTCGGAAGAAGTGCTGGAGGCAGGCTGCGGGTGTCGGCGTGCTTCTGGCAGCGATTGAAAACACCCACAACTCTCTAACCCCAACCCATATGTCATTAGAATGTGGGAGGAAACCAGAGCACCCGGAGGAAACCACACAGTTAGAGGGTGCAAGTACAAACTCCTTACAAACAACAGAAGGAATTGAACTCCAATCAGTGCTAACTGCTATGCAACTGTTCTACCAGAGCAGGTGATGGAAGCAGATACAATGACAATATTTAGAAGGCAGTTGGACTTAGATAGGAAAGGTACAGAGGGAATACAGGACTAATGCAGGCAGATAGACTTAGTGTAGATTGGCACTATGGTTGATATAGATGAAGAGGGCAATAAGAGCCTATTTCTATGTCATACAATTTATACAGTCAATTCTGTTCAGTCACCAATATCCCCTGAACAGCACAGAGTTATCACTGACTCAGCGGGTGTTTGGCTGCTCCACCAAAGTTCACACAGCGGCACCGCGGATGTTAGGCCCGATGTCTAGCTGTTAACCAGGTTGATAATGGGATCCTGCTCTTCTCAAGTTGCCTGACACTTTGGAAACAGCGAGGAGAATTTCTTCAGTCATAGTGTGGTGCAAGTGTAGAATGAGCTGCCAGCAGAAGTGATGGATGAGCTTTCAACTGTAACATTTAAGAGAGGTTTGGATAGATACATGGACGGGAAGGGTATGGAGGGTTATTGTCCAGGTGCAGGTAGATTGGACAAGGCATAAGATTGGGTCAGCAGGGACTGAATGGGCTGAAGGGCCTGTTTCTATGCTGCAGTACTCTGTGTCTTGATGGACCACAAGGGAACTGATTGCCAGTGAAGAACCTCAGGATGTCTTGAGAATGTAGTTGGCATGGTTAGTAACTTCCCGGATGACACCAAGATTGATGGTGTAGCGGAGAGTGAAGAACGTTACCTTGGATTACAACAGGATCAAGATCAACTTGGAAATTGGACCAAGCAATTGCAGACGGAATTTAACTCAGTCAGGTGAAAAATTTTGCATTTTGGTAAGTTAAACTAGGGCAGAACTTACACAGTAAATGCCAGGGCCCTGGACACTATTGTGGAACAGAGAGACCAAGGGCTACAATTTCCTGAAAGTGGTGACAAGGTATATAGAGAGGTGAGGTGATGCAGGGATGGTGAAGACCATGTTTGGCACACATGCCTCTATTGGTCAGGGCAATGGGTACAAGAGCTGGTCACATTGGTGATACCACACTTGGAGTATTGTGTTCAGTTCCGGTCTCCTAACTAGTGTGTCATCAAGCTGGCAGGAATGTAGAAAAGATTCATAAAGATATTACCAGAAATGGAAGGCTTGAGTTATAGACACTGAATAAGTTGAGGGTTCATTCCCTAGAACACAGGAGGTGAAGTTTATAAAATCATGAGGGAGGTAGGTAAGGTGGATGGTCAAAGGCGGGATTAGGTTAACACTCCTATGCTTACTTGTATTTTTATATAATCACCTCTATACGTGTACTTAATTGTTGAATGAATTTTCCAGTCATTATGGTACAGTTGCTTCCACATTTTTCTAGAAACTTCTTAGTTTTCCGTACAGGTATCACACCACTTGTCAATATATGGGTCAATTGTTTTCACTGGAATGCTGTTCCCTCTCATTTGAGTATGAGTTGACCATGACTTCTGTTTCTTTGTCTGTCTTTCTTTGTTCTTCATTCTTGTAACACTTACAAAATAGCTGTCACCGCCAAGTTTTATTCCTCATTCTTGATTTCTGAGGAACCTCTGAATCTCAAAAGGATCAGCATCCAAAAATAATTTTCTCAAGGAAGGGGAGTCTGAAACCAAAGGACAAAGGTTTAAGATGTGAGGGGAAAAGACTTAAAGGGAAACTAAGGGACAACTTCTGCAACATGTTGCCAGGCAGAGTGGTAGAGATAAGCACAATTACAACGTAAAAGTCATTTATACAGGTACTTGAGAAGGAAGAGTTAGAGGATTCCAGTGAAAACAATTAACCCACATATTGACAAGTGAGGAGGAGAAGATAGCGGCGTGACGCAGCGCGCGTGGCTGCTCCGAAATGATATCGTATTTGTAAGTAGGATGCCGTGCACAATCCTGATTTGATGGAGATAGACGTGAGAAGCACGGAGGAACATCTGGAGAAACTTCTGAAATGCCTGTTTCACTGCCGCTGCTACTGCGCGATCGAGAATCTCTGGAGGGGAAGGCCCCAAATCCTTGGCTTTGCCTATTGCCAGAGCTGGAGTCGAAGTGCTCGGCAGAGATGGTGCTCGGTGCTCAGTGCTTGGTGTTGGAGGGCTGGTCGGAGGCTCGAAGTTTTCAGATGGACTCAAGAGTTTGCTGTGGTCGGGTACTTCCAGCGTGCTGCATCGGCAAGTTTGCTGCGCTGGAAGCTCAAGGCAGGGAGAGTTTTTCTTCCTTCTACCGTCTGCGTGAGATGATGGGACTTTCGAGAGACTTTGAGACTTTTTTTTACTGTGCCCATGGTCTGTTCTTCATCAAATTACGGTATTGCTTTGCACTGTTGTAACTATATGTTATAATTATGTGGGTTTTGTCAGTTTTTTTTGTCTTGGTTTGTCTTGTGTTTCTGTGATATCATTCATGGAGGAACATTGTATCATTTCTTAATGCATGCATTACTAAATGACAATAAGAGAGCACTGCGTGTCCTCATAATCTAAAAAAAAGAGACTTATGGGCCAGGCGCAGGCAAAGGCAAAGGGGACTAGCTCAGAGAGGCAGTTTGGTCAGCATGGACGAATAGGGCTGAATGGCCTGTTTATATACTGCCTAAGTCTGTGACTCTAACTGAACACAGAAATAGGTGAGGATTTCAAAAGGGGAAATAAAAGAAAAATTAATCTCAGGGTAGTATTGTATATAGAGACATATAGGTACTTGGACAATAAATTTACTTTGAAGCTTGAAAGGGTGATTCCATGATTTGCAGATGTTTCACTTAGGAACTTTCACTATAATTACATTAATATGGGGTATATTTCTTCAATTTACAAAGCATCGTCTGCTTTAATGAATAGCATATTTGGCTGACCATTTCAATTTATGATTTTCACCTAATGGAATATTTTCAAAGAAAATTTCTTTCAAGAAGCTTGCTTTCATGAAATCAACAAATGATGAATGATATGAAGCAGAAGTTGAAATTCAGCACCTTGGACAGAGTTTGACTGGGAGCTCCAGCCACATGATAGATGATAGAGTTGACGGTGCTGTGGCCAAGTCTGTGGACAATACAAAGACAGGTGGAAGCGTAGGTAGTGTTCAGGAAGCAGGGAATATGCAGAAAGACTTGGACGCACTAGGAGAATGGGCAAAGATATGGTGGGTGGCATATAATGTGGTTAGTGTATGTATGATTATGCATTTTGGTAGAAGGAATAAACGCATAGACTACTTTCTAAACAGGGAGTAAATTCAGAAATCAAAGGTGCAAAGTGACTTGGGAGTCCCACTGCAGGATTCTCTAAAGGTCAACTTGTAGGTTAAGTCGGTAGTTAGGAAGGGAAATACAATATTAGCATTCATTTTGAAAGGACTAGAATATTAAAGCAAGGATAAAATGCTGAGGGTTTATAAGGCATTTGTCAATCTTCATTTGGATTATTGTGGGCAGTTTTGGGCTCCATACCTAAGAAAGGATGGGCTGGTATTGGAGTGGGTGGGTCCAGACAAGGGTCACAAGAATGATCCTCAAATGAAAGGATAATGTACAAGGAGCATGTGATGGCTCAGGTCCTGAGTTTAGATGTATAAAATCTACTGAATATTGAAAGACCTAGATAGAGTGGACATGGAGAGGATATCTCTAATTGTGGGAGTCTAGGAGAACAGGGCACAGCCTCAGAATATAAGGATGTCCCTTTAGAACAGGGATGAAATTCTTTACCTAGAATGTAGTGAATCTGTGGAATTCATTGCCACAGACAGCTATGGAGGCCAGGTTATTGGGTAAACCTAAAGTAAAGGTTGATCTACACTCTCTACACACATGACTGTGACAATGTATAGCTCGAATGCCACTTATAAATATGTGGATGATACAACCATTGTTGGTAAATTCTCCGATGGAGATGAGAGGGCGTACAGGAGTGAGATATGCCAACTAGTGGAATGGTGCCGCAGCAACAACCTGGCACTCAATGTCAGTAAGATGAGAGAGCCGATTGTGGACATCAGCAAGTGTAAGATGAGGGAACATGAGTCAATCCTCATGGAGGGATCAGAATTGGAGAGGGTGAGAAATTTCATGTTCCTGGGTGCCAAGATCCTAAGGATCTAAGCTGGACCCAGCATATCAATGCAGCAACAAAGAAGGCAAGACAGCAGCTATATTTCATTAGGAGTTTGAGAGATTTGGTTTCTCACCTAAAATACTCAAAACCTTCTACAGATGTACTGTGTAGAGCATTCTGACAGGCGGTATAATTGTGTGGTATGGGTGGGGGGGGGCGGGGTTGAAGGCTATTGCACAGGATCAAAAGAAGCCACAGAAAGTTGTTAAATTAGTTAGCTCCATCTTGGGTACTAGCCTCTGTAGTATCTAAGACATCTTAAAGGAGCAGAGCCTCAGAAAGGCGACTCCATTATCAAGGACCTCTTTCACCCAGAACATGCCCTCTTCTCATTGTTGCCATCAGAAAGGAGGTACAAAAGGCTGAAGGCACACACTCCACCATTCAGGAACAGCCTCTTCCCTGGTATCATCCGTTTCCTAAGCGGACATTGAACCCATGAACACTACCTCACTTTTTTATATTATTTGTTTTTGCACTATTTTTAATTTAAATGTTTAATATACATATATATACTTATTGTAATTGACATAATTTATTTATTTTTCTATATTATCATATATTGCATTGTTCTGCTGCCACGAAGTTAACAAATTTCATGACATATGCCAGTGATAGTAAACCAGATTCTGATTCTGATTCGGATAGGTTCTTGATTAGTAAGGACATCAAAGGTTATGGGGAGAAGGCAGGAATCTGGGAGTGGGAGGGTTAATAAATCAGCTATGATTGAATGGTATAGTAGACTCAATGGGCCAAATGGTCCAATTCTTTTCCTATGTCTTACAGTCTCACCAGGGCTTTAGAGGAGGCTGGAGCTCCAAGTCTGTGTAATCCCAGCCAGGGTGCCACCACAGAATGAAGTTCTCATAGGGAAGCTACAGGAAGCTGATTACTTGAAAGCACTCAAGTCTGTCTACAGGAAAGCAATAATGAAAAAAGATTAGACCATGACAAATTAAGTGCGAACAACAGGAACTGACAGATACATGGCAGGCAGTCATCGGTCTGTGTTATAACCGAGCTGAGGTCGATTCCAACCTGACCCAGTTACAGCCAAGTTTAGCTCCTTTTAGACTTCCATCAAGCATGACTTTCTCATTTGAAAACTAGTGTTTTAAAGTGTTGCATTTTAAAAGATAATTTTTAATTTAAAATTTATAAAATATTAATAAATAAAACAAATTTAAGTTAGTCTCCTAAGACAACAGTAAAAACTCTGAACTGATTCTATGACTTACTGATTCACCTGCAAGGTCTCTTGTCAACTTATGTTTTCAGTATTATTTATTTTTTATTTGCACAGATTGTCTTCTTCCGCAAGTTGGTTGTTTGTCAGACATTGTTTACATATGTATGCTTTTCGTAGATTTTATTCTATTCCTTTATTGTAGACCATAAGATACAAAAGTCATTAAATATACCCAATGACTTAACCTGTATTTTTCCTCTAAATGATTTCTCTTGTAAGTGTCTGGAAGCAAAAGAATCTCAAGGTTTACCCTGGTGGCAGAGGAACAATGTTTCATTTAGCTGTATATATGAGTGTGGTTGAATGACAATTAAACTTGAACTTGAATCATATGGTAACATACATATAATGATAATGCATTTACTTTGAACTTTGATCTGGAAATGCAAGTGAAATGAGTGAAAAGATAGTTTAGTATCCTACAGTGGTGCTAGAAAGTTTGTGAACCCCTTAGAATTTTCTCTATTTCTGCATAAATATAGCCTAAAATGTGATCAGATCTTCACGCAAGTCCTAAAACTAGATAAAGAGAACCCAATTAAATGAATAACACAAAACATTATATTTGTTCATTTACTTATTTAGAAAAAATGATTCAATATAACATGTATTTGTTGGAAAATATATGTGAACCTTTACTTTCTGTAACTGGTGTGACCCCCTTGTACAACATTGACTTCAACCAAACGTTTCCGGTAACTGTCGATCAGTACTGCACATTGGTTTGGAGGAATTTTAGGCCATTCCTGCTTACAAAACTACTTCAACTCAAGGATGTTGGTGGGTTTCTTGCATGAACTGCTTGCTTCAGGTCCTTCCTCAACCGTTCTATAGGATTAAAGTCAGGACTTTTATTCGGCCATTCCAAAACACGAATTTTCTTCTTTTTAAACAATTCTGTCGTTGATTTACTCATCTTTTGGATCATTGTCTTGTTGCATTATCCAACTTCTATTAAGCTTCAGGTGGCGGTTTGTTACCCTGACATTCTCCTGCAAATGGTCTTGAGACAATTTTGAATTCATTGTTCCCTCAACAATTGCAAGCTGTCTAGTCTGTGAGGCAGCGAAGCAGCTCCAAACCATAAGGCTTCACAGTTGGGATGACGTTTTGGTGTTGGTATGCAGTGCCCTTTTTTCCTCCAAACATAGCAATGTGCATTTCTGCCAAAAAGTTCAACTTTTGTCTCATCTGTCCACAGAACATTGTCCCAGAAGCAGTGTAAAACACCCAAGTGGTCTTTGCAAACTTGAGACGTGCAGCAATGTTTTTTTTTGGAGAGCAGTGGTTTCCTCTGTGGTGTCCTTCCATAAACACCATTCTTGTTCGATGTTTTTCTTAAAGTGGACACATGAACAGAGAATTTAGCAAATTCTAGAGATTTCTGCAGATCTTTTGCCATTACCTTGTGTTTTTTTCACCTCTTTCAGCATTGCACGTTGTGCTCTTGGTGTGACCTTTGTCGGATGCCCACTCCTATGGAGAGTAGCAACAGTACTGAGTTTCCTCCATTTATAGACAATTTCTCTTACTGTAGACTGATGAACACTCAGGCCTCTAAAAATGTTTTTGTAGCCTTTTCTGGCTTCATGCATCTCTACAATTCTTCTTCTAAGGTTCTCTGAAAATTTTGATCAAGGCATGGTGCACATAAACAGATCTTTCTTGAGAAGAGCAGGTCCTGTCAGTAACTTGATTTTGTGTGTCTTTTTTATAGGGCAGGGCACTTCTACAACCCACACCTCCAATCTCATCTCATTGTCTGGAGCACCTGACTCCAAATAGCCTTTGTTGAAGGCATTACTCCAGCGTCATATACTTCTTCCAACAAATACATGTAATATTGGATCATTGTTCTCAATAAATAAATGAACAAGTTGAATGTTTTTGAATTACTGTATTTATTTAATTGGGTTCTTTTTATCTAGTTTTAGGACTTTCATGAAGATCTGATCGCATTTTAGGTCATATTTATGCAGAAATAGAGAACATTCCAAAGGGTTCACAAACTTTCTAGCACTGCCTTATGAGCACACAGAAACAAAAGATGGTGGCTCAGGCCTTCAGGATGATTTCAGTTAAATCAGAGCAGATTTAATTTACTGGGATGCCACCTTGTTTAAAAGAAATGATCTATAAGGAGGAGTTGAAAAAACTTGGGTTATTTTCTCTGGCATGTCAGAGGCAGAGGGAGATCTGATAGAAGCTTATAAAAATTTAGGAGGCATAGATAGTGTAGATAATCAGAATCTTTTTCTCTAGCTGGAAATACTCTTATTTTCTTGTGTCCTTGTGTTAAAGGAGCAAATACTTTTCACCTGTTCTCACAGATATGAAGAATGATGATGTAATGAAGAAAGAAGAATATAAAACACTGGATAAATTAACATATTGATGCACAATTTATGTTAGTTTAGGCTGATGTTAACTTACATTGATCATGTTTGTAATTTACTCTGCTGCTTCTGCAAAAGTGAGTTTTCATGACAAATATGCTCAGTGGCCACTTTATTAGGTTCACCTGCACCCTTGCTCGTTAATGCAAATATCTAAACTGCCAATCACATGGCAGCAACTCAATGCGTAAAAGCATGCCGACATGGTCAAGAGGTTCAGTTGTTGTTCAGACTAATTATCAGAATGGGGAAGAAATGTGATCTAAGTGACTTTGACCATGGGGTGATTGATGGTGTCAGATGGGTATCTCAGAAGGTATCGCAGAAACTACTGATCTCCTGGAATTTTCCCACACAACGGTCTTTATGGTTTACAGAGAATTATGCAATAAACAAAAACATCCAGTGAGCTGCGATTCTGTGGGCTAGAACACCTTGTTAATGAGAGAGATCAGAGTTGTTAATGGCCAGACTGGTTCAAGCTGACAGGAAGATGACAGTAACTCAAATAACCACACATTACAACAGTGGTGTGCAGAAGAGCATCTCTGGATGCACAACACATCAAACCTTGAAGTAAAAAGGCTGGAGAAGCAACAGATCATGAACATACACTCAGTGGCCACTTTATTAGTACAGGAGGTACCAAATAAAGCGGCAACAAGTGTTTCTCTAGATATGAGTGTCCATGACAATTCACTAGAATGTGAATTTGCTAAATTTGGGAGACCACGTTACGAGTGTACCAGATGTTGATGAGATCACGCTTGGAGTGCTCCATCCAATTCTGGTCACCAAGCTATAGGAAGAATGTTATTAAGCTGAAAAGGGTGCAGTAAAAGTACATGAGGATACTTCCTTTTTCTTGTTAACCCTTTCTATCTTTCTGTCTCCCTATTTATTTTTCATTCTTTCTTACCATACCTACACAAATACAGAATATCACATCTATCCATGCTCGATTGGGATCATCTCTTCTCTACACTTTCAGTATAGATGAAGGGTGTTGACCCAAATTGTTGACTGTCCATTTCCCTCCACAGGAACGGCCTGACCAGCTGAGTTTCCCTCCAGCAGCTCTTTCATTTGTAGTCTCTTATGTCTCTATTTTGTGAGGAGTTGAGATCATCATGTTTTACATGCATGGTGTTACATTCTGGGACTTCCACCAGTTACATCAGATCCAAAGAAACTGCTCCAAGATGGCCAAAAATAGTGTATTGTAAAGTTTCCTCAAATATTATTGCGATCTATGTCGTATTCAGTTAAAAGTTGGCTATCACTCATTGCAAAGAAATGCAGAAAGGCAGTTGACTTCTTGGTTACAATAACAGGAAATGTTAGTTCTGTACAAAACCCAGGGACCTGAGTCTGAGAAGTAAAACCAGGAACCACGTTTCCCCAGGCGTCTGAGTTACTGGTGTCGGGTCGTATCTCAATAGGTACCTCTCTCACAACTGAGTTGGAGACTGTGAAAGTCAGCCATTGTTCGAGAATGAGAGTGGACGTGGAGAGGATGTTTCCTGTAAAAGTTCAAGTTTAATTTAGCAAGCACATAAAGGTAGCAAAAAATATATATAGTCCAAGAGCCTGAGTCAATGAACATGGCAGCAGTCTGTCGTTGAACACGATGTCACTCGTCTTCTGTCAGGTGAACACTGAGGGCAGCACCAGCTTCAGCTTGAATGCTGTGCCACACCGGCCCTGGCACTCCAGTGGAGCATGCCAACTCCAATGCCTCTCTCCTGGGCATCTGTGAACAGGCAACTCTGCTGCTTGAAGCGATTCCTCGCTATGTCCAAGGCCACACCGCTCCCCCTCCGTCTGCCCCTGCTGTCCACCAGTTAAACAGTGAATCGGACTTGCAGCATTCCACATTAACAATCTCCAACAGGACCAGAAGGCACAGTCTTAGAATACAGGACCTCCCCCACCCCTTTAGGATAGAGATAAAGAGAAATTTCTTTAGCCAGAGGGTAGTGAGTCTGGGGAGTTCATTGTCACAGAGCTATGGAGACCAAGTCATTGGGTATATTTAAGGTGGAGGTGGGTATGTTGTTGGGTAGTAATGGTGTCAAAGGTTACGGGGAGAAAGCAGGAGAACGGGGTTGAGAGGGATAATAAATCAGCGATGATCGAATGGTGGAGCAGACTAGATGGGTTGAATGGCCTAATTCTGCTGATTTCCCCCACTCTGATTCAAGGATCAAGTATTGTTTAGTACTTAAGTTTTGGAATCATGATTCGAACATCATTAAAAAAAGATTAGTTTTGTTTGTTGCACGCACAGTGCAAGTTATGTTTGCGTCAATAGTCAACACAGTCCAAGGATCACCACAGTTGCCACACTTTGCATAGCAGGGGAATTAAGGGTTATGGGAAAAAGGCAGGTAAGTGGAGATGCGACTATGGTCAGATCAGCCATGATCTTACTGAATGGCGGAATAGGCTCGACGACTCCTGCTCCTATTTCTTATGTTGTTATGTTTCAGCACCAACATAGCAAGCACACAATTTACTAATCCTAACTCGTACGTCTTTTGGAATGTGGGAGGAAACCGGAGCACCCAAAGGAAACCCACGAGGTCATGGGGAGTATATACAATACAAACCCCTTCAAGACAGTGGTGGGAATTGAACCCCGATCTTACACTGCAAGGCATTGTGCTGACCGCTACACTACCGTGTCACCCAACAACAATCACATTAACATTACAGTCATCCATCTCTGCAGATTAGTAACTGGTGCGTTAGTGTCACCTAATGACAATGAAAAACAGTGAAAAGCTTTGTTTTGTAACCCATACATTCAGATCATTTCAAAACATCAGTACTTTAAGGTGGTACAAGGGAAATGCAATAGCAGAATATAAAATAAAGTGTACAGTTACAGAGAAAATGCAGCTTAGGTAAACAATAACATGGGAGGGTCATAACCAGGTAGACTGAGATATCAATTGATCAACCTTATTGTACTAAATGACAGTTCGATAGTCTTATAAAAGTGGGATAAAAGCTGTCCTTTATGCTTTCAGGCCTTGTATCTTCTGATCAATCCGATGGGGTAGACGAGAGAATGTCTGGGGTGGGAGATACCTTTGGTTACATTAACTGCTTTACCTGCCAGTGAGAGGTAGAGACACAATCCATGGAAGGAAGGTTAGCTTGGTTGATAAACTGGACTGTGTCCACAACTCTGTAATTTCTTGTGGTCTTGGGCAGAGCAGTTGCCGTGCCAATGTGTTCGGCATCTGTAAGAATCGGTGAGGATCAATGGGGACGTGACAGAGCAAGTTGCAGTGCTGTATAGTTTCATTCTACGGTCTATGCTCCTCTTTCTGCAAATGCAGCCTGACCTTAGACTGCTTGCAGCTATTTCTGTTATTTATTGATTTATTACTTAGAGATCGACCCTGGTTACAGGCCCTTCCAGCTCCGTGAGCCCATGCCACCCAATTACACCCACGAGACCGATTAAGCTGCTAAACCGTACGGCTTTGGAGGAAACCAGAGCACCCAGCAGAAACCCACGCGGTCACAGGGAGAAGGTACAAACTCCTTGCAGACAGTGGCAGAAATGAACCCGGGTCACTGGGGGGGTGCTGTAATACTAACCACCATGCTACCATGCATACCATAGCAGTTCCCTACTATTTCAAATCTTTACATCCTGATGCACTGAACAGCCCTAAGAGGCCCCCAGGAGAGAAAGCAGAGCTTTCCATATTTCCACATCATTAGTTTATTAGGAAAAACCCACTTTTCATCCACCTCAAGACCAGGCTTTGTGTCAACACCTTCAATTTTACAGACAATTCCACTTGGAATGATCTGCTAGAGGAAGTGGTTGAGGCAGGTACAGTAACAACTTCTTGAAGACAGTTGGACAGATACAGAGATTGGAGAGGCTTAGAATGTTATGCTTCGAATGGGACCAACTTGGATGAGGCAATCCCACACGGATGAGTTGGGACGAAGGACCTTTCTCTGTGCTGTATGACTCTATGCTTCCTCAATGGCCATTCCCCCCTATTAAGATGAAAATTAGGTGTCTGCTTAGGAAAGATTTTTTCTTTTGATCACTCACATTAAATAGAAAGTGTTGAGGAACTGAGAAACCTCGGATCATGTTCTCAGATCCCCAGAGTAGCAATGGTTTAGCATGTATCTAGGGCTTGGTGAGTGTTCCTAGACTAAGGTGCACTCCAAGCCTCCTCGTCTAAGGGAGGATATACTTACCATCGAGGGAATAGAACAAAAATTCCTGGATCCTGGTACGGCGGGCTGGCTGTATATCGAGACAATGGATAGATTAAGCCTGTATTCCCTGATCTTTAAAGGATTTCATCAAAACGTACAAAACTCTGTCAGGACTTCACAGTGGGAATGAAAGGAAGGTGTTTCACCTGAGTCTGGAACCGGTCATTATCGGAATAGAGGGGAGGCTTTAGGACTGAGACATGGAGAAAATTAGTCATTCATGTTAAGGTGAATCATTGGGAGCTTTCTACTGTGGAGTATCAGTCAATTTAATTCAAAACAGAGGTCAATCTATCCGGGGCCCAACGTATTGATGCAATCACAAAGAAGGCATGCCAGCACTCTATTCAGTTAGGAGATTCATTACGTCACCAAGGACTCTTACGAATTTCTATAGATGTACCATGGGGAACATTCTGATGGGTTGCATCACTGGCTGGTACAGAGGCTTCAATTCTCAGGACAGCAAAATGGTGCAAAGGGTTCTAGCAGTTCCATCAAAAGCACAACCCTCCCCAACCATTGAGGACACATTCAGGAAGCAGTGCCTCAGTAAGGCAGCATCCATCACAAAGGACCCTCACCAACAGGGATATGCCCTCTTATTCTTACTGTCTTCAGGGAGGAGGTGCAGGGGCTTGAAGACCCGCACTGCACAGGAACTATGCAATGGGACCAGAGGTGGTACTGAGAAGCTTTACAAAGATGTTGTCAGGACTGGAGAGCTGAAGAAAGGTTGGCGTTGTTCCTTCCATGATCTAAGGTGCTATGATTGATACTGTGACTCAGAGCTGAGAGGCTGAGAGCCTGGCACAGAGTGAGGGGGGGTGGGGGGCAATACAAACCTTTCCATCGTAACGGCAGAATGTAATTTAGCGTCAGTTTGTCCTGGTGTTAGTTATCAAATAATGCTTAATAACAAGTCAGAGTTCCTTCCTGTTGCGACTGCCCTTTTTGTTTTTGTCATCCAAACAATGGAAAGTTTTTTAAGAAGAGTTATATAATACAATTCTAGGAAATAATTCAACAGGAACCCATCCAGCCAGGTCCGACCCCTGCTTTCAGAAATAGCAGTTCTATCATGTTGCGATGAAGCAGTGTAGAGGGTAAGGACAGAGAATTCTGCGCTGAAGTTATTTATATTGTCATCTTTCCTTCAACACGAGGGTGACGTCAGGCAGGGTTGTGGTAGGGGATGGGGAAGGAGATGTGGTGATGTTAATGCCCCTGGGGATCGCTCGGCCTTGGGAAGTGACTGCACAGGCAACAGCCTCAACAACTTGACGGGAAGGACTAGGTCTCACAGCAAGGAACTGTGAGCCACCTGATGCCTTTCATGTCGCTGTGACCCCCCCTCCACTCTTACAGTCTTGTGCGAAAGTCATTGGCACATATACCATACATAGCTAGGAAGCCCAAGTCCTTTGCACAGTACTGCAGTAATTTTAAGTATTACACTGTACTGCTGCAAAAAAAAACAAATTTCATAACATATGTGAGTGATGATAAACTTGATTTTGATATGGGTTTCTGATGTGGACTGAAAGTGGGAAGGGGGCAGGGAGTGGGAAGCACCAGAGACATCCCGTGGAAGATCAGTAAACTGATTGTTGAGAATCAAATGCCTTTTGCCTGGTGTCTCAGGGTTGGGTGCGTCTCTACCCCGCACCATCTCCTACCACAGCACTCCTCTGTCACCTGTCCCACAGTACCCCACCCTTGCCATTCCCAACATCCTTTGCTCCTGCCAGAATTACACGCTCCATGTTGACTAATACAATACTGTAAAAGTTTCAAGCACCCTAGCTATATATATCTGCCTAAGACTTCCGCATAGTACTGTATGGACACAGAGGTTTAACAGGTCCTTATTGGTATTGTGAGAAATTTGGAGCACCCTTCATCTGCAGACTCCCCTCAGAGTCTCGAGTGAGCCCACCATAGGCTGGCCACTCCAGACAAATGCTCTAAGTATCATTGGAAGGTCCAAGACTCTCCACTGCAACATGTGCTAAAGAAAGGTACATTACTGAAGACTGGTTCTTCCAAATTCAGGTGACTGAAACCCTATTCCAGGTGTAGGGAAAACAGACTCAGGATAAGTGGGAAGGAGTTTTAAATAAAGTGGTTTCTTTGCACAAATGATTGAGAACTATTTGAAATGTCTACCCCAGAAAGCAGTTGTTGAGCATATTTAATTAGAAGGACTGAGATGTTACACTGGAGAATAATATCATTGCCAAAGAACAGTAGATTTCTCAGAATCTAATTGCAACTTGCTATGGTCAAAGAATTGAGCTATGATTGAATGGCAGTGGAGACTTGATGGGCTGAATGGCCTAACCCTACTCCTATTTCTTACGGATGTCTGCTAAATGGAACCAATTTGTTAATCAGGGATGGCCTATAGCCAGTTTGCACATAGCAATGTGATAATGACCAGATAATTTATTAATTAAATCATTACTGTCTTGTCCTTTTTACTTTGTGTTCCACCCAATGCTGACATTCACTGTGATCTACACTGAGTGTATGTTCGTGGTCTTCTGCTGCTGTAGCCATTGACGTCAAGATTCGACATGGGCATTCAGAGATGTCCTCCTGTGCTCACCACAGTCTGATCTCTCTAGTTATCAAGGCGTTTTTGCCCACCCATAGAATTGCCACTCACTGGGTGTTATTTTAAAACTTTTTCTCACAGTTCTTTACAAACTCTAGACAGTTGTGTTGTGCAGATCCCAGGACATCAGCAGTTTCTGAGATACTCAAACCACCCGCATGGCACCAACAATCATTCTGCAGTCAAAGGCACTTAGATCACATTTCTTCCTGGTTCTACTGTTTGGTTTTAACACCTGAACCTCTTGACGATGTCTGCATGCTTTCATACACTGAGTTGCTGCCATGTGAGTGGCTGACCTGATATTTGCATTAACCAGTAGGTGCACAGGTTTACCTAATAAAGTGGCCACTGAGTGTATTTATTCCTAATCCCCACCCAAAGATAATGGAGGTTAAAAAAAAGGCATCTGTTAGTCTTGCGAGACCATGGATCTGCGCCTGGAAAGTCTTCACTCTCCAGGATGCAGGCCGGGGCAAGGTTGTATGGAAGACCAGCAGTTGCCCATGCTGCAAGTCTCCTCTCTCCACGACACCAATGTTGTCCAAGGGAAGGGCATTAGGACCCATACAGCTTGGCAGCGGTGTCGTCGCAGAGCAATGTGCGATTAAGTGCCTTGCTCAAGGACACAACACGTTCCCTCGGCTGGGGCTCGAACTCACCCTTCAGGACGCTAGTCCAATGCCTTAACCACTTGGCCATGTGCCCACACAAATAGCTCAACCAATAAATCAAAGGACTTCATTATTTGCCTTGTTGACAGATGCTATACATTGCTTGGGCGGATTCTCATATTATATTCACTTTGGACTGACGTTAGTGAAACCACAATTGGCTCACCACTATTCATCACCTTTAAATGCTGGCATTGCTCACATTACTCACATTGTAAGGGTTTTCAAAAAGAAAACATTAATAAACTCAGAGGGGGACAAGAGCTTACTGGATAAAATAAATACAAGGAAATATCTTAAATAAGTGAATGAGTAGATGACATATTAGGGGTGTAACAGGGTGAGGGAGAACTGCTGCCTCATCATTATTACCGGAACAATACTTGTTACCCAACAGCTCTGACAGCATTTTCACAGGATGGACTGCAAAGATTCAAGAAGGCGACACACACAAAGTGCTGGAGCAACTCAGCAAGACAAGCAGCATTTATGGAGAGAAGTAAACAGTCGATGTTTTGGGCCGAGACCCTTTATCAGAACTGGAAAGGAAGGGGAAAGAAGCCAGGATAACACAAGTGGAGGGAGAGGAGTACAACCAGGCAGATGATAGGCGAGACCAGATGAGGTGGGGGAAGGACGGATGAGTACAGTCACAGAGTCATAGAGCACGGCAGCACAGAAACAAGCCCTGGCTTATCTAGTCCAGGCCCAACTATTATTCTGCCTAGTCCCATTGATCTGTGCCTGGACCATAGCCCTCCATACCCCTCCCATTCATGTTCAAACATCTCTTAAATGTTGAAATTGAACCTGCATTTTCCACTTCCACTGGCAGCTCATTCCACCCTCTGAGCGAAGCTCCCCCTCATGTACCCTTTAAACATTTCAACCTTTCAACCTTAACCCAAGACTTCTAATTCTAGTTTCGCCCAACCTCAATGGAAAAAGCCTGCTTGCCTTTACCCCTCTTAAGTTGGAAAGTGATAGGTGAAAGAGGCAAGAGACTGAAGGAGGGATCTAACAGAAGACCATGAATGATGGAAGAAAAGGAAGGGAAAGACAGGGAGTGAGTTGTGGACTTTGGTCATGAAGTTTACTCATGGCCATCTTTGGGGAACTCCAGGGACTGAGCAGAAAGGTGGAGGGGAGGTGAAAAATTTCACAGAACATCAGAGCTTGGTCCATTCCTGCTCACCACCTTATGTCGTTCCCTTTAAGAAAAATTGCCACAAGGTCACAATTCTCCAAAATTCAAAATTTTATTTGCATTCAAGAAAGACAACCGAAAGTCATTGATTTAAGTGAGAGGTTATAACACTTGTTAGTCTTAAATAAACACACAATTATTAAGAATATCAAGCCTTGGTTAAAAGGGCAGGATTCTATTTGGTGATTTGAACTGCTAAGAACCTGCTCAATCCCCCACGGATCCAATGACAGATGTGAATAACACAGAACATGACTGCAGTGTTACCTCCTTAGCACAATTTTGATATTATCTCATTTAGACACAATTCCTGTAACCACAGGGTTGAAATTGCCTCAGTAATGTGCTGACATTAATTAGTGATTAAAACACATCAAATCTAACTCAAGCAAAAGTTCCACATAATACTAAATTCAAGGATAAAGCAATATCGAATATATGTTTTAATGTATATGTATCAGTGCATGAATTGACTTAAAATAAATGATTTAGTGTTTAATGCATAGGTGTAACAAAGGAAATTATAGCAAAGACATTGCTTTGCAAACTGCTGCTGCCTTGTAATATCCATACCAGGAGTGGTTTAACTTTTTAACACATCATTGCCACATTAACAGATTTTTCCACAGAAAGGCCAAGTTAATCAGTCCTGTGCACTGCCCACTACATGATGGCAGTAAACATAACTCAACTACTGTGGGGAAGGTGTGCTGAAGGCTGTACAAATAGATTATGGGCAAGAGTGAGAGTCCTCTGGACCCTCTCTCTTATTGAAGTTTCTCAGATTTTTTTTTATAAAGGCTAAATATCAAATTTGTTATTTATACTTCATACAAATGGAGCTCCTCAAACTATAGTATATTTTGGTGAGAAGCAACTCTGAACAGTAATCAACCTTGCCATCATTAGTTAACATTGCCGATCAACCAACACTCCCTGTCTGCCTGTGAGAGATTCCAATCCAGGTTTTAGAAGCCTCAAGGCTCCTCATGTCTCATTTCCCAGGCTCACCCATCCATGAGGGAACCTGGTTATTGAGAAATGTTCAGTCTGGTGACATTACAGGTGTGAAAGTTTTTCAGGGGAGCTCCAGGCTGCCAGGAAATCTACGCACAAGCACGTTCAACATAGTTTCCAAACGATGACCAAAAAGGAGGGGGCGAGGGGTTGTGGTGGTCACCAGAAGACTTTTCCACTGCCTCAGCCTAGATTCACCTAAGACAGTTGCAAGAGCTTCAACACTTCTCTAAGCAAAATCCACTAACCTCACATGCCCAGAATTCAATTATCCTAAACTGGGAATCACTCACACAATGAATCAACTGGGGTGGGCGGGACAAACCACCTGGGAACCTTTTGGTCTACTGGATTTATCCAAGAACACTCAGAGAGTTCTTGGCATTTCTGACAGCACTAAAACACACCAGGTTTCTTTAGAAGTTACTCTGCAAGTACTTGACCCATTTTTCTACACAAAGGACTGTTGCTTCTAGACATGAAGATGACTGGAGGTAGGAGTCTTTAATTATCATTAAATTAGTGTTTCAATTCGCATTCAGAAATACGATTGGCTTTGTTGGTATTATGATTTCTATTCAAGTTACTTTGCATAAAGTAATCTTCCCTGCATAGCGGGAAACAAACTATTGTTGCCACAATAATAGTCAATTAGAAAGGACAGTGATCATACAGAATTGGATGACTTGGTGCCTACTCAACGTTCAAAATGCGTTCAATCTCTTCCAATCGCTTTAAGGCTGCAGCGCGCTTCTTTTCAATTTCTTTTATCTCTTTATTGGACTTTTTTTTTGTCCGTTTGTTGAGTCCATTTGGGGATTGTTTAGAGTCGCTGGGAACATCTGTGTCTGTCTCTGTCGCATCTGCAGTCCCAGAAACCTTTTTTGGTTCTTTTCCCTGTCCCTTCAGGTTCTTGTTTGAGGGTTCCTGCCCCAGCTGGTCTGCTTGAGTGACTGATGTCGGGTGTTGCGGTGGGCTGCCGCTGCCTTGAGCTGCGAGCTTGCTGCGTACAATGCTCAGGTGACGATGAATGTATTCCTCATCTGGTGCCAAGGCCAAGGTCTCCGCCAGACAAGCCTCAGCCTTGACGAGTTCCTTCTCTTCGAAGTACACCACACACAAGTTGTGCTTGCCCTGAACGCTGGTGGGGTCGATTTCCAGGATCCTCTTGAAGCACTGTTTGGCTCCCTTAATATCCTTCATTCGGTTCATCAGGATGTCCCCCTTCAGGATGAGGCCCTTAATGTGGTCGGGATGGTGATGCAACAGCTCTGTCAGCACAGGGAGCGCTTCCAGCTCCATCCCTGTCTGGGAGTACAACAAGGCTAGGTTAAACAAGGCACTGCGGAAGCCCGGCTGCACCTCAATGGATTTTTTCATCCACGCTTCAGCTTCAACGTTCTGCTTGCTGTCCATGGCAAGCATGCCCAAATTGAAGTAGCCATTCGCATCCTTTGGCTCCATTTCTATGTAGCTTAAAAACCGCTTCTTGGCCTCTGGTCTGAGACTGGCCTCTCCTGTTAGAAAACACACAGAAGGAAACATTCAAGCAAACCATTCCAAAGGTCAAAGGTTCACTTTATTATCAAAGCACACAACTCTGAAATTCTTCATTTCTCTGGGTAGCCATGAAATCAAGAAAGAAAGGAAAAGCAACATCAATCCCCAAATCCCACCTCCCCATAAAAAAAAACGAACAAAACCAAAACAGGCACATCATGAAAGGGTTAACTTATGAGGGGCATTTCATGGCTCTGGGCCTGCGCTCGCTGGGGTAAGAAGAATGAGAAGGGATCTCACTGAAACCTATTGAATAATGAAAGGCCTAGGCAGAGCAGATGTGGAGGGGATGTTTCCTATGATGGGGAAATCTAGGACCAGAGCATACAGCCGCAGAATAGAAGGATGCCTCTTTAAAACAGTGATAAGGAATTTCTTTAGCCAGAGAATGGTGAATCTGTGAAATTCATTGCCCCAAAGGCCTGTGGAGGCCAAGTCATCCAGTACATTTAAAATGAAGATCAATAGGTTCTTGACTAGTAAGGGCATGGGTTATGGGGAGAAAGCAGAAGGATAGGACTGAGAGGGCCAATGAATCAGCCATGATCAAATGGTGGAGTAGGCTCAATGGGCCAAATGCCTAAATCTGTTTCTATGTCTTCTCGTCTTATGGCATGCCCCTTTGGTGTTCACCGAATTTCAGTGATGTACCATAGAAAATGATCTGGTCGTGGTCTTGCACCTTTTTGTTGACTTCCACTGCACTTTCACTATAACTGGATCGATCTCAGCTTGCAGTGGCAACTGTTCTGCACGTGACCGCATCACGGAAACCAGCCTCCCTTCTGTGGACTCAGTCTATAAAACTGGACTGATTCCACAACGTATAGACCCACTTTCAAGGACTCTACAATCTCATGTTCTCAATATTTATTTATTTACTATCATTATTTTGTGTTTTTTTTTCTTCTTTGTACATCCACAGTTAGTTGTCTTTTGCACATTGTCATCCATCTTTGTTGCGTGTGGTTTTCCACTGATTCTATTGTGTTTCTTTGGATTTACTATGAATGCCCTCAAGAAAATGAATCTCAGGGTAGTACATGGTGACATATTTATACATTCATAATAAACTTACTTTGAACTTTCTGCTGCCCCAGTAAAGCAGCCAACATAACCAAGGAACTCTGGAACCATTTCCATAACCTGGAAATTTTCCTGTATCCTATCAGGCAGAAGATACAACAGCCCGAAAGCACATACCAATCGGCTCAAGGACAGATTCTACCCTGCTGTCATCAGACTATTAAACTGTTTCGAGTACAACAAGATGATCCCTTGTCCTCAAAATCAAAATCAGAAGGGGAAAGGATGAGCAGTTTCAAGTTCTTGGGTGTCAGCAATTCTGAGGATCTATCCTGGGCCCAACATATTGATGCAATCACAAAATGTGGCTATATTTCATGAGGGGTTCGAGGAGAATTGGTATGTCACCAAAGCACTTGCAAATTTCTACAAATGTACCATGGAGAGCATTCTAACTGGATGCATCATCACCTGGTATGGAGGGGCCACTGCACAGGATCGGAAAAAGCTGCAGAAATGTGTAAACTCAGCCAGCTCCTTCATGGGTACTGGCCTCCCCAGCATCTCGGACCCACTCAAATGGCGATGGCTCAAAAAAGGCGACATCCATCATTAAGGACTTCTATCACCCAGGACATGCCCTATCCTTATTGCTTCCATCAGGGAGGTGGTACAGGAGCCTGAAGATGCACACGCAACATTTCAGCTTCTTCCCCTCCGCCATCAGAATCCCGAATGGACAATGAACCCGTTAACACTAACTCAGTACTTTTTCTCCTTAATTTTTTGCATTACTTATTTAATATATTGTTTTGTATATACTTCTTATTGTAATTTATAGTTCTTTTATTATGTATTGCAATGCACTGCTGCCATAAAACAAATTTCATATAGCAGTGATATTAAACCCATTTCTGAAAATCTACCTGTTATGGCCTTGCAACTTTTTGTTTACCTGCACTGCACTTTCACTGTAACTGTAACACTTTATTCTGCGTGCACTCATTATTTTCCTTTGTACCACTTCAATGCACTGTTGTGATGAGATGATCTGTATGGATGGCATACACAAAGCTAAGAACATGTGATAATAATTAACCAATCTGTCCTGCTTTCTCTAATGAATTTCTTAGCAGTTTCACATTATGGCAGGTTAGTTTGGATCTCGTCCACAAGTCCGATCGTCTTCCCTACTGTGGCAACTGGGGGTTGGGGCATGATGGGATGGTAATGGTTCAGATGATCTTCCCATCCTACATTCGTAAATGAGGTACTGTATGTCAGGTATGTAGCAGACCTACAAGCAATACACAGAAAGCAAGAGGAACTCAATGGGTCAGGCAACATCCAGATTGTGTGACCTGCTGCATTCAGTGTTTTGGGTGCTGCTCCACATTCCAGCATCTGCAGTTTCTTGTATCTCCTCTTCCATCTGCCTTGTTACCTTCACTGCAGCTCAGTCTGGGCTTAAATGAAGACTGAAAGGTGTGAAATTCATTGCTTAGCAACCATTCCAGAGATACAGATTGTTTTATTATCATTGGGTTAAAGGTTCTGCGAGAGCTGTATGAAATCTGAGTTCGAATTTATGCCTCTCTTCCTGAGTGATACAGGTGACAGCTGTGAACCATAATAATTATTAACCTCTCGTCTTCATTTCCCCTGCAGCTGATCACAGATGCGTTCAGTGGCCACTTTATTAGGTACGTGAGTGGAACCCAGTGTGGTCTTCTGAAGCTGTAACCCATTCACTCCAAGGTTCAACGTGTTGTACATTCAGGGATGCTCTTCTGCACACCACTCTTGTAATATGTGGTTATTTGAGATACTATCACCTTCCTGTCAGCCTGAACCAGTCTGGCCATTCTCCTCTGACCACCTTCACTAACAAGGTATTTTCACCCACAGAACTGCTACTCACTGGATTTTTTTTGTTTTTCACACAATTCTCTGTAAACTCTAGGACTGAAAATCACAAGAAATCAGTAATTTTTAAGGTAATCAAACTGCCACGTCTGGCACCAACAAACATTTCACAGTCAAAGTCACTTGAATCACATTTCTTCCCCGTTCCGATGTTTAGACTGAACACAACTATGTCTGTGTACTTTTTGTATTGATTGGCTGGAAGATTCACTTCGTTGGCTGATAGATACGTGCATTAACGAGCAAGTGTACAGGTGTAGCTAATAAGTACACCATAGTGGTACACGTTATACCTCAGTGGACAATAAAGTGACCACTGAGTGTATATGTCCATGTAATCAAAATCAAAACAAATGTATTATTAAAGTACGTTTATTTCACCATGTAGGAGAAGATGGTGACGCGACGCAGCGCGCAGCGGTCACTCCAGTGATGAATATCTGTTATCTGTCAAGTAGGGTGCCGTGCACAATCCTGATTTGATGGAGGCAGATGTGAGAGCATGGAGGAACATCTGGTGAAACTTCTGAAATGCCTGTTTTGCTGCCGCTGTTACTGTGTGATCCAAAATCTCAGGAGGGGAAGGCCCCGAGTCCTTGGCTTTGCTTGTTGCTCAGCGGCTGGGGCGAGGTCAAAGAGCTCGGCAGAGATGGTGCTCGGTGCCGGAGGGCTGGTTGGAGGCTCGAAGTTTTCGGACGGACTCAGAGTTGGCTGTGGTCGGGTGCTTCCAGGTGCTGCATCGGCAAGTTTGCGACACTGGAGGTTCATGGCACGGAGAGTCTCTCCCTTCTACCGTCTGCATGAGGTGATGGGGCTATCGGGACTTTGAGACTTTTTTTAACCGTGCCTATGGTCTGCTCTTTATCAAATTACGGTATTGTTTGCACTGTTGTAACTATATGTTATAATTATGTGGTTTTTGTCAGTTTTAGTCTTGGTCTGTCCTGTGTTTCTGTGATATCATACTGGAGGAACATAGTATCATTTCTTAATGCATGAATTTCTAAATGACAGAGTGTCCTCATAATCTAACCATTTTGAGATTCATTTCCTTGCAGGCATTTACAGGAAAATAAAGAAAATACAAGTTATAAAGAAACTCTACATAAACAAAGATTGACAAAAAACAATGTGCAAAAGAAGACAAATTGCACAAAATATAAGCAAACACACACATACATAAATAGATAAATAAATAATGTCGAGAACATGAGTTGTAGAGCCCTTGAAAGTGAGTACATAGGTTGTGGAATCAGTTCAAAGTTGAGGTGAGTGAAGTTATCCACACTGGTTCAGGAGCCTGATGGTTAAAGGGTTATAACTGTAGGCTGTAAGGTAATAAAGTCAACTTTTATGTTACAACGTAGGAGATGGCTATTTGGCCCATCTACTCTATGCCAGCTCCAAGCAGAAAAATCCTATTGCTACATTCTTTTTATTTCCTGTTCTATATTAATATCACTAACTCTCTGCTTCAAACTCTCTCCCATAATCTCAATGGATCCCAAGGAAAACAGTTGAAAATACCCATCGGCTTACAACTGGGCTCTATATGGCCTAAGCTAGGACTATTCCAAATGGAATAGGTTTAAGATTTGCCGGCTTACTTACCAGATTCTTGCATCAGCAGACCAGAGTTAAACAGTGCCAGTTTATGGTTTGCACTAATTTCCAGAGCCTGGTTGAAATGTTTCAAGGCTTCAGATGGGTCTTTGAGCTCAATGTAAACGATTGCCAGGTTGTACCAGAGGTCAGCGTTGGTCCTGTCCAGTTCCAGGGCCCTGATGTAGGCATCCCTGGCTTCCAGAGGTCTGTCCATCTTCAGGAGCAGCTCTCCCCTAAGAATTAAAGCTTCAAAAACTTAACAACCAGCCATGACAAGGACTGCAACTTTAGAATTGCAGAACAAAGCATTAACTTTTCCTTCTGCTTTAAATAAAAGAATATTTGCTCTATATCCTATCTACCATCACTGCAAGACATCTTAACGTGGTTTTGTAAAATAAAAAATGCAAAGGTTGAAAATACTTGACAGGTCAGGCAGCATCTGTGAGGGGAGAAACAGTTAACATATCAGGTTGATGGAATTTCTCACCACAGATGCTGAATTAGCTGGATGTTTCCAGCATTGCCTGCGTCCAGTTTATGTGACATTCTTTGAGAGTCAGCAATACATAATAAAAGTTCCATGAACAGCAAAACACACAAAATGTTGGAGGAACTCAGCAGGTCAGGCAGCATCTATGGACAGGAATAAACTCTCGGCGTTTTGGGCCGAGACCCTTCATCAGGACTGGAAAGGAAGGGGGAAGAAGCCAGAATAAGGTGGCGGTGAGGAGGGAGAGGAGTGCAAGCTACAAGTGATTAGTGAAGCTAGGGAGAGGGTGTGGGAGGAGGGGCACGGAATGAAGTGCAAAATTGAGAGGTGATAGGTGTAAAAGGTAAAGGGCTGAAGAAGGAATCTGATCGGAACTTAGAATGGGAAGCAGGTAGGGCACCAGAGGGAGGTGATGGGCAGTTGGGGAGAAGAGAAAAGGTAAGAGGGGAGCCAGAATGGAAATACAGGAAATGGGCAATTAACAGCAACGTGAATCAGCAAATTTAGAGGACATTTTGTTATTTGGTAATCACAAAATGTCTTCACTGAACTGAGACATTTTCAGTAATCTGCAAATCTAGTTTTTGTATCTCATTCTAGGATGTAAGAATATGGATGCTGTGAAATGCAGGGGAGGAGGCAAGCTCGACAGATCAGATTATGCTCTCTGAGAAAAGGATCGGGGAAAAATGGGAAAAGCACAAATAGATTAGGTCATCACTTTGTGAACTGCTTCAGTCCAGGCTTCTTCCCACCTGCCACTTTAATCCCTCAGCCCATAACATTAGGGACATTAAAGAAACTCTAAGATAGGCACATGGGTGATAGAAAAATGGAGGGCTGTGTGGGAGGGAAGGGTTATATTAATCTTAGAGTAGGTTATAAGGGCGACACAACATCATGGGCTAAAGGGCCTTTATTGTGCTGTATGGTCAACGTACATTTTATGCTCACTCCCACCTGTTGGTCTGTGACCTCCTGTACTGTTACAATGAGGCCAACACAGGCTCAAAAAACAGCACTTCACCATTCAGCTCGGCACACTGCAGACTTCCCTACTCTCTACAACTTTGGATAACTCGGATTTCATTGCCCTGATGCAGGACCTCAGCCTGAATCTTCAACATTCCTTCCCCTCATTCATAGATGCTGCTCAAAGCACTGAGTTCTCCAGCAGAGTGTCTGATGCTCCATATTCCAGCATCTGCAAGCTCTATCGTCTCAACTTCGTTTATTTATCTGTATCAGTCATCCACCTTTCTTCTTCAACCCTTTATCTCTTTGACCTATCACCTCCCAGATTGTGACTTCAACCCCCTTCTCCCACCAACTCACCTTCCCCCTCACCCTGGTCTCACCTGCCAGTTGTAGGCCACCCCACCTTTCTATTCTAGCTTCCTTTCCATCCCGATGAAGGGTCTCAGCCCGAAATAGCGACTGTTTTCTCCTCCCCGCACACCTATTGACATCGAGCGTGGAGCGGGCCCTTCTGGCTCTTGCAGCCACACCGCCCAGGAATCCCCTAATTTAATCCTAGCCTAATCAAAGGACTATTTGCAATGACCAATTAACCTAGAACCCAGTACGTATGGGAGAAAACCCACGCAGGGAGACACAGGGAGAATGTACAAACTCCTTACAGGCAGCAACAGGAGTTGAACCCAAGTCGCTGGTACTGTAAAGCATTTTCCTAACCACTATGCTATTAGGCTGTCCCAGATGCTGCCTGACTTGCTGAGTTCCTCCAGACTTTTGCATTTATTGATCCATTTTTAAGTTGTTTTTCATTTTAAAAAACTTTTTTCTCCTCTACACACCACTACTTTCTCTCTCTGGCCTGTAATTGTCCTCTTGCCCTTCTCTCTGGCCTGTAATTATCCCCCTACTCTCTCTCTCTGGCTGTAACTGTCCTCCTGCTTCTCTCCATGGGCTGTAATTACCTCCTGCTCTTCATTTTGCAACTTCTATATTCTTTTGTCACTGTCCTTCTGTCTACATTCTCATTCTTTAACGGTTTCCATTCACTCATTAGCTGAATAACTTTGTTTACAATTTATCCCTTTGGTCACCCTTTCCAGTGAGTCTGGAGTGCAGAGGCCTAATGTCTGCAAATTCAAGGCCAGAGACTGGAGGTTGGAGATGGCCTGTCTTGGGCTGTGTATGTGAGTGGATGGGTGGGTTGGAGTAAAGGGGCTTGTTTTAATATTCATTTTGTTTTATTGCTCTTGTTGCTGCTTCTGTTGTTCTGCTGAATATTTGGGCATGTTATATTGGCGCCAAACTATGTGGCGACACTTGTGGGCTGCCAATAGCACATCTTGGGTTGTGTTTGTTATTTTTTGATGTACTCATGATAAATAAATAAACCCAAATCCTGTCAGAGACCTTCCTCATCTACTCTCGCAGCAGCTTTACAAGATTTGGTCTTTTTAAAAATTCTGACAGTGGGTCTCCAACCCCAAATACTGATTCAATTTCCCACAGACGCTGCCTGACCTGCTGAGTATTTCCAACATTTTTAGATTTCCCACACAGTAATGTGGAGCAGAGAGCGAATCTGTAAATTTGGCGGGAGCAAAGGATGTTGGGAATGGTGAGGGTGGAGCGCCATAGGAGAGGTATGGGACAGGTGACAAAGAAGGAGTGCTGGCGGGGTGGGGGGCATGGGTACAGACACATCCAGCCCTGAGAAACTAGGTAAAGTCATTTGATTCCAAACAAATGGTTTACTAATCGTTACAGAATGTCTCTCTGGTGCTTCTTGCTCCCTCCCCTCTCCCTTCCCCTTTTCCCAACCATGATTCCCCTCTCCCTGACCCTTCCAACTCTCAGTCCACAACAGAGACCTATATCAGAATCAGGTTTACCATCACTCACATATGCCATAAAATTTATATTTTTGTGGCAGCAATACAGTGCAATACATAAAATTACTACAGTACTGTGTAAAAGTCTTAGGCTCCCTAGTTATACCTATGTGCCTAAGACCTTTGCACAGTACTGAATTCCACACCCCCACCCTCACTCCCCACCACTTCCATGACTGTAAAATCTGTTTACTCAGTTCTGGAGGGAAGTTAATGATCTAAACCTCACCTCTTGTAAAATTCAAGGAAAAGGACTGGTAATTCAGGTTTCATTCATCACTAGTTGTTTAGATCTTCTCCTGACACACCTTAACCTCTGTCTTCCCTTCAGTTGTACCACTGCCAATACTGCCAATTGTATCACTGAGTCTCTTCTGGTCTCCACCTCACCAGACATACCATTTCATTTCCTTTGTTTTTACTCAACTGAAACAGCCCCAATACCTGGCATATCCACTCCTCAGTTAAAGTAGCTCTCCAACCCACACAGCAATTGATCAAAACTGATGTTGTATCATGAGAAATGTGGTAAATTGTCATCAACAAGATAAATACATGGATAATCTGCAGAAAATACAAAGAATATATTTTTGAATTACAAAGAACTTCTTATTGATAAGTAGCTTTAGATTCCCATGGAAGTTTTAAACAGCTATTAGATTAAAAACACAAGAGCTTCTGCAGATGCTAGAAATCTTGAGCAACACACACAGGTCAGGCATAATCTAAGGAGGGGAATAAACAACCAACGTGTCGGGTCAAAATCCTTCATCAGAACTGGAAAGGAAGGGGAACGGAAGCCAGAATAAGGAGGTGGGAGGGAGGGGAAGGAGTACGAGCTGACATGTGATAGGTGAAACCAGGTGAGGGGAAAGTGGGTGGATGGGGAAGGGGGTTAAAATAAGCAGCTGGGAGGTGATAAGTGTAAGAGGTAAAGAGCTGAAGAAGGAATCAGATAGAAGAGGAAGTGGACCATGGGAGAAAGGGAAGGAGGAGGAGAACCTTCCTTCCTGTGTTATACTAAATTAAAACAGTCCTGTGTCAGCTAATGGAAGCAATTTGGGTACAAGACCTCCACGGAAGTCGTGGATTAAACAGCACTGATGGAGGATCTAAGGGGAGAGGAAGTGGAATATTTACACGAAGGGTTGCTGAGGACTGGAATTTTCTTCCTGAATCAGATTCCACAAATAGCTTCAAAAGAGGAGTTGGGTCGGACAAGCAATGTTCAAAAGCAAAGGTGTGGGCACTAGGCACAAGTGTCTCTTCAAATGCTCACACAGGCACAACTGCTTTGCACTGTTGTACATACTTCTATGATTCAATACCTGTTGATGTAGGCCTGCTTAAAGTCTGGTCTCATGCTGATTGCCTGGCGATATAACTGATCAGCCTCTTCCAACCGAGATTCATTTCCTCGAATCAGATTTGCAAGGTTAATGTAAACGTTTAGATGATTGGGTGCGATGCGTGCTGCATACTTCTTCCCTGGTATAATCTTTCACGGAAGGGAATAAGCAAACAGATTCACAAATATGAATGCCAATTTAGAGTAAGCTCTATAAACAGCAGTACCGAACAAGCATCAGGAAAAATATGTGTTTTACTGGAATAAGTACAAGCTGTTAAACAGCATGCGATTTACTGAGATTCTGAAAGATGTCAAATGACATGATTTCCAAGTTTCATTACCACGGTAGCACAGTGCGTAACAGTGGCAGTTGTAAGATCAGAGTGCGATTCCTGCCAATGTCAGTAAGGAGTTTGTACAATCGCCCCGTGACCACATGGGTTTCCTCCAGATGCTCCTGTTTCTGCCCACATTCCAAAAAGAGGCATACAGTTAGGGCTGGTGAGTTGTGGGGGCACTATGTTGGCACCCGAAGCCTGGCCAGCACAATCCTTGCTGATTTGATTTGAAGCAAACGACGCATTTTCTGTATGCTTAGATGTTCATGTTACAAATCAAGCTAATTTTGATCTTCAGCATTCATAGAAAAACATCCATTTGGTCTTTGTACTGTGTCTGATTTCCTCAATGCCATATGCACATACTGGTTTCCTATCCCTCTCTACACAGATGTGTTCTCTCTCTCTCTGTATCTCTCTCTCACACACACACATACACACAACACTGCATTTCACAAACTAACATCAGACTTCTTTACAAAGTAAGTTTGTGAAACTTCTTCCTAAAGCCTAAATATTTTTATAGGGTTCACAATAGTAAGGAAGTGAATTAGACAAATATCATTCTATTATTTAGGAAGGGTGGGATGGGGAAACTCAGCAATAACAAACTTGTTAACTAAAAATCTGTCATTACGGATAGCTACTGAAAAATTCAATAAGTTTGCTAATCAGAAAAAAGCAGCATGTTTTTATTCATAGTATCACACACAGAACGCTGGAGGAACTCAACAGGTCAGGCAGCATCTATTAAAAAGATAAACAGCTGATGTTTTGGGCCAAGACCCTTCTTCAGGACTGAGAAGGAAGGGGGTAGGAGGAGAGGAAAGAGGCCAACTTTAAGGTGATAGGTGAAGCCAGGTGGGTTGGAAACATCAAGGGTTGGAGAACAAGGAATCTAACAGGAGAAGAGAGTGGACAATAAGAGAAAGGGAAGGAAGAGGAAACCCAGGGTAAGTAAAAGATAGGTGAAAAGAAGTGAAAAGTCAGAGTGGGGAATAGAGGAAGGGGGAGGAAGATTTGTTCACCGGAAGGAGAAATCAATATTTATGCCATCAGGTTGGAGGGTACCCAGACAGAATACAGGGTGTTGCTCCTCCACCCTGAGGGAGGCCTCATCTTGGCACAAGAGGAGGTCTTGGATCGACATGTCGGAATGGGAATTAAAATGTTTGGCCACTGAGAAATCCTGATTTTGGCAGATGGTGCAGAGGTGCTCAATGAAGTGGTCCCCCAATTTATGATTGGTCTCAGCGAACACAATAGACAACCCCAGCAGATTCGCAGGTGAAGTGCTGCCTCACCTGAAAGGACTGTTCGTCTTTATTCATGTAATTTTTCCTTAACCTCAAGTAATATTTTGGGGAGATCACTAGGTTGACAAGTTTATCACCAATGTACAGTTCTAGAAGGCCTCTAATAAGGAGGCATGAGTGATATTTAAAAACTGGAGTAGAGCTGGGATGGAAACAGAAATAGAAGAACATGAAGTGCAGAATGATTCTACTGTAACGATGGCTTTTATTTCAAGGGACTACTGCATTCTGATGTGGTCGTATCTGCAGGAAGAAATACTGGCAAATAAGATGCAGCAACGTTCCATTAGGATGACACAGAGGCTTCGACAGTTAAGCTATGAAGACAGATTATCTAAATCATCTTCAATTCCAACACGAATATACGATTGAGGAATTTAATTGTGGTTTTAGAATTCCTGTAATTGCGTTCAGTTCTCATTATAGGAAAGATGTGGAAGTTTTAGAGAGGCTGCAGAGGAGATTTATCAGGAGGCTGCCAGGATTAGAAAGCATCTCTTACGAGGATAGGGTGAGCAAAATAGGATTTTTCACTTTGGACTGAAGGAGAATGAGAGGCAACTTGGTTGGGCCATTTCAGATGATAAGAGGCATAGGTGAAGTGCAGAGACAGAAACTTTTACCCAGGACAGAAATGGCTAATACGAGAGGGCATACTTTTAAGGTGACTGGAGGAAAGTATAGGGGGAATGTCAGAGGTAAGTTGTTTTTTTTTTACACACAGCAAGTGGCAGATGCGTGGAACTCAATGCCAAAGGTGGTGGCAGCAGATATATTAGCAGCATTTAAGAAATTCATAGATAGACACTTGGGTGATAGATTAATGGAGAACTATGTAAGAGAAAAGGATTAGATTGATCTCAGTGAAGGTTAAAAGGTCAGCATAACATCACGGGTCTGTACTGTGCTGTACTATTACTGTTTATTTAGGGAAAACAAAAATATTCAGTGCTAAAGTTAAAGTCACACCATTCAGCAAGTGAATCAGGAAGAAACCTGGAATTCTTTAGCCAAAAAGCCAAGGGTGCTGGACAGTTGGAACTTCTATCACTTGCACTGATGGCTTTTGTTAAGTAAGCCGAGCAAATGGGAGGGCTAGAATGCAGAGTTCAGGTCAGCTCAAATTAGATTTCAGGGCTCTATGACCTTGTGTTCCATAAGTTTAACAAAGATAATTTAAAATGGGTTTCCTGATGTCTTTTTTTATAGATAAAGATGAGCTTTACTTGTCACATGCACAGCGAAACACCAAAACACAGAGTGAAACATGTTAACATGAGGAAATCTGCAGATGCTGGAAATTCAAGCAACACACATAAAAGTTGCTGGTGAACGCAGCAGGCCAGGTGGCATCTCTAGGAAGAGGTACAGTCGACGTTTCGGGCCGAGACCCTTCGTCAGGACTAACTGAAAGAAGAGCTAGTAAGAGATTTGAAAGTGGGAGGGGAGGGGGAGATCCAAAATGATAGGAGAAGACAGGAGGGGGAGGGATGGAGCCACGGCCTCCTCTACCGTAAAGATGAAGCCACAGTCAGGTTGGAGGAAGAACAACTTATATTCCGTCTGGGTAGCCTCCAACCTGATGGCATGAACACTGACTTCTCTAACTTCCGCTAATGCCCACCTCCCCCTCCTACCCCATCCGTTATTTATTTATATACACACATTCTTTTTCTCTCACCTTTTTCTCACTCTGTCCCTCTCACTATACCCCTTGCCCATCCTCTGGGTCCCCCCCCCCCATTTTCTTTCTCCCTGGGCCTCCTGTCCAATGATCCTCTCATATCCCTTTTGCCAATCACCTGTCCAGCTCTTGGCTCCATCCCTCCTCCTCCTGTCCTCTCCTATCATTTCGGATCTCCCCCTCCCCCTCCCACTTTCAAATCTCTTACTAGCTCTTCCTTCAGTTAGTCCTGATGAAAGGTCTCGGCCCGAAACATCGACTGTACCTCTTCCTAGAGATGCTGCCTGGCCTGCTGCGTTCACCAGCAACTTTGATGTGTGTTGAATGAAACACGTCGTTTGCTTCAAATCAAATCAGTGCGGATTGTGCTGGGGGCATGCTGCGAGAGTCACCACACTCCTGCCACCAATATGTCATTAAAAAAAATTATTTATTGAGATGCAGCACAGAAGAGGATCTTTTGGGCCTTTGAGCCATGCCACCCAGCAACACCTGATTTAACCCTAGCCTAATCATGGACAAGTTAAATTGACCAATTAACCTACCAACTGGTATGTCATTGGACTGTGAGAAGAAACCTGAGCACCCAAAGGAAACCTACTCATTCACCCCCGATCTGTATTCACTGGTACTGTAAAGCAATTGCACTAATCACCACATTATTGCACCACCCTGATAATCTTCAAAGTGCTATTATCATCCACTGCACAGTCCATTGTAAAGAAATGAAAAATCTTCATACTTCTGAAATGTCATAATGACAATATCAAATATTTAACTAACTGATATCAATATTATTATTAATCAATTAAGTATTTATATGGTGGAGGTATGGTGGGGTGGGTTAGTGGGAGGAGATGTTAATTAGTCTTACCGCTTGATGCACATTTATTCTATAGCCGTACTTTAACCTCTAACTTAATATTTTATATAATTCTTTATAATTCTTGAATGTTGTTTTCTGTTGCACGTCACGCCTTGAACAACACACCACAGCAAATTCCTAATGTATGTAAATGTAGCAATCCAATGACAAACAAAAGGCAGCATCTATGGAAAAATGTACAGTAAACGTTGTGTCCAATTTCCCCCGGGATCAATAAAGTATGACTATGACTATGCTGAAGGGTTTCGGCCCGAAACATCCGACTGTATTCTTTTCCGTAGATGCTGCCTGGCCTACTGAGTTCCTCCAGCATTTTGTGTGTGTTGACATGTAAATGTAGATGGTGATTAAAGTTGATCCTTGATATAAGACAATCAACATCAGAATCAGAATCACGTTTAATATCACCAGCATACACTTGCAAGTAAAAGTTTGTGAACCTTTGCAGTTACCTGGTTTCCCGCATTAGTTACTCATAAAATGTGGTCTGATCCTCAGCTAAGTCACAATAATAAACAAACACAATCTGCCCAAACTAATAACACAATTGTACTTCTTCTTGTCAATAGTGAGTACACCATTTAAACAATCACTGTCGAGGTTCAACAAAGAATGTGAACCTCTGGGGTAATTCCTTCTACAAAAGCTATATAGAAACAAGTATTCCAGTCTATGAGATGAGATCAGAGGGGTGGGTTGTAGAGGTGCCCGGCCCTATAAAAAAGACACACAAACTTAGGTTACTGACAGAGCCTGTGCTTCTCAAGAAAGATCTATTTATGTGCACTACACCTCGATCAAAAGAACTTTCAGAAGAACCTTGGAAGAAGAATCGTAGAGATTCATGAAGCTGGGAAGAGCTACAAAAACATTTCTAAAGACCTGAGTGTTCATCAGTCCATAGTAAGAAAAATTGTCTACAAATGGAGGAAATTCAGTACTGTAGCTACTTTTCCTAGGAGTGGGTCACACCAAGAGCACAACATGCAATGCTGAAGGAAGTAAGAAAGAACCCAAGGATAACAGTAAAAGACCTGCAGAAACTCGCTAAAGTCTCTGTTCATGTGTCCACCACAAGAAAAACACTGAACAAGAATGGTGTTCATGGAAGGACACCATGGAGGAAACCACTGCTTTCTTAAAAAAATATATTGCTGCACATCTCAAGTTTGCAAATGACCACCTGAATGTCCCACAACACTTCTGGGACAATGTTCTGTGGACAGATGAGACAAAAGTTAAACTTTCTGGTATACTGCTATGTTTGGAGGAAAAGGGGCACAGCACACCAACACCAAAACCTCATCCCAACTGTGAACCATGGTGGAAGGAACATCATGGTTTGGGGCTGCTTTGCTGCCTCAGGACCTGGACAGCTTGCAATCTTTGAGGGAACAATGAATTGAAAATTGTATCAAGACATTTTACAGGAAAATATCATGGTAGCAGTCCGTCATCTGAAGCTTAATAGAAGTTGGACGATGCAACAAGACAATGATCAAAAACACAAGAATAAATCAACACCATTTTTAAAAAAGGAAAAAAATTTGTGTTTTGCAATGACCGGAGTCCAGACCTTAACCCAATTGAGATGCAATGGCTTGACTTGAAGAGGGCTGTACATGTATCCCAGAAATATTGATGAACTGAACAGTTTTATATGAAGGAATGGTCTAAAATTCCTCTTAGCCTTTGTGCAAGTCTGATCAGCAACTACAGGAAATATTTGGTGGTTATTAAATACAAGGGTTCATGTAATTTTTCCAGCCTGCACTGTGAATGATTAAACAATGTGTTCAATAAAGACATGAAAAGTACAATTGGTTGAGTGTTATTAGCTTAAGCAGATTATGTTTGTCTATTATTGTGACAGATGAAGATCAGACAACATTTTATGAGTAATTAATGCAGAAAACCAGGTAATTGAAAGGGTTCACAAACTTTTTCTACCAACTGTACATCATGAAATTTTGTTAACTTTGCAGCAGCAGTACAATGCAATACATAATAATAGAGATAAAAAACTGTGAATTGCGGTAAGTACACACAAAACACACATATATATATATATATATATAATAGATAAATTTAAAATGTAGTGCAAAAAATAGAAATAAAAATTTAAAAAGTAGTGAGATAGTGTTCATGGATTCAATATCCATTCAGAAATGGGATGGCAGAGGGGGAAGAAGCCATTCCTGAATCGATGAGTGTCTGCTTTCAAGCTCCTGTACCTCCTTCCTGATGGTAGCAAAGAGAGGGCATGTCATGGGTGACGGGGGTCCTTAATGATGGATGCTGCCTTTTTGAGGCATCTCTCCTTGAAAATGTCCTGAGTACTACAGAGGTTCGTGTCCATTATGGAGCTGGCTAAGTTTACAACTCTATGCAGCCTATTTCGATCCTGTGCAGGAGCAGCCAGTTAGAATGCTCTCTGCAGTACATCTGTAGAGATTTTGATTGTTTTTGGTGACATACCAAATCTCCTCAAACTCCTGATGAAATATAACCACTGTCATGTCTTCTTTGCAGCTGCATCAAAATATTAACACCCAGGAAGTTGAAACCACTCATTCTTTCCATTTCTATACCTCGATGAGGACTGGTGTGTGTTCCCTCGTCTTATCCTTTCTGAAGGCTGTTGCTGAGACACCACTCAACTCGCTGGTATATCTTGCTCCTGTACACCCTTCTGTCACCATCTGAAATTCTGTCCACAACGGTTGTATCGCCAGCAAATTTATAGATGACCTTTGAGCTGTGCCTAGCCACCCAGTCATGGGTGTAGAGAGAGCAAAGCAGTGGGCTAAGCACACATCCCTGAAGTGAACGAGTGCTGATTGTCAGCAAGGTGAAGATGTTACTCCCAATCTTCAGATTGTGGTCTTCTGGTTAGGAAGTCAAGGATCCAATTCAAGAGGGAGGTACAGAGGCCCAGGATCTGGAGCTTTTAGATCAGAACTGTAGGAATGATGATGTTAAACACTGAACTGTAGTCAATAAACAGCATCTTGACATAGGTATTTGTATTGTCAAGATGATCCAATGAAATTATGTCTGCCATAGACCTATTGCGGTGATAAGCAAATTGCAGTGGGTCCAAGCCCTTGCTGAGACGAGAGATGATTCTAGTTATAATCAACCTCTCAAAGCACTTCATCACCACAGATGTGAGTGCTACTGGATGATGGTCATTAAGGCAGCTCACCCTGTTCTTCTTGGGCACTGGTACAATTGTTGTCCTTTTGGAGCAGGTGGGAACTTCCAACTGAATCAATGAGAGTTTGAAAATGTCTGACCATCCCACCAGTTGGTTGGCACAGGTTTTCAGAGCCTTACCAGGTACTCCATCAGGGCTTGTCACTTTGTGAGGGTTCACCTTCTTGAAAGACAGCCTGACTTCGGTGTCCGAGACAGAGGTCACATGGTTACTGGGTGCTGCAGGGACCCTCATAGCTTCAGTTTTATTCTCCCTTTCAGAGTCAGCATACAAGCGTTGAGATTGTCTGGAAGTGAAGCATCGCTGCCATGCACGATGCTAGGTTTTGCTTTGTAGGAAGTAATACCCCGCAAACACTGCCAGAGTTGACGTGTATCCGATGTCGCCTCCCACGTCGCTCAGATTTGTTCCTTAGCTCTTGAAATAGCCCTCCGTAAGGCATACCTGGTTTTCTTATATAGACCTGGGTCGCCCGACTTGAATGCCACAGATCTAGCCCTCAGCAGACGACGAACTTCCCGGTTTATCCACGGCTTTTGATTTGGGTATGTGCAGTAAGTTTTCATATGCACACACTCATCCACACAGGTTTTAATGAAGTCAGTGAGTGCTGTGGTGTACTCGTTCAGACTCGAAGATGAATTCCTGAATACAGTTTGTATTGAGCAGAAATAGCTACACTCTATATTCATGAGGATAGTGAATACAAGAAGAGAACATACTTTAATCTGCCTAACATGTATCAAGTCTTTGGTTTGGCAGGTCCCTCACTACTGAAACACTCAACATACCTGTGGCATAAGAGATTTGGCCAGCATGTAGGCATCTTCTGCTTCTTTGGTTTTGTTCAGGTTTTTATAAGTTCTTCCAACATTCATATGGGCACCAATGTCATCTTTAAGATAAAAATACAGAACAATAAACATATTAGCAAAATAAATCAGTATTTTGCAGGCTTTTACATTCATCCAAGCTAATATGCGTTAATAATAGGTTGGTTGGCGTCCTTAACATAACATGTGAAATTTTCGGTTTAACCTTACCGCGGCTTCCAAGTTACTGCAATTTGAGACAGATGAGCAAAACTAGTAATCTAAAGCAGTTAACTTGAAACATGAGAAAATGCATGAGGGACAGCTGGTAACTATCCAGCTCCCAAAGTAAAGAAACGAATAGAAGAAAAATAGTTAAACATGCAGTGAACATACACACAGTGGCCACTTTATTAAGTACATGTGTTCATTAATGCAAATATCTAATCAGCCAATCAAGTGGCAGCATCTCAGAGCATAACAGCATGCAGACATGGTCAAGAGGTTCAGTTGTTGTTCAGGTCAAACATCAGAATGGGGAAGAACTGTAATCTAAGTGACTTTGACTGTGGAATGATTGGTGGTTTGAGTATCTCAGGAACTGCTGATGATCTCCCGGGATTGTCATGTACAACACTCTCTAGAGTTTACAGGGAATGGTGCAACAAAAAACCCAAAAAAGACATCCAGTGAGCAGCAGTTCTGTAGGCGAAAACTCTTTGTTAATGAGAGAGGTCGGAGAAGGATTAAACTGGTTCAAAGCTGAGAGGAAGGCAACAGTAACTCAAATAACCATGCATTACAACAGTGGTGTACAGAAGAACATTCCTGAACACACAACACATCAAACTTTGAAGTGGGTGGGCTACTGCAGCAGAAGACCATGAGCACACATATATTTGGTTCAGTAGGCACCTAATAAAGTGGCCACTGAGTGTATCTTTAACTCATTCTGGACCAGGTTTCCAGGGTCACATTCTGCAGCACAACATAATTAGGCCCCAATGTCCCACCCCCCGCCCCTCCCATGGTGTGAAAGTGGATATGCCAAGATACCACACATTTGATTCAACCAAAGTTGTAAGCGATCCATTTCCAATCTCTTGCCAACAACCACAAAAAATGATAGTTTTGGGGAAGTTCCAAAAAGCATTTTGCAACTGAACTGAGAAGTTGTTACCTGGTTGAACTCTTGTGGCTTGCACGAAGTACTTCAACGCCTTTCCGTAGTTATGCTCATTTTCCAAAGCATGTCCTACATTATTCCAAAGTTTTGCATTATTTTTATTGACCTTTGAAAAGAATTGAATTCTCTCAGTTTTTGAGCAGACCTATTGAGGCTCAATAAATCCGTAAACAATTTCTTTAAAGTAAAACAATGAAGTATTCACATTCACCCCTCCCACCCTCATGCAATCAAAGTACACACAGTTCAAATAATCTTGAGCAATCAAAATTACAAATTATTACAGAGTAAAAGGAACTGGAATTTGTACAAATGCAAACAAGAAAAAAGTCTGCAGATGCTGGAAATCCAAACAACACACACAAAATGCTGGAGGAACTCAGCAGGCCAGGCAGCATCTATGGAAAAGAGTATAGTCGGCGTTTCAGGGCGAGACCCTTCAGCAGGACTCTAGTACTTAGGTCAGGCCTCCTGATTTCTGCACTTGAACACAGCAAAATGGAAATCAGGAGTACAGTGGAGGTCAGCTGTGGTGCTGGCCTTCGAACAGAGTGGAGGCCTGGACTCCGGATGTCCTTCATCGCCCATCCATTCCCCTGGCTTTCAAGCGCGGAGCACAAGCTTGGACACTAGATGTCCTTTGTCACCGATCCACGTCACTGGCCTTTGAATGCAGAGTAGAGGTCAAGACTATGGATGTCCTTCGTCACCCATCCATGTCGCTAGCTTTCAAATACAGAGCAGAGATTCTGGCCTGACCTCTAACTTCTCCACTTTGCTGTCTCTAAACCCTAATCTAACCTCTAATTCCCCCACATTCCCGTCTCTAATCCTAACCTGACCACTAACTCCCTACTCTATCCCCAAAACCAACCCTACAAACTTAAAAAAGACAACTAAGTCTGAGCCACAACCTTGATAGAGACTGGAGCTTGGCGCCATCTTGACTAGCACTTCCTTACGTTGTGTTGGTTGTAAATTTTCAAAGACCTTTAACTGAAGCAGGCTGTTGCAACACCATCAGAACATTCCAGAAGCAAGGCTTAAGGATTCACCACCTGAGATTCAGCACTCAAAAGCAAAGGGATGGCACAGAAACAGGCCCTTTGGCTCACAATGTTGCGCAAACTAATTAAATTATTAATCCAATGCCCAACTAAAGTAATCCCTTCTGCCCACATCATATCCTTTCATTCCCTGCACATTTACATGCCCTCTTGAATAACTCTAATCTGCCTTTAACACCACGCCTGGCAGTGCACTCCAGGCACCCATGACTGTGTATAAAAAAACTTGATCTCCTTTGAATTTACCCCTCTCACCTTAAATGCTTGCCCTCTGGTATTACACATTTCAACCTTGGGGGAAAAAGATATTAGCAGTCCGCCCATGCCTCTCACAATCTTATGAACTCCATCGGATCTCCTCTCAACTTCCAGTACTCCAGAGAAAACAACTCACAGTTGTCCAATCTCTCTGGTCTCCTAATCCGGGCAGCATTCTGTTAAATCTCTTTTGCACTATCTCCAAAGCCTCCATGTTGAAGTTGTGACAAATTAGCAGAAGAAATAGAATAAAACGTTGGAGAGACCAAATTTGGAGTACTGTGTGCAGTTCTGGTCACCTAGGTACAGGAACAATATGATGATGGAGATGATGATGATGGAGGAAGAGGAAGAGGAAGAGGAAGAGGAAGAGGAAGAGGAAGAGGAAGAGGAAGAGGAGAGGAAGAGGATGAGGATGAGGATGAGGATGAGGAGGAGGAGGAGGAGGAGGAGGAGGAGGAGGAGAAGAAGAAGAAGAAGAAGAAGAAGAAGAAGAAGAAGAAAGCCCTTAACTCCTAATGGAGTCATCGGGCCGCCGTCATGATGGCATTTTTTTTAGCAGGCTTTCTTATTTTTACGAGCCCGAGTTGCTACCTCGACGCTCAACCCAGCACGGATGGAAAGCATGCAAGGGAGCCGGCTGGATTCGAACTCTGGAGCTTTCGCTCCGAAGTCCGGCGCTGATGCCACTACGCCACCAGCCGGCAAGATTGAAAGAGTACGGAGAAAATCACAAGGATATTTCTGGACCTGAGGAACTGAATTATAGGGAAAGACTGAATAAATTAGGGCTTTATTCCCTGGAGCATAGGAGGATGAGGGGAAATTTGACAGAGGTATACAAAATTATGAAGGGTATAGATAGGGTTAATGAAAGCAGGCCATTTCCACTATGGCTGGGTGAAACTAGAACTAGAGGTCATCAGTTAAGGGTAAAAGGTGAAATATTTAAAGAGAACCTGAGGGAGAACTTCTTTACTCAGAGGACGGTGTGAGTGTGGAGGAATCTGTCAGTGGAAATAGTGCATGTGGGATTGATTTCCACATTTAAGAGATTTGTTTGATAAGTACATGGATACAAAGGGTGTGGAGGGCTTTGTTTCAGACGTCGGTTGATGAGTCTAGACAGAATAACAGGACTGGACGGGCCAAAGGGCATTTTGCTGTGCTGTAATGCTCCCTGACTCTATCTTTCCTATAATGGGGTGACCAGCACTGAAGGCAAAATGTTCCAGTATAAAACTGCAACATAACTTATTGACATTGGAAGTCAATTCCTCGATTAATGAAAGCAGGCATGCCGAGGCCATCACTCCTTATGGAACACTGAGACAGCCTGGTTTCCATGGTGATTTAATCGGCAGGGCTATAATACTTTGTGCAGCCAGGGAGAGAGCACAAGTTCATTGTCCAGTGAATTTGGTGTTCATTTCAGGATGTCTCAAACACTTTACAACCAGGAAGAACATCAGTAAGAAGCACTATTGCATCTTAGGAAACAAAGTTATAAAATTCCAACATTTAAGAAACACTTATTTATTTAGAGATGCAGCACAGGAACAGGCCACCCAATTACACCCATGTGATCCACTAACCTACTATCACGTATGTCTTTGGAATGTGGGAGGAAACCAGAAATCCCGGAATAAGCCCATGCAGTCATAGAGAGTACATACAAACTCCTTACAGACAGAGGTGGGAATCAAACCCTGATCTTACAGATGGCGCTAACTGTTCTGCTACCATGCCACCCCCTAATGGTTTATTAGAGTCAGGAACTCAACCCTGGTTGCTGGCGCTGTTAACAGTATTACGTTAACCACTACGCCACCAGGCCACCCATTTAGGCAGGCTGGGAGCAGAGAGAGATGGACCACCTATAACCATATAACAATTACAGCACAGAAACAGGGCATCTCGACCCTTCTAGTCCGTGCCGAACTCTTACTCTCACCTAGTCCCACCGACCTGCACTCAGCCCATAACCCTCTATTCCTTTCCTGTCCATATAGCTGTCCAATTTAACTTTAAGTGACAACATCAAACCTGCCTCAACCACTTCTGCTGGAAGCTCGTTCCACACAGCTACCACTCTCTGAGCAAAGAAGTTCCCCCTCATGTTATCCCTAAACTTTTGCCCTTTAACTCTCAATTCATGTCCTCTTGTTTGAATCTCCCCCACTCTCAATGGAAAAAGCCTATCCACGTCAACTTTATCTATCCCCCTCATAATTTTAAACACCTCTATCAAGTCCCCCCTCAACCTTCTACACTCCAAAGAATAAAGACCCAACTTGTTCAACCTTTCTCTGTAACTTAGGAGACGAAACCCAGGCAACATTCTAGTAAATGCAGGAAGACGTGCAATTTAAATTAGTATCATGGCCGGCAGCACTAGGGTGGGGGGTGGGAGTGGGGGAGACCTGTACAATACTGTTCTATGTACTAAAACAGCCAATTTATACACAACAAACTCACACGTTGCTTTGTAGTAATGGCCTTTTCATCTAATTTTAATTAACATCATCTATGGAAAAATATTTGCCAGGTCATCAAGGGTAACTCCCATGCTGTGCTTCCAACTCTTTCACTTGATAAGATTCAATAAGATTATGGCTGGTCTTTTACCTCCACGTCACTTCTTTGTACTAGTCCATATTTCTAGATTCTTCCATTATTTAAACAGCAGAATAAAATAAACACTTTTTAAAAGGAAAAACTCAAGAACCATTAGGACATCATTTCAAGAATGAGAAAATTTAAAAATCACAAGCTTTAATAATTGTACTCTTGCTACTGGACCTAGTTAATGGAAACACAAGAGACTGTAGACACTGGAATCTGGAGAACAAACAAGATGCTGGAGGAACATTGTTCTGCTGAACATGGTGGGCATGCTACATTGGCGACACTTGCAAGCCGCTCCCAGCACATCCTTGGGTGTGTTAGCTGATAATGCAAATAACACATTTCACTGTATGTGAGATAAATAAACCTTAATCTGAATCTGAACTCAATGGGCCAGATAGCATCTCTGGGGGAGAATGAACAGTTGATAATTTGCATCGAGACCCTCTATCCAAATGAAGGGTCTCGACCTGAAACATCAACTGTCCATTTTCCTCCACACATGCTGCCTGATGGGCTGAGTTCGTCCAGCATCTTGTTTGTAGGTTTAGTTCCTAGTTGCATTACAGGTAAAGTGTGATTGTACCTTTAGACCAGACATGAATAGAGTGTACTCTGATTTCCAATCCCAATTTCGGTAAATTGTCTTACTGGTATGGGTGATAAGCAGAATCATCAAGCCAATCCAAGAAAGCTTCTTTAGGCACCTAAATTTTAAAAAAATGAAACTGGTCAGTGAACTGTCACCATTCATTATCAAACACCCCCACCATCCAGGCCATGTTCTCTTCTCACTGCTATCATTAGGAAGGAGTACAGGAGCCTTAGGTTCCACACCACCAAGTTCAGGAACAATTATTACCCTTTAATCATCAGGCTCCTGAACCAGTGTGGATAACTTCACTCACCTCAACACTGAATTGATCACCAAACACAACCTGCAGACCCAACTTCAAGGACCCTACAACTCACGTTCTCAGCATTATTTATTTATTTATTACAGTGAATTCTGGTTAACTAAGACACATTGGGACCAGCATATTTTGGCCCAATTAAGCGGCTGCTCATTAGTTGGTTTCATAGTTCAAAAAGGTATAGAAAGGAAAAACTACTGTTTAACTGAGTAACAAATTAAATAGTTAATAAAATACAGAGCAAATTATAACATCACCAACACTGCTATAGTTATCGACAGACCTCCAAGAGGACCACAACCTTGTTGCTGGGTTTAGAGGTTTCTGTGCCTCAATGACCTGGAGAGCTATGTTGGCTAGAGTCAGGGCTTTATGCTTTGGCTCTTGGTAGGGTCACCCATCCCAAACAGGTCAAAGGGTAGAGGCCAGACTAAGAATTTTCCACTACTTCTCCAGGTTCTGGGGTTCAGCTCAGGGCTAACAACCCTAACTGATGAAAAAAAAATTATTACAGAAACAGCAGTGAAGAATCCCTCTGCACTTGAATGCGATTGTATTTCTGAGTCTTCATCCGGGACGTGAGTTAGTGACAATAGTGAAAACTGAGCGGAAGCTACTGCCATGATGAAAGAAGCCCTGAGCACTACCAAAGATGGGGGATCTTCATTCTTGCCCTAAATGCTGGTGGCGGAATGGGCAGTAAACAAATAAGTTATCAGCAGAGGAATTCATCCAGTGTATGCTGCTATATTCCTTTGATTGATTATAAATGAACAAAATCAGCACAGACAACTAGTGCAAATAATGAACTACCTTCATTGTCTTCTTGCATGAAGTAGTGTTGCAATCCAACAATTAATTTCCTGGCATCCTGTGCCTTCACTAGCTTAAGTTCAAATGTGTCATCTTCATCATTTTCCTCATCTTTATATTTCCTGCCTTGTTGTTTTGATACAATGCTTTAGATGACAGCATCCTCCAAGTCTTCATTTCATTGCAACATTCAAGATGATTGTTAATACCTTCAAATTCTCTGTACTTTCTAATTTGTTGAAGTAGTGAAATCTTTCATTTTCACTCCCAGCTGTTTCTGGCATCTCCAAGCCTGAATGCTTGAAATCAGTGAGCAAAGCAGTTTGAATTGAGTTTCTTGACAACTATCAGTGACAAACTATACTACCTGTAATAGGATAATCCTTGCACTCACTTCCTTGGTTGTTGAAGATTTTCTTCAAATGCTTCAAAAATATGGTTGACTAACTTTCCACAGGTACTCTTTAAATTATTTATGATTCCCAAATCCATTAGACTCATGATCCAGCTTCTTAACTAGTTCCTTTGACTTTTATTAAACATTAGTCCACTGACACGCACACCTTGAGCTAAATATATGACGTAACAGTAGCACACGCAGCTGATGTAATTTAAAAACTGTTGGCGCTAAATATAGTGTAGTGTCCAATGGCCACACAAGTGCACACAACTGACGCTAGCTAGAAACTGTTCGGCAAGTCTCCTGTCCCAATTAAATAGCATAGTGTCCCAAATAAACTAAGAGAATCCTGGCTATTTTCTCAATTAAGTTTTGTTCTCAAAGAATTGTCCCAAATTAGTGGCTGCCCCAATTAACTGGTGACATAGTTAACTGGAATCCACTATGCAATTTTTTATTTGCAGTTTGTCTTTGTTTGCACATTGGTTGTTTGTCAGTCTGTGTGTGTATCTACAGTGAATGCTTGCAAGGAAATGCATCTGAGTGGAGTATTTGGTGACATATACATTTTTTGATAATAAAGTTACTTTGAAAATATCAGAATATTAGATCCAACAGCAAAACAAAAACTAAACACTCATCTTCATTATAGAGTCAATGAGGTAACTGTTGTAAGGGATTGAGGAGTGACCTTACAGAGGTGGTGTACAAGATCATAAGGGGCATAGCGCACATGGTCTTTTTCCCAGGGAAGGGTAATTAAAAACTAGAGGGCACAGGTTCAAGGTGAGAGGGGTAAGATTTAACAGGGGACCCGAGGGGCAAATTCTTCACACAGCAGGTGGTGAGTGTGTGTGGAATGAGCTGCCACAGAAAGTTGAAGAGAAAGGTATATTCAAAAGTTTACAGGGATGTAGGCCAAACAGAGGTAATGGGACAAGCTTGGTGGGCACCATGGCCAGCATGGACCAGTTGGGCCAAAGGGCTTGTTTCTGTGTTGTACTGCTCTGCTGTATGATTCTAACCACCTTCCAAGGTGGGTGTAAATCAGCCCATTGAAATGGCCTGGGAAGCAACATGGGTAAGGGGTTCTGCTCACTGCTTTGACTTTATTCATCTTTCAATCACCATCACTTTTGCGTGGGAACATTGGCAAGTGTAAACTGGGTTTAATAATGAGAAATTAATATGAAGGTTGTCTCTTTCTCACATTACAGTACCACAAAGTCCTTCACTGCCTGCAAGGTGCTCCAGCAATGCTGATGTCCTGAGAAGGCCCAAAAAAATGCAAGCTCTGATTATTCCTAGGGTCCAAATGTTGTCATTTAGTTAGTGCAGAGTCAAAGCCTCAAGATACGAAGACAAGCCAACCAAATAAATTCAGTGATCAACAATATTAGTTTGAGGTGAAAATGTACCCCTCACAGTCAACACTGTGTGAATAACCATGCATTTAAGCTGAATTTATTAGGCACCAAATATCTTTGAAATAACATGGAGTATAAGGTAGTGATGGGAAGGACCATCTAATTTATTTCTGGTGATCCTGAATACAGGGGAAATGCTGTCCAGGGACTGATGATTTCTCCAAACAGTGCCATGGAACTTTGCATCAAGTCGAAAAGGCAATGTATTTATGTTGGATTTCAAGAACAGTACCTCTTGGCACTGCACCATTCCTTTCACATTGCACTGAATAAACAACTTATGGGGACTTCCGGTAGCGCTCATGGAGTGAAGTCGCGTTCTTGACTCGCTCCATTACCTCTGAGTTTTTTTTCTCTATGGTCAGCTATACTTTAATTAACCATTAAGGCATCAACTCTTACAATACTTTGAATTAAACTGAATTCTCCGACAACTGGATGGAACTTAGATCTGCTATGTCTAAGAACGAGAAAGACGGCAAGGATGGTAAACCTCCGGTTAAACCGAAAGCTACGGATCTCCCTCCGACTGAATCACCGGTGACTTTGAAAGCGATAGCGGAGTTAATTCAGAGGGAAATCTCAACCTCTGTTAGGGAGATGATTCGTGCGGAAATTGCAGGCCCTGTTAAAGACCTGATTCATATGGAAATCTCAACTAATTTCCAGAAAATTGCCGCTTTAATTGATAAGATGCAAACATGTATTGCGGAACATCAGTCGGCTATATCTGATCTTCAAAAATTCGCGCAACAAAGTGAGCTTAAGATGGGGAAAATCGAAGAAACAATTAATGTAATGAAGAAGAAACTTGACTTTTTGACTTTTAAAAACTCTGACTTGGAATCTAGAATGCGACGGCAGAATTTACGAATGATTGGCGTGAGGGAAGCCGCTGAAGGTAACAACCCCATGAAATATTTCTCCCAACTTTTAAAAGATGCATTCCCTACTGTATTTCCTGACCAACCACCGCTACTGGATCGTGTTCACAGAATCCCATCATACTCGTCTAGGTCAGATAGACCTAGGCATGTTATCTTACGTTTTCATTACTTTCAAGACAAGGAGAGACTGTTTCGATTCGCTCGATCTAAAGGTTTCGTTGATTTTTTGGATCTTAAGTTCCGATTCGTGGAAGATTTCAGTAAACCAATCTGGGACCAACGGGTCCGTTACAGATCCGTGATGTCGGAATTCTATAAGATGGATTTAAGACCAGCGCTGCTGTACCCTGCACGTCTAAGGATTCGCATGGCAGATGGAGCCCTTCGTTTTTTTTGATTCTCCATCGGATGCCCAGAGTTATCTGGATCAACTTTCATCTCCAACATCTTAATTGCTTTCTTTTTAATTTTCTCCGTCGATCGGAGGCTGTGAATTGGTTGGTTTTAACTTTTCTGTGCCCTATTTGGGCAGAAAAGTTTACTTTCGATTTCTTAATATGGCTACTAAACTTTCTTTTTAACTGCGTCATTTTTTTCTTTTCCCAGGGGATCCTGGGTGGTTACTTCCCTTTTGTCATCTTACGTATTTCCTGTGCGGCCTTAAATTTTGTAGTTTTTGTTTAAATTTTATTCTGTTTTGCTTTTTATAATCACTTTATGTTAATAATCCTATTTTTTTTTGTTGCTGTGTCTATTCATGAGTTTGAGGTTTATTGTGGGTTTTTTTTAATATATATTTTCCGGCTTTTGTTCTGTTCTGTGTGTATTCTAATTGAGTTAACTTTTTTTTACTTATTTTTTTACTGTTTTACAATTAGCTGATCCTTTTCATATTTATACCTTTTTTTTAGGGAGCGTATACCGGAAGTCATGGGGGTAGTTTTAGCGCTTGCTTCTTTCTGGCGGGTCTGCTTTAGATTTTGCCTTGGGGTCTTGGGCTGGGGGGTGGCGGGAGGGGCTTCACGTTTTAGTTTGTTTTTCTTTGGGCTATATACATTATTGAAGTACTGGTTGCGTCCTTTTCCCCGGTATCTTTTGTATGTTCTGTTTCCTCTCCGGGTTTGTGGGTCGCGCCTATTGTCAATCCTCCTTGTCGTGGGTTGACTTTAGGATTTATGGAGTCTATTATTAATTTTGTCTCCTGGAATACTAATGGTCTTAATCATCCTATTAAAAGAAAAAAAGTTTTTAAAGTGTTCCGGAGACTTAAAGCACAAATTTTATTTTTACAAGAGACCCATGTACGGAGGGGGGACAGACTACGTTTTTTCAAATTCTGGAAGGGACAACAATTTCATTCGAACTCCAATGCTAAGATTCGAGGCGTCTCTATTTTTATAGATTCCTCAGTTACTTTTATACAACAGGATATTATCTCTGATCCGAATGGTAGATTTTTATTGGTTAGTGGTTTACTATTTAATAAAAAAGTAGTTTTGGTTAATGTTTATGCTCCTAATATGGATTGTCCGGAATTTTATAAATCATTGTTTGATCAGTTTCCGAATTTGAACGAGTTTTCATTGATTTGGGGCGGAGATCTTAATACCTGTTTATCTCCAGCTTTGGACCGTTCGGCTCCTTTACGGACTTTACCTAATAAATCTGCAAATTTGATTAATTTTTTCCTTTCTGATTCTGGGTCGACGGATATTTGGCGTTTTCTGCATCCTCAGGAAAAAGATTTTTCCTTTTTTTCACATGTTCATCATTCCTATTCAAGAATTGATTATTTTTTTATTGATTCTCGTCTCATTCCTTCAGTGATTAAATGTGATTATGATTCTATAACCATTTCGGATCATGCTCCACTTAAGCTTTCTATTAAAATTATGGCCAATATACCAAACAATAGACAATGGCGTTTTAATTCGCTGTTGCTTCAGGACTTGGACTTTGTTAATTTTATGAATGAACAGATTGAGCTTTTTTTTATAATTAACCATACAGAAGATATTTCGGTTAACACTCTTTGGGACACTTTTAAAGCCTATATTCGGGGTCAGATTATTTCGTATTCCGTTGCTTTGAGGAAGAAACAGAAGCAGGAGGAGATGGCAATTGTGGACAAGATTAAAGAAATTGATAAGAAATATGTTATGGCTCCTTCTGAGGAGCTATACAAACAAAGAACTGAACTTCAAATGGAACACAGTTTACTACTCTCGTCCTCGATTGTAAACCAATTAAAGAAAACAAGAAGTGATTTTTATGTTCACAGTGATAAAATTGGCAAGCTGCTGGCTAATCAATTGAAATCTAATTATGTTAAATCTCAAATCAATCAGATTTATAACCAAAATGATCGATTGATATTGGATCATGTGGGGATTAATCAAACCTTTTGTGATTTTTATTCTTCTTTATATCAATCAGAGTCTCCTCGAGATTCTAAATATATGAATGATTTTTTAGATAAGTTAGACTTTCCTCAGATTTCACAGGATATGTCTTCTTTATTAGATACTTCCATTACAATGGATGAGATTAAGAATGTTATTTTTTCTATGAATCTGGGGAAAGCTCCTGGCCCTGATGGGTTTACCGTTGAATTTTATAAATGTTTTGCTTCTTTATTGATTCCTTGGCTCTATAAGGTTTTTGAGGCTTCTTTGAAACTTGGTAAACTTCCGGAATCTTTTAATAGAGCATCAAATTCTTTAATACTAAAGAAGGATAAAGACCCTGCTCAATGTGCATCTTATAGACCAATATCTTTATTAAATGTTGATTCTAAAGTTTTTTCTAAGTTATTAGCAAATAGACTAGAAAAAGTACTTCCTTCTATTATTTCGGAAGACCAAACGGGTTTTATTAAAGGTCGTTACTCTTTTTATAATATTCGTACATTGTTAAATATCGTTTATACTCCCTCACAAAATGTTCCTGAGTGTGTTATTTCTTTAGATGCCGAGAAAGCTTTTGATAGAGTAGAATGGCCTTATTTATTTAAGGTGCTTGAAATGTTTAATTTTAGCCTGAAATTTATATCCTGGATTAAACTGTTATATCACTCCCCTGTAGCCTCGGTTCGTACTAACTCTTTAAACTCACCTTTTTTTCCTCTCTTTCGTGGTACTCGACAAGGCTGTCCTCTTAGTCCCCTATTATTTGATATTGCATTAGAACCTCTTGCAATTGCTATTCGAGAATCTTCAAATATTACTGGGATAACTCGGGGATTAAAGTCCCATAAATTATCACTCTATGCTGATGATTTACTTTTATATATTTCTAATCCTGAGAGATCTATTCCTGCTGTTTTAGAGTTATTAGCACAATTTGGTCTTTTCTCAGGTTATAAATTAAATCTTAGTAAGAGTGAACTTTTTCCGATTAATAAACATCTTCCCTTATATTATAAATTTCCATTTAAATTGATTAATAATTACCTTTCATATCTTGGGATTAAAATTACTTGTAAACATAAAGATTTATTTAAGACTAACTTTTTACCATTAATAGACCATATTACTCAACTTTCATCTAAATGGTTTCCTTTATATTTAACTTTGATTGGTCGTATTAATGCAGTTAAGATGTTTTTTTTGCCAAAATTTTTATATGTGTTTCAGGCATTACCAATTTTCGTTCCTAAATCTTTTTTTGATAAAGTCGACTCTAAAATTTCTTCATTTATTTGGCAGAATAAGAATCCGAGACTGGGTAAAATACATTTACAGAAAGCTAAGAGAGATGGAGGTTTAGCATTACCTAACTTTAGATTTTATTATTGGGCTATTAATATTCGACATATGAAATTTTGGTTACTTGACCGGGATATACTATCTATTCCTAAATGGGTAGCATTGGAATTACAATCTGTTCAGGGTTATACACTTGGTTCTATTTTAGGTTCATCTCTTCCTTTTGATTCGAAACGCCTTAAGCAGGTCTCTAACCCGATCGTTAAATATGCTTTGCGTATTTGGTTTCAATTCAGAAAATTTTTTGATCTTAATCAATTCGGGTTAGCGATTCCTATTTTAGGTAACATATTTTTTCCTCCCTCTTTTACGGATCGCGCTTTTCAAACTTGGAAGACTAAGGGTATTTTACGGTTTTTGGATTTATTTTTAGATGGTTCCCTTATGTCTTTTGAACAATTATCTAATAAATATAACCTATCAAGAATACATTTTTTTAGATATTTACAAGTTAGAAATTTTCTAAGTACTATACTTCCTTCCTTTCCAATGCTTCCTCCTATATATATTTTAGATTCGATAATTAACCTTAATCCATGTCAGAAAGGTGCATCGGCTATGATTTATAATATTATTATGAAACTCAGGAAAGCTCCATTTGATAAGATTAGGGTAGATTGGGAACAGGAATTGGGGCTTACCATTTCTGTGGATGATTGGGGGCAGATTTTACAATTAGTTAATACTTCCTTTATTTGTGCTAAACATTCCCTAATTCAATTTAAAGTGGTGCATAGAGCACATATGTCCAAAGATAAGTTAGCGCGTTTTTACTCGCATATTAATCCTTTCTGTGATAGATGTTCGGGGCAGATAGCCTCTTTAACTCATATGTTTTGGTCTTGCCCTACTTTGGAAACTTTTTGGAGAGATATTTTCAATATTATTTCTAAGGTATTAAATATAGATATCTCTCCTCACCCTATTACTGCTATCTTTGGACTACCTAAAATTTCTAGTAATCTTTCCCCTTCAGCCCGTAGAATGATTGCATTTCTTACTTTAATGGCGAAAAGATGTATTTTACAACATTGGAAAGAGCTTAATGCTCCAACTACCTTTTTTTGGTTTTCTCAGACGATTTTATGTTTGAATCTGGAGAAAATTAGAAGTAACCTTTATGATTCTTCATTTAAATTTGAACAGATTTGGGGACCTTTTATTCGATATTTTCATTTAATGTAATATTTACCCTTCTTGTTTTTTTTTTCACTGTTTTAATGGAGGTCGGGATTGAGGATGTGATTTTAAGTTTAACTCTGTTTGGTTTCAAGTTAGCCCATTGCTTTGCTTTGCTTTTAGTTAGTTGCACGGTGGGTTTTTTTTTGGGGGTTTTTTTTTCTTTTTTTCCATTGATATATATAAAATCTAGTATACTATTATGTTATCTTGGTTTCTTATGCTTAAATTACATTGTTTGTAGTATTTTCTTTTTGGTATTGTTATCTTTTGGAATTTTATTATACTTTAACATTGTATTAATGTTTATATGGCTTACCTTTTTTGTATACTTACTCAATAAAAAGATTTAAAGAGAACAACTTATACTGTTTCACAAACACTGCAGATGCTGGGAATCTTGAACAACACACACACACTCAACATGCTGGAGGAACCCAGCTGGCCAGGCAGCATCTGCGGAGAGGAATAAACAGCCAACGTTCTGGGCCAAGATTCTTCTATTTCCTAATACATGTAAGTGTATATGGTGAATATAACATTGATCCTTTATTACATCTGGCCAGAAAAAGGGCAGAAACCAGAATAATGTGGTGGGGAAAATGGAGGGAAACAATCTGAAAGATGATGGGAAAGCTGTGTAGCTGGGGAAGGAGATAAGAAGCTGGGAGGTGATAAGTGGAAAAGGTAAAGGGTTAAAGAATCAGGAATCTGATAGGAGAGGACAGTGGACCATGGAGAAGGGGAAAGATGAGGGAACCAGAGGGAGGTGATAGGAAGTTGAGAGGGGATCCAGAATGAGGAACAGGAAAAGAGAGGGGTGGGAGGAGAAATTACCAAAGGTAAGAGAAATCAATATTCATGATGTCAGGTTGGAAGCTACCCAGATGGACTGCAAGGATTCACTAATCCTTTACTGAAGGGTCCCAATCCTGGGAATGAAAGGGTTAACTTATGATGAGCCTTTGACAGCTCTGGACCTGTACTGGCTGAAGTTTAGAAGACTGGGGTGGGGTGGGGGGGGGGGGAAGAATCTCATTGAAACCTACAGATATTGAAAGGCTGAGGCAGAGTGGACATGGAGAGTATGTTCCCTACAGCGGGGGAGTCCAGGATCAGAGGAAACAGGCTCAGAATAGAAGGAAGTCTCTTTAGAACAGAGGTGAGGAGTAATTTATTTAGCCAGAGGGTAGTGTACCTGTGGAATTCATTGCCACAGATGGCTGTGGTGGCCAAGTTATTAGGTATATTTAAAGCGGAAGTTGATAAGTTCTTAATTAGTAAGAGCACCAAAGGTTATGGAGAGAAGGCCGGAGAATGGGGTTCAGAGAGATTTTTAAAAATCAGCCAAGACGAATGGCCTAATTCTACTCCTATATCTTACCATACTATAAAGTGTTGCAGCCAATTTTGATGGGGTACTTGAAACAAAGACAGTAATGCGAATTAATGAGCCAAAGCAAATTTCTAATAAGGGATTCATTTCATACAAATGTGCTAATTGTGCATGGAGTATTTAGTAATTAGTGTTGCTGCCTTACAGCCCCAAGAACCCTGGGAGATGTCTTTGGGATTTGCGTGAGTTTCCAGCCAACGTTCTGGTTCCCTCCCACATTCCATAAGCTCCTGAACATCATTCCTTGGTAGCGATAAGCATAGGGAGGCAACACGGCAAACCAATCAATGGGGGAGTTTATGATTCCTGTCAGAGAAAATAAATCATAGGGACACCGGCAAATAAGGAGAGGAAAATGAGAGTCATGAGATCATCCTGTTGGAAGCTGGTGGAGGCATATGGGACCAAACGGTGTCCTTCTGCTTTGTAAAGAATGAGTCATTCTTTAAACTGTATAATGAAGGGATTTGTCTGTGTCAGAGCAAAGTCATTCATTGCAGAAAACTTCCATTATAATTGGAACACTGGGAATAATTAGGATAAACAGTGTAGTCGTCCTCTCGCTGCTGCAGTCAGGAAGGAGGTACAGGAGCCTCCAGTCCCACACTGCCAGGTTCAGGAACAGTTATTACCCTTCAACCATCAGGCTCCTGATCCATTTTGGATAATTTCATTCAGCTGAATATTGAACTGATTCCACAACCTACAAACTTACTTTCAAGGACTCTACAACTGATGATCTCAATATTATTTGTTCACCTATTTATTTATTGTATTTGCACAGTTTGTCTTCTTTTGAACATAGTCAGTCTTTGTGTGTGGATTTTCATTTATTGTATTTGTTTGTTCTACTGTACATGCCTGCAAGAAAATGAATCTCAGACTATACATACTTGGATAATAACTACTTTGAACTTTGAATTGTGAGGGCAACAGACAGAAAATGCTGGAGCAACTCAAGGGGTCAGCATACAGGGTCACTGCCTCCCAATGCTCATCTCTACCAATGGACGAGGTTCAAGAGCTTATGGAATGTGGGAGGTTCCTCCAGCATTTTGTGTGTGTTGCTCTGGATTTTCAGCTTCTGCAGAATCTCGTGTTCAGGATAAAGTTCAGAAAAAGTAGGATAAGTAAAGGAGTTGGAGGAAATGGGGGTGTAAGGACAGGCGTACACCATAACATGGACTAGGCTTTAACCCTCGAGTATATTTCCCAATTCCCACTCCGTGCTAATGTAAGGGGGTTTCATCTTTTATGTTACTGCGTAGGCTAATTAAAATGGCTTCTTTGTTATGTTATACTTGGGAATGCTTCTTTGTTATGCTAAACGCTGAGAAAGTTCTTGCGCTAGCAGCTTGTTTTGGGTTAGACTGTGATAAGAAGATGTTATGAACCAATTGGGATAGTTGTTATGCTTTTGGTGTATCTGTAAAATATTAATGCGCAGGATTTTTGGAGGGAGAAGGCGGGAGAGAGAGACAGAGGATGGACCAAGTGCTGTGAGTCCACTAACGGGGTTGGACCCAGAGCAGGGCGTTCGGCGAGGAGAAGAGACGGAGACGAACTCGTGTGGAGCGTCTGGTCGACCACCGTTGTTGGTCCCAGGCAGCCGGTTGAGGTGGTCCGAGGGATCGCAGGGTGAAGGAGAAGGGTCCTGAGCTCCAACTGTTTGTGCACGAAGAGATTGAACTTTGATAAGTGTGGCACCTTTTATTTTCCTTTTATATTTTATTCTCTATTAATTATATAGTTCCAGTAATATCTATAAACTGTAAATCATTTAATCGTATCTGGTGTATTGGGCGGGGTGGGGTACATCACACAGCATCCACACAAACTAATTACTCAGTTTGGCAGGGCCGAGGGCTGTTTCCCTAGCTGGCAGAGAGCGAGCAACCCTGAAGCTGGCCGGGGTGGGGGGGCTACAATAATAAATTCTATGCAACTCAACATTGTATGTACTTCCCAATTTTCTATTCAACTCAAATTCAAAGCACCATCATAGACTGCAGGTAATCCACGGCTTTTCAGGATAATTACAGACGGCCAATACATGGGCTCAAAAACTGTTTCTTCTCTAAGTCAATCTAAAACAAGGCCTAATTTGGAGTATTGTGTCCAGTTCTGGTCTCCTCGCTACAGGAAAGATATCAATAAGAATTGAGAGAGTACAGAGACAATTTATGAGGATGTTGCCAGGACTTGAGGACTTGAGTGATAGGGAAAGGCTGAATAGTTAGGACTTCATTCCCTGGAGCGTAGGAGAATAAGGGGAGATTTGACAAGAGGTATACAAAGTTATGAGGGGTATAGATAGGGTAAATGCAAACAGTTTGCTTCCACTGATGAACTAGATGTCGTAAGTTAAGGGTGAAAGATAAAGTACTTAAAGGGAACCTGAGGTGGAACTCCTTCACTCAGTGGGTGGTATGAGAGTGGAATGAGCTGCCAGCGGAAGTGGTGGATGTGGGGTCGATTTCAACTTTTAAGAGAAGTTTGGATAGGTATATAATGGGAGGGGTATGGAGGGAAATGGTCAGGATGCAGGTCGATGGGTCTAGGCAGAATAATATTTTGGTATAGACTAGATGGGCCAAAGAAAACACACTTGGCCCATCTAGTCTATGCCAAAATATTATTCTGCTTAGAATGTGCTCCCCAAAGGTAACACATGTTGGTAAACTCACTGCAGCTTTCCTTAGTGTAGATTTAGATTAAAGGTAGGTCAACCAGACAGATAGATTTCAAAGTGATGAGGAAAACAAAATTATCATCAGGTCACCTTAGTCCTTGTCACCCAACTTGCAAAAGCACTTTGTGTTTTCCACCCATATTGCCTCACTTTTGGAATAAGAATCTGGAATAAATTAATTCAAAGAAATAATAAAATAGTGAAAAAAAGAAGTGGCATTGGAAATTAGTGGCAAAACATAAGCACAAGAGATTCTGCAGATGTTGGAAATCTTGAGCAGCATGCACACAAAATACTCAATAGATGCTACCTGACTTGCTGAGTTCCTCCAGCGTTGTCTGTGTGTTGGATATTAGTGGGTTTGAAAGCATTGCAAAGAAAATGATGATGTGCATCTCACGGCTTTGAAGGAGGTGGCCATGAGATAGTGAATGCATGGGCTGTCATTTCCCTCAATTCCACAGCTTTCAGAGCAACTCTCACAGATTGGAAGGTAGCATTGTAATCACATTATAGAAGAAATAGGGGAAGAGGAGAAAGGAAATGGCACAACAGTTAGCCTGATATCAAGAGGACAAGACTGATAACAAGGTACTTAGAAAATAATAAAGTGATTAAGCAAGGTCAACATGGATTTATAATTGAGAAATTATATTCAGCAAATCAGTTAGAGGTGCTTTTGGACTTTAACACCATCTTTGATAAGCTGCCACACAGAAGGTTATTAAGCAAAGTAAAATAGCATGCTATTGGAGTAATATAGCAGCATAATCTGAGGATTGATTAACAGATAAAGTATGAAAAAGCAGGTCATTTTCAGGTTGAGAGGGGTGCTGGGCCCCAACTGTTTATACTCCGTATCAGTGATGTGGATGGGAGTGTCAAGTATAATAAATTCAGATTTGCTGAGGATAGAAAATTGCTCAGTAGTGTGAACTGCAAGCAGGATTTAGAGAAGCTTCATTGGTATGTAGTTAGGTATAATGAATGGTCAAGATCATATCAAATGAATCAATGAATGCCCGCACCCAAAAGGATGGATAAACAACCCATGTGCAAAAGACAACAAACTGTGGGTATACAAAAAATAAACAAGAAATAATAATAATAGTAATAAATAAGCAATAAATATCGAGAACATGAGATGAAAAGTCCTTGAAAGATGATTCCATAGGTTGCGGGAACAGTTCAGTGATGAGTCGAGTGAAGTTATCCCCTCTGGTTCAAGAGCCTAATGAATGCAGGGTATTAACTGTACCTGAGCCAGGGGATGTGGTTCATGAGGCTCCTGTCCCTTCTTTCTGATGGCAGCAGCAAGAAGAGAGCACGGCCTGGATGGTAGGGTCCTTGATGATGTACGCTGCTTTACTGTGAGAGTACTTTGTTTTTGATACGCTTAATGGTGGACAGGGTTTTACCTGTGAAGCGCTGAAGCACTATATTTTGAAGGATTTTCTATTCAAAGGTATTGGCCAAGTTGTAACAAATCAATAAACTCTCCACCACGTATCTAGAAGTTTGTCAAAGTTGTAACAAATCAATAAACTCTCCATCACATATCTAGAAGTTTGTCAAAGTTTTAGATGACGTGCCAAATCTTTATAAACTTTTAAGGAAGTAGAGGCGCTGTTGTGCTTTTTTTGTAATGGCACTTTGTAATGGACCCAGTACAAATCTTCTGAAATGACAACACTGAGGAATTTAAAGTTGCTGGCCATCTCCACCTCCGATTTCCCAACGAGGACTGGTTCATGGACCTACAGTTTCCTCCTCCTTAAGTAAATAATCAGCTCCTTGGTCTTGCTAATATTCAGTGAGAGTCTTTTGCTGTGGCACCACTCAGCCAGATTTTCAATCTCCCTCCTATATGCTGATTCATCACCACCTTTGATTTGGCCAACAGCAAACTTGAATATGGCATTAGAGCTGTGCTTAGCCTCACAGTCATAAGTGTAAAGCGAGTAAATCTGGGGGCTAAGTATACACCTTGTGGTACACCTGTATGGATGGAGATTGTGGGGGAGATGTTGTAGCCAATCTAAACTGACTGGGGTCTGCAAATGAAGAAATCGAGGATCCAGTTGGACTTTTGACCTCACAATCTACCTCACTGTTTTACCTGTTTTGCAGTTTCTCTGCAGCTGTAACACTTTATAGAAACATAGAAACATAGAAAATAGGTGCAGGAGTAGGCCATTCGGCCCTTCGAGCCTGCACCGCCATTTATTATGATCATGGCTGATCATCCAACTCAGAACCCAGCCTTCCCTCCATACCCCCTGACCCCTGTAGCCACAAGGGCCATATCTAACTCCCTCTTAAACATAGCCAATGAACTGGCCTCAACAGTTTGCTGTGGCAGAGAATTCCACAGATTCACCACCCTCTGTTTTTCCTAATCTCGGTCCTAAAAGGCTTCCCCTCTATCCTCAAACTGTGACCCCTCGTTCTGGACCTCCCCAACATCGGGAACAATCTTCCCGCATCTAGCCTGTCCAATCCCTTTAGGATCTTATACGTTTCAATCAGATCCCCCCTCAATCTTCTAAATTCCAACGAGTACAAGCCCAGTTCATCCAGTCTTTCTTCATATGAAAGACCTGCCATCCCAGGAATCAATCTGGTGAACCTTCTTTGTACTCCCTCTATGGCAAAGATGTCTTTCCTCAGATTAGGGGACCAAAACTGCACACAATACTCCAGGTGTGGTCTCACCAAGGCCTTGTACAACTGCAGTAGTACCTCCCTGCTCCTGTACTCGAATCCTCTCGCTATAAATGCCAGCATACCGTTCGCCTTTTTCACCGCCTGCTGTACCTGCATGCCCACTTTCAATGACTGGTGTATAATGACACCCAGGTCCCGTTGCACCTCCCCTTTTCCTAATCGGCCACCATTCAGATAATAATCTGTTTTCCTATCTTTGCCACCAAAGTGGATAACTTCACATTTATCCACATTAAATTGCATCTGCCATGAGTTTGCCCACTCACCCAACCTATCCAAGTCACCCTGCATCCTCTTAGCATCCTCCTCACTGCTAACACTGCCACCCAGCTTCGTGTCATCCGCAAACTTGGAGATGCTGCATTTAATTCCCTCATCCAAGTCATTAATATATATTGTAAACAACTGGGGTCCCAGCACTGAGCCTTGCGGTACCCCACTAGTCACCGCCTGCCATTCTGAAAAGGTCCCGTTTATTCCCACTCTTTGCTTCCTGTCTGCTAACCAATTCTCCACCCACACCAATACCTTACCCCCAATACCATGTGCTTTAAGTTTGCACACTAATCTCCTGTGTGGGACCTTGTCAAAAGCCTTTTGAAAATCCAAATATACCACATCCACTGGTTCTCCCCTATCCACTCTACTAGTTACATCCTCAAAAAATTCTATGAGATTCGTCAGACATGATTTTCCTTTCACAAATCCATGCTGACTTTGTCCGATCATTTCACCGTTTTCCAAATGTGCTGTTATCACATCCTTGATAACTGACTCCAGCAGTTTCCCCACCACCGACGTTAGGCTAACCGGCCTATAATTCCCCGGTTTCTCTCTCCCTCCTTTTTTAAAAAGTGGGGTTACATTAGCCACCCTCCAATCCTCAGGAACTAGTCCAGAATCTAACGAGTTTTGAAAAATTATCACTAATGCATCCACTATTTCTTGGGCTACTTCCTTAAGTACTCTGGGATGCAGACCATCTGGCCCTGGGGATTTATCTGCCTTCAATCCCTTCAATTTACCTAACACCACTTCCCTACTAACATGTATTTCACTCAGTTCCTCCATCTCACTGGACCCTCTGTCCCTTACTATTTCTGGAAGATTATTTATGTCCTCCTTAGTGAAGACAGAACCAAAGTAATTATTCAATTGGTCTGCCATGTCCTTGCTCCCCATAATCAATTCACCTGTTTCTGTCTGCAGGGGACCTACATTTGTCTTTATCAGTCTTTTCCTTTTTACATATCTATAAAAGCTTTTACAGTCCGTTTTTATGTTCTCTGCCAGTTTTCTCTCATAATCTTTTTTCCCCTTCCTAATTAAGCCCTTTGTCCTCCTCTGCTGAACTCTGAATTTCTCCCAGTCCTCAGGTGAGCCACTTTCTCTGGCTAATTTGTATGCTACTTCTTTGGAATTGATACTATCCCTAATTTCTCTTGTCAGCCACGGGTGCACTATCTTCCTTGATTTATTCTTTTGCCAAACTGGGATGAACAATTGTTGTAGTTCATCCATGCAACCTTTAAATGCTAGCCATTGCATATCCACCGTCAATCCTTTAAGTGTCATTTGCCAGTCTATCTTAGCTAATTCACGTCTCATACCTTCAAAGTTACCCCTCTTTAAGTTCAGAACCTTTGTTTCTGAATTAACTATGTCACTCTCCATGTTAATGAAGAATTCCACCATATTATGGTCACTCTTACCCAAGGGGCCTCTCACGACAAGATCGCTAATTAACCCTTCCTCATTGCTCAAAACCCAGTCCAGAATAGCCTGCTCTCTAGTCGGTTCCTCGACATGTTGGTTCAAAAAACCATCACGCATACATTCCAAGAAATCCTCTTCCTCAGCACCTTTACCAATTTGGTTCACCCAGTCTACATGTAGATTGAAGTCACCCATTATAACTGCTGTTCCTTTATTGCACACATTTCTAATTTCCTGTTTAATACCATCTCCGACCTCACTACTACTGTTAGGTGGCCTGTACACAACTCCCACCAGCGTCTTCTGCCCCTGTTATCTGTTACCCTGTTATCTGGCATTCTGTTATTGTTTTCCTTGCTCAGTACATCAAGGAAAAGAGCCACCACTCTTCAAACTCTCCCTATACCTCTCACTGACTAATAAAGCAGCCAGCATAATTAAAGACTACACCCACCCCACACATTCTCTCTTCTCACCTCTTCCATCGGACAGAAGATACAAAAGACTGAAAGCACATGCTACCAGGCTCAAGGATAGCTTCTACCCCACTGTTATCAGACCATTGTATGATAAAATGGACTTGAACCTCACAATCTACTTCATTATGATCTTGCAATTTATTGTTTACTTGCACTGCACATTCTCTGTAGCTGTTACACTTTAATCTGCATTGTTATTGTTTTACCTTATCTAACCTCAATGCATTGTAAAACAAGCTTTTCACAGTATGTTAGTACAGGTGACAATAATAAACCAATTCTAATACATCCCTCAGGGAAGGAGATCTGATACATTTACTAGGTTTGATCTACAAGCAACTCCAAGGCCAGAACCATGTCGTTTCCTCATGAATACCCTCCAAAATGTGCCAGCAAACATATTGTTGTATCAAATCACCAAGAATTGATAAGTGATACTAGACTGACCAAGCGGCATCAATCTATGAACCAAATTTTGACCTAGCAAGTCATTCCCAGTTCAGTAAAAGTTAGCAGGTCCTTTTAGCACAGACTCATTCAATGGGGACATGAGAGATTCTGCAGATGCTGGAAACCTGGAGTAACACACATAAAGTGTTGGAAAAACTCAGCAGGTCAGGCAGCATCTTCAGAGGGATATAATAATTAATCAAAGGGTTCTGATGCAGGCTGAAACATTGACCGCTGATTTCCTTCCACAGATGCTGCCTTGCCACCTTCACGGAGCACTGTCGCAGGAAAGCGGCATCCATGATCCAGGACGATCACTATCCAGGCCATGCTCTCTTTTCACTGCTGCCATCAGGAAGAAGATACAGGAGCCTCAGCAACCATACCACCAAGTCCAGGAACAGTTATTACCCCTCAACCATCAGGCACTTGAGCTAGAGGGGATAGCTTTACTCACCCCATCATTACCTGTTCCCACAACCTATGGATTCAGCTTCAAGGACTTCTCATCTCATGTTCTCAATTTTTATTGCTACTTATTATTGTCATTATTATTTCTTTTTTTCTCTTTCCTTTCCTTTGTATTTGCTGTTTGTTTTGGGGTACTTGCAGGTACATGATAAAATAGGCCAAAGTCAGCGTGGTTTCCTCAAGGGGAAATCTTGCCTGACAAATCTGTTGGAATTCTTTTGAGGAAATAACAGGCAGGATATGGCAGCACAGTAGCATAGAAGATCGCAAAATGCTATTACAGTGGCAGCGACCTGGTTTCAGTTCCCACTTCTGTCTGTAAGGAGTTTGTATGTTCTCCCAATGACCACATGGATTTCCTCTGACTCCCTCCCACGGTGCAGAGTTGCGCAGGTTAGTAGGTTAATTGGAGTATTGTGAGTGGTTTTGAGCCCCATTTAAGATGTACTGGTATTGGAGAAGTCCACAGGAGGTTCACTAGAATAATTAGAGGAATGACAGGGTTAATGACAGCATTTCATGGCTCTTCATACTAGTACTAACCGGAGTTCAGAAAAATGAGGGAGATCTCATTGAAGCTCACCAAATATTGAAAGGCCTAGACAGTGTGGACGTGGAGAGGATGCTTCCTATACTGGGAGAGTCTAGGACCAGAGTGTACAGCCTTAGAAGAGAAGGAAGTCCTTTTAAAACAGAGATCAGGAGGACTTCTTTACTCAGAGGGTGGGAAACCTGTGGAATTCATTGCCACCAACAGCTGTGGAGGGAACATCATTGGGTACATTTCAAGTGGAGGTCGATAGGCTCTTCATTAGTAAAGCCGGGGGGGGGTCAAAGGTTACAGGGAGAATGATCGATTGGTGCAGCAGACTCAATGGGCCAAAAGGCCCAATTCTGCTCCTATGTCTGTTATACAAGGCAGAATAATAGCTTAGTACACACTAGATAGACCGAAGGGCATGTTTCTCTGCTGTAGAGCTCTACGACTCTTGCAGCCTTACAATAATGTCCAGACCACAAAAATGAATCCATTAATGTTTGGGAAGGTGCATGCACAATTTTTTTCAGGTGACCTTCACTGACAGGTCATTGACGAAATGATTTCACTGCACAGGTAAAGCAATCTGCAAGAAACAAAATGCAAGACATAATAATTTGTCCCCCATTTTGCTGTTCAAGAGAAGCACAATTTTTAGGTACTTCCTCCACAGGGAGAAAAACAGACGATTGTGTTTTTTTTTACCTTAGAACATTGTAAAGCACCTTCTAGCCTGTGAAGGCATTTGAAATGTTGTTAGTGTTGTACCATAACAGGCATGGTATAAAATTGCAAAACTTAACCTCTCACAAACCACAGATTAATAATGGTCAGATAGCCTGTGTTTTATGATGCAGATTAGGAGATAATCATTAGCCAGAACACCTGAGAAAACACTCTTACTCTTTTACGAGATAATGTCACAGCTTTATGCTGACCTGAATATGCAGACAAATCGCCTAACAATCCAGTACACTTTCACCTTTAAACTTTGAGAAAACTGAAACAATCCAACTAGAAGAATTCAAGATTATGATTAAAGAAATTCATCTCTCGAAAGTCAACTTCACGCACAGAGGGGAAGTGATGGTAAAATCCAGGAAGGCTCACATAGAGCTTGCATGGATTTGTTGGGCCCTAAGGGTAATTTCCAAGTTATAAACAAAGGCCAGTGTACCTGTCTGTTTGTTTTGAACGTAAGTACTGCACTGTTACTTCCAATCTACCTCATCATGGCCCCAGTACCTGCAAAACCTACACTTTCTCTAACGGTATTCTAACACAGAACATACAGCACAGTACAGGCTCTATAGCCCACAATTTCCTGCTGAGCTTTTAACCTACTCTAAGATCAATCTAATTCTTTCCTCCCACATGGCCCCCCAATTTGCTGTCATTCATGTCCCTTTCTAAGTGTCTCTTAAATGTCCCTAATCTATCTCTCTCTACCACCACCCCTGGCAATGTGTTCCGCATATCTAACACTCTCTGTGTGAAATACCCATCCCTGACATTCCCCCCATACTTTTCTCCAATCACCTTAAAATTATGAGCCCTCGTATCAGCCATTTTTGCCTCGGGAAGAAGTCTCTGGCTGACCACTCAATCTACACCTCTTATCATCTTGTACAACTCTATCAAGTCCCTCTCATCCTTCTTCGTTAAAGGGAAAAAGGCCTAACTTACTCAACCTATCCTCTCAAGACATGCTCTCTAATCCAGGCAGTATCCTGGTAAATCTGATCTGCACTCTCTGTTCTTGCTTTTCACTTTGTACGACGCTATGTTTGGAATATGATGAAATCACAAGCCGTGCACATCTTTAATCAATTAATCAGAACAAAACCAGACAAGAAGTACAGAAAGTCCTACTGGCCTGAATTGTCCTCTTAAAAACACAACATTGTGGAGTGCAAGAATCTGGGTTAAATGCTGAAAGCTCCCAGTCCACTAATATCTGTCCTTTTGGCAGCAGCTTTTGACACTTATTCATTTGGTTATTCCCAAGCTAAGTGGAACCAAACAGATGTTCTTTTTTAATAATCAGGACATAAGAGACTGCAGATGCTGTAACCTGGCGTAAAAAAGCAAACTGCTAAAGGAACTGAGTGGATCAAGCAGCATCTGTGGTGGTAAAGTTTTGGTTTGAAACCCCGAGCGTACCGCAGAGCTGAAGCAGGCCCCTTGTCCCATCTGGCCTACGCCAAACTCTTACTCTGCCCAGTGCACACCCCCCTCCTGAGTGAAACAGTTCTCTCCCACCTCCGGCTCCTCAAAAACATTTAACATTTCACCCTTCACCCCCAACCCACGACCTCTAGTTCCAATCCCACCTAACCCCAGGGGGAAAAGCCTGCCTGCACACACCCCATCTGTACCCTCACAATGTTGCACACCTCCATCAAATCTTCCTTCACTCTCCCACACTTTAGGGAACAAACTCCTAATCTATTCAACCCTTTCCCACAACTCAGGTCCCAGCAAAATCCCTGCAAATTTTCTCTGCACTCTTTCAATCCCACTGATATCTTTCCTGTAGGTAGGTGACCCGAACCACAAGCAACACTTCATGCTGGTGCAGGGTCTTGACCCAAGACGTCAATCACCACCCCACCCCCCACTCATCTCCACAGCTGCTGCTTGACCCTGCTCAGTTCCTTCAGCTGTTTCTTTTTCCATCCCAGTTTTTATAACAATCCAGTAGCTTCATCAGTAACATCTTAGAATTTTATTATAGTAGCGTAACACTATTACAGTGCCAGTGAATAGGATTCAATTCCCACCACTCTCTGGAAGCAGTTTGTATGTCTGAGTTTCCTTTGGGTGCTCTGCAAACCAAAAACATATAGGTTAGAGTTACGTTGGACAGGCTACGTTGATGTTGGAAGCACAATGATCCTTATACACTGCCCTCAGCACATATTCAGACTGCATTGGTCATTGACGCAAATGACACATCACTGCATGCTTCAATATTATGATGTACATTCTTAATCTTTTATATTTTCCAATTAAAAAATTATTCAACTTTTCACTGACAAGGTAGAATTCAAACCCATGTATTTACATCAACAGCCCAGGCTTCTGGATGTTGGTCCATTAATTTAGTCACACCTAATTTAGCTCATTCACAGTAAGCTTGAATAGTCCACCTTAAAGTTCAGGCAGCTTCTTAAGAGTGAATGGCAATCTGACAGCCCCAGTTTACCCATGGGCCCCAGTTCCTTGCAAGATGATGTGTCTATTCATCAAGCTAATAACGGCAGGGGTCTCTGGCCCACCTCCTTGTCACAATTATCAGGAACATCTGTTGTCTAGACTTTCCTTCAAAGTAGCAACTTCTGAATGCCACCACACTGACTCTAAGCTCCAAACGAGGCAGATGCCCCATCCCAGGTAAACAGAAGGAGAGAAAGCAATCTCTTGACTTTGACCTAATAAACAGCCCAAAGACACTGATGTACAACTAAAAATAACAGGAATGCTCACAGGGCAGAAGTAAATTCTGCCATCTGTTGCAACAACATTAGAAGGACAACACGGTAACATGGTGATCAGCGTTAGCTGTGAGATTGGGATTCAGTTCCTGCTGCTAGCTCTGCTGAGTTCTCCTTACGGCCGTGCATTTCCAGAAAAGATTCATGAGAATGTTGCTGGGACTGGAGACTCGAGTCTTGACTAGCATCAGAATCAAATTTATTATCACTGCCATGTATTGTAAAATTTGTTGTTCTGTGGCAGCTGTACAGAGCAAGACATAAAAAAATTCCTATAAGAAATACAAAACATAAATGTAGTGCAAAACAAAGAGCAGAATAATGAGGTGGTGCTCACTGACCACTCAGGAATTTGATGGTGGAGGGGAAGAGACTGTTCCTAAAATGTTGAGTGTTGGTCTTCAAGCTCCTGTACCTCCTCACTGATGGTAGTAATGAGAAGAGGGCATGTCCTGGATTGTGAAGGGCCTTCGGGACAGATGCCGCCTTGCTGAGGCATCACCTTTTGAAGATGGCCTTGATGGTTGGGAGGCTAGTGCCCATGATTCAGCTGTCTGAGTTTATAATGTTCTGGATGGAATGAATAGGCTGGAACAGTTTTCCCTACAGCATGGGTATAGGTTTATAAAATCAAAACAAAATCATGAGGGGCATTGATAAGGTGGATGGTCAGTCTTTTTCTCCAGCATAGTGGAGTCTAAAACTAGAGGGTATAGGTTTAAGGTGAGTAGGAAGAGATTTAAATGGGACCTGAGAAGCAAGTTCGTCCATAGAGGATGGTGGGTATATGGAACAAGATGCCAGAGATAAGTACAATTACAATACTTGAAAGACATTCATGGATAGGTATGATTAGAGCAAGAGTTCGCAACCTGGGGTCCATGGACCCTTGCTTAATGGTATTGGTCTATGGCATTAAAAGGTTGGGAACCCTCAGATTACAGGGATTTGAGCTAAATGAAGGTAAAATGATCTAGCTCAGGAAGGCACTTTTGTTTTGTGACGGAGTGCTGAATTACCCCTATGAACAGTGCCTTTTTTAAAAGAGAGAGAGAGTTATTTAACACCAATATGTTGTTTTGAAAAGAGAGAGAGAGAGAGAGAGAGAGAGAGAGAGAGAGAGAGAGACGAAGACTGCTCACAGATTGTTTATACTTTCTTCAAGGACATTGCCTGCTTGCATTTCTTACAGAGAGAGAGGAAGGAGGAGTTATTTGAATGACAGCTGGTATCCAGTACGGTGAGATAAATAGGAGGTCAGATGATATAGACCTTAGACACGTTTTGGACACTGAATGAGCTTCGTTGTGCCTGCAGAAAAAGTGGGTTTTTGGAGGATCGATCAGTCGCACTTGCAGTGAAAAGAAAAGGCAGTGACCGGTGGAGAGTTGTCCATGTGTCCACCCTTGCCTGGGTGATAGCTCCACTGTTGAAAACCCATCCCCTTTGTTGAAGTCACAGTCGGTGACTTTTAAAGGATTTCGGAGGACAACGAGAAGATCGATGGCGTCAGCTCACCTGAAGACTCAAATCTGTCCCTCTCTCTCTCTCCATCACTACTCAACTAAATACCACGAACTGAACTGAACTGAACTTTACTCATCATCGTAAGACTGTATCTTTTTACCCCTAGACTTGAAGCTTGGTTTTTCATGTATATTTCCACACTTACTGATATACTTACATATAGCTTGTGCCAAATTGTTAATCTGTCTCATCCCATTGAGCTGCATCTGGACCATAGCCCTCCATATCCCTCCAATCCATATTACCATCCAAACTTCCCTTAATTGTTTCAATCGAACCCACATCCACCACTATTGCTGACAACTTATTCTACACGCAGACCACCTTCTAAGTGAAGAAGTTTCCCCTCATGTTTCCCTTAAATATTTCTCCTTTCACCCTTAACCTGTGATCTCTAGTCCTAGTCTCAATCAATCTCGTGGGGAAAAAAAACATGCGTGTAGTAACCTTATCTATACACCCCCATAATTTTATGCCTCCATCAAATCTCCCCTCGTTCTCCTGTCATCAAGGGAATACATTTTCTGTAGTATGATGAATCTATAGCAATACTGTATAAAACTTATTTTGAGTGTAATCCATTTATGCAGAATCTTTCATGCAGAGTAAGAAAAAGGACATTAATGAAGTCCAGGGTAAAATAATCAATTATTTTGGTTCCCGATATTGTCAATTCACTGTTCCTAATAAGGACAAAACATTAAGCCAGACTGCCGCCAAACCCTTAGTTGAGGGAATTCTGAAGTCACTTTAACATTTTTACTGAAATCACTGGATGCCTGCAAACCTGATACACTGGACAACAAAGATTTTGCTTCCTGAGTACCTTTAGGAGTATCTCATGAACTTTGGGCTACTGATCATGAAAATCACCATGAAATTTCCCTATCACGCACATTTTTTTAAATAAACATGTTTATTATTTCAATTCATAATTCAAGTCAATTAAAATTTTGCCTACAATGTAAGCTGGAAAATTTCTCATCTTGTCCAGGCATGCTTGGGCATGCTTAGGCAGCACGGCTGCTGCATGGTAGGACAGGTTTTAGTAATAATTATTGGGTTCAGGACTATAAGGATGGAGTTTGCTATCACCAGGCACAAAAATTTCTATGAAGGATTTTGATATTTGAGACAGCTGCTTCCCAGAATAACTGATGCCAAGATTAAGGAAAGCATTTTTGTTGGTCTACAAATCAAACAGGTCATCAATGACAGGCAATTTGAAGAATTTCTAGTGGGAGCGGAGAAAATCACAAGGAAGACTTACAGGGAAGTTGCTGAAATTTTTCTCAGCATCTACAGAGCACCAAACTTCATGCAGCTGGCTGAAAGAATGCTTCAAGCATATAAAACCATGAAATGCAACATGTCACTAAAGATTCACTTTCTGCATTCCCATTTAGACTTCTTCCCTGCAAATCTTGGTGCTGTTAGTGATCAGCACGGTGAAAGGTTTCACCAGGACATTGCAGTCATGGAGAAAAGATACCAGGGCAACTGGAATCCATCAATGCTGCTGAATTATTGTTGGACATTTAAGCGAGAAGCCTCAGACACTGAGTACAAATGAAAATCATTAACAAATTATTTTTAACTTGGTTAAACTATTGCAAGGCATCAGCACCATCATGCAATTACACACATTTGTTGTTTCTCCAAATTCCTACAAGATACAAGTAGTCTGAAATTATATTTGTGTTCATCTTTAAGCAGTCTATCATAAGCAAAACAAAATTCTGAGGAAGCAACACTTTTGAAAAAATTTGTTGTCCAGTGATATCAGAAGTGACTCATTAACTACCATAAGGCTTGTGAATCACACACTGCTCCCATTTGCAAGTCCATTTGGCTCATTGTTTTTCTGCTGGCTCTTTGAAAGCACTCTATAATTTCAATTCCCGCTGCTGTATGTAAGAGGTTTTTATGTTCTCCCCCTTGACTGCACAGGTTTCCTCTTGGGCACTCCAGTTTCCTCACACATTCCAAAGACACAAGGGTCAGGGTTAGTGAGTTGTGGGTATGCTGTGTTGGCACTAGAAACTTGACAACATTTGCCGGCTGCCCTCAGCACAGTCCTCACTGATTTGATTTGAAGCAAGCAATGCATTTCGCTGTATGTTTCAACATACATGTGACAAATAAATCTAATCTTTATCTTTTTTTTAATTGAACGGCCGCCCTAATCTCAGTGTTGGAAGGTGACTTGTCAGAACCACTACTGTTTTTTCTCCCATAGTTCTACAGTTTTCTCTGCCTCAAGTATTCAGAGAAAATTCATTAATTCATTGCTATTTGCTTTCTACACTGAGCCAACAATGCTGCTGTGGATTGGTTAAGTTTGAGTTATATAAGGCACCGTTGATTTATTTGTGAGATCACATAAAAGGTGCCAGAAAAGAGCCAGTAACAAGGATCCCACCCACCCTGCTCATGGACTATCCCACACCCATCAGGGAGGGGGTTACATAGCACCCACTCCAAGTCCAGCAGACTCAACAGCAGTTACTTTCCCCAAACAGTAAGGCTTATTAACACCTCCACTCACTAACCCATCCCTCCACACACTAACCCACCCCTCCACACCCTCAACCACCATACTTTATCAATTTCCTATCTGAATTACCTTACTTACAGATACTTCTGTACCTAGCACCACTTTATGGCCATACAATCAATGTATATAAAAAACCTTATGTATTTATATTTATTGTATTTCTTTATTATTATTGGGTTCCTTATTGTGTTTTTTTCTGTTGCATCGGATCCAGAGTAACAATTATTTTATTCTCCTTTACTCTTGTGTACTGGAATTGACATTAAATAATCTTGATTCAGGAAAATTTAAAAAAACATGACATTCCATTATGAATCGGTATTTTCAGAAGAATATTTGAGGAAAATTAAGCTGAGTCACATCCTGAGATTTCAGCCAAGAGATACACAAGGGATAAGTGTGTGTCATTTTGTCAAGCTGTATGGTAGTAGCACTTAAACAGTGAAGTTATGCTATTTACTTCATAACCTTAAAATTACCCCGAGTGCTTGGCAAAAACCATAACTTGAAATATTGTATTTCCACACCACTGTAAAACAGGAATTAACAGTAGCCAATTCACACATCAGCAATATAATAATCAATGTCCAATGAGGTCTTTTGATCACAAGAAAAGTGACTAAGATGATCACTCGCTAATGGGGTAGATCTGTAGTACTTTAACTTCTTAAGGTCCAGCAAGGTCTTGCAATCATACAAAATACATTTAAGAGGCAATAACACCTTTGGTTCACCCCGTAGAAGCCACTGCATCTAAGAGCACCACCATCTTACTGTATTGTCACCGGTATCAAGATACTGCGAAAAGCTATTATCTGCATAGCATCCAGATCATTCCATAGATAGGTGAAAGAAGTCTTAAAGAGGAAAACAGAATGTAGAATATAGTGTAACACAAACAAAATGCTGGAGGAACTCAGCAGGTCAGGCAGCATCCATGGAAAGGTATAAAGAGTTAACGTTTCAAGCCAAAACCCTTTACCCAGCATCTGCAGAATCTCTTGTGCTTACGCAGACCTAAGTATTGCATTTACGGAGAGAATACCATGAAAATCGAGAAATAAAATACAAAGACGAATGAAGTACAATATACTAACCCCAACAAGTGCAAAGTGAAACATTTTGGGAAGACAAACAAGAGTATGGCAGAGAAAACTGAACTCTGCCATTGATGGTCCCAAGCCCACTTGCGAGAGGAGTATGGTGTGGCATGGGACTAGCAGCCCCATCTGGTTAAAAACCCAGTGTCACAGAAATGCAAACAGAAGCTCTAAAGAACTTATCCCTGAGAGAGGAAGGATATGCTAAGAAGATAGGCTACACCTAGAGACAATGTGAAAGATTAGCCCAGGACAGAGGACTTGGTGAGCTACTGTTGGCAGCCTATGCCCCTGTAGGGGTGATGGGGCTTAAGTTAAATAAGAGAAAATTGACAAGGATGTTGCCAGGACTTGAGGAAACTGAGATATAGGGAAAGGATGAATAAGTTAGGATTTTTTTTCCTGAAGCATTGAAGAATGAGGGGATATTTGGTAGAGGTATACAAAATTATGAAGGGTATAGATAGGGTAAGTGCAAGCAGGCTTTTTCCACTCAGATTGGGTGAGATGACAAATGTTTCATAGGTTAAGTGTTAAAGGTGAAATATTTCAGGGTTACCCGAGGGGGAATTTATTCACAGAGGGTGGTGAGAGTGTGGACTGAGCTGGTAGCGCAAGTGAGAATGTGGGTTCCACTGCAACATTTAAGGAAATTTTGGATAGGTACATGCATGGGAGGGGTAAGGAGGGCTCTGGTCCAGGTGAAGGTTGACGGCAATAGGCAGAATAACAGATCGACACAGACTAGAAGGGCCGAAGGACCCATTTCAGTTCTATATTGCTCTATGACTCTATGGCACTAAGGAACTTTGATGAAGAGGGATTCGGGTCAAAGTCTATAGCTTGCTGAAGGTGGAAACAAGTATCAGAATCAAAATCAAGATTTAATATCACTGGCATATATTGTGAAATTTGTTAACTTTACAGCAGCAGTGCAATAAAATACATGATAAATAAATATAGAGAATAAAAACTGAGTTACATTAAGTATGTATTTGACAAACCACTTGTTTGTCTTTATAGATCGCACATAGATTTGCAATGTTATGTTGCAAATTTACAAAATATGGGTTAGACTGCACGGAGTATTGTGTGAAGTCGTGGTTGATACATTGTAGGAAAGACTGGCTAAGCTAGAGAGAATGCAAAAGAGATTTATTAGTACGTTGCTTAGATTAGGGCACTATCGTTACGGAACTAAATAGGAATAAAATACACATCAAAGTTGCTGGTGAACGCAGCAGGCATAAAATATGCCTATTTTACCACAAGTGAAGAATGCTAAGGGGGTGACCTAAGAGAAGTACACAGGATTATGAAGCACAGATAGATAGGGTAAATAGTTGAAGTATTTTTCCATAGTAGTGATATCAAAAAAACAAAAGGGCATGGATTTACCGTGAGATGAAGGAGTTTTAAAAGGGATCTGAGGGGTAAACTTCTTGATATCTGCAACTTGCTGCCAGAGAAGGTGCAGTAAGTAATAAGATAGGATTTACTCATTTAAGAAGCATTTAGAAAAGATGATAAGTAGATAAGGCATAAAAGGTTTAGTGCAAATGGGCAAGAAGATTAGCCAAGACACGGTGGGCCAAAGAGCCTGTTTCTGTCCTGTACAACTATGGCCAGGATTAGCAGGCAAACTCTCCGACTCTCCAAAGTAATGCCTGAAGACCATAAGACATAGGGGCACAATTAAGCTATTTGGCTAATCCACCATGCAATCATAGCTGATTTATTATCCTTCTTAACTCCATTCTCCTGCCTTCTCTCAGTAACCTTTGATGCTCTGATTAATCAAGAATCTATCAATGTTTGCTTTAAAAATATCCAATGACTTAGGCTCCAGAGCAGTTTATGGTGATGAATTCCACAGATCCACCATCCTCAGGTTGAAGAAATTCCACCTTATCTCTGTTCTACAGGGATGTCCTTCTATACGAAGACTGTGTTCTCCGGTCCTAGACTCTCCTGCTATAGGGAACATCCTCTCCACATCCACTCTATCTAGACCTTTTAATATTCAATAGGTTTCAATGAGATTTACCTCATTCTTCTAGACTCCAGCAGTTACAGGCTCAGAGCCATCAAATACATCTCATATGTTAACCATTTCATTTCCAGGATCATTCTCGTGAACTTCCTCTGGACCCGCTCCAATGCCAACACATCTGTTCTTAGATATGAGGCTCAAAACTGTTATCAATACTCCAAGTGCAGACTGATAAATGCCTTATAAAATCTCAGCACTTATATCCTTGCCTTTATATTCTTGTCCTCTCAAAATGTCACAAGGGCCTTAGGGTTACCATCTCATCTGAAAGATGGAATCCATCTGGAACACAAAAGATTGTAGAAATGTTGGAAATCCAGAGTAGCACACACAAAATGCTAGAGGGACTCAGAAGGTCCGGCAGAGGAATAAGTACTTGACGTTTCGGGCCGAGACCCTTTATTAGGGATACGTGGTATACTCCTGTGATATTCCTCTGGTGACAACAACCATGCTTGAGTGAGTTGAACGAGAGTGCCAACCCCTGTAACACAGCTGATGCCTGTGCCAAGCTTGGAGAGGTGAGGTGAAGACAGCTTTCTGCAAATTGTTGGACCTTACAAGGCACCTTGAGATTCAGACAGTCAGCCAAGAACAAGATTTAAAAAAAAGCATGAATAGAATGTGGGATTAATCAGCTCAATTGAGTACATCATGCTCAAGCCAGAATATTATGAACATTGGAAATCAGAATCATAAATAGAACATGCTGGAATCACAAACACTAGAGATTCTACAGATGCTGCAAATCCAGAGTAACACACACACAAAATGTTGTAGGAACTCAGCAGGTCAGGCAGCATCTATGGAGGGGAATAAGGAGTTGACATTTTAGGCCAAGACCCTTCATCTGGAATATTATTCCTCTCCATAAATGCTGCCTGACCCACTGAGTTCCTCCAGTATTTCGTGTGTGTTACTCTGGCTTTCCAGCACCTGCACAATCTGTTGTGTTTAGGACAATCAAACAGCTTTTTCTAAACAGCTGGCACAGATACAATGGGTGTAATGATTTCCTCTTTTTCCTCTTTGCTACACCATCCTGTGAGCCAACAGACTCAACACTTTTTTTTTAAAGTCCAATGAGAACCAGATGCTTCCTGAATGTTAGTGAATCACATTTGCTGTATTTTACAGTTATCTTTCAATGCAAATATACTCCGGTTCTATCAAAATCTTTTTGGACCTGACAGTGGTGGATGGTGCCAGGGTTATTTACGAGTTGCAAAAATTGAGTAGCTACTATTCTTGTGTTTGATGCTCAGTTAAGTCCTTGGATGCGCTGGGACACACCATCAGTGATGTAACCTGGGGTGTTTTGGGTCTTTCAACATTAGTCGACCCAGCCAGGATTGTTCAGGCCCTGGCATGTGTCTTAGCAGCATTGGTGCACAGGTCACACTTCTTGATCCATAGCCATTTGGAGGCTGATCCTGACGGCCCTTTTCTTTGCAGCCCCTGTAATGCTAAGGAGAGAATAGATTCTGCACAGCAAGCAGCCAGAAAAATCTCTACACTCCACCTCTATAGGCTCGCATCATGTCCTCCGCCCCTATCTCTGGCATTGCTCTACCAGCTCCATAGACTCAAACGCCTCGTCAATCCGGTCTTCCCAAAGGTACTGGCAGTTCTACCATGACCACCTGTTTCAGGATTTCTGACAGAATGACCATGTCAGACCTCAGTGATGATGATGATGCAATGAAGTTCAATTAAACACCTATAGTAATCTGCTCGATTTAATCAGTCACATGTTAAAAACTATGCAGGAAACCCCTCACACAGAATTCACTGTAAAAAGTTGACATATATACACTTAGTGGCCACCTTATTAGGTATCTCCTGCATGCAGTTCCTATGAGGTACAAAGAAAACGTCCAATTACTTAATTGAAATCTTTGGGACTGACACAGTTTTACATGGGAAGTTTGTGAGGATATCACTGCTGTCGTGGTTTTCGACTGCTGTAGCCATCCACTTCAAGGTTCGATGTGTTGCTTGCTCAGAGATGCTCCTCTGCACACCACTATTGTAATGCGTGATTTTTGAGTTACTGTCACCTTTCTGTCAGTCTGAACCAGTCTAGCTATTCTCCTCTCACCTCGCTAGCCTAAAAACACCTTCACTGGATGTTTTTTGGTTTTTCACATCATTCTCTGTAAACTCAAGAGACACTTGTGTGTGAAACCTCCAGGAAATCAGCAGTGTCTGAGATACTCTAACCACCTCGTCTGGTACCAACAATCACAGTTAAAGTCACTTAGATTACATTTCTTCCCATTTCTGATGTTTGGTCTGAACAACAACTGAACCTCCTCTTCTTGTAAAGTTTAAACCACCTACTGTGTTGGAGTGTGGAGCAAAAAGAAAGTATACCCAAGAAATTCCACCCCCCCAAAGAAACTTAAATAATATCAAATAGTCTATGCTTTACAGAAAGTCAAAGATGTACTTATATACTTTATGATGGCAGTGATATCCTCACAAAATTCCCATGTTAAATTGTGTCAGCCCCACATGTTTCAAATTAGCAAATGACTGTTTTCTTTGCACCAAATAGCAACTGCATTCAAATATACTGTATGCTGCACCATTTCTTGACAAGTGCACTCCCTATAAATGCCTGTATCATGTATATTAATTCTGAACAAGGAATTATTCAACCTAATATGTCCAAAATGTAAACAAGTATAACTTCTTCTCTCTTTTCGTACCTATTTCCCAGTTGAGTTCCCACCATCCTCTGAATTTTATATAAATGTCCTTTCTTTTCCTTATTCCAACTTGGTTGCCACAGTGATTGAACAGAATTTTTCATTATGGCTTTCACCTTCCTTGTATGCAAAGTCACCACTATATTTATATCTTTAATTTTAAGTGAATGTCTGTCACTCGTTTCCTTCAACCCCAACTTTGGCAGGGACCCCCCAAGAACTGGATACACAAGCCTAGACTCTACAGCCTCAATAGAACCAGTCCAAACTCAATAAGAATGTCTGGACTACAATTTGAAATACCTATTTTAATAGACATAAAATCCAACAACAAATCAGAGCACAGAAGTACATAATCAGGGCGTACTTCTTTGACCCATTCTTAATAGTCACCTGAAACTTTGGAGCATAAACAGAAACACCTTTACCGCTGAGAGACAATCATTCTTCATCGTGATCTTTTCTTGAAGGCTTAAATCAACCATAGGCAAAGGGAAAAACCATGGAGGAGAGACAGAAAGGAGTACACTGGAACCATATGCCACATTATACAACCCAAGATTTTAGAGCATAGAACATAGAAATCCACAGGCCCTTCGGCCCACAATGTTTTATCGACCAAGTAACATACTCTAGAAACTGCCTAGAATTTCCCTACCACATAACCCTATTTTTCTAACTCCATGTATCTAAGAGTCTCTTAAAAGACCCTATTGCACTCGCCTCTACCACTGACACTAGCAGTGTATTCCATGTTCCCACTACTCTGTGTGAAAAACCTACCTGACATTTCCCCTGTACCTACTACTAAGCATCTTAAAACTATACCCTCTCATGTTAGCCACTTCAGCCCTGGGAAAAAGCCTCTGGCAATCCACATGATCAACACCTCTCATCATCTTATACACCTTAATCAGGTCACGTCTCAACCTCCATCGCTCCAAGGAGAAAAGGTCAAGTTCACATGACCTATTCTCATAAGGCATGCTCTCCAATCCAGGCAACATCCTTGTAAAAATCCTCTGCACGCTCTCTTTTGTATCCACATCCTTCCTGTAGTGAGGTGACTAGAACTGAACACAGTACTCCAAGTGGGGTCTAACTAAAGTTTTATATAGCTGTAACATTTCCTCACGGCTCTTGAACTCAATCCCACAGTTGATGAAGGCAAACAAACCATATGCCTTCTTAACAACAGTGTCAACCTGTGCAGGAGCTTTGAGTGTTCTATGGACATGGACCCCAAGATCTCTCTGATCCTCCACACTGCAAAGAGTCTTACCATTTATATTATACTCTGTCTTCAAATTTGATCTACGAAATGAACCACTTCACATTTGAAGTCCATCTGCCACTTCTCAGCACAGTTCTATCAATGTCCCACTGTAACTTCTGATAACCCACCACACTATCCACAGCACCCCCAACCTTAGTGTCATCAGCAAAGTTACTAATCTACCCTTCTACGTCCTCATCCTGGTTATTTATAAAAATCACAAAGAGGAGGGGTCAGAGAGCAGATCCCTGTGGAACACCACTGGTCACCAACTTCCATGCAGAATACGAACCATCTACGACCATACTTTGCCTTCTATGGGCAAGCCAATTCTGGATCCACAAAGCAAGATCTCCTTGGATCCCATGCCTCCTCACTTTCTGAATGAGCCTTGCATGGGGAACCTTATCAAATGCCTCACTGAAATCCATATACACTACATCCACTGTTCTATCTACATCAATGTGCTTTGTTACATCCTCAAAGAATTCAATCGGGCTCACAAGGCACACCTGCCCTTGACAAAGCCATGCTGACTATCCCTAATCTGATTACGTCTCTCCAAATGCTCGTAAGTCCTGCATCTCAAGATCTTCTCCAATAACTTGCTCACAATTGAAGTAAGACTAACTGGTCTGTAATTTCCTGGGTTACCTCCACTTGTTTTCTTGAACAAGGGAACAACATTTCCAACCCTCCAATTGTCTGGTACTTCTCCCGTGCCTATTGATGATACAAAGTTCATCAGAAGAGGCTCAGCAATCTTCTCCCTCACTTCCCAAAGTAGCCTGAGGTATATCTCATCTAGACCCAGCGATTTATCTAACTTAATGCTTTTCAAAAGCTCCAGCACATCCTCTTTCTTAATGTCTACATGCTCAAGTGTTTCAGTCAGCTGTAAGTCATCCCCACAACTGCTAAAGTCCTTTTCCCTGGTGGATAATGAAGCAAAGTATGCATTAAGCACCTCCATTACCTCCTCCGACTCCATGCACATGTTTCCACTATCACACCTGACTGGTCCTATTCTCACACGGCTCATCATCTTGCTCTTCACATACTTGTAGAATGCCTTGGGGTTTTCCTTAATCCTGCCCGCCAAGGCCTTCCCATGGCCCCTTCTAGTTCTCCCAATGTCATTCTTAAGCTCCTTCCTGGCAACCTTTAATTTTCTAGAACTCTAACATTACCTAGTTTCTTTTGTGCCCATGTATCTTCCATCCACCCAAAACTGCAGCCCTTACGAATACAGTGCTCCCAACACTCTACTAATGTTGCCAATTTATGTCCTCTTGCATTAACCTAATACTTGAGATTGAACTTTATCTGGGGACCTTAAGACCCATAAGCAACACATACATATTCAAAGACAGATCTGATTAAAGCAATATACATTTATTCAAATGACCTCATACTCGCACCCCAAAACTGAATTCTTGACTATGTCTGTATGTCTTTATGCATTGAGGTGCTACCACATGATTGGTTGATTGGATATTTGCATTAATGAGTTATAGACATGAACCTCATAAAGTGACCACCGAGCGTATCAGTCCTGACATCAAAATACCGCAATGCACAATAAGCTTAAGAAGAATCGATTGAAGTATGTTTGGTAACTGCTAGCAAATGCCAGATTCCATCCATAAACACCTCTGGTTGAAATGTAGCCTTTCTTTTTCTCTCTCCACTTATGCTGCCTGACCGGTTGAATATTTTCAGCATTTTACAATTGCCAACACACAGCATTGAGGTAAATCACTTAAAATTTGCATTGATGGCATTGGCTGAGGCTTCAATAATGGAAGGGACAACCTTTGCTCCTAATAGGGGAGGTGCAGGTTTTATTCACTTGTCAGAATCGCCCCAGGAAGGTGAGTCCAGAGTTTGGAAGTCTATGAGGTTGAGGCTCAGAGTTCAAAGTCCTGTGATCAGTAAGTCCTAGGGTCGGTACTGGAAGTTGAGGCTCAAAGGTCAAAGCCCCTGGGTTCAGAAGTCAGAGGCCTGATATCTGTGAGTCTAGGCCAGGGACTGGAGCTTGGAGGCCTGATGTCTGTGAGTTTGAGAGTCCAGGGCCAAGGACTGGAGGTCGAAGCCTGGAGGCAGCCCGTCTGTGTGTGAGTGGTGGGTGGGGGTGGGAAAGGAGCCTGTTTGCTATTGTTTTGTTTTGATGTTTGTTGCTGCTGCTGCTGCTGCTGCTGTTGTCGCTTGCATTGTTTGGCTCAACGTTGTGGGCATGCTACATTGGCACCGGAATATGTGGTGAATGTCTGTCACCCAGAACATCCTTAGGTTGTATTGGTTGTCAATTCAAAGAACTAGTTTCACTGTATGTTTCGATGTACATATGTTAAATTAATATATCAACCTGAATCGCGCAGGTTTTAAGATGCTCAGCAGGCAGGAGATGGAGGACCAGGAGACCAGTGCTGAGTGCATGTGGATAATCAGCAGGACCGAATGGGCAAGGCGTGCAGGAACAGGGGGTTCAAACGTGCCCACTCAGGGCTGACGGTAAAGGTACACTTGGAATTTCAACCAGCAAAGAGATATGAATTAACGAGCAAGCCAGTCGGACACAGAACCATGGAGTTACAGCACATAGAACATTACAGGCTCTTCGCCCCACAATATTGTGCCGATCTATTAACTTAATCTAACCCTTCCCTCTTACATAGGCCTCTATTTTTCGATCATTCATGTGCCTATCTAAGACCTTCTTAAATGTCCCTAATTCACCACCCCCAGCAGCGTGTTCCACACATTCACCAGCACTGTATAAAAAAACGTTTATGTTTATCACACATTAAATTTTGGTTTAAACAGTTAATCACTACAGCACTGAAACAGACCCTTCGTCTCAATTCATCAACCAAGACACCTTTTGGAGCGCATCCCGTTTGCCTTCATTTTAGAGATTAAAGATTACCTTTATTTGTCACACGTGGCTGAGGAACTGGTGTAGGGGACAGGGTTTCAGATTTCAGGATCATTGGGATCTCTTCTGGGGCAAGTGGGACCTGTACAAGAGAGACAGGTTACACTTGAACTACAGAGGGACCAATATCCTTTCAGGGAGGTTTGTTAGTGCTATTGGGGAGGCTTTAAACAAGATTTGCAGGGGGATGGGAACCAGAGTGCCAGAGCTGAAAGTGTGGCTGGGGTGAAAATAAATGATGTTAAAAGTTCAAGCAAATCCGCTAATAGAAAGGTTGTGAGTGGTGGTAAAAATCTTCTGAGGTGTATATATTTCAATGCTAGGAGTATTGCGGGGAAGGCGGATGAGTTGAGGGCGTGGATTGACACATGACGTTATAGCAATTAGTGAAACTTGGCTACAGGAGGGGCAGGACTGGCAGCTTAATAATCCAGGGTTCCGATGTTTCAGATGTGATCGAGGCAGAGGAATGAAAGGTGGGGGAGTAGCATTGCTTGTTAAGGAAAATATTACAGCAGTGCTCAGGCAGGACAGATTAGAGGGCTTGTCTACTGAGTCCTTATGGATGGAGCTGAGAAACAGGAAAGGTATGGCCACATTAGTGGGATTGTATTACAGACCACCCAATAGTCAACAAGAATTGGAAGAGCAAATCTGCAGAGAGATAGCAGGCAACTGCAGGAAACATCAAGTTGTGGTGGTAGGGGATTTTAATTTTCCGTATATTGATTCGGACTCACATACTGTTAGGGTTCTAGATGGTTTAGAGTTTGTAAAATGTGTTCAGGAAAGTTTTCTAACTCAATATATAGAGGGACCAACTAGAGGGGATGCAATATTGGATCTCCTGTTAGGAAACAAGTTAGGACAAGTGACGGAAGTCTGTGTAGGGGAGCACTTTGGTTCCAGTGATCATAACACCATTAGTTTCAACTTGATCATGGACAAGGATAGATCTGGTCCTAGGGTTGAGGTTCTGAACCGGAAGAAGGCCAAATTTGAAGAAATGAGAAAGGATCTAAAAAGTGTGGATTGGGACAGGTTGTTCTCTGGCAAAGGTGTGATCGGTAGGTGGGAAGCCTTCAAAGGAGAAATTTTGAGAGTGCAAAGTTTGTATGTTCCTGTCAGGATTAAAGGCAAAGTGAATAGGAATAAGGAATCTTGGTTCTCAAGGGACATTGCAACTCTGATAAAGAAGAAGAGAGAGTTGTATGACATGTATAGGAAACAGGGTAAATAAGGTGCTTGAGGAGTATAAGAAGTGCAAGAAAATACTTAAGAAAGAAATCAGGAGGGCTAAAAGAAGACATGAGGTTGCCTTGGCAGTCAAAGTGAAGGATAATCCAAAGAGCTTTTACAGGTATATTAAGAGCAAAAGGATTGTAAGGGATAAAATTGGTCCTCTTGAAGATCAGAGTGGTCGGCTATGTGCAGAACCAAAGGAAATGGGGGAGATCTTAAATAGGTTTTTTGCGTCTGTATTTACTAAGGAAACTGGCATGAAGTCTATGGAGTTAAGGGAAACAAGTAGTGAGATCATAGAAAATGTACAGATTGAAAAGGAGGAGGTGCTTGCTGTCTTGAGGAAAATTAAAGTGGATAAATCCTCGGGACCTGACAGGGTGTTCCCTCGGACCTTGAAGGAGACTAGTGTTGAAATTGCAGGGGCCATGGCAGAAATATTTAAAATGTCGCTGTCTGCAGGTGAGGTGCTGGAGGATTGGAGAGTGGCTCATGTTGTTCCGTTGTTTAAAAAAGGATCGAAAAGTAACCCAGGAAATTATAGGCCGGTAAGTTTAATGTTGGTAGTAGGTAAGTTACTGGAGGGAGTACTAAGAGACAGAATCTACAAGCATTTGGATAGACAGGGACTTATTAGGGGGAGTCAACATGGCTTTGTGCGTGGTAGGTCATGTTTGACCAATCTATTGGAGTTTTTCGACGAGGTTACCAGGAAAGTGGATGAAGGGAAGGCAGTGGATATTGTCTACATGGACTTCAGTAAGGCCTTTGACAAGGTCCCGCATGGGAGGTTAGTTAGGAAAATTCAGTCGCTAGGTATACATGGAGAGGTGGTAAATTGGATTAGACATTGGCTCAATGGTAGAAGCCAAAGAGTGGTAGTAGAGAATTGCTTCTCCGAGTGGAGGCCTGTGACTAGTGGTGTGCCACAGGGATCAATGCTGGGTCCATTGTTATTTGTCATCTATATCAATGATCTGGATGATAATGTGATAAATTGGATCAGCAAATTTGCTGATGATACAAAGAATGGAGGTAGTAGACAGTGAGGAAGGTTTTCAGAGCCTGCAGAGGGACTTGGACCAGCTGGAAAAATGGGCTGAAAAGTGGCAGATGGAGTTTAATACAGATAAGTGTGAGGTATTGCACGTTGGAAGGACAAACCAAGGTAGAACATACAGGGTTAATGGTAAGGCACTGAGGAGTGCAGTAGAACAGAGGGATCTGGGAATACAGATACAAAATTCCCTAAAAGTGGCGTCACAGGTAGATAGGGTCGTAAAGAGAGCTTTTGGTACATTGGCCTTTATTAATCAAAGTATTGAGTATAAGAACTGGAATGTTATGATGAGGTTGTATAAGGCATTGATGAGGCCGAATCTGGAGTATTGAGTTCAGTTTTGGTCATCAAATTACAAGAAGGATATAAATAAGGTTGAAAGAGTGCAGAGAAGGTTTACAAGTATGTTGCCAGGACTTGAGAAACTCAGTTACAGAGAAAGGTTGAATAGGTGAGGACTTTATTCCCTGGAGCGTAGAAGAATGAGGGGAGATTTGATAGAGGTATATAAAATTATGATGGGTATAGATAGAGTGAATGCAAGCAGGCTTTTTCCACTGAGGCAAGGGGAGAAAAAAACCAGAGGACGTGGGTTAAGGGTGAGGGGGGAAAAGTTTAAAGGGAACATGGGGGGGAGGCTTCTTCACACAGAGAGTGGTGGGAGTATGGAATGAGCTGCCAGACGAGGTGGTAAATGCAGGTTCTTTTTTAACATTTAAGAATAAATTGGACAGATACATGGATGGGAGATGTATAGAGGGATATGGTCCGTGTGCAGGTCAGTGGGACTAGGCAGAAAATGGTTCGGCACAGCCAAGAAGGGCCAAAAGGCCTGTTTCTGTGCTGTAGTTTTTCTATGGTTTCTGTGGTACATCGAAACATACAGGGTGCAGTAGAAAGCATCCTAACAAGCTACATTACTGCTTGCAGTGGACAGGACAGACTCTGCAACAGATAGTCAAAACTGACGAAGGCATCACCAGCACCAGCTACCTGCCATCAAGGACTTATTTAGAGAAAGGTGTTGGAAAAAGGCCAGTAATATCAAGATCACACTCATCCTGTTCATGTTTGTCCCACTCACATCAGGGAGGAGGGTACATGGCATCCACTCCAGGACCACCAGACCCTAAAACAGTTACTTTCCCAAAGCAGTAAGGCTGATCTACATCTCCACCCAGTAATTCCACCACTACTTTATTATTTCCTATCAGTTAACTTACGTACAGCCTCGCATCATTTTATGGACATACAATAAATCTATGTGTATAAGCTATTTATTGAGTATTTATTAATATTATTGTGTTATCTTTTGTGTTATTTTTGTGCTGCATCAGATTTGGAGTATCAATTATTTCATTCTCCTTACAACTATGCACAGGAAATGACATTAAACAATCTTGAATCTTAAGCATTAAACTATTTTGAAATACATCTTTTGGGTCAAAGAGAATGTATTAGTGTACATTACTAATGTCACATTACTAACCTGTATGTCAATCAGGGAGAAAATACAAATTCCTCACAGGCAGTAGTGGGAATTGAACCTCGGTCTTATACACCTGCCACTGTAAAGCGTTAAGCTAGTCACTATGGTACTGTGCCACACTATATATGGGTATTTGGGCTATATCCCTCGAAACTTTTACAATCCAAGAACCTGTCTGTTAAATATAGCAATTTCCCTGCCACTTTTTTAAACCTGAGATTAGGAGGACTTTGCACTATTTTTTGAAACTTATAGGAATTTTCTTATGTCTTGCACTATACTTCAGCATCAAAACAACAAATTTTATGACATATGTTGGTGGTAATAAACCTGATTCAGATTCTTTAGCCAGAAGGTGCTGAATTTGTTGCCACATAGCACTGTGGAGGCCAACCGTTTAGACCATAAGACATAGGAGCAGAATCAGGCCAATCAGCCCATCGAGTCTGCTCCGCCATTCCATCATGACCGATTTACTATCCCTCTCAACCCCATTCTCCTGCCTTCACCCATAACCTTTGACGGTCCGATTAATTAAGAAGCTATCAACCTCCACTTTAAAAATACCCAGTGATTTGGCATCCACAGCTGTCTGTGGCAATGACTTACACAGACTCACCGCCCTTTGGCTGAAGAAATGCCTCCTCTTCTCTGTTATAATAGATGTCCCACTAGACTCCCCCAGTACAGAAAACATCTTCTCCATATCCACTCCATCTAGACCTTACAATATTCGATAGGTTTGAATGAGATCCTCCCCCCTGCCATTCTTCCAAACTCCAGTGAGTACAGGCCCAAAGCCATCAAACGCTCCTCATACATTAACCCTTTCATTCACGGTAATATTCTCATGAACCTCCACGAGAACCTCTCCAACGTTGGTGCATCTTTTCAGATAAGGCGCCCACAATACTCCCAATGCAGTCTGACCAATGCCTCATAAAGCCTCAGTATTACATCCTTGCTCTAATGTCTAGTCATCTTGAAACAAATTCTAACATTGTACAGGTGCACATTCCTTTATCCGAAATTCTGAAATTCAAAAAGCTCCGAAAACCGAAGTTTTTTCTGGTTACACGCACATTTGCTGTTCGCTGATATTTTGTGTTCACTGTTGACTTAGTGTTTAATTTCACAGTGAAAGTGTCAAAAAGAGCTGCAGATACCCCTATGGGTAACAATGAGAAAAAGAGAAGGAAGTAGCTATCATTATCAATAATGCAGAAAGTGGAGTTATTGCAGAAGCTTGATCGTGGTGTGGCTGTGCGGCGTCTTACTGAAGAAAATAGTGTCGGAACTACCACTGTATATGACTTAAATAAACAGAAAGACAAGTTACTGAAGTTTTATAGTGACAGTGACAGTGACGTTCTACATTTATTCCAATAAGTCATTTGCCATGTGTTTGATTTGGTTTGTTTGAAGCTGTATATTTTTATGTTTTATTGAATGTTTTTGTTGGAAATAAATTTTTTCCTTGTCATTATTCCCTAAACAATGCAGTATAACAACTATTTACATAGCATTTACATTGTATTAGGTATTATAAGTAACCTAGAGATGATTTAAAGTATACGGGAGGATGTGAGTAGGTTTGGTGCACTGTCAAGTCCTAAAGTCCACTGCACTGAGACAGGTAAAATAAGGGACTTGAGCATACATATTTTTTGGTATCAGGTTGGGGGTGGGGGGGTCCTGAAATCCGAAAAATTCTGAATTCCGAAATGCAACTGGCCCCAAGGATTTCGGATAAGGGATTGTGGACCTGTTTTTGCCTTCCTTACCACCAACTCAACCTGTGAGTTAACCTCCAAGGAATCCAGCACAAGCACTCCCAGGTACCTATACCTCTGATTATTGAATTTTCTCCCCATTTAGAAAATACTCTATGCTTTTCTTTGTTCGATCAAAGTGCATGACCATACATCTTCCTACACTGTATTACATCTACCACTTCTTTGCTCATTCTCCTCATCTGTCTAAATTCTTCTGCAGACTCGCAGCTTCCTCAACACTACCTGCCTCTCCACCTATCTTTGTATCATCCACAGACTATCCACAAAGCCATGAATTCCATCATTCAAATCACTGACATATAACGTGAAAAGAAGCGGTCCCAAAATCAGCCCCTGCAGAACACTAGTCGCTGACAGCCAAGCAGAATAGGCCCCCTTTATTTCCACTCTTTGCCTATTGCCAGTCAGCCAATCTTCTATCCATTTCTGTAATACCATGAGCTCTTATTTTGTTTAGCAGCATCATGTAAGGCACCTTGTCAGAGGCCTTTTGAAAATGTAAGTAAACAACATCCACTGACTCTCCTATGTCCATCCTGCCTGTTATTTCCTCAAATAATTCCAACTAATTTGTCAGGAAAGATTTCCCCTTAAGGAAATCATACTGCCTTTAGCCTACTTTATCATGTTCCTCCAAGTACCCTGACACCTCATTCTCAATAATGGAGCCCAACTACTGAAGTCAAGCTAACCACCGTATAATTTCCTTTCTTCTGCCTCCCTCTATTCTTAAACACTGGAGTGACATTTGCAGTTTTCCAGTCCTCTGAAACCATTCCAAAATCTAGTGATACTACTGCTTCCACAATTTCTTCAGCTACCTCATTCAGAACACTGGGGCGGTATCCACCTGGTCCGGGTGACTTTATCCTCGAGTGATCCTACCTCTCCCTTAGTTATCCTCTCGCTCTTGAATCTAGGCCACTGTTGATTTTATCAGGCACGCACACACACACACTCGTGCGTGAGCATGGAGATGAAGAGGGAAGAGATCACACAGGTCAGGGGTACACACATGGATAGACACATGCACGTGAACTCGCTTATGAATTACAAGAATTATGACAATGAGTTTTGCAGCACTTATAGCACTGCTGCTGTGCTGGAAACTAATAATCAATACAGAACAAACTGTGGAATCAAGTTTAACTTCCTGGCAGTACGGATCCATAATTAATGAAAGAGGCTTCACAGGTAGATACAGTTGTAATGAGAGCCTTTGGCACATTAGCCTTCAGAAATCAAATTATTAATTCCAGGAGTTGGGATGTTATGTTGAAATTGTATATGATATTGGTGAGGCTATATTTGGAGTATTGTGTGCAGTTCTGGTTACAATCCTACAGGAAAGATATCAATAAGCTTGAAAGAATGCAGAGAAAATTTACAAAGATGTCCCAGAACTTGAAGCTCTGAGTTACAGGGAAAAGTTCAGACTATTTCCCCTGGAGTATAGGAGAATGAGTGGAAACTTTAAAGAGGTATAAAAAAAATTACAAGAGATATAGATAGGGTAAATGCAAGCACGCTTTTTCCACTGAGGTTGGGTGAGACTAGAACTAGAGGTCATTGGTTAAGGGTGAAAGGTGAACTATTTAAGAGAAACCCGAGGGGAACCTCTTCACTCAGAAGGTGGTGAGAAGGTGGAACAAGCTGCCAGCGAAGTGGTGGATATATGCTTGCAAAATTTAAGAGAAGTTTGGATAAGTACATGGATGGGAGGGATATGGAGGGCCAGTGGTTCAAAGCAGAATAATATTTTGGCACACACTAAATCAGACATCCCACTTCTCCTGGAACTTCCGGGAGTCTCCCGCATATTAATAGTGGCTCCCTGATGCCCGCAAATTATATACAATATCACGGAAATCAATTTTTTTGAGAGCGAGTGAGAGAAAAGCAAGGGAGAGCGCGAGAGCGATCACGAGAGACAGCGTGCACGAGAGAGAGAGCGAGAGAGAAAGCAAGCGAGAGCGCCTGAGCGACAGCAAAGGCAAGCGAGCGCGCGAGAAAGCAAGCGAGAGAGGGAGAGAGCGAGCGAGAAAGAAAGCGAGAGCGCTTGAAAGTGTGCGAGCGACCACGAGAGGGAGAGAAAGAGAGAGCGCGAGCGAGAGAGCGCCATTGCAGAGTGTTCCAAAAAAATATATAAAACGTACATCACCCCAGACTACACTAAAGTGTATCCCTGCCTAATAGGGGTCAAAATAATGACAGTGTTGCTCACTGCGCTGTTTGCAACAATGACTTTTCTATTGCCCATGGTGGGTTAAGACTGTAAAAGACATGTTGAGGTGAGTTTAACAGGTGTCATTCGTTCATTAGCATAGCTATCATTATTTAAACTAGCTGGCCAGCTGCTAAGGAGCTACTCTATTGCAGACATCCCACCTCTCCCAGAAGTCTCCCGCAAATTGATGGTGCTACCTCCCTGAAATGAGTTTTTGCAGGGTGGGATGTCTGCTAAATGGGCCAAAAGGCCTGTTTCTGTGCTGCAGTGCTCTATGACTCCATGAATTTAAGGATGAAACATGACTTCAACAATACCGTGTTCCTGCTATCTTCTTCCATCCGCGGGCAACCAACAAACAGAACCCCATGCTTGGTACGTACAGCACACGCTCTGCCACCACAAAGCCAACAGGGAAGAACAGGTTCGATGCCGGAATAAATGGCAAGGCTATGAATGAAAGTGCCTGGAAGAAAAGAGCACCATTGGAGCCATGTGAAACATTCCCAAAAATGGAGATTTTATTGAATCTAACACAAAAAAAATTAAACAGACCACAGTAAATAACATTGCTCTACGTATTTTACAGAGAACAAGAAGCTGAGGGAATGGATATTGTGTCAAAGAGGAAAAAGATTTGAAGAAAATGGAAAGATGATGCATCTTTTCCTGAGCATTGTTTAGAAGGCAGAAATGGAATGGGAATAGCTAGAGAAATGTGGAACAGATTTCAAGCTACTAAGTCTTGGTCCTGCATTTCACTAATGTAACCTTCAACCCCAGGGAATCACGACACAGTTAGAAGCAGTCTGATTTTAGACTGGTGTGTATTTCAACAGCTATTGCACAGACTCACTTCAAGATTATAAGGAAAACGCTTGATTTCAGCTGCTTAATGCTTAACTAAATCAGTTATTTCCCATTTAAGTTGAAGTTTCCAAGAGTCAATTTGGACGCTTCAATGGTAGTGTGAATTTGTAACACTCTGGTTTTAGACTTGAGCTCAAAAATCTCTGCCAACGCCTTAATGCATTACTAACTCAGCAAAGCCTTTGGTGCAGTACGGTAGCACACCATTTAGTGCAACACCTTACAGTGCCAGCTGTAAGATTGAGGTTCAATTCCCTCCGCTGTCCCTGAGGCGTTCATATGATCTCTCCGTGACCACACTGGTTTCCTTCGGGTTTCCTCCCACATTCCAAAGACACACGAATTAAGGTTAGTGAGTTGTGGCCAGGCTACGTTGGCGCTGGAAGCATGGTGCATTTGTGAGCTGCCCCCAACAGAATACTCACTGATTTGATTTGTTGCAAATGACACACATCGCTGTATGCTTTGATGTACTGTGCATGTGACAAATAAAAGTGATTTTTAAATCTTAAACACAAGAGATTCTGCAGATGCTGGAAATCCACAGTAACACACACAAAATACTGGAGGCACTCAACAAACCAGGCAGTACTTATGGAGAGGAATAAAGAGTCAATGTTTCAGACCAAGACCCTTCATCAGGACCTGCTTTCTGATCTATTGAGTTCCTCCACCATTTTGTGTGTGATAACCTTTAAATATTTTTTCTTTAATTGGAAATCTTACCATTAATACAACTTGAGATGATTCACCAGGATAGAGAAGACTATAATAGATGAACAAGGCCACTAAAACGTAGAAGACAACAGTGGCAAGGTTTCGAATGTCCAAGACTGACTCCACAAGTGGGACGGTGCCCATCGTCCAGTCACAGCACAGTTCGGATGGATTCAGAAGCAGCCAGCCATTCAAGGGCAAGAGGTAGTTGAAAGTGAGCTGCCTAGTGGGACTCGGACTAACGGCAGCTGGATTGTCAAACCTGCAAAAGAAAATGCAAACAGACTGTAAAAACAAATCATTTTTCATAAAGTAAAATCTGCATTTATATAGTGCCTTACCTGGAGCAAAATATCATATGGTATTTCACAGGCATATTTTCTGACAATATTTTACACATTTTTTCCAATGAAGGTGGCAATGAACAAGATCTCAATTGATTCCACAACATATGGACCCACTTTTACGGAATTGTACAACTCATGTTCTTAATATTATTTACTAGACAACGGGGTGACCCATTGGGGCACCCTTTGAGAGAAGGGTAGTGCAGTCTGATGTGACCAGAATGAACATTAAATTTTTCTAAGTGGTATTGGTATCGCTTTGCTTTGGAAACTGAAGTAAAAAAACCTCAGTTTATTAAAGAAGAACGGTGCATAGCAAAGCAAATATAGCTCCTCCTCATTTAACGAAGGACATTTTTGATGGCATCATTTCTGGTTTATCTGCCACCCTTGTGCCTCTCATAGTCATTCTGGAGACGTGCAGCCCTTTCATCCCCCGTTTCTTCAGCTCTTCTGCTGTGTGTTGTTTGTCTCTGATCCTGGAGACGTGCATGCCTCTCTTCCTCTGTCTCTTCTTCTCTCATCTATTTTTGTCCTGACTCTTTGATCCTGGAGTCATGCAGCCCTGGCCTCACCCAATTCTTGTTCTCTTTCTCTCCTTGCCGCTTCCCGACAACATTTGGCGTCATCCCTCAACCGTAATGTCCCCCTTCCCTTTCCAAGCAGCATAATTAGGCTGACCATTTTTTTTTTACCCTAATGCTAGATAGAAGATATGAAGCACTAACACCAAAGGATGCTGATTATTCTTGATGATATGGTTGCCGCTCTCCTAAATGGATGTGATATATAGTCACCGCTGTCCTTTGACTGCAGCAAAGGGTTTTATGGGTGTCTCGAAGTACGTCATTACAATAAGATTTAATTATCTCTTATCGATGGGTGGCAGTTAGATCTGTCCCAATCCTGCATATGCAGATGGTGATTAGCAGGATGTGACCCCTCGAAATCCCTCCCCCCTCCTTTCCACCATCCCAGTTTCACTCTGCCCCCTCTCCCAGCTGCCTATCACATCCCTCATGGTTTCTACCTCCTTCTACTACCCATTGTGCTTTTCCCTATTCCTTCTTCACCTTTCCTGCTTATCCCCTCCCCCACCCCTTGATCTTTCCCCTTACTGGTTTTTCACCTGGAACCTACCAGCCTTCTCCTTCCTACCCAACCCCCACCTTCCTTATAGGACCCCTGCCCCCTCTCTCTTCAGTCGTGATGAAGGGTTCCGGCCCGAAACACTGACTGATCGTTTCCACGGATGCTGCCCGACCTGCTGAGTTCCTCCAGCATGTTATGAGTGTTGCTTTGACCCCAGAATCTGCAGATTATTTTGTGCCCTCAAAATAGAGCTGCCCTGCCCTTTGCTCCGGTTGGTGTCGCTGCTGAGGTTGGCCGTGTGCATGCGTTGGGCTGTTGTGTCCCGATTTCCATGATGGCCGATCAGGTCTCGGGTTACAGGTTAAAAGGGAGCTTATTGATTTTGGCAAATGAGCAATTTTATACAAATATATAACCCTGAACTTTGCCTGCATTCTGTAAGTTAGCCGTTGGGGCACCCTTTGAGAGAAGGGTAGTGCAGTCTGATGTGACCAGAATGAACATTAAATTTTCCTGAATGCTATTGGTATCGCTTTGCTTTGGAAACTGAAGTAGAAAACCTGAGTTTATTAAAGAAGAACAATGCGTAGCGAACCAAATATAGCTGCTCCTCATTTAACGAAGGACACTTGTGATGGTATCATTTCTGGTTTATCTGCCACCTTTGTGCCTCTCGTTGTCATTCTGGAGACGTGCAGCCCTTTCATCCCCTGTCTCTTCATCTCTTCTGCTGTTTGCTGTTTGTCTCTGATCCTGGAAACGTGCATGCATCTCCTCCTCTGTCTCTTCTTCTCTCATTTTTTTTGTCCTGACTCTTTGATCCTGGAGTCATGCAGCCCTGGCCTCATCCGATTCTTATCCTCTCCCTCTCCTTGCCACTTCCCGACGACGTTTGGCGTCATCTCTTGACCATAATGTCCCCCTTCTCTTTCCACGCGGCATAATTAGGCTGACCATTTTTTTTACCCTAATGCTGGATAGAAGATATGAAGCAGTAACACCAAAGGATGCTGATTATTCTTGATGATGTGGTTGGCGCTCTCCTAAATGGATGTGATATAGTCACCGCTGTCCTTTGACTGCAGCAAAGGGTTTTATGGGTGTCTCGAAGTATGTCAATAAGATTTAATTATCTCATTGATGGCTGGCAGTTAGATCTGTCCCAATCCTGCACATGCTGATGGTGGGGATTAGCAGAATGTGACCCCGCGAAACAGAGCTGCCCTGCCCTTTTGCTCCAGTAGGCGTCGCTGCTGAGACTGGCCATGCGCATGCGTCAGGCTGTGGCGTCCCGATTTCCATGATGGCCGATCGGGTCTCAGGTTAAAAGGGAGCCTGTTTATTTTGGCGAATGAGCAATTTTATATGAATATATAACCCTGAACTTTGCCTGCATTCTGTAAGTTAGCGCATCTTAATTTGATTTAGCCAAAAAAAGTGCCGCTGCAATGCACCGTTTGCGCTAATTGAAGGTCACAAACAGACAAACACAGCATGAGAGTTTTAGTAGTATATAGACAGATTCATTGCACATTTGTTGTTTGTAACATAGAACAGTACAGCACAGAAACAAGCCCTTCAGCCATAATGTTGTGCTTATCCAATTAAATTAGTAATCAAATGACTAACTGCTTATACAATGTCTATATCCCTCTAATTTCTTCACATTCATGTGTCTATCCTAACATCTCTTAGAACGTCCCTAATGTTGTAAATCTGCCTCTACCACTACCCCAGGCAGCACATTTCAGGCACCCACCACTCTGTGTAAAAATCTTGCGCCTTACATGTCCTTTGAAATTACCCCATCTAACCTTAAAAGCATGCCCTCTGGTATTAAACATTTTAACCTGGGAGAAAAAGACATTTTGCATGTACTTTTTCATTAATTCTATACTTTTTGTGGTCCTCCTGTGATGCTGCAAGTAAATGAAGGTAGTATATAGTGACATATATGTAGAGTCATAGAATGCCACAGAACAGAAACAGGCCATTAATCTGCCTAGTCCCTTCGACCTGCACCTAGACAATAGCCCTCCATACCCCTCCCCTCCATGTACCTATCAAAACTCCTCTTAAACGTTGAAATTAACCTCATATACACCACTTCCGCTGGCAGCTTGTTCCACACTCTCACCACCCTCTGAATGAAGAAGTTCCTCTCATATTCCCCTTAAATATTTCATCTTTCATCCTTAATCCATGAGCTCTAGTTCTGGTCTCACCTAACCTCAGTGGAAAAAGCCTGCTTGCACTTACCCTATCTATACCTCTCATGGCTTTGTATACGTCTATGAAACATCCCCTCAATCTTCTATGTTCTAAGGAATGAAGTCCTAACCTATTCAAACTTTCCCCCTAACTCAGGTCTTTAAGTCCTGGCAACATTCTGGTAAATTTTCTCTGTATTCTTTCAATCTTATTTGATAATAAATAACATTTTGATAAAAAATTTACTTTGTACTTTGAAGAAAAATTAAGAGGCTCAGAAACTTTCAAGCCTTCAAACCTATTCAGCCCTTCAAACCTATTCCATTCTTTAGTAAGTTTATTGCTTCTCTGTAAATATTTACTCCATCTGTCCTGCAGAGCTCTAAAACTTTCATACCCTTAAGTAGAAAATCTATCAACTTTAGACTTACAAGTGGTTGAGTTTACCTATGCAGTATTCTGCTGGAGAGTAAGAAGTTTCATGAAAAATGCTTGGAAAATCTCTCTTGAATGATCGGACTCTAATTTTGAAGTTATACCGTCCTGCCTTAACCCCATCTATCCCGTTCACAGAACCTCCTAAATTACTGCTGAACCTTCTACATATCAGAAAAAGCAATGATAAAAAAATGCAGTCTCCGCCTTGGAGTCCTGTTAACATAGCCTAAGGAAGCAATTAATATTGAGCTTAGGATCCATCAGACTTCGTAAGTACAATCCAGATCGGAATCCACTGGCATATTTACGAAATTGAATGTTTTGTAGCAACAAGTACCAGAAGCAGTGAGATGAATAGCTGTAAATCTATTATTATTTGATTGTGCTGGTTCAGATTCAAATTTATATGTTTATCACATGTACATCAAAACATACAGTGAAATGTGTGGTTTCTGATAACAATAGACGTAACCTAAGGATGAGCTGGGGGCAGCCCGCAAGCGTTGCCACACATTCCTGTGCTAACATAACATGCCCACCATGTTCAGTAGAACAACACAAGCAACAGCAATGAAACAATAACAGCAAATCAAGCCTCTTTCCTCCCTCCCTCTCAGCCACTCAAGTACACAGACTGGCCTCAACCCCAGGACTGGCCTCCAGCAGTCTTGCAGACATTGGGCCTCCGACTTCCCCAGTGGACTCGCAGACTCGGAGTCAGGTTCACTGAGGAACATTGCCCAGTCATGAAAGGAACCCTTCAAACAGTGTCAACTGACATCCACAAGTCTGGGTTTAGCATCCCATGCAAAAGAATGGCTCTTCTTAATTCCACAGTCAATAGCATTGAGATAAGAGTCAGAAGAGAGTCACAGTGCAGATGTCTTTTCAACCAGGCAATGCCGACATGAGATCCAGAACAATTTCGAAAAGAATTAAAATTGAGTACAGGGCACGGATGTAAAGGACTAAATGGCATTTTTAATAAATACTGATCCAATTACATTCATACCCTGTCCAACCTTTACTCCAAGCAGAGTTATTTGCCTGTAAAAATGTATTGTTTCCATTGAGTTTTAATCACCCCATTTTTAAGAAATTTAAATGCTGTTAGCTCTGCAGCCCCGCCTACTGGCCAAGCAAGGTTAACCAACAAATATTAAATCCAAAACACAAGAGATTCTGCAGTCCCCTTCATAGATGCTGCCAGACTTGCTAAGCTCATGCAGTATCTTGTAAATATTAAATCCAAATGCTTTGCTAACCTCTAATTTGAGACTTTGCACTATAAAAATGGGGTATACCTTTCATATGTACAGTCTAGGAGTGGGAGCTCACACTGTAGCTCAAATAACCCCTCAGTCCTATTCTGCCATTTAACAAGATCATGGCCGAGCCGATTGTAACCATATTCCCCTTTCACCCCATTTGCTCATCAGGAAGTGACATGTGTATTGCTTCCTCCAGTTGCTCATTCCACATGCCCATCTTGTGTGAAAACAGTTGCCCCTGGAGCCCCCTTTAAACCTTTCTCCTCTCACCTTAAATCAATGACTGACACTCCCCTACCCTGGAAAAGACCATGAACTTTCACCTCATCAGCTCTCATGATTTTATATACTCTATAAAGGTCAACTCATCTTCCTGTGCTCCAGGCATTGGTATTGGTGTCACATTGTTATGTTATTTGTGTCACTTGTACCAAGATATAATGAAAACTCATTTGGCATACTGTTGATACAGATCAAATCTTTACACAGTGCACTGAGGTGAAACAATAACAGAATGCAGAATGAAGTATAACAGTTGCAGAGAAACTGTAGTATCATAGTGGTTAGCACAATGCTTTACAGTGCCAGTGACCTGGGTTCATTTTCCACTACTGTTTGTAGGAGTTTGTAAGTTCTCCCTGTGGGTTTCTGCCCACAATCCAAGACAAGTCAGCTGGTAAGTAAATTGTCCCGTGATCCGTCTAGGGTCAAATCAGGGGTTGCTAGGTGGCATGGCTCAAAGGGCTGGAAGGACCTATTCTATGCTATATCTCAATAAATAAATCAATCAACGAAGTGCAGTAGAAGGTAAACGATATAACAAGGTAGATTGCGAAGTTAAGATCCATCATGTCGTTAAAGAGGTCTGTTCAAGAATCTGATTACAGCAGGACAGAAGCTGTCCTTGAGCCTGGTGGTATGTGCTTTCAGGCTTTTGAATCTTCTGCCCAACAGGAGAGGGAAGAAGAGGGAATGTCTGGTGTAGGTCCCCGGCCTATCCAGCCCTTACTGCAGGTTGTCCAAACTTCTGGTGCCAACTTAACCTGCCCACAACTTACTAACCATAACTCATACGTCTTATTTGGAATGTGCAAGGAAAGCAGAGCACCTGGAGGAATTCCACACGGTCATGTCCAAACTCCTTGTAGACAGTGGTGGGAATCAAAACCCGATATTACAGCAGGTGCTGTAAAACATTGCACTAACCACTATGCTATCATCACTGGTTTTAAATTCTAGATTTTGATAAACAATTTTAGAATCCAAGACGCAAACACGAGGAAATCTGCAGATGCTGGAATTTCAAGCAACACACATAAAAGTTGCTGGTGAACGCAGCAGGCCAGGCAGCATCTATAAGAAGAGGTACAGTCAATGTTTTGGGCCGAGACCCTTCGTCAGGACTTCGACTGTACCTCTTCCTGTAGATGCTGCCTGGCCTGCTGCGTTCACCAGCAACTTTTATGCGTGTTGCTTAGAATCCAAGGTAATATTTATAAAATTACCTTGACGGTTTTCAGGAAGTTTTATTCCCCTCTGTCATCAGGTTTCGGAACAGTCAATAAAACCATGAAAATTACCTCGTTATTCCTTTTACTGGCACTGTTTATTTATTTTGTAATTTATACTACTTTTAGATCTTTGCAGAGTACTGCTGCCAGAATATACATCATATAAGACAGTGATAATAAACCTGATACTGAGGAATTGGACCTGAGCCTCTGGATTACAGTACGAGCCTTTGAATTGCTTGCCCAGTGACTTTGATGATAACCTTTGCAAGTATACTTATGTTCTCTTCAGACAAGGAAGTATCCCAGTAATTATTTAGGTTAGATTTCTTACCAACTACCTTATTAGTGGGCCCATGTTTTAAACTGCTTTCTCACCATCTTTCTCCATCAGCTATCCCACCCACCACTGTCCAACTCTTTCAATTATGCTCGAGACAAAACACCTTACCTGGTGAAAACTGGGAGCTGGGACTGAATGACCTGGACACGGACAATGACCAGAAGAAGTGTGCTAAGCATCAGAAAAATAAGCTTGATGAGCGTTTGGAGCACCCATGGTGGTAGATGGCCTTTTCCTTGGACCACATGAACCACGATCTCTCTCAGAACTTGCAGAGTGAACTGAAAAAATCAGAGATTAAAGCACAATCTTTTACATTGCAAGAACATTTAATGGGAAAAAAAAACAACTCCTCTGGTGGCCCCCTAGTGCCCCAACATAATTAATTCCAGCAAGTTGTGGAACATGAAGCTTTGGGTTTAGATGTTGTAAGGAAAAAGTTAAATTTGATTCCTCCTTGCTACATGCCAAAATAAAATGGACCACATGAGTTTTCTCTGGTTTCTTCAGTTTCTTCCTCTATTCCAAAGACGTATGGGTTAGGGTTAGTGACATACAAGCATGCTATGTTGGCACTGGAAGCGTGGCAACATTTGAGGGCTACCTAGCACAACCTTTGCTGATTCGAATTGATGCAAAATGACACATTTCACTGTATGTTTTGATGTACTTGTGACAAATGAAGCTACAGTACTGTGCAAAAGTCTTAGGCTCATATATATAGCTAGCGTGCCCTAAGCCTTTTGCACAGTACTGTAGTAACTTTATGTATTGCACTGTACTGCTGCCGCAAAACAAAAAATTCATGACACGTGAGTGATGATAACCATAATTCTGATATGGGTTTCTATTGTGGACTGGGAGTGGGAAGGGGGCACGGAGAGGGGAATCATGGTTGCAAAAAAAAGGGGAAGGGAGAGGGGAGAGAGCAGGAAGCACCAGAGATGCATTCTGCAATGATCGATAAACTAATTATTCGGAATCATTTGACCTTGCCTGGTGTCTCAGGGCTGGGTGTGTCTGCACCTGCACCACCCCCTGCCCCTGGCACTCCTTTGCCATCTGTCCCACACCCCTGCCACACAGAATTCCACCCTTGCCATTCCTAACATCCTTTGCCCACCAGATTTACAAACTCACTCTCTGCTCCACGTTAACAAATACAGCACTGTGCAAAGCTCTTAGGCACCATAGTTACCACATGTGCCCAGGACTTTTGCACACTGTATATAAAAAAAATGGAAATTTGAAAGATAAAATTGTGTCAGCCTGGAATGTGGAGATCATCTGGAGATGTGCATAAATGCACATCCTTGAGATTAGACAGCGGTGAAGAATGTCTTCTTCCTTACAGACCATTGTCTCTGTTTCTAAATTATTTGTCTAGGCTAAAGGTCGTGAGAGATAAGAAGATGCAACTGGTACCACTAAAGAATGGAAAAGTACTGGTACAAAAGTTATGTGAGTACTGAAGAGATTTTGAAGGGCACAAAAAGGGCCACTTTCTTTGTGCAAATGGGAATTTTCTCTTAGACTGGTCATGGCTAGTGTTAAGAGTTAGAGATAGAGATAGGGCAGAGCGGGGTCAGATAGGGGCAAAGAGAAGGCTGTGTGAAACGTTGCTGGATCCATGGTTCCCTCCAGCACTGTACAGATCACTCATTAAGCAGATGATCCCCCTGGATTGACCACAACCGAAAACAGCTGTGAAGTAAAAGAAGCTGTCCAAAGAGGTGTAGAGGCAACAGTCAGGAACTCTCCCCAGTCCAAGTCAGGGTTTCTTTGTCCGCTGAAGGCAGTGTCAAAAGATCTGACCATGTTCCAGGTTTGGAATAGTTTATTTAACACTTTCTGAAATCAAAGAAACCCTTCTCTGACGGACAGTGGGAAAGGATGTGTCTGTTTGTCACATGAATTAACTGGCCTTCCCATGAGTGCCAGGAGTTAGAACTTTGAGTACATGAGAGAGTTGTTCACTCTGGAGAAAGTATTTGATTTAGGTATTCAAAATAATGAAATATTTAATAGTGGAAATAAGGAGAAATAGCTTCCTGTGAGAGAAGGGTTAATAAGCAAAGGTCAGGTTCCAGGTGATTGGATAAAGAATCAGAAGCAACAAGAGGAAAAGCTTTTTCACACTGAATTACTGGGATCAATTTTTCATTATAAGTGACCCTTGAACAATCCTACCCGCCTAGCTGAAAGAAACCCAGCCGATGTCCAGTTATCCTCCCAATCTCTTGACTGGGTTGCTCCTCCAGTTCTTTCACTGATTATCTTCAATTTGGATTCTCTGATTACCATCCCATCTGCCAATGGAAATACTTCCCTACAATCAACAATCTGCTGGAGGAATTCAGTGGACTGAGCAGCATCTGTGAGTGGAAAGGAAATGCTAATATTTCAGGTCAAAACCCTGCATTAGGACTAAAGGAGGAGTGGGAAGATAGCCAGTATAAAGAGAAGAGGGGAGCCCAAGGTGATAAAACAGTACCACAAAAGCTACCAGAAATAGAATCTGAAAGAAGTTTGGATCTCATCAACATTCACCCGAGAGATTACTTAATGCAACACACACAAAATGCTGGAGGAACTCATCAAGTCTAGCAGCATCTATGGTAATGAATAAACAGTCGACATTTCAGGCCAAGACCCTTTATCAGGACAGGAAAGGAAGGGGGAAGAAGCCAGGATATGAAGGAGGTGGTGGTGGGGGGGGGGGGGGCGGTGGTAGAAGAGTACAAGCTAGAACGTGATGGGTGAAACCAGGTGGGTGGGAGAGGGGTAATGAAGTTAGAAGCTGGGAGGTGATGGGTGGGAAAGGTTAAGTACTAGAGAAGAAGGAATCTGACAGGAGAGGAGAGTTGACCATGGGAGAAAGAGAAGGAAGAAGGGTACCAAGGAAAGGTTATAGGCAGGTGAGAAAAGAATAGGCCTGGGTGCCTGAAGAAGAGTTATTGTGGAAAATTACCAGAAGTTAGAGAAATCAATGTTTATACCATCAGGTTGGAGGCTACTGAGACAGAATATAAGGTATTGCTCCTCCAATTTGAAAGTAGCGTCACTGTGGTAATGGTGGACTAGTATGTCAGAATGGGACTGGGGATTGGAATTGAAATGGTTGGCCACTGGGAAATCCTGCATTTTGTGGGTGGAATGAAGGTGCTCTAAAAGCAGTCTCCAAACCACATCAGGTGTCACCAGTGTAGAGGAGGCCGCATCAGGAGCACTGGATACAGATGACCCCAACAAATTCACAGGTAAACTGTCCCCTTACTTGGAAGGACTGTTTGGGGCCATTATTATTATTGTTTTTTTTTCAGCTCAAGCAGGTAAAACCTGAACTACGGGCATAGCCAGGCACTCTCATTTGTCAATTGCTAGGAATTTTCGGACTATTCTAGTGGTGTTTAGTATTGTGGCTATCTGAAGATTTACATAAATATTACAGCGTGGCCCTAATTGTTTAATTCTATTGTGTAGTACCTTTGGGATGACACCAGTTGTAGATATTACTATTGGGACAATGTACAGTATAGCCTGTTCATGTTCCAGTCTTTCAATTTTCTTTTTAAATTTAGCATATTTCTGGTGCTTTAACTTATTGATTTATGTGTGTTATGTGTGTTTGTAATGCCTATATCTATTAAAATAAGTTGTTCTTGTTTGTTTATCCTGTAATATTATATCCAGACAGTTATTATGGATTGTCCTATCTGTAATAACTGATCGGTCATAATATAATTTGAGGTATTCTGACTCTAAAACAGGAATCAGGCTTGTATTTATAGTAAATTACTATTATTATTTAATTGTTTACTAAGCCAGATTTCAGCATCTGCAGTGCTGTATCTCCAGTTTACTACTGTTTCAACCAGCACTTTCTTTCTGACAACCGCGAAGGGCTACCTGATGCTCCTAGTGGCCATCTATTTCAATTTAACTCCAACCTGATGGCATGAACCTTGACTTCTCCAACTTCCGGTAACTATTCCCCTTCCCTCCTCCTCCATTTTTTCATTCCCTATTTTGGTTACCCTCTCACCCCTTCTCTTCATCTGCTCAACACATTCCTCTGATTCCCCTTCTCCTTCCCTTTCTTCCATGGTCCATTGTCTTCTTGTACTAGATTTCTTCTTCTTCAGTCTTTACCTCTTCCACCTCCCAGATTCTTACTTCCTCTCCCTCCCCCACCCATCTTCCCCCTCACCTGGTCCCACCTATCACCTACCAACTGTACTCCTTCCTCCCCTTCACCTTTTTATGCTGGCTTCTAGCCCCTTTCTTTACAGTCCTGATGAAGGGTCTCAGCCTGAGTTGTTGACTGTTTATTCTCCTCCAGAGATGCTGCTTGACCTGCTGAATTCCTCCAGTAATTTGTCTGAGTGATGCTGTATAATATATGTTAAGAAAGGCATCATAAGCATGCACCATGAGGAACTAGAATTCTATCAATATGAGCAATACATTTACATTTCATTACTTACCCCTTGGGCAACAAAGATTTCATACACGAAGCATATGCCAATGACCGTAATTCCCTGTTCTTTGCACAATGTTGCAGCAGCAACTAAAATTATAGTAACCACAATGGGTGTCCACACTGCAAGCAGAAGAAAAAACAACTTCTATCATCTCATTCTATCTAATCAGTTCCCAGGGTACATGCAGATTGCCAATGATAAAGACTTCACAACTTCAAGATCTGCAAAAACTCTTCATAACAAACGAAGTCATCAGTGTTGTAATGAAGATATTGAGATAAACAATTGCACAAAGCAAAATCCCATAAACAGCAATGGAATGGTTCACCAGATATTTTCAGCAGGTCAGCCAGCATCTATAGAGAGGAATAAACAGTCATTGTGGGCCGAGACTCTTCAAGCGAGTCCTGACGAAATGCCTTGGCTCAAAACGTTGACTGATATTCAAAGTAAATTTATTTATTATCAGTACTTGTACATGACACCATATGCAGTGCTACCGTGAAATGTATTTTTTTGTGGGGATTCACAGTAGAACAGTGAAATTACCCTCCATAGTTGCTGTCTGACTTGCTGAGTTTCTCCAGCATTTTGCGTGTGTTACTCAAGAAATCTCGCATCTGCAGAATCTCATGCTTACGTCAGTAAGTAACCTGTTCTGTAAAGCCCAATCCATGCTCAGGGAAGAGCAGCAAATATATCCTGTCCCATTTATCACTTGATCCCTCTAGTCCCGAGAAAAATATCCAGATCTTTCTGGAACTTATTCGTCATTTTGCTTCAACTGCTTTCTGTGGTTCACGACTCTGTGGAAGAGGAAAATTTTCACCTTGGTTTTAAATGGCTTACCCCTTATCCTTGGACATTATCTATCCATTGGGAACTTCTTCCTATATGGGAAGAATAGGTCAAATGTCTTAATTCTGCTCCTATGTCTTATGGTCTTGAGTATAATTTGATTTACCAGGCTCTGTTATCCGCTGGTCTGGATGAGTGCAGCTCTAACAACTAAAGAAACTGGACACTATTCAGGTTAAGGCAGTCTGCCTGACTGGCACCCATCATACACTCTAAACTTTGATGCAAAGGTTAAAAAAAAAGTTCAAAGGTTCATTTATTATCAAAGCAGGTATCCATATACAACTCTGAAATTTGTCTTCTCCAGATAGCCAGGAAACAAAGAAAGAACATGTTTAAGTCATTCAGAGAGAAATATCAAACCCACCCCCACCACTCACACAAAATGGAACAGGAACATCCACCTCCAAAAAACAACTCCTTGCCCTGCACCAAAAAAAAACTAACAGAACACAACAGAATATCAACCCACAAACACCCTCCCCTCGTACAATATGGAAAAGGAACAGGTGATTAAAAAAAAACACAGAATATAAAAACTATAAGTCTGAATAAGTCCAGAGCCCATAAGTGCAATCGTCCAATCCATAAATGCAGAACAAAGATACCATCCTCCAATATCACCAACAGCACAAAGTAATTGACATAGAGCACTCTATGCAAAAATGGGCCTTTTGGCCCATCAAGTACATGCTTAACCACTACTCTGGCTAGTTCCATCGACCCACACCTGGTTCAAATCCTTCCAAACCTCTCTCATCCATGTACTTATACAAACTTCTCTTAAATATAGAAATTAAACCTGCATCCACCGCTTCTGCTGGCAGCTCCTTTTACACTCGTACCACTCTCTTGAGTAAAGAAGATCCACCTCACGTTCCCCTTAAATATTCCTCCTTTCGCCCTTAACCCATGACCTCTAGTTCTAGTCTCATCCAACCTCAGGAGGAAAAGCATGCTTGCATTTACCATATCTATACCCTTCATAATTTTGTATTCCTTTACCAAATCTCCCCTCAATCTCCTATGTTCAAATAAAGTTCTAACCTATTCAGCCTTTCCTTATACAGTAAGTCAGGTCCTCAAGTTCCGGCAAGATTCTTGTATTTCTTTTTCTGCACTCTTTCAATCTTATTCATATTGTTCCTGTACCCAGGTGAACAAAATTGCAAATAATACTCCAAATTTGGCCTCAGCAACATCTTATATAACTTCAGCAAATTATCTCCACTCCTATACTCAATACTTTGTTTTATGAAGGTCAATCTACCAAAAGCTCTCTTTAAGATCCTTTCCATCTGTGACACCACTTTCAGGGAATTATGGATCTGTATTCCCAGATCTCTTTGTTCTACTGCACTCCTTACCACAATGCTTCTATTAGAATAGTAAATACACTTCAAAAGACCTTCCTTGAGCCAACTGTTTTGGATACTGGAAGGGTTCATATCATTGCAGGGTTTTCTTGTACAATGAAGGTTTAAGCGACCATGAATAGGTTAACTCCATTTAGGAGCTGGCACTGTAGGGCAAATGGCAACCTCTTGCTGTGCTTCATACTGCCATCACTCCACGAAAATTTTAAGACTGATTTATGGTTTACAGCAATGAATTCTACAGATTCACCGCACTTTAGCTAAAGAAATTCCTCCTCAACTGTGTCCTTCTATTTCGAGACTGTGCCCTCTGGTCCTAGACTCCCCCACTATAGGAAACATCCCCTCCACAATCAAAATACTCACAATAGTCCAATCATTTTACAAAATTCTATGGATAGTGGAATAGTAGCTGCTGAATGGAAAAGAACCTCGCTATTTAAACAAGGGAGAGAGAAAATCAGGAATAAACAAGAATTGTTTGTAAGTGAGAGAATGGGATTGATGAGATAGTCCTGAGATCTAGCACAGTGGGCTGAATAGCCATTTATGCTCTCAGAAACGCAAAATGAATTAAATGGGATCCAGTTAAAACTTGCAAAACACTGACTTATAATACATACAAAATGCTGGAGGAACTCAGTAGTCAGGCAGCATCCATGGAAGGGAATAAACAGTTGATGTTTCAGGCCAAGACCCTTCATCAGGACTGGAAAGAAGCCAAAATAAGGTGGAGGAAGGTGAGGAAGGGGAAGGAGGACAAGCTGGCAGGTGATAGATGAGACCAGCTAATGGGGAAGGGGTATGAAGTGAGAAGCTGGCATGTGATATGACAAATAAACAGACTAGATGCGAGAAGGCTCTTGCTCCTGGCTGGGGTGCTTAGGATGAGATGTCACAGTCTCAGAATACCATTTACAAAAGAGATGAGCAGCAGGAATTTTTCACTCAGATGGTGGAAAACTATTGAATTTACTACTAATGAAGGTGTAAATAGTTCAGAAGGAAGCAGATAAATTATTAGACACAAATGACACATGGGTTACAGAGAGAGTGCACAAATATAATATTTAGCTGAATGATTAGCCACATTGTACTAAATGCTGGAGAAGGCTCCTATGCTCCTAATTTTCTATGTTTTGACCAATTAGTCATCTCAAGTTGAAAAATGACATAGCCTTAAGCCAAACAACCCTTAAAGATGAAGACATCTACGTTTAATGGCCAGCTTCTTATGTTGTGAACTATTTGCTAGATTCCACAGCTGTATTTCCCTTAATATTCTTGATACACAGGCTTTGGTGAGCATTAAGGAAAATAAAAGTGGTATTACCGATTGAATTGTTGGGACCTTTAGATTTGGTGTATGATAAAAATGCAGCCAGAAAGAAAACAGAGGACAAGAGTTCAGCTCGACCCACGACTCCAGTAACCTGTAGATTAAACAGAGAGACACTGAGATGTAAATCTCCATGAAAGATTGTATTTAATGATACAAAAAAATCAAAACTTCTTAACTATTGCTGGGGTTTCTCCGCCCAGCAGGACATCAAAGTTCATAAAGACTCTTTATAAGATGCCCACCTTAACCATAAACATTACAAAAAATGCTAAACAATTTTATAGAAGAGCACTAAATTTAACCTTCAACCAACACGAGAAAAAGAAATCTCATTAGCACATTGCTGTTTGTCAGGAACTGGGCACAAATGGCTTGCATTTTATAAGTGGGAACAAGAAGAGATCATTCATTCCCTTGATTCTACTCTACTAATGAACAAGAATGTGCCTGATCTTCTACACGAGGTATATCTTGAAAAAAACGAACAAATAAGAATAAGTCAGGTGCTTACAGTGATTTGCATACTGTAGATGAACTTAAGGTGATATTCAATCAGCACGAGGGAGAATGGCTAATGTAACGCTATTATAGTGCCAGCCATCAGTGATCAGGGTTTAGTTCCCAGCACTGACTGAAAATAGTCTCTATGTTCTCCCTGTGACCGTGTGGGTGCTCCTGTTTCTTCCCTTATTCCAAAGAATGATGGTTAGGGGTAAGAAGGCTGGCACTTGAAGCATGGTGACACTTGAGGGCTGTCCCCAGTATATCCTCGCAGATTTGATAAAATGCCATGTGACAAATAAAGCAAATCTTTTGTCACTTTTTTAAAAAGTATGTAGGGGAGAGGTGAAAAGGAGGATGGCATCATAGTCAGCACAGACAATGTGTCATCCCCCCCTCTCCCAACCATCTAGTTTCACCTATCACCTGCTAGCTTATACTCTTTCTCCTCCCCCCTTCTTATTCTGACCTGCCCACTTTCTCCCCAGTCCTGATGAAGGGTCTAGCCCGAAATATCAAATATTTATTCTTCTTCATAGATGCTGCCTGACCTGCAGAGCCCAGCATTTTGTGTGTTTCGCAAGATTTCCATCATCTGCAGAATCCTTTGTGTTACTGCATTTAAATGACAGTTTCAAGGAAAGTTTTTCCAAATGCTCTAATGAAAGCACATACTACTTCAATTTGTTTATAATTTGAATGATAATTACTAAAGCCTGAGGGAAGACTTTGCTTGATGGGTTTTCAACAAAAATATTAAACAGCCATTATTAGAACAATTATAAATCATACCATCAACAGCAAACAGTGAAAAATTTCGGTTAATATTATTCATGTCCAAAAGTCTGTAAAACATACAGCTCAATTTGTTAAAATCAGGAGAAGATCTGCAGATGCTGGAAATTGAGCAACACACACTAAATACTGGAGGAGCTCAGCAGGCCAGGCAGCATCGCCTGCTGAGTTCCTCCAGCATTTTGTGTGTGTAGCTCTATTTGTTAAATGCTTACCGAGTGATAAACGCCAGTCATTAAAATCATGAAATAGATGGATGTTTCAGTATGTGGAAAATCCAAAAGACCATAAGACATAGGGGCATAATTAAGCCATTCAGCCTATCAAGTCTGCTTCATCATTCTAAAACCTGGGTGCTGTGGACATAAAATAGTCCCAATGGCTCCAACAGGGAGCTTGAGAGAAGTTTCACTATCCAGAGCATAGAAAATTTGCTGCGACAGAGAACAATTGAACTGAATACCAAACATGCACTTCAGAAGACACAGGAGATTCTGAAAACCCAAAGGAGCACACACAAAAAGCAGGAGGAACTCAGCAGGACCAGCAGCATCTATGGGGAGAAATGAACAGTCGATGTTTTGGCCCGAGATTATTCATAAGCAGCAAAAGCATATATTGACAGAGTAAGATAAAGGTAGTGAATGGGAGCTCTGCTGGAGGAGGATAAAAGAGTTAACATTGGAGGACCATTTGATGTCTTTGAGCCAGTACTCATTGAAATTTAGAAGGATGAGAGGAGATCTCATTGAAATCTACCGAATATTAAAAGGTCTAAATAGAGGGGACGTGGAGAGGGTGTTTCCAATAATGGAGGAACCTAGGACTAGAGGGCACAGCCTCAGAATACACGGACATCCCTTTAGAACAAAGATGAAGAGAAATTTATTTAGCTAGAAGGTGGTAAATCTGTGGAATTCATTGTCACAGATAGTTGTGGAGGTGAAGTCACTGGGTATATTTAAAACGGAGGTTGATAGGTTCTTGATTAGTAGGGGTGTCAAAGGTTATGGGGAGAAGGCAGGATAATGGGATTGAGAGGGATAATAAATCAGTCATAATGGAATTGTAGAGCTGACTCATTTGGCTCCTGTGTCTTATGGTCTTCAAGTGGGACAAATGGCCTGGTTTTGTGTTGTGAATCCCAGGTTTGGTATGACTGTATGGCAAGATGACACAACTAAGTTATGATATGCCACACAGTGGCAGATGTTTGACACTGCATACAGGTATCTTTATCAGACCAGTAATGTATATAAACCAGCAGCTGAGCAGGTCAACATAAAACGTTTTGAAAGTACAGACTGATAAAGGCAAGTTATCGTTTGAGAAGTTCACACCTGACTAACTTCAGTCTTTTTCTGAGATAAGGAAAGGCGATGACAGTATCACATTTGATATACACTTCCAAATGCCTTGTTCTGCATTATTTTCGCAGGTGAGTAGGAACAGGAGCCATTCAACATTTTAAGAACACTTCTTCCCCTCCGCAATCAGATTTCTGAATGGTCTGACTTTGGTGTTTGCCTTTTGCACTATTTCTTTTGTAACTTACAACTATGTTTATGTCCTAACCTATACCATCGCCACGAAACATCAAATATCATGATAGACGATAGTGATAACCCGATTCTGATTCAGTAAGATCTCCCATGTGGCAGAACTGATCCAAAGAGAATGAAGCTCATTAGATTTAAAGCCAAATTTTCAGAAGTTGCACCCAGAACTGTGACAAGTGCTTTAGTGACTGGAAGGATGGTTGCACAAAGACAATGGTTAGTTTTATAATTGTACAGAAACAGGCCCTTCAGCCCACACAAGCCATGCCACCCATGATTTACACTGATATGGTAGTATATCGGTGAGTGGAATGCTATTTGCAGCACCAGCGATCAGTGATCGGAGTTGAATTCCTACCACTGTCTGCAAGGGGTTTGTATCCCCATAACCACGTGGCTTTTCTTCAGGTCCTCCAGTTTCCTTCCACACTCCAAAGGCATACAGGTAGGAGTGGGTTGGTAAGTTGTGGGCGTGCTATGTTGGCGACAGAAGAATGGTGACAATTATGGGCTGCCCCAGCATATCCTCGGACTGTGTTGGTTATGGACGCAAACGACACATTTCACTAACACGAGAAAATCTGCAGATGCTGGAAACCCAATGAAACTCACACAAAATGCTGGAGGAATTCAACAGGCCAGGCAGCATCTATAGGAAGAGGTACAGTTGACGTTTCAGGCAGAGACCCTTCATCAGGACCTCATGAAGGATCTTGGCCCGAAACGTCGACTGTTTACTCTTTTCCAATAGGTGCTGCCTGGTCTGCTAATTTCCTCCAGCGATTTGTGTATGACACATTACCCTGTATGTTTCAATGTACATGTGACAAATAATCTTTAAATTTTTAATCCTGTGTTAATCCCTCTTTTTGTTTCATTCTCCCTTATTCTTATCAACTATCAGATTTCAACATTAACCTACACATGATGGGAAATTTACTGTCGGTAATTAACATCTTACCCCACGTCTTTGGGATATTGGAGGACACCGGAGCACCTGGACGGATGCTCACAGTCAGAGGGAGAACATGAAAACCAAACAGACAGCACACAGTCAGCATTGAAGCCCAGTCTCTGATGCTGATTATTCTACCAGCCACTGCTAAGTCCTTTCTTTTCATTATGGAGGGGCAGAGCTTAGAATGATGGCACCGAACAGCGTCTCCTTTGCTTGCATCTTCGGAAACGGCTCTATTTCTATCTTTGATATCTCTTTTTTCCCCTTTCAAGGTTCTTTTCAAGACCCTGACCTGGAGTTAGACGCTGACTTCGGTTCTTTGCGGAAATGGAACTCACTCTCAGGGCCTCACGACCGGCCACTTTTCAATATGCTAAGGACGCGGCCTAGAAAACCAGTGCATCTTCAGGGTGCCGGATTTTCGTGGCTCTGGAGGCAGGTGGATTCAAGGCTGGTGCCGCCGTCACCGACTGATGTGTCGTGAGAGATGGCAGATCGGAAGCTGGCTATGTGCCTAGAGACCCGAGTTCTTTGGGGCACAGGGCTCAGAAAAAGCGACACAACCGAGTTTTAACATCATAAATCAGCGAGCTGATGTCTCCCCTCTCGCTGTGAAACAGGGACACCACCTTTTCCCTTATTAGGGGGAGAGAGAGAGAGCCTGTGGTAAGTTGAATACCGGGTGAGCAAGTAGTCTTTGTGGAACTGCGAGTCTGTGTCTTTATTGATGCTTTGCTGCATGCCTGAATGCTTGGTGGGGGTGGGGGTGCCAATGCTTTTTTGCTGGTGAGGGAGGGGAAAGTTGTTGCTTTGCTGCTGCTTCTGGGTGGGGGGGACGCTGGGGAGGCTTTGGGGTTCTAACATTTAAGTGCTATTCATTCTTTGGGGTACTCCTCTGTTTTCATGGATGTTTGTGAAGAAAAAGAATTTCAGGATGTGTATCGTATACATTTCTCTGACATTAAATGTACCTACTGATACCTATTGAAATGCAGGGTCACAATTAAGTTAGATGTTACTAAAATTCAGTATGCAGCTGGCAGTGAGAACGTGAATCACAGTTAGTCCGAAGCTATCAATAGACTGGATTAGAGAGATCAAAAGTAACAATTCAAGCCAATCTCTAAAAAAATACATTAAAGGGAAAAAAAAGGCACGTCTATATACAATGAGGTCAAAGCCCAGAGGCCTGGGTTTGTGAGTCTGCGAGGGCGAAGCCCGAAGTCAGCAGTACGTAAGTCTACTGGAGACTGGAGGTCAAAGTGGGCCTTTTCTGGGTTGTAGAACTGTCAGTGTGTGTGTGGGTGGGTGTTCAGTTAGGTGGAACGGAGCTTGTTTTGCTGTTGTTGTTCTGAGAATGTGTTGGGTGTATGGGGTGTCAGGGAGGGATGGCACCCCTGATGGGGTGGACACATTGTGCTCCCTTGACAGAAGCAATCCACCATTGGTCCCCACTTCACACTCAGCTCTCACCACTGGCTCAAAGCAGCCACTTGCTGGCAACAGCAGCCACACCTTGGTAAACCGCTTCAACAAGCTGGCTAAACCAGGTGAGGGTAACCAATGGGTTTTAAACCCTCAGTGAGTTTGGGCTTGTCGACCCAAGCTAGCAAAGTCCAGACCCTGCAGTCTGTGCGGAGGTAACCACTAAATTGGCTCAGCGGGATGGAGGCAGACCCAGTAAGGCGCTGTGGAGTGCTTAGAGCATGTTGAGGCATTAAGGACATTATGGCCACCCACTGACTGTATCTGACTTATCGCCAGCCATACTGACTCTGTCTTGCCACTGGATACAGATGGCCTCAGATGGGTGAGTGAGGTTGATGCTGCGCAACTCGATCCTTCCCATCCCAAACTAACGCAAGTCCTGTGATGAAGCAGCAGGTGTGGGTACAATGACAGCTGCCGTCACAAACCTGAACACTGGCGACTCAGGCCATAGGGTCATTATCCACTGATAGAAACTACAGTGGTTTTCAGCAGCCTCCAGAGCAACTGGGCAGCCCTCTTCAGAGTCGATGCTGACAGACCTCAGCCAACTGCTCAACAGGGAGAGAGTTAGCCCAATATAACATCGACATTGCAGCCCTGAGAGAGACCCGGCTTGCGGCAGAGGGCGAACTTTGTGAAAGGGGCACGATATACATTCTTTTGGAGTGGAAGAGGAAATCAAGTCCGACACAAGGCTGGGATCAGATTTGCAATGAAGACAAAGATAACCGTCAAACTTGCTGGACCACCAAAGGGCATGAATGACCGCTTCATGACCATGAAACTCCCCTTGTCACACAGTAGGAAGCATGTCATCATCATTAGCGCTTACACCCCAACCATTACTAACCCAGATGATGTTGTCAAGGGCAAGTTCTACGAAGAACTGCACTCAGTTATAGCCACTATTCTAAAAGCGGACAAGCTTATTATCATCCTTGGTGACTTCAATCCAAAAGTAGGCTCTGACAACATTGAGAAATATGGTGTAGGCTGCTGCAACAGCAACGGCATTCTACTACTCCAGACATTGCCGAACATGAATTGTTGATCACCAACACCACCTTCCACCGCCCACCTGTAACAGGACTTTGTGGATACATCCCTGCTCTAAGCACTGGGATCTAATTGACTACATCATCATCAGGACAAGAGACAGACAGGATGTAAGGGTGACAAAATCTATGTGTGGTGCTGAATGCCAGACTCACCATTTCTAAACATCCGTATCCAGTCCAAGAAAGGCCCTCACGGAGAGAAAGCCCCAAGATAGCTGAACACCTCCAAGCTGAAAAGCAGCAACATAAAGCAGTCTTTTGTTGACACTCTGGAAGATAGTTTCAGCACCACCCCTCTGGGCGATCAGAATGTGGAAACTGTTTGGTCAACCCTTCAGCAGCTGATCAACAACACTGCTACAGAGCTTCTAGAGCCTGCTACCAGAAAGCACAAGGACTGATTTGATGAAAACTGTGTTGACATCAAACAACTGCTGGATGAGAAACATCGTCTCTACAAAGCTTTCCTCAGCAACCCCAAGTCCATCTCAAAGAAGGGCGTCTTCAATAAGATAGAAAGGTCCATACAACACACACTGTCAGACAGAGAATTCCCGGCTGAGTAATAAAGCTGATGAGATCCAGGCATATGCAAGTAGTTATGATTTAAAGAACTTCTATGCTGCATTAAAAGAGGTCTATGACCCCCGTTCATCAGGATCATCCCCTCTCCTTATGATGATGAGAACATGTGATCATGGACAAAGATAGGCTTCATCAACAGGCTGTGCACTTCAACGGTCTTCTGAATTGCTCTTCGACTATAAATGACAAAGCCAGCGGTCACCTGCCCCAAGTACCTGCTAATAAAACATTGCAGATGTTCCACTGACCTTAGCCAAGACCCGGAAAGTGATCTCTTGCGGCAGAGCACCTATATCAGACTCAATACTAGCCAAGGCCTACAATGAAATGGTGCTAGCAGAAAAGCTTCATCAGCTCTCCCAACTCGTGACAGCAAGAGAAAAGTCCACAGGAATTTAAATGATTCATCTGTATAAGCGAAAGTCCTGACAGTCCTGTGATAACTGTCGGGGAATATGCCTGCTGTCTATCGCAGGCAAGATCTTTGCCAGGCTTCTTCTCAACTGTCTCACATCATACCTTGATTGGAGACTCCTAGTAGACAGCCTGTGTGGATTCCGCAAAGACCGTGAGACTACTGACATGGTGTTTGCTGCAAAGCAGCTGAAAGAGAGATGTCAGGAGCAAAATGATGACCAGTACTCATGCTCTGTCAATCCGACTTAAGCTTTTGACACCATTAGCAGAGAGGGTCTGTGGAAGATCATGGCGAAGAGGGTCTGTGGAAGATCATGGCTTAGGGAAATTCATCACGTTGGTGCAGCAATTCCATGAGAGCTAGAGTTCAGGAAAATAGTGAGACATCCAAGCCCTTCCCTGACTTAAATGTGACCAAGCAGGTCTTCATCTTGTCACCAAAGCTGTTCATTCTGGTGTTTCCTGCCATGTTGATTAACACCTGTAGGCATCGGTCATGGTGATGTGATGTAGGCATCTGCATTAAAACTGCTCAGCCTCAGGAGACGCCGAGCAAAAAGTAAGGCTATGACAGACATCATCAGAGACTTCCTTTTTGCTGATGACTGTACCCTCAATGCTGGCTGAAACGATGATATGCAGCACTGTGCCGACAGGTTTTCTGATGCGTGCACTAGATTTGGGCTTACCTGCAACACCAAGACTGAAGTAATGCATCAGCCTTTTTCAGGGAAGTCATACGTTGAACCAAACATCATAATCAATGGTCAAAGACACAACCCAGTGTACAGATTCACATATCTTGGCAGAACACCGTCCCAGAACATCCTCGTTGATGCAACTACTCAAGATATTCTTCACTGTGCATCTATAGAAGTTTGTGAAAGTTTTAGATGACATGCTGAATCTGCGCAAACTTCTAAAAAGTAGAGGCGTTGCCATGCCTTCTTTGCAGCGGTCATGCTCTCTTCTCGCCGCTACAATCGGGAAGGAGCTTTCGGTCTCATACCACCAGGTTCAGGAACAGTTAATACTCTTCAACAATCGGGCTCCTGAACTAACTTGGACAACTTCACTCACTACAACATTGAAATGATCACTGAACACAACTTATGGATTCACTTTCAAGGATTCTACAACTCATGTTTTCAGTATTATTTATTTATTTATTTATTTATTAATTATTACTATTATTATTATTATTATTGTTTATACTTTTGTGTTTGAAGTTAGCTCCTTTTGTACATTGGTTGATTGTCAGTCTTTGCGTGCAAGTTTTCACTGATTCTATCGTATTTCTTTGTACTACTATGAATGCCTGCAACAAAATGAATCTCAGGGTAGTGTATGGTGACAAGTACTTTGATAGTAAATTTATTTTGAACTTTGAGAATGCTCTCCATGGTATATCTGTAGAAATTTGCTGCAGTCTTTGGTGACATTTCAAATCTTGTCAAACTCCTAATGAATAATAGGCACTAACGTGCCTTCTTCACCATACATACAAACATTATAAATCCTCACTTACTGCTTCCGTGTGAATCGGATGAACTGCAAAAAGCAGAGAGGCAATCAGGCTGGATTTTCTGTCCAGGAACAGCTGGCAAACCCGGAGATAAATGACACAGACCACCGCGTGTAGAACAAGGTTTGAGAGGTGGTAGAAAGCAGGATTCAGTTCACTGAACAGGTAGTTTAATCGAAAGGTGAGCACAGTAAGGGGACGGTATGATTTATGGCTCCTCTCCTGCCAAGAAGAAAGCAAAAGTTGACAACTTTAAAATCTATTCATGTCTGGCACCATTAACAAAATAAATTGCTAACACTTGAAATAAACTGCCAGCAACTTATAACAGAAAAGAAAATGCTAAATTATAAAGCAATTCATTTCAGAACATTCTAAGCCATTCGCGATTAAATCACAACAATATTTTTGGTTGAAGTGAAATATTCTTCCCTGTAAATTGTTATATCCAAATAATTTTCTCAGTGGAAGGACTTCCTTGTAATTCCATAAATCACTCCATATTCACCCAGGGAGCACACAGGGCATTCATTTAAAGACTGCAATGTGAACCCGGCAGCATCCCAGCTGGATGTACCAGTTTGAGTTTTTATAAAGATAAAGAATGCAAAGTTTACAAAAGGATTACAAAAGTATGAAGATGACAAAGACAAAGATGACAAAGATAGAAAGATGGCAAAGACAAAGATGACAAACATTACAAAGATAGAGATTAGCTTTATTTGTCACGTACAGTGAAATGTGACATTTGTATCAATGACCAACAGTCCAAGGATGTGCTGGGGCAGCCCGCAAATCTCAACATCATAGTAAGTCCATACTTACTAACCCTCACTAATCAGTGAAACTTTGGAATGTGGGGGAAAAATCAAAGCACGTCTTGTGGTCACAGGGAAAAGTACAAGCTCCTTATAGAGAGGGGCGGGAATTAAACTCCGAACACTGGTGCAGTAAAGCATTATGCTAACTGCTACATTATCATGCCACTTGCCTGAATATAATTATATTCTGGAATATTCCAGATGGATAGCATGCAAATCAAAGCTTTTCACTGTGTCTGGGTCGAGCCATGCCGTCGGGCCGGTGGGATGTTGAGCCAGTGGGGCGTCAAGCCGGGGGATGTCGAGCTGCAGGGGAAGCTGGGTTAGGTTCAGAAGAGCTGACCCGGGTGGAGACTGAGCTGCTGCTTGCTACTCGGGGGCCCCGGAGTTGGTGCCTTCGAGTTGGCACAAAGGCAGCATGCAGTGAAATTGTGAGTGACTGTATTGGACATTGCTTTTGCAACCGCAAGACCCTGTTGGACATTGATTGCCGCAGGCCTGCTTCTCTTGTTTGGTGGTAAGGCAGCAGTGTCGCCTCAGCTGTAGCTAGAACTGGGCTTCAGTCCTCGGGCTTGCGCTATAGCATGGCGTCCAGGCTTGGTTGGGAGGGGTGGCCTCTCCCAACAGTGCTGCCCTCCAGTGGTAGATTGGTGGAATTACAGGCTGGATTACTGGGATCCATCAATTTAAGGAACTTGGTCTTAAAATTTGTTTTCTTACTCGACTATGTTCTTTTTTCCTTTCTCATTATTCTGAATACACATGCATGTTTCTGCACCGTGGCCCCAGAGGAACGCTGTCTCATTCGCTGCATCCATGTATAGTTTGAATGACAATTAAACTTAATTTGATTTGGAGAAGAAAGTGATAATAAACCCAATTCTGAGGATTTGAACCGGTGCCTCAGAATCTCAGTATGGGCCTTTGGATTGCTTGCCCAGTGACTTTAATTCTATTCTTTGCAACTATGCTTATGTTCTCTTCAGACAAGGAAGTTCCTATTAATTTTTTTTGGTTGGACTTCCCAGTACTCTTGCCCACACTGCACCAGAATATGTGGATCCACCTGTGGACCCACCAATAGACAACACTTTAAAAGAACAACATATCCGACTCGTGTGATTGCACTAATTCTACCTTATCAATAGACCTAAGCTTTCAACTCCTTTCTCCACCCACTGTCCAACTGTCTCAATTATGCCTGAGACAAAACACCTTACCTGGTGAAAACCAGGATAAAAGCTTGAATTAAATGCTTCTGTAGGAAATAAAATTGATTTTAAGAGAATACCATTAGAATATATCAGATGAGCAAGCGATTTAATGCTCCACCTCAACATATTCTTGCCATATCCCTAAATTTCACAATAAGTGGAGAACTAAATGATGATGGTTACATTGTTCATCAGGCGTCCATTTAAGACAATTTAACGTCTAAAGTATTCTCCTGGAACTTGTGCAGTGCAGATTAATGAAACTTACTCAACTGTTTATTCATTTCCATAGACAAGGCCTGACCTGCTGAGTTCCTTCCGCATTTTGTGTGTGCTACTCTAATTTTCCACTGGTGTTTAAAAGGAGAAGGTGTCAGTGAGACTTGCAGGGATGTGAGGGGATTGACAAAGTAGACGCTGAGTGAGTGACTCCGTAGGCTGTATTGTGTAGAATTAGTTGACCCCATTAGAAAAAGAGAAGGGCCAATCAAGTAGAGAAGAGGAAAGATTTCTTCATGCTGACAACTTTGGAATTCTTATCCTGAAGGGTGTAGATGCCATCTGTACGTACTCACTAGTATTAACAGAGTTGTGGACACAGCTAAGCACATTACATCACTCCGCTCCATGGTCTCTGTCTATACTTCCTGCTGCCTAAATAAAGTAGCCAACATAATCAAAGACCCCACCCACCTCAGCCATTCTATCTTCTCCCCTATCCCATTGGGCAAAAGATATAAAAGCCTGAAATCATGTACTATTAGGATCATGGACAGTTTCTACCCCATTGATATCAGACTCCTGAATGGACCTCTTGTACGATCAGATGGACTCGGCCTCACAATCTATCTCGTTAAGATTGCACACTTTATTGTTTGCCTGCACTGTACTTTCTTGGTAGCTTTTATACTTCATTCTGCATTGCTGTTGTTTTACTTTATTCTAGCTCTGTTTAATGATTTAATCTGTTTGAACAGTACACAAGGCAAGCTATTCACTGTATCATTGTACATGTGATAATAATAAACCAATACAAACACTTGCACATTAAGGCAAGTGCATCAGACAAGAAAGTGGATATGGTAAAAGATTAAACCATCACATAATGGTAATTGAAACAGCGGACCAAACCAGAGGACCTCTTTATAACTTTGCCCCTCTTACTACTTCAGATGATTTTCTACAATGAAAACTTGGTTAACATCAACCATGATATAAGAAAATAAAAAGTCTCATTTGTAGGGTTAGAATTTCTTTATAAGATCACACAACAACAATGATATTACCTCACTCATTGGGGTTCCCCAGAAGTCATTGAGGAAGAGGTTCTTCACTGGCGTTGAAGGATGCAGATCTTTGTTGTCCAGAATGGCAGAAACATCATCAAAGACAAATCCACAGTAGGTACTGTTCCAGTAACACGCAACCACCACCCCGATCAATAGAAGAATCTCCTTCCAGCTCACTTCAGCCATTCTCACAGGCTGCTGTAGAAAATTAGAACAAAACATTCAAAATATATTTTTATTTGCATCTATAAGGAATGAAGTCAAGCCTATGACATAACATCATTAATGCAATTAGTTTTGTTTCCTGCAAAACTAATTTCTTAACCTGTCAGACAATTATTCCATATAAAGGTAAAGATTAGCTTTATTTGTCACATGTATTTGGAACATACAGTGAAATGCATCGTTGGTGTCAAAACAAATCAGCAAGGATTGTGCTAGGCAGACTGCAAGTGTCACCACGATTCCACGCCAATGTAGCATGTCCACAACTAACCCGTACGCCTTTGGAATGTAGCAGGAAATCGGAGCACCCGGGGAAACCAACGCAGTCACGGGGAGAACATACAAACTTCTTACAGGCAGCAGCAGGAATTGAAACCCAATGTTACAGCTGGCACTGTAAAGCAATTCCACTGACGGATTACCATTCAGTCCACCTCCCTGCAAACCATCACACAATGGGAAGCAGTGGTAACATTTTAAACCCAGTCTCCCATAACAGTTGTTCTTTTGTTTACAAAGCTAGTTTCCCAGGGAATACCCAAACTTGAGCACACAATACATATTTACATTGCTCTCAAACAAATTAACATCATTAATATATGCCTGAATGCTTCGAACTCTTTGTTTAGGTGAACATAAATTGATGGAGAATGTCTGGAAATGTACTATATTGTACAAGGTTGAAAAGATTTACATTTACAAATATTGCTCGATAAGAAAACACCTTCACGGTTGAAAGTCCAGTTGCGTAAATGAACAAATAAAATATGAAAGCTCAAATTACAATAGCTTATCTGAAGCCCATCATCCCTTTTGGGTCATAGGCCGCCAATAGCAGCTTGCCAGAGTCCTCTCTCCTGGGCCAGTCTTTCAAGTTATCCCAGGTGCAGCCCATCTTCTCCTTCCTCTCTCAGGGATGAGGTCCTGTTGCTATAGCACTGAGTCTTTACAGAACGGGGTTGTTAGCCTCACACCTAATCCTCCTCCTCTCGCAGCCGGGCTTGGGACCATCCATGGAGGAGGTCAAATTGCAATAGGAACACAAGAAATTAGTAAGCCAGGGTTGGTTATAGAGTCATAGAGCATGGAAACAGGTCATTTGGCCCATTGAGTCCACACTGACCATCAAAGATCAATTTACAGTATTCCTTTGTTGATCAGTTTATTCACCCCACATTCCCATCAACTCCCCTCAGATTCCACCCCTCACCCACACACTGGGGCAATTTACAGAAGCCAATTGACAAACCAGTTTGCACATCTTTCTGATGTGGGAATAAACCAAAGCACCTGGGGAAGCCCACATCATCACAGAAAGAACATGCAAAGTCCACACACCACCAGTGATCAGATTTGAACCCAGATCTCTGGCACCGATGTTATGCAGTAAGACCCGAGCTAATTTTTTTACCTCACTGTCACCTTCCTATACCAATCCAATATTTCTCAGTTCCATTCCCCTCTAAAAATCTGCCATTGTTCGCTTTGAATATCTCAGCACTGGAGCCAACACTACCCGTTCAGGTGGAGAATTCTAAAGATTCAGTACATTCTGGCAAGGAATTTCATCACATGACAGTGCTGAACATCTAACTCCTTATTGTAGGACTATAACCCCTCGTTCTGGATACCACACTCATTGAAGTGTCATTGCCACAGCCAACTCAACCCAGCACCTTAATAATTTTGTACTCTTAAATGAGATCTTTCATTCTTCTGAACTCAATGAGATAACTAGACTATATTTTTCATAGGTCCAATGAGACAAAGTTACGGTTAAGTGTCAAGAATTTGGTCTTTCCACCATACTCCTAAATGCTGGTTATGTGTATGGGTGTACACAAATTGCTCATTTGTAAACTGTACATGACCTGTGTACTTAATTATCCAGTGGCAACATCACCAGGGCACCAAAGAATTGCATTGCAACATCTTTTACAATAAAGGTCAACATACCAAGTGCTTATAAATGCCTACTTCATAACTCCATATTTTTTTTTTAAAAATGAGAGTCATTGAGCAATACAGCGTCAATAGAGGCCCTTCACCCCGCAAGTCCATGCTGACCATTCATCTCGTCCCAATTTCCTGCAGTCGGCCCATATCCCTCCAAGCCCGTACATTGAGACAAATACAGTAGTATTTGTGTCAACCACTTCCTCTGGCAGCTTGTTCCATATACTCACCACTCTGTGAAAAAAAACTGTCTCACAAGTCCCTTTTAAATCCTTCCCTTCTCATCTGTACTCCTCAGTATTGGATTCTTCGGCCCTGAGAAAAGACTGCTGCCATTCATCTTACCTATGCCCCTCACGATCTTATAAACATTTAGAAGGTCACCCCTTATTTGCCAGCACTCGGAGGAATAAACACCTAGCTTGGCATAACCTTCCTGCCTATAAATCAGGTCCTTTAATCTTTGCAACATCCTTGTAAATCCTTTCCATTCCAGCTGAAATTGCTTTGCCCATTCACTTAACACACATATACATATATATATATATATATACATACATACATACATACACACACACACATACACTCACTCAGTGGCCACTTTAATAGGTGCTTCCTGTACTAATTAAGTGGCCATTCAGTGTACATCGTGATCTTCTGCTACTATAATCTATCCACTTCAAAGTTCGACATGCTGCGCATTCAGAGATGCTCTTCTGTTGTATCACATGGTTTTCTGAGTTACTGTCAACTTCCTGTCAGTATGACCCAGTCTGGCCTTTCTCCTCTGACCCATCTCATTATCAAGGTGCTTTTGCCTATAGAACTGCCACTCAATGGATGTTATTTTTGTTTTTCGCACCATTCTTTATAAACTCCAGAGACCACTGTGCATGGAAATACCAAATCAGCAGATTCTGCGATACTCAAATCACTCTGTCTAGCACCAACAATCAGTCCGTGGTCAAGGTCACTTAGATCAGGTTTCCTCCCCATTCTGATGTTTGGTCTGAATCACAACTGAACCTCCTGACCATGTCTGCATGCTTTTATGCATTGTTGCCACATGGTTGGCTGATTAGATATTTGTATTTATGAACAAGTGTACTGGTGTACTTAATAAAGTGGCCACTGAGTGTATGTAATGATGTAAAGAGAAAAGTAATGAACTGCCTGCAAGTATTTCATGAGGGTTTCTGATTGGCTTCACTTGGATGACTGTGTTAAACAAAGAGATAAAGCTGTCAGTTGGTTGGGAATCAGTCCCATTCACCTCTCAAGGGATTTCTGTGCGCTTAAACAATGAGAGTGGCTGAATTATCAATAAACTAAAATAATGATTTTTAAACTGAGTTCCTTGTCATCTTCCAGGGAGTAGATATGTCCCAGAGTCACACAGCATGGGAAACAGGCATTACTGCCCAACTGTTTCATGCTGACCAAGATGCTCCTCTAAGCATGACTAGTTTATGTGGTACAGTTAGAAACAGATAAAAAGTCCAAAGTCAAAGTAAATTTTATTAGCAAAGTACATATGTCACCATATACAACACACATTCATTTTCCTGCAGGCATAATTAGCAAATCTATTGAATAGCAACTGTAAAAAGAGCAATGAAAGATCACTAGAATATAGAAGACAAACTGTGCAAATGTAAATATAAGTAAACAATGGAACATGAGATAACAAAATAAAGAGTCCTCACTGTGAGATTGTTAGTTGCGGGAACATCTCAATGGATAGACAAGTGTGTGTAGTCACCTCCATTGTTCAAGAGCCTGACGGTTGAGGGGTAGTAACTGTTCTTGAACCTGGTGGTGCAAGCCCTGACACATCGGTACCTTCTATCTGATGGCAGCAATAAGAACATGGCCTGGGTGGTGAGGATCTTTGATGATAGATGCTGCTTTCCTACGGCAGCATTTCATGTAGATGTGCTCAATGGCTGTGAGGGCTTTATTTGTGAGGTACTGGGCTGAATCCACTACCTTTTGTAGGATTTTACATTCAAAGACATTGGTGTTTCCATACCAGGCCATGATGCAGCCAGTCGACACACTCACCACTACACATCTATAGAAGTTTGTCAGAGTTTTAGACGTCATGTCGAATCTCCGCAGACTCCTAAGGAAGTAGAGGTGCTGCTGTGCTTTGCAATTGCACTTACATGCTGGGTCCAGGACAGATCCTCTAAAATTCTAACACCCAGGAACTTAAAGTTGCTAATCCTCTCCTCCTTTGATCTTCCAATGAGGACTGGATCAATAACCTGTGCTTTCCCTCTCCTGAAGACTATTATCAGTTTCTTGAGTGAGAGGTTTTTGTTATGACACCACTCAGCCAAATTTTCAATCACCCTCCTGTATTCATCACCACCTTTGATTTGGTCAATGACAGTGATGTCATCAGCAAACTTGAATATGGTGTTGGAGCTGTGGTTCGCCACACAGTCATAGATGTAAAGCGAGTAGAGCAGGGGGCTAAGCACACAATCCTGAGGTGTACCTGTGCTGATGGACATCATGGAGGAAATGTTGATGGCAATCTGAACTTACCAAGGTCTACAAGTGAATAAATCCAGGATCCAACAGCTGAAGCAGGTATTGAGGCAAAGGTCTTGGAGCTTATTAAAGTTGCTGGTGAATGCAGCAGGCCAGGCAGCATCTCTAGGAAGAGGTACATTCGACGTTTCAGGCCGAGATCCTTCGTCAGGACTAACTGAAGGAAGAGTGAGTAAGGGATTTGAAAGTTGGAGGGGGAGGGGGAGATCCAAAATGATTGGAGAAGACAGGAGGGGGAGGGATGGAGCCAAGAGCTGGACAGGTGATAGGCAAAAGGGATACGAGAGGATCATGGGACAGGAGGTCCGGGAAGAAAGACGGGGGGGGGGGGACCCAGAGGATGGGCAAGGGGTATATTCAGAGGGACAGAGGGAGAAAAAGGGAAGTGAGAGAAAGAATGTGTGTATAAAAATAAGTAACAGATGGGGTACGAGGGGGAGGTGGGGCCTTAGCGGAAGTTAGAGAAGTCGATGTTCATGCCATCAGGTTGGAGGCTACCCAGACGGAATATAAGGTGTTGTTCCTCCAACCTGAGTGTGGCTTCATCTTTGCAGTAGAGGAGGCCGTGGATAGACATGTCAGAATGGGAATGGGATGTGGAATTAAAATGTGTGGCCACTGGGAGATCCTGCTTTCTCTGGCGGACAGAGCGTAGGTGTTCAGCAAAGCGGTCTCCCAGTCTGCGTCGGGTCTCGCCAATATATAAAAGGCCACATCGGGAGCACCGGACGCAGTATATCACCCCAGCCGACTAACAGGTGAAGCGTTGCCTCACCTGGAAGGACTGTTTGGGGCCCTGTATAGTGGTAAGGGAGGAAGCGTAAGGGCATGTGTAGCACTTGTTCCGCTTACACGGATAAGTGCCAGGAGGGAGTGTCCGCCAGAGAAAGCAGGATCTCCCAGTGGCCACACATTTTAATTCCACATCCCATTCCCATTCTGACATGTCTATCCACGGCCTCTGCTACTGTAAAGATGAAGCCACACTCAGGTTGGAGGAACAACACCTTATATTCCGTCTGGGTAGCCTCCAACCTGATGGCATGAACATCGACTTCTCTAACTTCCGCTAATGCCCCAACTCCCCCTCGTACCCCATCTGTTACTTATTTTTATACACACATTCTTTCTCTCACTCTTTTTCTCCCTCTGTCCCTCTGAATATACCCCTTGCCCATCCTCTGGGTCCCCCCCCCTTGTCTTTCTTCCCAGACCTCCTGTCCCATGATCCTCTCGTATCCCTTTTGCCAATCACCTGTCCAGCTCTTGGCTCCATCCCTCCCCCTCCTGTCTTCTCCTATCATTTTGGATCTCCCCCTCCCCCTCCAACTTTCAAATCTCTTACTCACTCTTCCTTCAGTTAGTCCTGACGAAGGGTCTCGGCCTGAAACGTTGACTGCACCTCTTCCTAGAGATGCTGCCTGGCCTGCTGCATTCACCAGCAACCTTGATGTGTGTTGCTTGAATTTCCAGCATCTGCAGAATTCCTGTTGTTCTTGGAGCTTATTGGTTATTTTTGAGGGGATGATGGTATTAAATGCTGAGCTGTAGTCGATAAAGAGTATTCCGACTTATATATTGGATAAAAACATTTTTAACATGAGTATTCATAAGATTCAAGTTTATTTGTTACGTATACATCAAAACATACAGTGAAGAACTTTCTACAGAGAAACAATTGAGAGCATCCTGACTGGCTGCATCACTGCCTGGTATGGGAACTGTACCTCCCTCAATTGCAGGACTCTGCAGAGAGTGGTGCTGATAGCCCAGCGCATCTGTAGTTGTGAACTTCACATGATTCAGGACATTTACAAGAACAGTTGTGTGAAAAGGGCCCGTAGGATCATTGGGAACCCAAGCCATCCCAATCTCAATCTATTCTAGCTGCTGCCATCCGGGAAGTGGTACCGCAGCATAAAAGCCAGAACCAACAGGCTCCGGGACAGCTTCTTCCACCAGGCCATCAGACTGATGAACTCACACTGACTTGAGTGTACTCTATATTACATTGACTGTTCTACTTATTATAAATTATCATAAACTACTATGATTGCACATTGAACATTTAGATGGGGACGTAATGCACAGATTTTTACTCATGTATGTGAAGGATGTAAGAAATAAAGTCAATTCAATTCAAATGCATTGTTTGTGTTATCAGCCAACACACCCACTGGGGGAAACATCATCTCCATCGCTATAATTAGGGTACGAAATGGGGAGGGGGCAAGAAAATAAAAGGGACAGAAAAATGGCTCTAGGCTAGAGTTATGTTGATACTGGATTTAAACAAGTGGCCCACTTAATTTCTTCAAAGGGGGTGTATTTAGTGTCTTGTAATCTCCTAGGCAGCTCACCCCTCAAGGGATTTCTGTATGCTTCAACAATGATGAGAGTGGCTGAATTATCGATAAACTAGAATCTTGGTTTTCAGACTCAGCTGTTTGTCGCCTTACAGTCAGTGGGCCATTACCCACGGATGTTAGCGGAACCTTGCTGTGCTCATTTCCCCTCACAAGAGTGAATATTCACAGTGAATAATGTCCTGAAATAGTGAAAGTTGCTGTTAAGATAACACTGAGATAACAATTTCCCCTCTAGCTGTGTAGAGTGTTTATACATTGCCTGGATATTGCAGCACATAGGATTCTCAAAATTAATAAATCATTAGCAGTCTTTTGGTGCTCAAGGATAAGACCATGAGACACAGGAGCAGAATTAGGATATTCAGCCCATGAGTCTGCTCCACCATGGCTGATTTATTATTCCCCTTCAATCACATTCTCCTGACTTCTCCCCATAACCTTTGACACCCACACTAATCAAGAATCCATTAAGCTGCACTTTAAGTACACAAAATAACTTGGCTTCCACAGCTGTCTGTGGCAATGAATTCCAGAGACCCTCTGGTACAAGATTCTCCACAAAAGGAAACATCCTCTCCATGTCCACTCTATCGGTAGATTTCAATGAGATACCCCCCTCATTCTTCTAAACTGCAATGAATACAGGCAAAGAGCCATCAATGCTCCTCATACATTAACCCTTTAATTCCCAGGATCATTCACATGAGAGTCCTCTGGACATTCAATGCCAGCACATCCTTTCATAGATAAATGGCCCAAAATCGCTCTAATCCAAAATGACATTGATATATTAAGCCAAGTCACATTTACCAGTAATGTTCAAAATGAACACAAGATAATTTTTTCACAAAAGAAGCATTTTGAAACCAGATTGAATCAGAGCCGGGTTTATTATTACTGAGATATGTTGTGAAATGTGTTGTTTTGTGGCAGCTGTACCAACAGCCATCAATATAATATTAAAATATTGACAAGGCTCTGTGATAGCAGTTTCAGCTCAGCTAGAAGTGCTTGTGGCTTCAGGCACATAGGTTAATTTATTACCAAAGTATACAGCTCTGAAATTCTTCTCCAGATAGCCACAAAATCAAGAAAGAAAAGAACGGCAGCATCAACCCCCCCCCCCAAACCCCCGTCCCCAAACAAAAAAAACAAAAAATGAACAGGCACATCTACCTCCAAATCCCCCTCCCTCACACACAAAAGAAAAAACAGGAAAGATCAGGCAAAAAAACACAGATACAAAAAAACCCATAAGACTGCAAAAAAAGTCCACAGTTCAAGACCACATCCAAAACACAGAAAACCTGGACAACTCTCAACTCCCCCTCTCCGTAGCAGCAATCTTAGCAAAGATAAAAAGGCAGTCTTCCCCTCTGCCTAGCAGAGCGATCTCAAGCAATAAAAAGGCAATCTCCCCTCTCCATAGCAGCTATCTCACCAGAGATCCCTAGTTTAGACTAAATGAGGTTCTGTCTGTTCTCTGAAGTGCATCAATTAATAAAAAGCCAATGTGCATTTGTATAGTACTGTATATTTTCTTTTCAGGATGTTTCAGGGTACTTTATAGCTAATGAAGAGGCTTTTGCTGCAGTCATTAGCAATTTTGGAAGCACGGCAATCAGATTGAATGATAACAGCACAAGGAAAGTGATATTTATTAGATGGACATTTCAAAGTAAATTTATTATCACAGTACGTAACATGTCACCACATACTACCTTGAGATCTATTTTTCTTGCAGGCACCTACCTATAGGATAATAAAATACAATAACATTTATGAAAATCTATACATAAATTGGGTGGTGCACTGGAGATATATCTTTACCAAAGGAGGTGTAAGGCACTCCTTCCCTCTGCTAGCCTGCTTAGCTGCCTGAACAGGGTCACATGAAGCCACAGGAGCAGGAGGTGAATGGTCGTATGAGCAGCTGGTGCATATCACGTGTCCTGGTTATGCAACCAGTGACACCAGGCAGACAATGTCGGAAGAGTATTGATAGCGGCTGAGGTCACCTGTCTTGTAAAGACACTGCCCAGAAGGTGGCAATAGCAAACCACTTCTATAGAAACATTTGCCAAGAATGATCGCCCACGTCATATAACACGGTACATAACGATGACGATATATAAATAAAGATTGACAAACAACCTACTTGCAAAAGACAGCAAATTATGCAAATAAAAATAAGAAATAACATTGAGAAAATTAGTTGTAGAATCCTTGAAAGTGAGTCTGTAGGTTGTGGAACCAGTTCAGAGTTCAAACGAGTGACGTTATCTACGCCGGTTCAGGAGCTTGCTAGGTGCTGGTCCCAGGACAGATCCTCTGATCTGAAAGCACCAAGGAATTTAAAGATCATGACCCTCTCCATCTCCAACCTCTTAAAGAAGCCTGGCTCCTGGCGCTCTAGGTTCTTCCCCCTGTAATCAATAATCAGTGTTTTGGTTTTGCTGATGTTGAGTTGTTGTGGCACCATTCAGTAAAGGGCCTGATTTTGGAGCTTAGTAATAAGTTTTGAGAGGATAATAGTGCTGAATGTTGAGCTATAGTCAATGAAGAGTATCCTGATGTATGCATCTTCATTGTGCAGATGTTCCTGAGCCGAGTGACGAGCTAATGAAAAGGCATGGTGTTGACATGCTGTGATGGTAGACAAACTGGAGCTTATCGTCACAACAGAACAGATACTCAACATAGTAACACATAGAAAATACTGGAGGAACTCAGCAGGTCAGACAGCATCTGTGGAAAGGAATAAAGAGTTGACATTTCAGGCCAGGGTCTCAGCCCAAAACATCAACTCTTTGTTCTTTTCCATAGATGCTGCCTGATCTTCCAAGTTCCTCCAGCATTCTGTGTATGTTACCTGGATTTCCAGCATCTGCAGAATCCCCAGTGTTTAAGAAACACAACATTTTCCTCAACTGGTGTATTTACACAAGAGCCTTTTTCCTCAGCTGAAGCTTCTCCCTCACATTCTGGCTCAGCCTCTCCTCAAACGGTTCACCTCATCCACCCCTGCGATAGTACATTCACATTCATATTCACGCTCAGGGTAAAGCTTCTTCTAAATTCTCTTTTGGGTCTCCTGGTGACTGTCTTCAATTTACAGCCTTAAGTTATTTTCTCGTCCAGAAGAAGAAACATTCTCTCTTTACCCACACTATCAGAACCTATCGCAATTTTAAAGAGCTCCAAGATTTAAGTTTATTTGTCACATGTACATCAAACCATAGAGTGAACACAAAATAATCTGCAGATACTGGGGTCAAAGCAACATGCACAACACGCTGGAGGAACTCTGCAGGTCGGGCAGCATCCGTGGAAAAGATCGGTCGACGTTTCGGGCCAGAACTCTTCGTCAGGACTGTAGAGGGAAGGGGCAGAGGCCCTATAAAGAAGGTGGGGGTAGGGTGGGAAGGAGAAGACTGGTAGGTTCCAGTAAGGGGGAAGATAAAGGGGTCGGGGAGGGGGCAGAGTGACATAGGGATAGAGGGAGGGAGGGAGAGGGAATTACCGGAAGTTGGAGAATTCTATTTTCATTCCCTATTCCCAGTTCCTCCATCTCCGCCGCATCTGCTCTGTGGATGAGGTTTTCCATTCCAGGACATCTCAAATGTCCTCTTTAAGGATTGTGGTTTCCCTCTGCTGTCATCAATGATGCCCTCACCCACATCTCCATTTCTCGCACTTCGGCCCTCACCCCATCCTCCCGCCACCACGACAGGAACAGGCAGAGTGACATAGGGATAGAGGAAGGGAGGGGGAGGGAATTACCAGAAGTTGGAGAATTCTATGTTCATACCAAGAGGCTGGAGACTACCTAGACGGTATATGAGGTGTTGCTCCTCCAACCTGAGTTTAGCCTCATCATGGCAGTTGAGGAGGCCATGTATGGACATATCAGAATGGGAGTGGGAAGCAGAGTTGAAGTGTGTGGCTACTGGGAGATCCTGTCTATTGTGGCAGACGGAGCGGAGGTGCTCGACGAAGCGGTCCCCCAATCTGCGTCGGGTTTCGCTGATGGAGAGGAGGCCGCACCGGGAGCACCGGATGCAACAGGTGACCCCAACAGACTCACAAGTGAAGTGTTGCCTCACTTGGAAGGACTGTTTGGGGCCCTGAATGGTGGCAAAAGAGGAGGTGTAGGGACAGGTGTAGCACTTGCGCTTACAGGGATAAGTGCCGGGTGGGAGATCCGTGGGGAGGGATGTGTGGACCAGGGAGTCGTGGAGGGACCGATCCCTGCGGAAAGCAGAGAGGGGTGGAGAGGGAAAGATGTGCTTAGTGGTGGGGTCCTGTTGAAGGTGGCGGAAGTTGCGGAGGATAATGTGCTGGATCCAGAGGCTGGTGGGATGGTAGGTGAGGACAAGGGGAACTCTGTCCCTGTTGTGGTGGCAGGAGGATGGGGTGAGGGCCGAAGTGCGGGAAATGGAGATGCGGGTGAGGGCATCATTGATGAGAGCGGAAGGGAAACCACAATCCTTAAAGAAAGAGGACATCTGAGATGTCCTGGAACGGAAAAGCTCATCCTCGGAGCAGACGCGGCCGAGACGGAGGAACTGGGAATAGAATTCTCCAACTTCCGGTAATTCCCTCTCCCTCCCTTCCTCTATCCCTATGTCACTCTGCCCCCTCCCCCAGCTGTCTATCACCTCCCTCATGGTTCCGCCTCCTTCTACTATCCATTGTGTTTTCCCCTATTCCTTCTTCACCTTTCCTGCCTATCACCTCCCTGCCTCCCTTCCCCCACCCCTTTATCTTTCGCCTTACTGGTTTTTCACCTGGAACCTACCAGCCTTCTCCTTCCCACCCTCCCCCCATCTTCTTTATAGGGCCTCTGCCCCTTCCCTCTTCAGTCCTGATGAAGGGTTCCGGCCCGAAACGTCGACTATCTTTTCCACCGATGCTGCCCAAACTATACAGTGAAATGTGTCATCTGCCTTAACAACCAACACACCCGAGGGTGTGCTGGCGGCATCCTGCAAGTGTCGCCACACCTTCCTGCACCACCATAGCATGCCCACTGTGCTTGGGAGATCAACAGAGAACACAACAAACTGGGCAGTGACCTCCCTGTCGGATTCACACTCGGCTCCAGCCAATAGGCCTTGACTTCTACCACCCCTCAATCTTCTCATCCTTTTGATTAGGCAATTCCCTTAGGCTTTCAATAGGCCAAATGGCCTAATTCTACTTTCTTGCCTTATGTTCTTTCCTGATATGCATACTTTTGCTTTCCAGGTACTGTCTATGAAAATCTTCTCCACATCATCTCCAGATATTGTATATCTTTTCCATAATAATAATAACCAGTACGGGTTTCGCTGCTCTAAGTCTGACCTAATCCATGTTCATTAAAAGCTAAGCATAACCTCCTTACCTTCGAATTCTATACCTGTACATCTAGAAATAAACAGTGTTTTGCTTATAGTTCTCGTTAAACCGTTCAGCACGGACTAGACGGGCCAAACAGTCTGTTTGTGTGGTTGCAGTGCTTTATGACTCTCGACATCAGGGACTGAGGTACTCGTATTCCAAGATCTCTCTGTTCTTCTACTCCACAGAGACTCACATTCCAAAAAGTGGCCCCTCTTTTCTTCCTTCCAAATCTACTAAATCATTTAAATGCATTGAACTTCATTTGTTACTTGAGTGAGATCATTCTTTTTCTGAATGAAGGGTAAATATTGAGTGATAAGTAGTGACAAAAACACCAAAGAGAACTTTGTTCTTTCTCAATGTAGTGCCAAAGGCTCATTTGCATCCATCTAGATGGCAGACAAGGACACATCTTGTTTGAATGATGATTCCTCAAAAAATACAACAACCACTCACCAGCAATAGTCAATGCTGCTTTTTGTTACACAACCCAAAGGGATTCAAATCTGAAAACCTCTGAATCAGGGACAATAATGTTACCGTCGTGCCAATGCTGCAAAGTGGTTATCCCTAAAACCTGGATCAATGCTTGTCCATTGACTGATATTACCTCAAATAATTGGCCATTATCACAGAAATGTCAAATCTTCCACAAACAAAACTTGTGCTGCTCATAGCAGGTGGCGGGGTAAAGGAGTGTAAGGGGCTCCTTCCCTCCACTGGAGTGCAGGTCATCCTTGGGTAAGGTGTAGCATTTGCTTAGATCTCCCCATGATCAAGGTCATGTAAAGCCATGGGAGCAAGTGGTGGTGGATGACCATATGAGCAGCTGGTGCATATCACAAGTCCTGGACAAGTGACCACTGATGCCAGGCCGACAATCTCTGAAGAGTACTGATAATCGATGGGATGGCCGGTCTTGTAAAGACACTGCCCCGAAGAAGGTAATGGCAAAGGAAGGAGGAGCAGTTTACGAGAATAATGGTGCCTAATGGCCACTCTGTTGCTAGCATCTTCAGAAACAGCTCTATTTCTACCTTTAATATCTCTATTTTTTCCTTTCAGGGTTCTTTTGAAGACCCTGACCTGGAGTAACACGCTGACTTCGGTTCTTTGCGGGAATGGGACCAGCTCTCGGGGTCTCACGACTGGCCGCTATTCGATATGCAACAATTATACCAGTGCCTAAGAAGAATAATGTGATCTGCCGTAATGATGATCACCCGGGAGCACTCACATTGACAGTGATGAAATGTATTGAGAAGTTGGTCATGACAAGACTGAACTCCTGCCTCAGCATGGACCTAGACCCATTGCAATTTGCCTATCGCCACAATAGGTCAACGGCAGATGCAGTCTCAATGGCTCTCCACACGGCTGTAGACCACCTGGACAACACAAATACCTACATCAGGATGCTGTTCATCGACTAGAGCTCAGCATTTAATACCATCATTCCCACAATCCTGATTGAGAAGTTGCAGAACCTGTGCATCTGTACCTCCCTCTGCAATTGGATCCTCGACTTCCTAACCAGAAGACCCATAATCTGTGCGGATTAACATATCCTCCTCGCTGACGATCAACACTGGTGCACTGGGTGTGTGCTTAGCCCACTGCTCTACTCTCTGTAAACACGACTGGGTGGCTAGGCATAGCTCAAATACCATCTACAAATTTGCTGATGATACAACCATTGTTGGTAGAATCTCAGGTGGTGACAAGAGGGCGTACAGGAGTGAGATATGCCAACTAGTGGAGTGGTGCCACAGAAACAACATGGCACTCAATGTCAGTAAGACAAAAGAGCTGATTGTGGACTTCAGGAAGGTTAAGAAGAGGAACACATACCAATCCTCATAGAGGGATTCAAAGTGGAGAGAGTGAGCAGCTTCAAGTTCCTGGATGGGGTCAAGATCTCTGAGACTCTAACCTGGTCCCAACATATAGATGTAGTTATAAAGAAGGCAAGACAACAGCTATACTTTATTAAGAGTTTGAAGAGATTTGGCATGTCAACAAATACACTCAAAAACTTCTATAGTTGTACCGTGGACAGCAGTCTGATAGGCTGCATCACTGTCTGGTATGGAGGGGCTACTGCACAGGACCAAAAGAAGCTGCAGAAGGTTATAAATTTAGTCAGCTCCATCTTGGGTACTAGCCTACAAAGTACCCAGGACACTTTTAGGGAGCGGTGTCTCAGAAAGGAAGCATCCATTATTAAGGACCTCCAGCACCCAGGGCATGCCCTTTTCTCACTGTTACCTTCAGGTGGGAGGTACAGAAGCCTGAAGGCACACACTCAGTGATTCAGGAACAGCTTCTTCCCCTCTGCCATCCAATTCCTAAATGGACATTGAAGCTTTGGACACTACTTCACTTTTTTTTTAAAATATACAGTATTTCCATTTTTACACTTTTTAAAAAATCTATTCAAGATACATAATTGATATACTCGTTTTTTTTTCTGTCTGCTAGATTATGCATTGCACTGAACTGCTGCTGCTAAGTTAACAAATTTCACGTCACATGCTGGTGATATTAAACCTGATTCTGACATGCCAAGGACACGGCCTAGAAGACTAGCGCGCCTTCAGGGTTCTGGAATTTCAGGCGGATTGGAGGTCGGTGTCACCGTAGGAAATTGATGTATCGTGGGAGACAGAAGATCGAAAGCAGCAAGCTGGCTGCTGGCTGTGCTCCCAGGGACCCGAGGAAGAAGTGACGCAACAGACTTTTAACATCGTAAATCAGCGAGTTGTTTATTAAGTTTCCCCTCTCGGTGTGATATGGGGACACCTTTTGTGTGTGTGTGTGTGTGTGTGTGTGTGTGTGTGTGTGTGTGTGTGTGTGTATGTGTGTGAGAGAGAGAGAGAGAGATATATATATATATATATATATCGATCGAATTACCAGGTGAACGAGTAGTCTTTGGAGTACTTCAAGTCTGTGTCTTTATTGATGTTTTGCTGCACGCTTGAGTGCTTGGTGGTGGGCGGCGAGGTTTTTTTGTTGGTGAGGGGGTCGTTGCTCTGCTGCTGGCTGTGCATGGGGGGGAGCTGGGGGGAGGGACTTTGGGGTTCCAACATTTAACTGTCATTCATTCTTTGGGCACTCCTCTGTTTTCGTGGATGTTTGCGAAGAAAAAGAATTTCAGGATATATATTGTATCCCTTTCTCTGACATTAAATATACCTTTGAAACCACTTCTGTAGAAAAATTTGCCAAGAACAATCATGGTCACCCACGTCACACGACATGGCACATACGAATGAACGAGGTACTCGTAATATGCTTAGTGCAGATGCTACTTAGCAGTGGATTAATTATCCTTTCATCCATCTGCTGCTAATTCTTACATGATTCTATGCAACATTACCCTAAGATTTTTTGATGTGTAACAATGATATGCTATGCGTCGTCACCAACAGCTTCCTCCATCTATTCATTGCATTCATGAAGTTGTTCACCTGACATGCAGCACTGGAAGAGCAGAAAATTCCTTCAATTAAAATTGAAAAGCCAGGTCAAAACACTCATCCTTCACTTTGTCCATAATTAGTAGACTAATGTATGCTCACAACCTTGAGTTGAGTTTTGGAATATGATGTTTGCTCTCCTACCCTACCTTATGAGACCATATATGTCTAATTTTCTAGTGTTTCCACTCCAGTCTTACCTCACCTTCTGCTGAAATCTCATTCACATTTTGTCACATCCAGGCGCAATTAGTCTAATACAGGTGTCCCCTGCTTTTCGAACGTTCGCTTTACGAAACCTCACCATTACGAAAGACCTACATTAGTACCCCGTTTTCGCTTTCAGAAGGTGTTTTCACTGTTATGGAAAAAAAAAGCAGTGCGCGATAAAAAATCAGCGTGCGAAAAAATCAGCATGCACCCCGAGCAGCCGCTCTACCCCGGATTCTCGCCGGCATTGCTTAAACATGAGCCTGTGAGCAGCCATTTGCAAGATGAATTCTAAGATATTGGAAAAGCCTGAAAGAGCTCGTAAGGGTGTTACACTTAGCGTAAAACTAGACATAAATAAGCGTTCTGATCGTGGTGAACGAAGTAAGGACAATGTGAGTTTGGCTTGTGGAAGCTGACGAACATGATGTTGAAGAGGTTTTGGCATCCCATGACCAAGAGCTGACAGATGAAGAGCTGATGCAATTGGAAGAAAAAAGGATAACAACCGAAACCGAATGAGTAATGATAAAGTACGACTTTAATTTTGAAAGGGTATGTTGGTTTAGGAGATATTTGCAGGATGGTTTGAGTCCTTACAAAGAACTGTGTGATAGAAAAATGCGCGAGGCTCAGCAGTCAACCAAGCCTTCCACATTAGCCACAGCAGACGACTAACCTCGAGCTTCGACATCGAGGCAGGCAGAGATAGAAGATGACCTGCCTGCCCTAATGGAAACAGACGATGACGAGATGACACCCCAGTGTTCCACCACCCTAACTCCCAGGCCACGGACAGATACCGATTCGCGGAGAATGCAACGGTAGCCAAGAGGCACACAGCACATCTTTAAGAAAAAAGCCTAAACAAACATGCTAATTAATTAGGTGCCGCGGACACGTAACTGTTGGGCCAGATCAGAGACGACGCAATCGGCACTGATCTGGGCCGACAATTACGTGTCGGGCGGCACCTAATTAATTAGCATGCTTGTTTTGGCTTTTTTCTTAAAGATGTGCTGTGTGCCTCCAGGCTACCGCTGCATTCTTGCATGCTTCGCGGCAATGTATCGCTCGGCGGCCTGGAGGGTGGGGGCCACTGCACCATCCCAAACTGCGACGACTCCGTCTAACACACCATCATCAGTGTGCTCGGCAAGCTGTCTTCCTGATTCCGGTAAGTGATACTACACTGTACATACATTATTTCTACTTTATATTGGCTGTGTATTTTTACGTGTTATTTGGTATGATTTGGCAGCTTCATAGCTTAAAGGTTAGTGGAAAGCATTTGCGCCGTGTTTTTGCCAACAGTGCTTGCGTGAGTTTTTCGCTACGGAGAACAGTTTAGTAATGATTGTGGAAAAGTATTTCTACTTTATGTAGGCTGTGTATTTATCATATCATTCCTGCTTTTACTATATGTTACTGTTATTTTAGGTTTTATGTGTTATTTGGCATGATTTGGTAGGTTATTTTTGGGTCTGCGAACGCTCACAAAATTTTCCCATATAAATAAATGGTAATTGCTTCTTCGCTTTACGACATTTTGACTTACGAACTGTTTCATAGGAACGCTCGATCTTCGGATGGCGGGGGAAACCTGTATTGAATTGACCAGCTTTCCTCCAAACCAGTGGTTCCCAAACTTTTTTGAGTTACTGCCCCCCTGGTTCCAGACCATATCTCCAGCACCCACCTCTCCCCTTCCACCCATTACAGAAAAAATATTTTAAAATTGTATTTACAATGCACAGCAAAAGAAAATAAGAACTACATATTCAAAGCAGTGACAAATAATTGCAAAAATTATTCAAATCTATTTAAAGCTAGAAATAAAATGATTTCACAAACAAGAGAAAATCTGCAGTAAATCAAAGTAATACACACAAAATGCTGGAGAAACCCAGCAGACCAAGCAGCATCTATGGAAAATAATAAACAGTTGACATTTTGGGCTGAGACCCTTCATCAGGACTGGAAAAAAAAGAGTTGAGAAGTCAGAGTAGGAAAGTGGGAGAGGGGAGGAAGAAGTACAAGATGGCAGGTGATAAGTGAAATCAGAAGGAGGAAGGGATGAAGTAAAGAGCTGAGAAGTCAATTGGTAAATGAGATAAAGGGCTGGAGAAGGGGGAATCTGATATGAGATGTCAGAAGGACATGGAAGAAAGGGAAGGGGGAGGAGCACTAGAGGGAGGTGATGGGCAGGTAAGGAGAATAAGGTGAAAGAAGGAAATGAGAATGGGGAATGGAGACGGCGGGGGGGGGGGGGGCAATTACCTGAAGTTCGAGAAATCGATGTTCATGCCATCAGGTTGGAGGCTACCCAGACGGAATATAAGGTGTTTCTTCTCCAACCCTGAGGGTGGCCTCATTTTGGAACAAGAGGAAGCCAGGGACTGAGATACCGGAATGGGAATGGGAAGTAGAATTGAAATGGGTGACCACTGGAAGATCCCGCTTTTTCTGGCAGACAGAGCATTGTTGCTCAGCGAAGTGGTCTCCCATCTACGTCCGATGTCACTGATGTACAGGAGACCAAACTGGGAGCAGCAGATACAGTAGATAACCCCAACAGTCTCACAGGGGAAGTGTCCCCTCACCTGGAAGGACTGTTTGGGATCCTGAATGGAAAGTGAGGGAGGTAGCGTAGGGGCAGGTATGGCATTTGTTCTGCTTGCAAGGATAAGTGCCAGGACGGAGATCAATGGGGAGTGATCAGTGTTTTAGAACAATTCTGTATTGTAAAAGTATTCTACAAAAATTGATAACCTATGCAACCAGTTTTAATCCTTGATTTATTTCATGTTGGTTACAGAATTCATTCCTCATTGGTTACAGAATTAATATTTCCTGCTGTCACCTGGTGAGTGATATACCATTGAATTCTGCCATCAATACCACACATCTTTAAATATTAAGTTCATGCATACATAAACTTGCTACCCTGCTATGTCATTTTCGAAGGGTGCTAATTAGACTACAAGTCCCATTTTTCACTCTGTGATATTGATATCATTTGTCAAGACTGGCAAATGGTCCCTGCCTAATGGGATTAGACTGCCTAACAAGCTGTTCATTAGAGACTGAACAAACTCCAGGAGAAAGAACAAACGGTGAATCTCTGTACAATTCTTCATTTCAAACTCTAAGAGAAAGAACAAACGGTGAATCTCTGTAGAAATTTTCATTTCACTCAAGGCCAGCTAACAGCAGAATTCTACACCTATACCCTCAGAGAGTGTCATGACATGTCAATGACATAACCATGAGGGCACGTTGTTATATGGTCGCACTGGGAAAGCATACTCCAATCCAGAACGTTTACCCCTTCACAAACCAACACCAGCTTAGCTAAAAACTCCATGCCACAGGTGAAAAGGTAGAAACATCGTGCTCTTGTACAACTTTCTGTGCATCTATGTCCTTCAACACATGAAAACTCGGAAGGTATTTAGAACATAAATAGAGCAGGAACAGGCCATTCTCAGCACAACTGGTCTGGTATTTATACTTTACACCCCTCAACCCACCAACTTTCTTTAACATAAAGAAAACATTTCATAGTCCTTCAAAAAGTATCAAACAAGATTTGACAGCAAGCCCCAAAGACTGTGTGGCATTTGACCAGTAGCTCAGTCACAGAGAAGCAAATTAAAGAAGGAAACAGATGCAGGTAGGAAGAGGAGTTTGGGGTGGGAATTCAAGAATACAGACCCTCAACAATTAAAGGAGTGATGGAGTGCTGTAATTCAGTGATGCTCCCAAGCCTTGCGGACCGGCTGACCGGTGGGGGTGGGGGGGGGGGTGTTCAAGTAGGGTTAAACTCACCTCAACAGGTCTTTTACAGTTCGAGTTGCCAACTTTCTCACTCCCAAATAAGGGACAAAAACAGCAATCAACTCCCGGGACACTTTACCCCAGGAAAGTCTACCATGACAATGAAGCCTTGCACGGGCACCTGTGTGCGCATATGATGTGCACATGTGCATACGTGCCGATCTTTTCCCCCCACAAATCGGTTTTGCCTTCATCTTCCCGACTATACTATACATACATTATTTCTACTTTATATAGGCTGTGTATTTATCATATCATTCCTGCTTTTACTATATGGTAGTGTTATTTTCAGTTTTATGTGTTATTTGGTATGATCTGTTAGGTTATTTTTTGGGTCTGGGAACGCTCAAAAATTTTTCACATATAAATTAATGGTAATTACTTCTTCGCTTCACGCCATTTCTGCACGAAAGGTTTCATAGGAACGCTCTACCTTAGCCGGGGAAATACGATACAAGGGCGGTCCCATATGGGACAAACCAATTTAGCCCAATATACTGGATGTCCCGGCTAATATGGGACAGCTGGCAACCCTATGTTCAAGTTCAACAGTGCGTGACAGGGAATGAGGAAAGGTGCAGCTGACTCATATCGTTTCCTCATGGCCTGGTAGCATACGCTTTGCGGCCCGGTGGTTGGGGACTGTTGCCATAGTGGACCTACATAGGCAAGGCCTTCTCTACCACTGACCACATTTGCAAGGAGTGTTGCCACAAAAAAGCAGCAACCAGCAAAGACCCCCACCATCCAGGACATGACTCCTTCTCACTACCACCATCGAGCAGGAGACACAGAAGCCTTAGATCCCACACCACCAAGTTCAGGAACAGTTACCACCATACAACAATCAGGCTCCTCATGGATAATTTCACTCACTTCAATATTAAACTGATTCCACAACCAAAACACTCACTTTGAAGGACTCATGTTCTTAGTATTATTTTATATTTGCTCATTGATTGTTTGTCATTCTGTTTTATAAATATATAAATAAATTCTATATTTATTTTTTTCCTGTAAATGCCCGCAAGAAAATTAACCTCAAGGTATATGTATTATCCCCTTCTCACAATTCCTCCATCTCCGCCGCATATGCTCTCAGGATGAGGCTTTTCATTCCAGGATGAGGGAGATGTCCTCCTTTTTTTAAAGAAAGGGGCTTCCCTTCCTCCACCATCAACTCTGCTCTCAAACGCATCTCCCCCATTTCACGCACATCCGCTCTCACTCCATCCTCCCGGCATCCCACTAGGAATAGGGTTCCTCTGGTCCTCACCTACCACCCCACCAGCCTCCGGGTCCAACATATTATTCTCCGTAACTTCCGCCACCTCCAACGGGATCCCACCACTAAGCACATCTTTCCCTCCCCCCCACCTCTGCTTTCCGCAGGGATCGCTCCCTACGCGACTCCCTTGACCATTCGTCCCCCCCATCCCTCCCCACTGATCTCCCTCCTGGCAAATATCCTTGTAAGTGGAACAAGTGCTACACATGCCCTTACACTTCCTCCTTTACCACCATTCAGGGCCCCAGACAGTCCTTCCAGGTGAGGCGACACTTCACCTGTGAGTCGGCTGGGGTGATATACTGCGTCCGGTGCTCCCGATGTGGCCTTCTATATATTGGCGAGACCCGACGCAGACTGGGAGACCGCTTTGCTGAACAGTGATCTCCCAGTGGCCACACATTTTAATTCCACATCCCATTCCCATTCTGACATGTCTATGCACAGCCTCCTCTACTGTAAAGATGAAGCCACACTCAGGTTGGAGGAACACCTTGTATTCCGTCTGGATAGCCTCCAACCTGATGGCATGAACATTGACTTCGCTAACTTCTGCTAATGCCCCACCTCCCCCTCGTACCCCACCGTTATTTATTTTTATACACACATTCTTTCTCTCACTCTCCTTTTTCTCCCTCTGTCCCTCTGACTATACCCCTTGCCCATCCTCTGGGTTTCCCCCGCCTTGTCTTTCTCCATGAGCCTCCTGTCCCATGATCCTCTCATATCCCCTTTGCCAATCACCTGTCCAGCTCTTGACTCCATCCCTCCCCCTCCGGTCTTCTCCTATCATTTTGAATCTCCCCCTCCCCCTCCCACTTTCAAATCTCTTACTAACTCTTCCTTCAGGTAGTCCTGATGAAGGGTCTCAGCCTGAAACATCGACTGTACCTCTTCCTAGACATGCTGCCTGGCCTGCTGCGTTCACCAGCAACTTTGATATGGTAACATATATACTTTGATAATAAATTTACTTTGAACATTGTTTGGGAATGTAGCGCTATGTTGGTTGAACTATTTGAATATGGTGCCCATATCCTTGTAGAAGGTCGGGTGGGGAATTCTGGGAGAGATGTAGAATGCCATTATACCGCACAATGCAAGTCATCAGCGAGAATGGTTCTGGAAAGGACCTTCCAGCCCTTGGGACATATGCTGATAAGTAGATAGAAGTTTGTAAAAACAGTCAGACATAATACTGAGTTTGAAACATTAACATCTGTGATGTGACAGAAGACGAGCATCATACTTGGTACCTCCAGCGTATTCAAAAATCACATATCTGTCTGACGTTTAATGTTTGTAATTAACAAACAGTGTGCTCATTTTTTCAACATATTGTAAGCAAGTTTGTTATTTTAGGGACCCATGGTTGAGCTCTACAGTATTCCTCCAGCTGCCATTTAGAATCATCACATAAAATTTGACTCTGTGCTCATTACCCATTGGACACTGGTACCGAAAATAGATTCAGATTTATCACATGTACATCAAAACATACAGTGACATGCATCGCTTGCATTAACAAGCAACACACCCAAGGATGTGCCGGAGGCAGTCTGCAAGTGTAACCACACATTCCGGCGCTAACGTAACTTGCTCAGTGTTCAGCAGAACACCACAAGCAATAAGAACAGAACACCAGTAGCAAAACAAGCCTCTTTCCCATCCACATAAACAGGCCTTCAGCCCCAGGACAGGCCAGCTCCAGGGCTCCAGTCATTGGCCCAGCCTCTCAGACATCGGGATTCTGATATGTGGACACGTCGACTTCGGTCTTCGACCTTCTACCTCTGGACTCGTCAAATTCAATCTTCGACCTTCTACCTCCGGACTTGACAAGCTTTGGACTTCGATATTACTTTCACATTCTAGCTTCAACTCATTAGGACTGACTTGCACAGCTATGTAAAGCATCGATGGTTTTTATTACAAGAGACATAAAATGTCTGATAAGATACAGTCTGTTTCCACAAAGCACTTTGCTTTAACAACAAGCAAAAATTGCCTGGGGCAGGCAGGAATTACAAAATTTGAAGGAGCGGGGAAGAGAAATATCAGTTAAAATCAGCACCAGTACATGAAGCTGTGTGGGTAGAAGTTGGATGGGATCATGACAAGGAAGCAGACCATTGATCTCATGGACAAGATGAGCCTGCAGAAATCTGGCAGGAGAAAGAAAAACTACAGAAAGGCACAAGTTCAGAATCATCTCTGCCATGTCAGTGACAATAAACCTGATTCTGAGAGAACTAATTCCCAGCTTCCGAGAAGAAATGGTCGAGTGAGAAAACGTTTGAAGGTTTCCTTGAACATTAATTACATACACCTCTGCTTTTAATATTAAACCAAAAAGCAATTCATTTTATATGGTCTCACCGGGAAAGGGGAGTCCAATCCAAAACCTTTCTCCCTACTCAAGGGCAACACAAGGAAATTGGAAAATAATAATTTAAAAACTGCAAAGTCTGAATTAAAACAGAAAATGCTGGAAACACTCAAAGGTTTGCAGCTTTCTCTCTCACAGCTCTGATGAAGGGTCTTTGACTTGGAACATAAACTCTTCTTGTTGCTGAGTATTTCCAGCTTTTTCTGTAACAGAAGCCAGAATGAGGGAGATAAATACAAGTAACATCTGAGATCATTTCACAATCTAGTTTGAGTGGCCTTTCATTTTTAAATGATATCCATGTGATTAGAACAATTAATCCAGCTTTAACACGCGTACAGTAACTTGCTAATTTGGAATGATGAACCGCAGCATCTAGACACTCAAGGAGCAGAAAGTGAATCTGTTAGAGGTGTTAAGAAGAAATTTTAAAAGGATTAAGTATGGATCCCTTGGGGGTTCATACATTAACTCAGTGGAAAAACAAGTCTACAAAATGTTAAATCAGCCTCTAACAAAATAATTTGGTACATGCATCACCTAAGTCTTTAGGAAATTTCTATAGATGTACTGCAGACAGCATTCTGACTGGTAGGAAGGCTCCAATGCACAGAAAATACTGCAGGAGGTTCAAAGCTCAAGCCAGTTCCATCATGGGCACTAGACTCCTCACCATCGAGGGCACGGCCTCTTCTCTTTGCCGCTCTCAGTGAGGTGGCAGGAGCCTGAAGACCACACCCAACGTTTCAGGAACAGCTTCTTTCCCTGTCGTCACATTTCTGAATGGTGCATGATGCCATGAACACTAATTCGCTATTCTGCTCTCTTTTTACACCACTTATTTATAGTCATGTTTAAGCATTGGATTGTACTGCTACCGCAAAGAAAATTTCATTACCTGTTAGTGATGATAAACCTGATTCTGATAAATGCAAAAGGCCAAAAATCAATATGAACAAGCCTTGAAAAGGCTGTTGCAATTAGAAATAATTCAAAAGTTTGAATAATAAGAGATGCCTAGGCATCCCATTGCATAGAACACAAGACACAATACATATCAAACTATTGAAGTGTCCTTCATAATGCCAAAGGATACTAAATGGACGAACATGGTCTTGACATTCTGCCTGCCCGAAACATCAGGATTAGCAACAGCATTTCAGTCTCTAATTTAGCATCCAAAGGCACATTTAACAATGATGCTTATATAACATCTTCCATTATCTCAGGATGCCTCAACCACTTTAAAACTAAAGTAGTAATTTTATAATAAAGGGTAAATTACCGCCGTAAAACCAAGAGAACACCACTCATCATCTTCACATTCACTCGAGATAGAAGATGAACCTTTGATTTACCATTACTGTCTGGTTTGATGCAGCATCCTCTCACAATGTACAAAAAATAGACAATCAAGGCTCGCTGGGAAAAGAGACACTTCCTTCTCCCTTATTAGGGACAGAGAGTGCCTGTGGTATGTCGTATACCGGGTGAAACGTGAAGTGTTGGGGGTAACTGCAAGTCTGTGTCTTTGCTATTGCTTTGCTCACACTTGAGTGCTCGGTGGCGGGTGCCAATGTTTTTTTTTGCCGGTGGGGGGAGGGGGGATTGTTGCTTGCTGCCGCTCACTCGTTGGGGAGCTGGTGGGGGACTTTGGGGTTCTAACATTCAACTGTCATTCATTCTTTGGCGCACTCCTCTGTTTTTGTGGATGGTTACAAAGAAAAAGCATATCAGGATGTATATTGTATAGATTTCTCTGATATTAATTGAACCTCTGAACTACAGTGACCTGTTTGGTCATTGGTTGCCCACCCAGCAAACTGCCTTTTCCAAAAGCTCCCACTGGAAAGCACTATAAAGCTACTTAAAACAAAAACTTCACACCATCAGTTTCTTCTTCCAGGCAGTTAATATGATCAACCATTTTAGTTAGCTCCTCACCCCTCATCAATTACCTCAGTCACTGCACTGTAAACACTTTTTATAATGCTACTTACATTGCTGGCATTTATGTACTTAGACACTTTTTATTCCACGTCCATAATTTAACCTTAAAATCTATGAAAATTATATATTTTCGTTCATTATGTGCCTGTCATATGACGTGGGTGATCAAGGACTTTCCATGACCATGATAGTTCTTGGCAAATTTTTCAACAGAAGTAGTTTCCCATTGCCTTCTTCTGGGCAGTGTCTTTACAAGACGAGTGACCCCAGTCGTCATCAATATTCTTCAGAGATGGTCTTGCCTGGTATCAGTGGTCACATAAGCAGCACTGTGATATGCACCAGCTGCTCCCACGGTTTCACGTGATGCTAAGCAGGTGCTACACCTTCCCCAAGTGTATTCCTTTCTTCTTCTCCATCAATGTTGAATGTTGTTTTTGTTGTGTGCCTCACCAACAAACCACAGCAAATTCCTAATACATGTAAACATAAATGGTGAACAAGGTTGATTCTTGACCCTCATGTCTCATAAAAGTATCTCTGTCAAGTCTACATTTCCCTCAGCACTATAAAGCCAAAATATGAGCAGATTTCTTAGGTGGCTTTGAATCCTCGGCCCTCTCAGAGACGATAATTAAATCATAGAGCATATGAAAGTCAACCATCTGGACAAATTTGACAGTGCCATTACAGAGACAATGTAGCTCTCAAAGGCGGCACAGAACTGTTAATCAAAGCCGAACAACTGTAATTTATAACCGCTGTTCCCAGTCAATCGATAGAAGAGGAGACAATAGCATTATAAAATGAACCACAACTCTATTCTCAAAACTATATGATGAAATTATCCTTTTCTTTCTGGAGAGTTAATTTCATTTGCTACACTATGAGCATCAAAAACCTATCCTTCCTGGAATTAGAAAACTTAATCAAAGCTGTCACTATTCTGTGTACCAGAATAGTGGACCCCACCACCCAGAGCAGGCCTACTACCATCAGGGAGGAGATACAGGAGCCTGAAGACACACACACAATGTTTTAGGAACAGTTTCTTCCCCTCTACCATCAGATTTCTAAACAGATAATGATCTCATGAACACTACTTCACTAATTCTGCTCTCATTCGGCACTACTTTTTAAAAATTATATACATTTCTTACTGCAATTTACAGTATACAGTGGATTCCAGTTAATTGGGACACATCAGGACCAGTACATTTTGGCCCGATTAAGCAACTGCACTAAATAGCTGAGGTTTCACATTAATAGTTAAAAAGGTATAAGAAAGAAAAACTACCATTTAACTGAGTAACAAATGATGTATTTAAATGAAATACAGAAGAAATTAGTACACTACCAAAACTACTATAGTACTATAAAATTGTGTACTGGTTCCTAATACTTTGTCAATGGAGCAATTCATCCACGTCACATTCTTTTGACCGTAAATGAACAAAATCAGCACTGACACCTGATAATGGACTGCCTTCAAAATGATTGCATCTTCCAAATCTTTCATTCTACTTCCTATTCCCATTCCAACACGTCAGTCCACGGCCTCCTCTACTGCTGCGATGAGGCCTCACTCAGGAGTATCAGCAACACCTTACATTCTGTCTGGGTAGCCACCAACCTGATGGCACGAACATCGGTTTCTCAAACTTCCAGTGATTGCCTCCCCTTTCACTATTCCCATTCCCTTTTCCTTTTCTCATCTCATCTTCTTACCTACCCCTCACCTTCCCCCGGTGCTCTTCCCCCTTCCCTTTCTTTCTTCCATGGTCTTTTACCCGCTCCTATCAGATTCCCTTCTCCAGCCCTTTATCTCTTTCACCTATCAGCTTCCCAGCCCTTTATGTCACCGCTCCCCCTCCCCCAGTTTCACCTATCACCTACGACCTTGTACTTCTTCCTCCCCTCCTCCCACCTCCTTGCTCTAACTTCTCATCTGTTTTTCCAGTCCTGAAGAATGGTCTCAGCCCAAAATATTGGCTGCTTACTCTCTTCCATAGATGCTGCCTGGCCTGCTGAGTTCCTCGAGCATTTTGTCTGTGTTGCTTGGATTTCCAGCATCTGCAGATTTTCTTGTCTTCCAAATCTACATTTTCATTGTAACATTCAAGATGATTGCCAGTACCTTCAAATTTTTCGTAGTTCCTAACTTGTTGAAATAGTGAAATCATTTCATTTTCACTCCCAGCCATTTGTGGCCCCAAACCTGAATGCTTGAGACCACAGCGAACAGTTCTGAATTGTCTTACTGTTTATTACTCACCAATTATCAGCCTGGTTTTTGAACACAACCGCACAAATGATGCTAATTAAAAACGGTTTGCTCCAAACACAGTGTAAGGTCTAATCTTCCGTCATTGGACTCACTTTACACCGCACGCTGTCAGAGCAGTGCTGCCAGGATAATCAAGGACATGACCCACCCAGCCAACACACTTTTCGTCCCTTTTCCCTCCGGGAGAAGGCTCAGGAGCTTGAAGACTCGTAAGGCCAGATTTGGGAACAGCTTCTTTCCAACTGTGATAAGACTGCTGAACGGATCCTAACCCGGATCTGGGCCGTACCCTCCAAATATCCGAACCTGCCTCTCGGTTTTTTTGCACTACTTTACTTTCCATTTTTCTATTTTCTATTTATGATTTATAATTAAATTTTTTTAATATACTAATTTTTACTATTTTTAATATTTAATATTTGTAATCCAGGGCGTGGGAAGCACAGAATCAAATATCGCTGTGATGATTACACGTTCTAGTATCAATTGTTTGGCGACAATAAAGTATAAAGTATTAAAGTAACTGCCACACAACTTGCACATGACTGACAGTAGTTAAGGAACTGTTCTGCAACAGCCTCCTGCCCCAATTAAGTGACATAGTGTCCCAAATAAATGAAGGAATCCTGGCTATTTTCTCCATTTGTTTTTGTTCTTTAAGAGTTGTCCCAAACAAATGGCTGTCCCCATTAACTGCCATCCCAATTAACCAGAATCCACCGTATTTTATGTGTGCACTGTAACTGCTGGCACAAAAACAAATTTTATGACAGTGACAATAAACCTGATTTTGAACCATCACTGGCCTCAGCAAGACAGATGCAGTAATAAGCTCAGTTCCAGATGTGCAGCCACATCGGTTTCACTTGTCGATGCACATTACACCCACTGAATTCTCATTCCACTTACAACAGGATCCACTCAATGTGCTCATTATTCTACGGATTTAGTGAGTATGTCTGCAAGACAATGAATCTCAGGATTGTACAGGGTGACATATGTGTACTTGGCCAGTAAATTTACTTTGAACAAGAGCAACTCATCAGCCGTTGTTAATTAGAAAAAAAACATTGACCTCATAATCTACATCACATTTCACACAAATAAACACTAACCACCTATAGTCTGCAGCATTGCTGCAAAGATTACAACTCAGAATTAAGGCTTTGGGATATCTCCAAACTGCATACAGCGCTAGAGAAATGCAACTCTCTCTCATAATACCACATACATATGTCAGCCATTTAAGTCCATTTTGCATATTTTAACTTTCTTTTTGGACATTTCAATCATACTCGTTAAACATTAAATTGGTACAAGGATCCATCTGCCCTCTTCCCTCCTCACCTTGGCAAATTAGCCACTTTAGAAAGTAAAAACTAGTAAGATTGCGCCACACTTGCCACGAGATGCTCGTAAATAATCTCCTTGACATATTAAGCTCCAATTACCAAACACCCTCTGCAACCCACCTCACACCCTCTTGATCCGTCTCATACATCTCTTCCCCACCTTTTCAGGCCCACCAATTTTCCATTAGTCTCCATCTAGGCCAGACTCTTCAGACCAAAGATTTAAAGATAAGATGAGCTTTATTTGTCCATCCCCAGCCAAACCTGAACTCCTATCAGGTGTCCTCTTACTAAGCTTTTCACTCTTCCCCACTCCTGTCCCAAATTGCCCACCTGTACCAAGGCATTGTTAACCAAACTCCACCTCCCTCCAATACTATACCTGCCCCAACTATCTCCCACACTACTCTCCACACCCCAATATATTAAGCACCCACCTACACATGGCTCTAACCATCTCCCTCCTGAACCATCCAACACACACTCATCCCTCCTCACATACTCAACCTCACTTTCCCACCCACACCAACCTCTCCCCTATCAAATTGAAACTTGCCTTCTCTTCCGCACCATCAGCCCTGGTCCCTCCTCTCCCCTATCTGATCAACCATACACCTCCCAACCCTACTCAGTCGGATAAAATGGACTTTTGGCCTCACATCCAACCTTGCTATGACCCCACACTTTATTGTTTACCTGCACTGCAGATTTTACACTTTATTCTGTATCGTTATTGTTTTACCGTGTTCAAGCTCAATATACTGTGTAAGGATCTAATCTGTGTGAACAGTGTGCAAGAAAAACTTTTCACCATATCTCAGAACATGTGACAATAATAAACTAACGCCAATACCCACTTCCTCTCTTCTACTTAATCTACCACACACCTCCCAACTCTCACCTTTCCTTCTTCTCCCCTTTCTCCTCTACCCGATCCACAGCACACGTCATCACCTCCAGACTCATCCTTCCCTCTCCCTCCTCCTCCCTGATCCACAACATACCTTCCCACCCCACCACTTGCTCCCATACCTCACCACCCTCAGTCCCTCCTCTCCCCTACGTGATCCACTAGAAGCTGCTTCCCCATCCTTACCCCACCTCCACCACCGCTCCTTTCTCTACCCCTACCTGGCCCTCTCACTGTCCCCCTTCACTAGACGCTCCTTCCCCACTCTCACCACCCCCTCCTCAGTCTCCCTTCTTCCCTACCTTATCAATCACACATCTCCCTATCCTCTCACTCCTTCCTCCCGTATCCACAACCTGATCCACAATACATCTTCCCATCCTCACCATCCACCACTCCCTCCCCCTAACCCATACTTAATCCACAACACGCTTCCCCATCCTCCTCTCCCTCTACCTGATCGACTAGACGCCGCTTCCAACTTCTCCCTCGGCCTTTTCCAGCGGCATCACCGACCCGAGCCCCGCACCTCACTTCCGGTCCGTGCCGATCCCGTCCGCCCACGCGGACCGGGCTGCAGCAACAGCTGCGAGTATGACGTCCGGACCACGAATCGTCTGCTGCCCAACTGCGCTCCCTCTCACCAAAAACTACTCCAATGTTCAAACGTGACGACTGGAAATCAATAATACACAGAAAATCAAGAAAAATATCGTTTATAAATTTTAGAAAAACAGCTAAATCTTACTAGGGTGAAATAAATAATAATTAAAATCTGTAGGGGGTTGCTATATATTGAGATTAAAAAATAGATTCAATTTATTCAGTAATCCTTTGGAAGCACATCACACTTTTTATGAAGTGTAACAACTTGTAAGACGCACAGCCATCAGAACTGCCTTGTTACCCACGTGTGGGGAGAGGAGGACAAACCAGCAACCTCAGAGGCATGACCATTCTCAAGAGAGCAAACAGGTCCACTTGTACTGAGAATTGTCATACAAGGCTATCACTAGGCTCCCCTTGAATCATCTCTCCTAACAGTCAGAGTTGCTCTCCAAATTAGCCAGCATGGGAGTGTGGTGGTTAGCATGAGGCTTCACTGTAGACAGCTGCAAGTTTGGGGTTCAATTCCTGCCGCTTTCTGTAAGGGGTTTGTACATTCTCCCAGTAACTCTGTGGTTTACTCTGGGTGCTCAAGTTTCCTTCCTCATTCCAAAGATGTACGTTATTAGGTTAATTTGTCAGATGGGTGTACTTTGGCGGCGAGGGCTTCTGGGGTCAGAAAGGTCAGTTACTGGGCTGTATCTCTAAGTGATGAGGAGTTCACAGTGTGGGTTCTGTTCTTCTGTAAGCATGCCAGCCAGATGTGATCTTCGTTATACAGTAACTCAGAATCATAGAGTACATAGAAGTAATCCCTTCATCCCACCATCAGGCGCCTATCAAGAATAATCCCATTTACCATTATTTGGTGGAAGCCAACTGAGGCCCTCCACTGTTTGGGATTGACAATGGACATTGTGTCTCAGCTGCTTATGTGATGTGCAAGCCAGGCAGTATGACATGGTGAGCAAGCTGTTGCCCATGTAGCAGGATCCCCCTCTCCACACGGCTGATGAATCCAAAGGGACGGAAAACATTGTCACAGTTTGGTACCAGAAGCGTCACAGGAGTTGCCAGTCAACATTGAACTCAATGTAGGACTGCCTTAGGGATTCCAGCTCTGGCTTACTCCCAAAGCCCTCCCCATGAGTGGGTATAGCTGCAAGGCAGTGGAGGTTTGAGATCGGAGTTTTCCTTCTCCTAGATGAGCCACCAACCACAGCTGACGAACCCCAAATTCCCAAAATGACTGATTTTAAGGCGCCAGTAACCCGCCTTTGCCCTTTCTCCTGTCAGCAGAAACGGTTTCGCCAGGCTTAGTAGCTAAGCCTACGTAAAGGCCACGAGATGGACATGGTTGTCAGAGGCTATTTGAGATACACACCATTGGGAGTATTTAATAGGTAGTGGGAACTCACCCCCATTACCACCCCAGCTATAACAACCTTAAGGAATCATGGAAGCCTAATATATATAGATGATTCAGGTACTCTTCAAGAGAAGCATTTTACAAGAAATGCAAGGATCAACATTAACACAACAAGTGACCCTTTCTGACAGTAAATTTAATTCTACCACCCATGAGGGAGCATCCTTGTTAAATTTGGCTGCCTGAAGAAATCCGTCTCCATTTTACATCTGCGTCATGATGATACCCAGGATGTGATCTCAATGCAGCAGACCCAGTCGCTTTGCATTCTGGTGTCAAGGAAGGCTGCATCATCAGCCAGCATTTTTTCTCAGTCTTCCTTACCACGATTTTGGACAGAAACCCTAATCAGCTCCCCAGTGGTGTGGAGTTCATGACTTACCACGATAAAACTTGCAACAGAATATCTAGCATTCAGGCGCGTGGTGTTTAAGGGTTAAAGGTTTGCTTTACTTGTCGCATGTGAATCGAAAGAGTGAAATTTGTTGTTTGCATCATCAACCAACACAGTCCAAGATGTGCTAGGGTCAGGCTGCAAGTATCGCCACACTTGGAGTGCCAACATAGCACCCCACAATTCACTAATCCCACTCATAAATCTTTGGAATGTGAGAGGAAATCGGATCACCCAAAGGCAACACAAGTGGTCACATAGAGAACGTACAAACTCCTTACAGAGAATGGCCAGAATTGAACCCTGACCTTACAGCTGGTGCTGTGGAGCATTAAGCTAACCACTATATTGCCCACCGAATCGTACCACAGAAGAGCCTGGAACAGACTCCAGGAACATTCAAGGATCTAGTGACTGACTTTTTATTGGCTCAACCTGTTCATCAGAACCAACTGAAATCACAAGAAATTCTGCAGACGCTGGAAATCCGGAGCGACGCACACAAAGTGCCAGAGGAAATTAGCAAGTCAAGCAGCATCTATAGAAATGAATAAACAGTCGATGTTTCGGGCCGAGACCCTTTTTCAGGACAGGAAAGGAAGAGAGAAGATGTTGGAATAAAAGGTGAGGGGAGGGGAAGAGGAATAGCTAGAAGGTGAAGCCTGGTGGGTGGGAATGGTAAAGGACAGGAGAAAAAGGAATCTAATAGGAGAGGAGAGTGGACTATGGCAGAAAAGGAGGGGCACCAGGGACAGGTGATAGACAGGTGAGGAGAAGAGGTAAGAGTGGGGAATAGAAGAGGGAAGGGGGGAGGAAAATATTTACTGAAGGGAAAGATTGATGCTTCTGACATCAGGTTGGAGGCTTCCTCGACAGAATATAAGCTGTTGCTCCTCCATCCTGAAAGTGGATTTGAAAGGGTTCTCCATCAGGAAATTCAGCTTTTGGCAGATGGAGTGGAGGTGCGCGACAAAGTGGCCCCGAATTTACACTGGGACTCACCAATGAGAAGGTTGTATTTGGAGCATTGGATATAATAGACAACCCCAACAGATTCGCAGGTGAAGTTTGCCTCACCTGGAATGAAGATAGGAGGTGAATGGGCAGGTGTAGCCCGGTCTGCTATCCTGTCCATCTCCTTAAGAACTGTATGCTTTGATAAGATCACACCTCATCTATCTGAAAGGGCCCCGGCCTATTTAATCTTTCTTCTTTGTTGTTTCCTGTGCCTGATCCAGGAGTCGTTGTGCCAGCGAGCAGACAAATGGAAAGACTGTAGACAGATTAAAAAGGTCAGATTGGACATGGCATCTTAAGGGCTTATGTCAGTGAGGTATAACTCCATGTGCATACCCCAAACCCCATTAAAAACACAAGAGATTCTGCAGATGCTGAAAATCTGGAGTAAACCAAAAGAAATGCTGGAGGAACTGAGCAGGTCAGGCCAAAACCGTGGAAAGGAATAGAGTTGTTCTTTTGGGTTGAGACTCTTCATCAGGACTGGAGAGGAAGGGGGTAGAAACCATTGTGCAAGTGGCCTGGATGGTGAAGAATGAGGAATGACCTACTGAAGTTTATAAAGTCATGAGGGTTCTGCATGAGATGGATGGTCACAGATGCTCCATTGCCCCATCACTACCCTCATCACCGATGCCTCCGCATCCCTCCCCTCCCAGGCCCCGCCCTCTTTTGGCGCCGAGTCTCGCGAGCATGCTCGTTTTGCCGTAAAGCGGGTTGCCAGCTGCCGTGAAGAGCTTGAGTGGTCGCCTAGCAGCCGGTACCGGGCCCACTTTCTTCCCCGCGCTGATCTAGACTCCGGCCCGAGGGAGGTGAGAGCATCTCTGGGCGGGGTCCTGCTAATCGCAGGCTCGGGGCGTCCTGTACGGCCCCGGGTGGGGGCTTGGGTGACCCGTAAGGCCCCGGGATGGAGGCTGGGAAGCGGGGAGTGGTGTGTTGGTGGTTCGTACGGTCCCGGGCTGGGAGCAGAAGGTAGCGGGGAGGGGATGTAGGGTGACCCGTAAGGCCCCGGGATGGAGGCTAGGAAGCGGGGAGTGGTGTGTTGGCGGTTCGTACGGTCCCGGGCTGGGAGCAGAAGGTAGCGGGGAGGGGATGTAAGGTGACCCGTAAGGCCGTAGCGAGAGGGGGAAGGCGGAGCGGGTGGTATCCTATAATGCCCTGGTGGGGTATGGCAGGTCGAGGATCCGTCAAAGATTTTTTGGAAATGTCTACTCCGGCGGTTCCTTGTGATCGAGGGTGACTTGCTCCCATTCTAGTTTTTTTTATTTGTGGGGACCACAGACTCTTCTACAGGAAAATGGGGACCACAGACTCTTCTACAAGAAGATGGGGGGGCGGGTAGCAGGTAGGGTGGGTGGTTTGTGAAGTAGGTACAGGTATTCGTTCTATCAAATGAAAGGGTTCTACATCCTTTTGCTTGGACTTGCAATTCTCAGTACAGGTTAAGTTCCCCTTATCTGAAATGCTTGGGGCTGGGAGTATTTTGGACTTCAGAATATACGATGAGATAGTTCGAGATTGCCAAGATTTACAACTCTGAGTTTACGCGCTACCGGTAAGCAGTCTTGTTCATCACTACTGGTGTAGCCGTTCAGCGTGCTGGATTTTCATCAGCACCGATCTTGGCAAACTCATCGATGAATTTCTCTGCTGGTTCGTGATGCTTTATCAACACAAACGTTAAAAAAAATGCCATGCCTTTTCTTAAATTTCTGCAGCCAGCCTGCTGAATATTCACAATAACCTTCAATTTTTCAGTTCTTTGTGTAGATTTTTGCTTGTTTCATGACCAGCATACAGTTAAGTGGCAAATGTTCATTCCGCTGATGAATCCACTCTTTCAGTACACATTGAGATCTTACTGTATGTGCTTTTCTTAAATTTCGCATTAACGCTGTGAAAGGACTGACAGATCTAAGTGTGCGAGATATCATTGACGCTTGGAGGGATTGTTCGATGTGGAGAGTTAGGAGCCAAATGTTCATTGCATTTGTGAGGTCACATCTCAGAACTGTCTGTGGTGCCGAGAGACCTGCACATCACCTGGGAACCTTCCCAGCACTTTGTGGAATTTTCCATTTGTGACGTCATGTCAGCACTAAAAATTTTTTGGGAATTTCAGAGGCTTTTGGATTTTGAAATTTTGGTTAAGGGTTACAAAACCTGTACCATCCTGAATGCTGCTTTTCCACTTTGAGCAGACTTGGGGCAAAGAGTCCTCGGATTTAGTCAGAATGTTGCATTTCTTGAGGGAAGATCTGAGCACCTCTGTGAATTTTCTGTTTTATACATCTGGTTATCTAATCCTGTGGCAGTGCTTGGAATAAAGTGTCAGGGATCAGCGATGTAATCAGAATAATGTATTCAGTTCAATAGCAATAACTGAGCCAATGGTCTCAATACAGGGAGCCTGGGCTGGGAGAGGGTACTTGACATTGGATCTTTATCCTTCCAGTTAACTTGGAGGATTGCAGACAAGTGTCTGTGGTATACTGGTCCAGTGTTCCCTCTAATTTGTAATGACCAGTATGCGCAAAAATCTTGTGCTGTGCAATTTTTTGCTCGGTGGCAACATATGCGCACCGAATTTTATATATAGAGGTAACCATTTTAACAGCTAGCAAAACACTGTCAATAAGAAATTTGATCTCCTTTGGGTTTGATTGCTTTTGCTCTCATCCATCTGCACTCTCACAAAACATGCGTAGCAGATCTGCAGCAGGTAATGAAGGATTTTCCCACTAGAGCTTTTGGACACCGTCCATATGTGATCTGCTTACTAAATGATGCTTTAAAAGTCAAGTTTCCAAATATCACTCCACTTCTTCCCACTTGCAAATTCTCCAGCAACTTTTGCATCGTGACAATACACACAGGTAACACCAGTTGCTGTATTGTACATAAATATTTCTCAGAACTGCATGTTCTTGACCTCATGAGCTTTCAGTGTAGCAGTTTCTACTGTTTCATTAAGCCATTCTGCTTTAAATGAACTAGTAGTTCTTTTGTGCATCACACCCTTTGCTTCTTTAGAATTTGACATAATCAATAATTTCTTCAATAAGAAAGTATAAATAAGCCAGTTCCACAATGTGCAAACAAATAATCGCAAACTCCACGTTGTCAACACAGTCCGCATCTTCTTCATGTGCCTTGCACGTTACACGCTTGGGTGATCCTGGCTGTCCACATCGAACGATCCCTCGCAGCATCAATGATATCTCGCACACTTAGATCTGTTAGTTCTTTCACAGTGTCCATATATTTTCTTCTTTGACTTCCTCTGCTGCGTTTCCCAGGCATACGGCCTTATAATGTAAGGCATTCTATTTCTCGCTTTCTGATGACATGGCCCAGGAATTTAAGTTTCCTCTCATTTAATGTTCTTATTAAAGATCTTTTTGTATGGGCACGTTGGAGTATGTCTCATTAGTTACCCTATCTGTATATGATATTTTCAGCATTCTTCTAAGAAACCACATTTCTGTTGCTTCTAAGTTTCTTTGGAGTTCTGGTGTTATAGTCCATGTTACAGTCCGCATCAGAAACCGGAAAAGGAAATGTGATTGTGTATGATCATGAAATATACTTAACATACCAAAGTTGTAAAGGGTGACAGCCTTTTGTGCGTAGTTTAAATTCCTTTGTGCACTAGTAGCAAAAGATGTGTGTGTGTGTGCGCACACACCTTAAAGGAAACATTGCACAGGTCTTATGTTAGTAAATGGCTTTTACCCACTGGATTGCAGTGATGTCGGCAAATGGCTGTTTGGAAATGTCTGTTAATTACCTGCATGATTTAGGTAAGTGTGTAACATTGTGTTTTAATACTGTTTGCTGATAACCAATGTATTTCCTTTCGGCTATGATTTGGAGGTGTAGTTATCAAATATACAGTGTACTCACTTTTGATATTATGGGATTGCTGTGTACATAAGAGACACAAGTGAAGATCAGATCAGAGTTAGGCCATTTGGGTCTGCTCCACCATTCAATCATGATTGATTTACTGTGGATTCCAGCTACTTAGTCCATTGGTTAATCGAGGCAGCTGCTTATTTGGGTCAACTATTAAAGGACAAAAACTAGTCAAGAAAATAGCCAGGATTCCCTTTGTTTATTTGGAACCCTACGTGGCTTAATTGGGTCAGAAGACTGATGCCAAACAGTTTCTAACTGGTATCAGTCAAGTGCATTTGTGTGGCTGTTGGACACCACACTGTGCTTAGAGTTTTTAAGTGGTGTTAGTTGTGTGTGTTTGTGTTCAAAAAGCAGTGATTTTTGTACTGAGAGTTGGTGAGAAATGAGCAGGAAGACAATTTAGACAAGTTTTGCTTACTGCAGTTTCAAGGATTCAGGCTTGGAGATGCCAGAAATGGCCAGGAGTAAAAACAAAACTATTACTTTAAAAAGTTAGGAGGTATGGAGAATGTGAAGGTATCAACAGTCATCTTGAATGTTACAATGAAAGTGAAGATTTGGAGGATGCAACCACTGAAAGAATTGTATGAAGGCAGTCCATTATTTGCATTATGTGTCTGTACTAACTCAATCAAAAGAACACAGTAGTGTGTTGGATGTCTGTCAATGATAGTGAAACCTGTGTAGGAGCGTTTTTAAAGTGGAAAAACCATTGCACTGGGACAGTTCCATTCTCTCAACCTTGGAAATCTGGGTCCAGTGGTACAAGTTGTTGTCACAAGCTTGGTTGCAGTGGTTCTTCTGTGTCTTATCATGTGTTATCATGTCTTATCTGTCTCACTCTCCACGAAGCAGCGAAGAACTGCCTTCTTGGCCATTGGATCTCACTTTTGATCTTATCTGCTCAGTCCACCGGAGATGACTTCACATACTAGGACAGGGACGTCCCTATTTCACTGAGTTTAGCCTGTCTGTCGAAATGGTTATCCTAGGGTATGGCTGCTATTGCATACAAACAGTTACTTGGAGACACAGCTAAGAGCTGAGTAGGGACCAAAGGTGAGTGGGCTGCCCCAGAATGGACCAAACAGCCCCTTTACCAGAGGTGCTACCCCTCCCTGGACACCCCATACACAGCACATACACCCGATGAATTGCCCCATCGATAACTATTCGAAACTAATACACAGTTTTATAGTACTGTAGTACTATTGGTAGTATTCTAATTTGTTTTATATTTCATTTAAATACATAATTAGTTACTCAGTTAAACTAATTTGTCTTTTTTATACCTTTTTAACTATTTCTATGAAACTTCGGCTAATTGGAGCAGCTGCTTAATTGGGTGAAAATGATGTGTCCTGATGTGTCCCAATTAACTGGAATCCACTATATTTTCTGTCTCAACCACATTCTTGTGCCTACTCCCCATTACCTTTGACACCCTTACTATTTACATACCTATCAACCTCTGCTTTAAATAAACTCAATGACTTGACCTCTACAGCCACCTATGGCAATGAATTCCACAAATTCACCAGCCCCTGGCTAAAGAAATTCCTCCCCATCTCTTCTGTAAAGGGGTGTCCTTTTATTCTGAGGCTTTGCCCTCTGATCCTAAACTCTTCCACTACTGAAAATGACCTCTGCACTTCCCCTCTATCTAGGCTTTTCAATATTTGGTAAGGTTAGAAAAATATGAAGTCATGTTAGAAAATGTAAATCTTGAAATAAAAACTAAGGGCTGATAGGAATTTTGTTGGTAGTCAAGAAAGTAAAATCCTGATGAATGTTTGGATAAAGATCATTGGGCCATGGGAATTGTGCTCTGCCTTTGCCTTTCCCTTACTCTGGAAAAAAAATCTGAGAATATCTGTTCTGATGAAGGGTCTGTGACCTGTGTTTTTATACCTAGATGCTGCCTGACCTAATGAGTGTACATAATATTTTCTGTTTTGAATTCAGATTTTCAAGTTGTGAGAGCATTGAATTAATCATAGAAACTTGCAGCACAGATGGAAACCACTGAGCGCATCCTATCCATGCTGGATGAAAATGGAGGCAGTATTTATTGCTTTCCTGCTTGGGGAGCTGGTATGGGTGATGGTTCAAATACCTGCCACTCATGCTCCGATGATTGTGTGATTCCATGATCCTGCTATGATATAGCACAAATTTCCAACAGTAAATATAATGTTTGTCACATTTGTGACAATAAGATATACCATATGTTATAAATATGGGCAGTTAATTTTGTGTATGTAGCAAGTATTTCTGGGTGAATCAATTTTTAGCTAATTGAATTGATTATTATGACGTGTATCAAGATACAGTGAAAAAGCTTGTCTTGCATACTGCTGATACAAATCAGTTGATTACACTGCATTGAGGTAGTACAAGGTAAGACAATAACTGAATGCAGAATAAAGTGTAGCAGCTGCAGAGAAAACGGGGAAGACAAACTGCAAGAATATGCAGAGGCAAATTTCAATGCTAATCATCTAAGCTTTATCTGCCTTCAGCATCAGTCTTATCTATTATAATATGCAGATCTCACTGCAGATTTTCTTCCTATTCTGATTTTCTTAATAGTTTGTTGGGAGATTAGATTTGATGCAGGCAATATGTCCCTGCAGTTTTATTTGCTATTGATGGGGTCCATCACAAACCTCTGCACTGAAGATAAAATATTGAAATTACGTGGGACAGGTGGACTTCTCTTACGGATACCGCAATCGAGTGTTTTGTTCAATCAAATTCCTCATTTTTCTGGGAATTTTAATTTGATACTTATCTCATCCATTTTCACCAGTGTGGAGGAACAGAGATTAGGGTCCAAATCCATAGATCCCTTAAAGTTGCTGCTCAAGTTGATAGGGTTGTTAAGAAAGTGTATGGTGTGTTGGCCTTGGTTAGTTGGGGTACTGAGTTCAAGAGCTGCAAGGTAGTAGTGCATATTTATAAACAGCTGGTAAGACCAGACCTGGAGTATTGTGTTCAGTTCCGGTCATCTCATTGTAAGAAGAATGTGTACGTTTTAGAGAGGATGTAGAGGAGATTTACCAGGGTGCTGCCTGGATTAGAGTGCGTGTCTTCTGAGAATTGGTTGATTGAGCTAAGGATTTTCTCTTTGGAGCACAGAAGGGTGAAAGGTGACTTGCTAGACATGAATAAACTGAAAAAAGGCATAGATAGTGTGGAAATATAGCACCTTTTCCCATGGGAGAAATTACTGATACCAGAGGATATCCTTTTCAGGGGAGATATCAGAGGTAGTTTTTTTTTATATGCACACAGTGGTAAGTGCCTGGAATGCACTGCCAGGGGTGATGGTTGAGGTAGATGCATTAGGAACATTTACGAGACTATTAGATAGTGTTACGTACCCCGTAGCTGGGTTGCCAAACCAGCAGAAATGGATCACTCAGTTGGAGTCTGGATTACTAGAACTAAGAAAGTTTTATTAAAGAAACAAGCAACACAGTAATCGGAAGGATAATAAATGCAACAGTTCAGCAATGATAAACACACGTGCACAGAATTAAGATAACAGCATCAATCAAGCTCTATCGTTGTCTAGGGGTAAATGACCAAATTTCAAAGTGACACAAAAGTTCAGTCCAATTTAGTTCAGTTCGCAGTAATCGTTGCCATGGCGATGGACAACGTGGGGGGGGAGAGAGAGAGAACGGGAACGACTGATCATTCAGAAACGACTTCCACTCACAGACCGGCGATAATTGCTCACAAACAGCTTTTGGGCAGGTCCTTGGTGATGTCACCTGAGGTCACCGACTGTGACCCCTCCTCCAGATGCGGTCGATCCTCGGCAGTGAACCCGGCACCCAAGCAAGGGCGGACACACACCGGGTTCCCGCTGATCGTGCCTTTCTACCCTGTGCGTTGTCCGGTACTTCCCACCGACTCGTGAGAGGTGCACCGCTTCCAGGGTCTCGTTACCTCGGGTGTCGTGTGTCCTGCCTTAGTGAACCTGTCCCTTTTTATCCCCCTGCTGGGGTATCACCTGTCCATCACTTCAAACAGTTCAGGGTTCAAAGGGGGAGCCGCTCCAGACAGCTCTCTCTCTCCCGTCCCTTCATTACACATCTCCAGATGCTGTTTCATTGTGTTCCTTATCTCTCTCTTGAAGACAGGTGGCAGACCAACTGCTGATCACACAGGACAGCTAACATCTTATCTATGTGTATTCTCGTCACAATAGGCACATGGATGTAAGAAAAATATAGGGTTATGGGTGATGAAAGAGAGGGGAGTTGGATTGATTATGGAGTTGGTTAATACAAGTCAGCAGAGCACTATGGGTTGAAGGGCCAGTTCTGTTCTATACTGTTTTATGTTCTCTGGTCCATCTTAAAGTAACTCCAAGTTTAATAAACAATAAAATCTAACCTTCCTAGAGATAATTATGCAGATCTAATTTTCTCCTTTAAGTAAACAAACCTCTTTCTAGAAAGATTCATTGCTAATAGCTGGTGATCAATATATATCAGTCTGTTTGCCAGTGGTGAGAAAATGGACATTATTCCAAAAGCTCATTGGTACTTTTTAAAGCAGAGCAAATCTATGAAGAGGAGATAGTCTAAATTTTAGTGTGGTGAAGTATTTGCAGGAAAAAAATCTACAGGCAATCAATGGATACCACATGTATGTTGTTATGGTATCATTTACATGGGAAATATGGATCAATATATGCATCGTGATTGTTGCAGACAAGGAGCCACTTGAGAGTTGTTTGGTTCTGGGTACCGATCAGCCAGCATGTTGTTCCTGGACTGAGGTGTAGATTGTCCATGGTCAATCCAATCCTGTCTAGTACAAAGATGAGGAGGGTTTTTTTTTTTAGCAAGTATGTGGTGAATCTGTGGAGTTCATTGTCACAGATGGCTTTGCAGGCCAAGTCGTTGGATATATTTAAAGCAGAGGTCGATTGGTAAGGGTGTCAAAGGTTCTGGGGAGAAGGCAGGAGAATGGAGTTGAAAAGGAAGATATAAAAGCCACAATCAATGCTGTTTCCTCTCCAAAGAAAACAAACTCAGCCTATCCTGACGAAGGGTCTCGGCCTGAAACGTCGACTGCGCCTCTTCCTATAGATGCTGCCTGGCCTGCTGCGTTCACCAGCAACTTTGATGTGTGTTGCTTGAATTTCCAGCATCTGCAGAATTCCTGTTGTTCAGCCTATCCTGTCCTAATAACTGGAATGTTCCATACAGGCAACATCCTGATGAACCTCATCTGCACCCTTTCCAAAGCCATCATGTCCTAAATCTCATGAAAATCTCTAATGGTTATGCTCGCCAATCAAAGGAATGGACCATGAACTATCTGTCAGCTCTGATGAGCTGCTTCTGATGGAGATTAATACAAGATTATGCTTAAATTTAATTTATGGTACCAGCTGTTGATGATTAATTCCTGTGCTTTGTGGCCATACATAATGAGGGAATGGATGGCAAACTATTGATTTGGTCCTGACTACAAATTTGCGATGCTAGCAAAAAGGCGGATATTTAAACCCAGGATCTCCTGGGATGTTTGGAAAGAAATAAAACAGGCTCATCTAGTTTGCAGTCCTTCCCAATAGTAATATAATGAAATCAATCTCCATCAATTAGTCAACATGAGAAAGAAATGCTTTCCTGAACCATTCATCTCATGAGAAGTGCATCTCAACTGCATTCTCAGTGCATTCCGCATATCTTTTCTCAAATTGTTCGAACTCTACTTCCTTCGAAAGAAAAATTTGGGATGGAATGAAATCAGATGTCAAATAAGTTGATAATTTATTAAAACTGTTAACAATTGAGCCTAGTAGTGATACTTGCAACTAGAAGCAAATGTTTGTAATTGGTAAATGTAATTATTGGAAAGGACTGCAAATTTCACTTAGATGATTTTTTTTATTTTATTGAGATAAAGTCAGAATAGGTCCTTCCTGCCCTTCAAGCCACGCCTCCCAACAGACATGTGGTAACGTAGAGAACGTACAAACTCCTTACAGGCAGCGGGCATGAATTGAATCTGGTTACCTGTACTATAAAGTGTTGTGCTAACCACCACACTACCGTGCTGTCCCAAAGAGGTGTTATAGGGTGCCCCAATACAGACAAAGAACTATATAGTCATTACCCCATTGTCTATGTACATCAGAAGTTCATCCGATGACCAGAGGAAAGAAATGTTTTTGATTCAGATTTACAATCATATTATTTTATCGTCACATACACCAGGGTGCAATGAAATTCCTTGCTCGCATGAAGCTCAGAGAGAACAGTGACCGTGGTAATAATAAATACCGCAATAAGAGCAAAACAGCAGAACGATGAAAAGATTGTAGTGCAAAACAAACAGTGAAATGCATCCTGTGCTTCAATGACCAACTCAGTCCGGGGTTATACTGGGGTAGTCCACAAATTTCACCATACTTCTGGTACTGACGCAGCACGCCCACAACTTAGTAATGCGTAATAACCCGTACTTCTTTGTAGTGTGGGGAAAATTGGAGCACCAGGAGGAAGTCTTGGTTTTCAGAGTGGTTTGATCCATTGACATTCTTGTTTTTTTTTCCCACCAGCTCTCCACCAACATGGCTCCTATTCTGGATTGGGAGAAGTTAATGAAAGTTGATCCGGATTCTTTGCCAAGCCGAGAGAAACTAGCAGATAAACTGTTAGACACTATATCTAAGGTATTCCTTTTCACTTCCATTGAGCTTCAGTGTTGACCTTTTTTTTCTCCCCATTTGATAATTTTAAGCAATAACGGAATTTCTCTTCATAGGTTGAAGGAAATGAATTGACAGCAGAAGAGCCTGAGAAGCTGATTCAACTTTTCTGCATCACTCAGTCCCTGATGAAGGTATGTGTGTGTGGGCTAGGTTCCTGAGTTATGCACAGGGTTAATGATTATTAACAAAAGTAGTGATGGAAGCATATCCATGTTTTGTTATTAATAAGCCATAAAGCATGTGGAACATTTACTTAAATGGATAAGTAATTAACTACATGGATATTAATTCTATTACAAGGAGTCTGTTTCAATCTTTTATAGCTGGGTAATAAGTTAATAAAATTAATGGCCTTGGGCATTAGAATAGCATTGTTTTGGCAAGAGGAATTGAGAATAAGTTTGGATATTGTGGCACGCAAGTTCTGTTGCACAGTTTAATTTATTTTGTGAACAGGATGATTCAGCATATAGGAGGGAGATTAGAAATCTGGTTTAGTGGATATGGCCCAGTTCATCATAGGTAAAGCCCTCCCCACCATTCAGCACATCTACACAGTGCATTGTTATAGAAAAGCAGCATCCATCATCAGGAACCCTCGCCACCCAAGACATGTTCTCTTCTCGCACCTGCAGTCAGGTACAGGAGCCTCAGGACTCACACTACCAGGTTCAGGAATAGTTATTACCCCTCAACCATCAGGATCCTGAATCAGAAGTGAAAACTTCACTGAACTTCACTTGCCCCATCTCTGTACTGTTCACACAACATGTAGACTCATTTTCAAGGATTCTTCATCTCATGTTCTCGATATTTTTTTTTTCTTTTGTGTTTGCACAGTTTGTGCCTCTTGCACACTTGTTGCCTTCCCTGTTGGTGCAGTCTTTCATTGATTCCTATTATGGTTATTGGATTGAGTATGCCCACAAGAAAACTAATCTCAGGTTTGTATATGGTGACATATATGTACTTCAATAATAAATTTATGTTACTTTGAAATTCGATTAAATTCTTTCAAAATTATTGATTAATTCAGATACCCATGGAAACTTATTCCAGTTTCTTCATGTGAAGGATGATTTAAGCAGAGAGGCTTGAGGCATGCACTGTGATTGCATGCATGTTTTTAAAGTTTGTGCTATTTTTCTTTCAAAATTAACATGTTTGTCTCTTAAAATATATGGATAGATGAAAGCTCAAGAGATTGAGTTGGCTCTAGAGGAAGTTGAAAAGGCTGGAGAAGAGCAAGCTAAAACAGGTCAGTAGTTGTTTGGCAATTTGGTTGGTACCAAATATACAGATCATAATGTTTTATATGTTGTACTTACTGTATATTTGGTTTATTTCTTTTCCCGCAGAAAGTCAGCTGAAAGCAAAAGTTCTTAAGCTTGAAAATGAACTGGAGGTGAGTGCACAAGTCTGAGAGGTCCATATAATTTTTATGTTCTGCTCAAACTTCTGTTTACTTCTCTTCATCTTGTTTGATCTGGAACCTCCAAAGTAAGCTGAATTCTTTTTATCTTACACTTAGTACTTTCTAACTGGGTTTAAATAGAGAACCCATAAGTCCTAGCTGGCACTCCAGTGCAATACTGAGGAGGTGGTCCATTATCCAATGTGTCGTGAATCAAAGGAGATATTAAACCAAAGCTGTATCTAGGAAGTTAATAAAAGTTCCAGTACTTCATTCAAAGAAAAGCAGGATATTTTTGGTATTCTGTCTAGCAGTTTCCTTGCCAATACTGCTCATCTATATAATATGCCACAGTGAATCATTATGTAGGGAGAAAAATGGTGTTGCTTCAAGCATCTCTGTTGAGTTTGTCAATTTCATCAACTTTGCTTCCAACTCCCACCCTACCCTTAAATACACTTGGTCCATTTCTGACATCTCTCTTCTCTTTCTCAATCTCTCTGTCTCCATCTCTGGGGACAACTGTCTCCTAATATCTTTTATAAACCTACCAATTCCCATGGTTATCTCGCCTATACCTTGTTTCACCCTGTCTCCTGTAAAAATGCCATTCCCTTTTCTCAGTTCCTTTGTCTCTGCTGCATCTATTCCCAGGATGAACCTTTCCAGAACATCAGAGCTATCCTTCTTCAAAGACACTGGGTTTCCCTTCCTCCACCACTTTGCTGCCCTCACCTGCATCTCCTGCATTTGCTGTGCATCCACCCTCACCTCATCTTCTCACCGCCTTAACAGGAGTAGAGTTATGAACCCCATGAACCCTTGCATCCAGGACATCATTCTGCCTTGTTCAGTGGGATCCTACTACCAAACACATCTTTACTCTCCCTCCCCGCCACTCTTCACTTTCCGTAGGGATCAGTCCCTCCATGATTTCCTTGTCCGTTTGTCCCTCTCCACCAATACCCTCCTGGCACTTATCCCTGTATGTGAAAGAAGTGCTACACCTGCCCTTTTAACCTACTCCCTCATCTCCATTCAGGGCCCCAGACAGTCCTTCCAGGTGAGGCAACACTTCATCTGTATATCTGTTGTGGTGGTCTATCGTACCAGTGCTCCTGGCTTCCTTTATATTGGTGAGACCCGATGTAGATTGGGGGGCCACTTGATTGATCACCTTTGTTCCATTCGCAAAAAGCAAGAATTCCTGGTGGCCAACCATTTTAATTCCAGTCTCCATTCTCATTCAGATATGTCGATCTGTTGTCAGATGAGGCCACTCTCAGGTTGGAGGGGCAACTCCTCATTCTATCTGGGTAGCCTCCAACCTGACGGCATGAACATTGATATCTCTAACTTTCGATAATTTTTCCCCTCCCCCATTCTTCCATTCCCTGCTCTGGTTCCCCTCTTACCTGTTCTCCTCACGTGCCTAAAACCTACCCTTGGTGCCCCTCCTCCTTTCTTTTCTCCCTTGGTTAACTCTCCTCTTCGAACAGATTACTTCCTCACCAGCCCTTTACCTGTCCCACCTATCACCTCCCAGCTTCTCACTTCATTCCACCTCCCTCACCTACCTGGCTTCACCTATCATCATCTAGCTTGTACTCCTCCTCTTCACCCACCTTCTTATTCTGTCTTCTTCCCACCTTCCTTTCCAGTCCTGATGAAGAGCCTTGGCCCAAAACATTGACTATTTTCATTTCCATAGATGCTGCCTGATCTGCTGAGCTACTCCAGCTTTTTCTACGTGTTATTCTGGATTTCCAGCATCTCTTGTATTTGTACTATTTTGGTGCGAAAACAGTTAAGAATTGTACATTGCAGAAACAGTCCCTTTGACCCACCACATCCATGACAACCTTTTTGCCCATCCACTTTAACCCTGTTTGCCTACATGAGGTCTCTTTTAGCAGCAATTTGCAGATGTTAACCATTCTGTGTAAAATAGAACTCTCCCTCAAAAATCCTATTAAAAACCCCTTCTGCTTACTCTTAGCTTAAACCTATGGTTTCTTTTTTCTGATGAAGACGGTTCCAACTATCTACCCTATCTATGCCTTTATATACCTGTATCAGGTCATCACCTGTATCCTCCTTCACGCCACAAAAATGAACACCCCTCATGACAAAGGTCTTCCAATCCAAACAACATTCTGGTGAATCTCCCCTGCACTTTTTAGTGCAATCACTTCCGTATAGTGCAGTTTGAACAGTGTTTCCTGAAGTTGCAACATAACACCCCAAGTTTTGAGTTCTGTACCCCAACCTATGACGGAATCTTGCTGTTTGCCCTTTTCTCTACTCTACCCACCTGCAATGCCTTATTTTCATGGACCTATAAACTCGAACACTAAGGTTCCTCTGTTCATCAACATTATGGTAGCATAGTGGTTAGAGTAACAGTATTGCAACCCCAACGACCTGGGATCGATTCCACTGCTATCTGTAAGGAGTTTGTATGTTCCCCCCGTGACCACGTGAGTTTCCTCCAGGTGTTCCAGTTTCCTCCCACATTCCCATGACGTGGGTTAAAAGGGCAATTAGTCACATGGGTGTAATTGAGTGGCACGGGTTCACTAGGCAGAAAGGGCATGTTACCATACTGTATCTCTAAGTAAATAATAAATAAATAACAGAACAGACAAGAGAGAGACCAACAAAAGATTTACAAGGATGTTACCAGGTAGAGGGAGTTAATTTTAATGTTCAATTTGTTCTCTAAGTGAGAATGTTGTTTGGGAATGGATATATTTCTTTTGCAACAGAGTAAGATTTTGATGTTTTTGTAATTAATTGAAATATACAGGTATAGGTTCTTGTGTATGTGTGTTGATTTTAGTTACCGTGAAGTAACTTACAATCAGATTTTTTTTTCTCTGTCCCTTCCTTAAAATACTGGTGAATTCAGAGGGTGAGTAGTGTTCCATTTTTTTTGGTCTAGATGGCTCAGGTGACTGCTGGAGGGCGTGATACCAGATTCCTGCGAGAAGAACTTCGCCAACTGGAAAATCAGCTGCAGTTTAAGGACCGTGAGGTTTCTGAAATGGAAAAGGAGCTGAACAAGGAAAAGAAACTCGTTGAGCAAGTAAGGAGTTTAGAACAGAAATAACTCTGGAAGTAAACAACTTGCGCATTCCTTTTTAATTAAATTTTTGTTAAATAATCCTTTTGGTTTATTTAATCAATAAAGGCTGTAAGGAATGATTGAATTGTATGGAATATATAGAATGGAAGCACACCAGTCAGCCAGATTTCATGATGTTTCATATCATCCTCCTGTGGGCCAACTGGCCTATTCCTGTGCTATATTCTACAATTACACAAAGCACTGAAAGTATAGTTTCATAATGCAGTTTAGTTTTAATTATATTTTTAAATGTTATCTGTTTTGTTACTGCTTTTAAATTGTATATTTCTTGTTTGTGGCATTATATATTTTGCTTTTCTTTCAGGTGGGAATTCGTATCAAGGAAATAGAAAATGAAAACAACAAGCTAAGAAGGGAGGTCAGTGAATCTGATATCATTCAGATTTGAATAAATGTTCAATAAAATTTAACTACTTAAAGCTTTATTTTAGTTTCTATTCATCTCCAGCCCTGCTTGGTTAATTTTATTTGCTGTCAAATATTTTCTCACTAAAATATTTATTCTTGTTCTTCAGTATCTTAGTCTTTTCTTTCTTCCATTCACATCATTCTCTTTACTTTGTCAAAGAAAAAAGGACTTAAAAGAAAGGTAAGAGAGCTTTACCCAACTGGAGCTAAGTAATCAGTGATCTCCAATAGTGCATGTGCACTTGAATCATTTACTTAGTCTTCAGATTTTTTGGATTGTTTAATTGTTGGATCAATTCTGATTTTCTATTCCTTTTTTTTTGCAGAATGATCAACTGCGCCAAGATGTTGTGGATTATCAGAAGCAAATTGATTCTCAGCGAGAGACTCTTCTTAACAGGAGGGGTGATGAATCGGACTACAGAACTCAACTTTCCAAGAAGAACATGGAGCTCGCACAGTATTTAGATGAAATTCAGGTACTTTAAATATTCTTTATATTTTACTGCTAAGTACCTATCGGAATAAATATTGTTATTGCTCTTGTAAGGATTTTGTTTCCTCTCATATTCCAAAGATAAACAGTTAGGGTTAGTGAGTTCTGGGGTTACTTTTTTTGGCACTGGAAGCATAATGACAATTGCGGGTTGCCCCAGTATAATCCTCGCTGATTTGGTTTGATGCAACAAGAAATTTCACTGAATGTTTCAATGTACATGTGACAAATAAAACTAATATCTTAATTAAATTATTTTCCTTCCAATGCTCTCTAGAATTTGTCTGAAGCCAATGAAAAGCTGGAGGCACAGAACAAAGAGATGCAGAGCAATCTGAAGGAGTCTGCGCAAGAGATGGAGCAGATGACTGATGAATACAACAGAATGAAGATGATTGTCCAGCAAACTGATAAGACCATGGATCAGTTCAAAAGGGAAAAGGATCAGCTGTTATTTCAGGCAAGGCTCTGTGTTAATTCCAATAACCAAATCTAACTGAATAATATGTGTCAGTAGTCTATAATGCCAGGGCACTTGAATTTGGAAATACACTAGAGTTCTTATCTGTGACTGATGTCATGCACTGATCTCTGCAAACTTCCATCTTCGTGGGGAATTTTAGACATGTCCAGTGTGGTAGGGAAGGAGATTGTATAGGGAGTGAGCCTGACCCACTGATCTCCAGAAAGAAAAGGTCTCTCAACACAAGATTACTTTACATGGGAGTTTAGTTGGAGAGATAGGAAAAGCAGTTAATCTGAGAAAGAGAAACTAACAGCATGAATTGGTGACTGAGACGTAAATTAAGGAAAAAATGTTCTTTTTACTAAATCCCAATAGCATTGATTTAGCCTTGTTTCTATTTTTACCTCTCATTCCAAAATCAAAAGTTAATATTTGATAAGAGCAAATTTAGCTTCAAATAGTTTAGGACAGTTTTGATGGATTATAGTTAAAAAATGCAAAAATGCATAATACAAGAGAAAAAGAGGAATTTCTTTCTCCAGAGGCTGATGAATCTGTGAAATTTATAGCCATAGAGGGCTGTGGGGCCCATTTATTAATTGTAGTTAAGGCTGAGATTGACAGGTTCTTGATTTGTAAGAGGTTTAAGAGTCACAGGGAGGAAGAGGAAGAGTGGGAATAGGGTTGAGAAAGATCAGCCATGATAGAATGATGGAGTAGAATCAATGGGCTGAACTGCCTTGCTCTTCTGGTCTTAAAGGAATGTGTTCTTATCAGTTAATGATCTTAAAAGAGAGTGTCCTTATTTCCTTATGGATCCAGCTTAAAATGTTAAAGAATTACTGTTAGGTTGGTGTGCCAAGATAAGAAATATCGTTTGGCTTCTGTTAAACCAGGGAAGAGGAGCATCGTCCATAATTTGTTAAAGCTTATACTGGTATTTACTCATAGAAATGGAAATATGGTAAACATAAGAGGTTCTGCAGATGCTTGAAATCTTGAGCAACACACAAAATGCTGAAGGAACTCAGCAATTCAGGCAGCATTAATGGAGGGGAATAAATAGTACACAATTAAGCCATGAACTTTATCAGGACTGGGAAGGAAGGGGGCTAAACCAGAATAAGAAGGTGGGAGGAGGAGTTGGAGTACAAGCTGTTGGGTGATGGTTGAGACCAGGTGAGGGGGGAGATGAGTGGGTGAGTGAAGTGGGGGATGAAGTAAGTAGCCAGGAGATAATAGGTGGAAGAGGTATTGCTGAGTTCCTCCAGTATCTTGTGTGTGTTACTGTAAATAAAATGGAATCACCGATGCAGAAGTGATGGAGCATATCAATGATGTGGATTTTTAAGCTTTTGTTAATTGTTAGACTGGGTCTGTAATGTTCAATTATTATCTCAAAATAATACTTTCTAAACATAACAATTTTGTGGCTGCATGATTACCAGAGCCATTATATGACCCACTGACATATACAGTCAGGCTAAATAATAACAGAAATTGAGTTACTTGAACAGAAGAATTAAACAACTTCAAAATAAGTTGACCCTTATAATTATTTGAAGCAACTTGGACAGAAGTTTCTCGAAAGACCATTAGAGTCTGCAAAGACTCTTTTCTTAAATAATTTTTTTCATGTGTAGGATTAATATTACTTCTTTCCATCTATCATGTAACTATCTTGGCCTGAATATAGTGGTCAAACATTATTTGCACTTCTTGGATCGACTTGCCACGTAATTGGTTAGAGCAGGCCAGTTGCTATATGACAAATTTGAAAGAAATAAATGTTAGTTTATAGTCCGTTTGAGGAAGATGCTTGTATGGTTTGCATATGCTAAATGCGTGATAAGTGTATCGAATTATGATTCTAAAATTTGGTTCCAATGACTTCATACTACATTATATGGGAAGTTTAATGTGACTGGAGGCTAATTTCTTCCCCTGTGGTCTGCTTGTGGTCATTCTTTAGGCCACAAACAAATGTTCGGAGAAATTCCAAATCTGTATATTTTTTAAAAATTAATAACTTTGAGATAGTGAAAGCTCATACTTTGATATTTAGAAGGTTTTCAGATTGAGAGATTTAGAAATGTGTACGATAAATTTGAATCAGGTGTCATAAACAGTCATCAACTAAAGGAGCAAGGCACTACATATGTTTGAGAGTTGGTGTTTGTTTTTAATGAACATTGAACAAAACAGTAGAGCACAATGCAGATCCTTCGGGCAACAATGTTGTGCTGACCTCTTAACCTACTGTAACATCACTCATACCCTTCCCTCCCATATAACCCTCCATTTTTTTTTCTTTCATCCTAATGCCTATCTAAGAATCTTTTAAATATCCCTAATATGTCTGCCTCTACTACAGCTCTAGCAGTGTGTTCCACGCATCCACCACTCTCTCTTTAATATATATATTTTTTAAACTGCCTCTGCATTCCCGCCCCCCCCCATGCTTCTCCCCGATCACTTTAAAATCATACCCCTTCATATTAGGGAAAAAAATCTCTGGCTGTACACTCTATCTATGCTTCTTGTCATCTTGTACACCTCTATCAGGTCACCTCTCATCCTTGTCCCCAAAGAGAAAAGCCCTGACTCAACCTATCCTCATAAAACATAATCTCTAATCCTGGTAAATCTCCTCTGTACCCTCTAAAACTTCCTCTAGTGAAGCGATCAGAATTGAACACAATATTTCAAGTCTGGTCAGCCAGAGTTTTATAAACCTCGTGCGTCTTTAACACAATGCACTGACTAATGAACATGCATGCCATGCCATACCATACTAGGCCAACATACCATACACCTCCTTAACCACCCCATCCACCAAAGAAAACTGTTGGGAGGGGCAATCACTGAGTCAGTCATTGAGTCTTGTGCTTGGAGATACTTATTTTCAGCTGACTTACAATTAAGAGAAAAGCCATCTTCATCTTGAGCACACCTTTGTGAAGTTTAACTGTTTCTGCCAGCAATGTCATACTATCATTTCAGGTACAAGATCTTACTGACCGGCTCCGAGCAGTAACAGAAGAGGAGGATCCTGTAATGATGGCAGTAAACACAAAAATTGAGGAGTGGAAGGTAAATTGTATACTCTACTCAGGAATGTTTTATTTGTTACTACCGTTTAAAACTTAAATTATAATTTTTACGATTGTTGTTAAACACTCTTTCAGAAAGTGTTATTTGCCAAGGATAATGAAATCAGAGAATATCAGGAGAAGCTGCAAGATCTCCGATCTAAACTTATATTTGCTGAGTTAGACAGTGACAAGAACAGCGTCATTAATCTGCAACAGGTAAAAGAGCCGGACAGATTGGAATTTCCTCTTGAAGTTTTAGAGTTTTGATTTTTTTTTTGGGTCATGCTTTGTTTCTTGCCAGATTCATTTTGCATCTGTTATAACTAAATAGTTGTCACAACCTCTTGTATTCATCCTTTCCCAATGCTTTCCATTTATCATGATCATCATTAGGCCATAGAAGAACTCTTAATTGTAAGTATTCCGCTTTAATGTTCATTATAAAGTTGCTTTACTAACTTTGCGTTATTTTATATTTTCTCTCACTGCCTTTCTTTCCAAGAGAATCTCGTCACTCAGCCTAACAGGAGTTTTCTGATCATCTTGTACCTCGCACAAATTCCAGTAAAGGTTACTGGCATTGAAATTAGTTATGACGATTCTGCCTTTGATAATTTGAAATGTTATTTAAGAAGATACATTAAATTTCAAACAAAACCACCCTTTTTGTTTGCTGAAATTGGAATCTGAATTGGTTTATTATTGTCTTATTTACCGAGGTATGGTACAATTTGTCTTGCATACTGTTCATACAAAAGAGGTTAGGATTGTATTGTTATTTACATACTTTGCCAATAAAAAGAACCTTTGATTTTAGCCCCTGGAGCCTAGGAGAATGAGGGTAGATTTGATGTTGTTCAGTCGTTAAGTCGAGTCTAACTCTTCATGACCTCACGGACTCCTGCACACCAAACCTTCTTGTTGGAAACTGCCTCTAGATCTGATGGAGGTATGCAAAATGATGAGTATCGATAGAGTAAATGCAATCAGGCTTTTTCCACTGAGGTTGGCTGAGACTAGAACTAGTTAAGTGTGGAAGGTAAAACATTTAAGGGGGACATGAGGGGGAACAAGTTCACTCAGGGTGTTAAAGTGTGGAATGATTTGCCAGTGGAGGTGCTGGATGCAGGCTCTCTCTCAACATTTAAGAGGTTTGGATAGGCACATGAGTGGGAGTGATATGGAAGGCTATGGTTCAGGTGTGGGTTGATGAGACTTGGCAGAATAACGGTTCGGCAGGGCTTAGCTAGGATGAACGCGTGTTTCTGTGTAATAGTGCTCTAGGACTATAAATTGCTTACACAGTGCATTGAGATATACAAGGGAAACAATTACAGAAGGCAGAATGAAGTGTAACAGCTACAGAGGAAGTGTAATGCAAGTAGATAGTAAGTTGCAAGGTCATAACAAATTAGATTGTGAAGTAAAGAGTCCATCTTATCACTTTAGGGAACCATTCAATAGTTTTGTAAGAGCAGGGTGGAAGCTGTCCTTGAGCCTAGGGGCATGGTACTTTTCAAGTTTTCATCTTCCGCCGATGGGAGAGCAGAGAAGAGAGAACGTCTGGAGTGAGTGGGCTCTTTAATTGTGCTGGCTGCTTTACTGAAGCAGTAAGAAGTTTAGGCAGAGCCCATGGAGGGGAGACTGGGTTCCATGAAGCTTTGGTTATTTTACTTGAGGTCCATTTTAAATATTTTTTCAAATATTCTCTCAAATGAGGAAGAATGCATCAGTTTGCCCTTTTATAAAATTAAAAAGAAATTTCATAGTTTTCGCAACACACATCAAAGTTGCTGGTGAACGCAGCAGGCCAGGCAGCATCTCTAGGAAGAGCTACAGTCGACGTTTCAGGCCGAGACCCTTCGTCAGGACTAACTGAAGGAAGAGTGAGTAAGAGATTTGAAAGTTGGAGGGGGAGGGGGAGATCCAAAATGATAGGCGAGTCTGAGTCAAAATGTGGTCGAAAAGTTGAAGAGCCGAAGAAATTACAGATGGGGAGCAGTGAGAGATGGTTGCGTTTCATAGTTTTCGATTGCTACCAAATTTATTTTAGTATTATGTCATAGATTTAAATCAAAGAGGTACATATCCATGTTTAGCAAATTATGGTACTCAAACTGGTACTCAGTTGGCCAAGCAGAGCATATCCAGCATTTTCTGTCTTTTTTTTAGATTATTGGCATCTACAGTTTTATTTTAAACACATGCATTCGACACTATTTCAAAACTTTTCGCTCTAAATACAGTGTAGTATCTAATGGCCATGCACATGCACACAACTGATGCTTGTTAAAAACTGTTTGGCAGCAGTCTCCAGTCCCAATTAAGTGGCATAGCATCCCAAATAAACAAAGAGAATCCTGGGTATTTTCTTGATTAATTTTTGTTCTTTAGGAGCTGTCCCAATTAACTGGAAGCCACTGTATTTTGGAATCATAGAGTTATGCAGCACAGAAACAGGACTTGGTCCTTACTGGTGCCATTCCAGCCAAGATGCTCCATCCAAACTGGATCTATTAGCCACCATTTGGCTTGCAGGCATCTAAACCTTTCCAATCACTTTCAAGGTCTCTACAATTCATGCTTTCAGTATTTTTTTTTATTGCTTATTCATTTTTTTTGTATTTGCAATTTGTCTTTTGCATATTGGTTGATTTGTCAGTCTTTTTAGTTTCGTATTCCATTGTATTTCTTTGTGAATGTCTGCAAGAAAATTAATCTCATGGAGCATATATGTACTTTAATAATAAATTTACTTTGAACTTTGAATCCATGTACCTGGTCCAAAAGTCTTATAAAAGTTGTTATTGTACCAGCCTTGACCCTTCCTCTGGCCACTACTTGTACATACATATCACCCTTTGAATCAGAATCGGGTTTATTATCACCGGCATGTGATGTGAAATTTGTTAACTTAGCAGCAGCAGTTCAATGTAATACATGATATAGAAGAGAAAAAAAATATAATAATAATAAATCAATTACAGTATACATATATTGAATAGCTTAAAAAATGTGCAAAAAAACCCAGAAACACTGTATATTTTTAAAAAAGGTAAGGTAGTGTCCAAGGGTTCAAAGTCCATTTAGGAATTGGATGGCAGAGGGGAAGAAGCTGTTCTTGAATCACTGAGTGTGTGCCTTCAGGCTTCTGTACCTCCTACCTGATGGCAACAGTGAGAAAAGGGCATGACCTGGGTGCTGGAGGTCCTTAATAATGGATGCTGCCTTTCTGAGACACCGCTCTCTAAAGATGTCCTGGGTACTTTGTAAGCTAATACCCAAGATGGAGCTAACTAGATTTACAACCTTCTTTCGGTCCTGTGCAGTAGCTCCGCCCCCCACCCCCCCCTTACGAGTCAGTGATGCAGCCAGTCAGAATGCTCTCCACGGTACATCTATAGAAGTTTTTGAGTGTATTTGTTGACATGCCAAACCTCTTCAAACTCCTAATGAAATATAGCCGCTGTCTTGCCTTCTTTATAACTACATCGATATGTTGGGACCAGGTTAGATCCTCAGATCTTGACAAACAGGAACTTGAAACTGCTCACTCTCTCCACTTCTGATCTCGATGAGGATTGGTATGTGTTCCTTCATCTTACCCTTCCTGAAGTCTACAATCAGCTCTTTCATCTTACTGACATTGAGTGCCAGGTTGATGCTGTGGCACCACTCCACTAGTTGGCATAGCTCACACCTGTATGCCCTCTCGTCACCACCTGAGATTCTACCAACAGTGGTTGTATCATCAGCAAATTTATAGATGGTATTTGAGCTATGCCTAGCCACACAGTCATGTGTATACAGAGAGTAGAGCAGTGGGCTAAACACACACCCGAGGTGCGCCAGTGTTGATCATCAGCGAGGAGGATATGTTATCACCAATCCACAGAGATTGTGGTCTTCCAGTTAGGAAGTCGAGGATCCAATTGCAGAGGGAGGTACAGAGGCCCAGGTTCTGCAACTTCTCAATCAGGATTGTGGGAATGATGGTTTAAATGCTGAGCTATAGTTGATGACAGCATTCTGACGTAGGCGTTGTGTTGTCTAGGTGGTCTAAAGCCGTGTGGAGAGCCATTGCGATTGCATCTGCCGTTCAACTATTGTGGAGATAGGCAAATTGCAATGGGTCCAGGTCCTTGCTGAGGCAGGAGTTCAGCCTAGTCATAACCAACCCGTCAAAGCATTTCATCACTGTAGATATGAGCGCTACTGGGCGATAATCATTAAGGCAGATCACATTTTTCTTCTTAGGCACTGGTATAATTGTTGTCTTTTTGAAGCAAGTGGGAACTTCTGCCCGTAGCAGTAAGAGGTTGAAAATGTCCTTGAATACTCCTGCTGGTTGGTTGCCACAGGTTTTCAGAGCCTTACCGGGTACTCCATCAGGACCTTCCATTTCCAAGGGTTCACTCTCTTTAAAGACAGCCTGACATCGGCCTCTGAAACAGAGATCACAGGGTCATTCGGTGTAGCAGGGATCTTCACAGCTGTAGTTGAATTCTCCCTTTCAAAGCGGGCGTAGAAGGCATTGAGTTCATCTGGTAGTGAAGCATCACTGCCATTCATACTATTGGATTTCACTTTATGTAAAAACAACTTGTTAAAAAAGCTGCCCTTCGGGCTCCTGTTAAATCTTTCTCATCTTACCTTAAACCTACGGCTGCAAGTTCTTTATTTCCCAACCCTCTGAAAAATACTGTGTGTGTTCACCCTCCGTAAGCCCCTTATGATTTTACACAGTTCTATAAGACCACTTCTCCTATCTCCTACAGTCCAAGAAATAAATTTCTAGCCTGTGCAATTTCTCCCTGTAGCTCAATCCCTCAAGTTCTTGTGAATCTTTTCTGCACACTTTTCAGTTTAATGACATCTTTCCTATAGCAGGACAGTCAAAACTGAACACAACACTAAGTTCAGTCTCACCAGCATCCTGTCATCATGACACCCCCCCCCCCCACCCCATGCCGACACTTAATGCTCAAGTTTTGGAGACAGAATATTTGAGAGAGGATAAAGACCATTGGCAAATAAACATCATGCACTGAGCTTTGTAAATGTTCAAAGGTTAATTTATAATCAAAGTATACAAGTCTGAAATTATTCTTCTCCAGATAACCACAAAACCAAGAGAGAAAAGAACGGGACCATGATCATCAACCCCCAAATCCCCCCCTCCTCCCCCCCCACACAAAATAATGGAACAAAAACAGAACAGGCTCATCAACCCCCCAAGTCCCCTTCCCCCGCACACAAAAATGAGAAAGATCGGGGAAAAACACAATATAAAAAAACTATAAGACTCTTGCTTCTGTTAATGCTTAGATTAGATTTCTCATTTGTTATTATTACTATTTATTTTTAAAAGGTCTGCTTTTAAGGCACAGTAATGTAGCTGTTGGCGTAGCATTATTATAGTGGCAGGGACCTGGGTTCATTTCCACCTTTGTCTGTAAGAAGTTTGTACATTCTCCTTGTGACCTTGTGGGTTTCCTCCGTGTAGTATTGTTTCCGTCCACATTTAAAAGGCAGGCATATGGGTTAGCAGGATAATTGGTCACATGGATGTAATTGGGCAGCACAGGTTTGTGGGCCAGAAGGGCCTGTTACCATGCTGTATATCTAAATAAATAAGAAGTGAATACAATTTTTCTTTTTCTTTTTGCAGATTCTGCAAGAGCGAGACAACCAAGTTAAGGTTTTGTTGGAGCAAATAGAACAGTACACCAATGAGATGAATACAAATGCTCAAATCATCGAAGATTTAAAATTGCAGCTCGAGAAGGAATCAAGTACTTGTTATTTTGTATATGTTATGAAGCAAGTAAATGATATGAATGTATACAGAACATCCTAAATGATTGAAGCTGTTGAAATATTATGGTGAGATTGAAAATGAAGGAGGTAAATGGCCAAATTTATTAAAAACGGCATTAAAGGTGAAGTAGTAGGACATTACCAGAGGAATTAGTGGATCTTAAGGAAGAGGTACTGATAGATGATTAGTTTGGTCTAAGGACCCTGAGGGAAATTGAGGAAATAGAGGAGGCTATTTAAAAAAACATATTCAGTTGAGTGTGGAAGTGTGTTTGTTAGTGTCCTTTATAGCAGCTACGGTCAAAAGCAAAGGTAGCCATCTGGGGTTGATTTTCCCACAGTTGTTTAGCAACTTCTGGAACCTTCAGGTAAAAAAGAAATTAATAACTGGTTGAGTTTAAAAAGAAGTGAAATGTAAATCTGGAAAGTAAACTCCAATGGACTTTGAAATTAGTGAATGGTGGCTCTGGTGGAAATCTATTTTCAGAAAACGGGTTACAAGAAGGTTAAGGATTGGGGAGAAAATAGCAAATTGGACAGCAACTTGTAAACACAACGGATTCTGCAAATGTTGCAAATCCAGAACAACAAACACAGAATGCTGGAAGATCTCAGCAGCATCTATGGAGAGAAATAGATGGTCAACATTTTGGGAAATTGATGTTCATACTGTCAAATTGGATGCTACCCAGCTGGGAAAAGAGGTGCTCCTCCAACCTGAGAATGGCGTCAATGTGGCAGTAGAGGAGGCCATAACTGACAGAAAAATGGTTATGTACCAGGAAAATTGGGGAGTAATTAAGAGCAGCATCTTAGCAGAGGGAAGTTATGGAACTATTTTTGTTTCTTAAGTACATCAATTATTTGGAAATTTTGAAGCTGGGTGATGCATAACAAATAAGGGATTTGAGGGTTTGACTTTGAATTACTGTAGACATTTACACAATCTAAATGTAAAGTAACTTAGTAGTAGGTGTGGATCAGTTTGGCACTGTAACACAGTTCTGGCTTCTTCAAGGTTTTCCAGCACTTAATCAGCAATCCAGAATCGGAGCACTACAGGAGAAGCTACGGGCATCGGAGAAAACAGCCATTGAAGCACAACGAATTGCAGAGATTGCAGAGAAAGATGCAAAAGAAAAAGACAAGGAACTGGGGGAATCACTAATTCGTTTGAGGGCTTATGAATCTGTAAGTGATCATTTTTTTTAAGAACATGAAGAACATAAATAGGAGCAGGAGTAGGCCATCCGGCCCATCGGGCCTGTCCCATCATTTAATAAGATCATGGCTGATCTGTCCGTAAACTCAGCTCCATCTACCTGCCTTTTCTCCATAGCCCTTTAATTCACTTACTATGTAAAAACCTATCTGTTTCTTAAATATATTTAGTGAAGAAGCCTCAACTGCTTCCCTGGGCAGAGAATTCCACAGATTCACCACTCTCTGGGAAAAATAGTTTCTCCTCATCTCTGTCCTAAATCTTCTCCCCTGAATCTTGAGGCAATGTCCCCTAGTTCTAGTCTCACCTACCAATGGAAACAACTTTCCTAATTCTATCTTATTTATCCCTTTCAAAATTTTGTATCTTTCTATAAGATCCCCTCTCGTTCTTCTGAACTCCAGAGAGTATAGTTCCAGGCGACTCAATCTCTCCTCATAGGTTAACCCCTTCATCTCTGGCTTCAACCTGGTGAACCTCCTCTGCACTGTATGCGACATTCACCTGTTCCCTTCTATCCACAGCACTCATTATGTCCTCAAAGAACTCCAGTAAGTTTGTCAAACAGGACCTGCCCTTTCTGAATCCATGCTGCGTTTGTCTAATGGAACCACTTTTTGTTTTAATTTCACAGCTAAAATATTCAGTTAACTTCCCTATAAGGAAAAAATCACTAATTCTGAGTTTTCAGGGTGAGGTGAGAGCGAAATGGGTTAGAGATGGTGTCCAATCTTTTTCTTTCCCTTATCTGAGTCAAAATTGCTGCCAAAAATTATCTACAATAGTCACATTGTCACTTTCTGTATTTGTATTATTGACAGTTTTACTTAACCAGTCCTCCAGTCTTCGAATATCCAGTAAAACAATGGCAGAAATTCCTTCAGCAAATATTGTGATGTCTTAAATCCCTGGCAGGAACTACTCTGTAGCAGTGGATGCCATATCTCCTTCTGACAACTGATCTACAATTCTGATGGCCTTACTTGTCTGTGCTCCTCTCTGCAAACCATACTGCCTTTTAGACCATCTCTTGTCATCTCATAACATTGCCCAATTCTAGTTTATCTTGGCTCATCTGCTCCTGAAACCCTCATCCTTGTTTTTGTTAGTTCCAGATTTGATAATCCTAATGCATGCCTGGCTGGCCATCATCTATTTGCTCTCTGTTAGGCTGAAATCATCCAATATCCTGTTGTTTATATTTTATTCCCCACCACGTCCCATTCACGACCACCACTGTGCTTACATGCCTTTACTATATTTTATAGGAACACAAGAAAGTAAGAACAGGAGGAGGCTACCTGGACCCTTAAGCCTGCCCTGCTGTTGATGACCTGAACTCTGTGCCAGTTCACCGTAGTCTTCAGCTCTCTAATGTTTCAAAAGTTGTCTACCCTTCCCTTGAGAACTTCGAAAGATAAGGGTTCTGGGGATGAGAATTCCAAATTTATATCGTCTGTGTTTTAAATGACCAGCCCCTTATCTTGTAACTATGTCTCATTGTTCAAGACTCTCCCAGCAGTGAAAATAAATCCTAGTTATAGGTCACAGACCCAAAACATATACTATTCGTATTTCCCCTAATGTTGCTTGATCTGCCAAACTTTTTTCCAGCATTTCCTGTTTTTATTTCACATTTCCAACATGTGTGTTTGTTTTTTTTTATCTTGAGCTCTGATTCTGTTTAGAATTATTTCTTCTTGTTTCTAAATCCTTTTCATGGTTTTACCGCTTTGTAATCTTCTCCAGTCTTGGTATTCACTATCAAAACTCTGCTTGTCAACTGCTCTCTTCTCCTTATGTTCCTGAGAACCTACCTCTTTGAGCAAAATTTTTGTTGTCAATGTTAATATTGTTTTATTTAGTTGAGTATCATTATTCTTTAATAATACTCCAGTGAAATACATTACTGAGTTAAAAGTGATATGTAAATGAGTGATGTATATCATCAGGAAAAATGCATAAAATCTATTGTTATGAAAACGACTACCTAACCTTGTACTCACTTGACTTTCGAACAAATGCATTGTTTTTGCCTTGTTTTCCTAATTCTTTTTTTTAAATTGCATAACAGTGAATATTTTTGAAACAGTGTGCTTCATAAAGAAGTAAAATAAGTCATTAGTTTCTCATTTATAAATATAAGCTCGGGAACTCTTTTCCTTATTTTTTCATCAAACCTTCTATCTTTACTTAATCAAAAGACATGATGTATTTTAAATGATCATGGTGTATTTTTTTAAATTTGGCTTGATAAAGTTACCTTAACTCATTGAGAGCTGTCAGAAGATTATGGATTTAAATTCTACTATCTAGGTTTGAGCACATAATCTAGATGGTCCATTGGAGCACTGAGAAAAGTGCCACACCGTTGGAAGTGTACCTTCTATCCCTATTAATTCAGTCTATAAGATAGCATAGTACTATTCTATAAAGAACAGGAACATTTTATGGCCAAAATTTTTATCTAACACAATTTCATTTAAAAAAAAGACTTTGTGTCCATTCTCTCAGTTTTGCAAATATACCATATATCAGCAATTGAATGATTGGTCATTAGTTCCTGCATCAAACAGTGTTAAAACAACTATGCAACATTTAAACAATGTACAGTCATAGAGTAGTGCAGTATAGAAATAGACCCTTCGGTACCTCTAGTCTGTGTTGATCTGGCCTGCTGCCTTCTCCCATTTACCTGCTCCTGGACAACTCCATACCCCTCTCATCCATATACTTATCCGAGCTTCTCTTAAATGTTACAGTTGAACTCGTATTTACCACTCCCTCTGGCAGCTTGTTCCACACTGTCACCACCCTGTGAGTGATGAAGATCATTGTACCTAAACTAGTTCTTTGAAAGAACAATCTAATCAACTGCATTCTCTTGCTCTTTCATCAATATCTTTTATTTTCATTTCCTATTAAAATTTGTCAGGCACTATTGAATCATCTTTTATTCAGAGGGTTCCAATTTATAAAAGTATGTCATTTTGTTACCATTCCTCCTTCTAAAGTAAATAGTTTGCCCTTAATGAATCAAAATTCTTCAGAATCTTTTAACACTTATTTAAAATTTACCATGACCCCTCCCTTCCATAGACAGCAATCCCAGATCTTTGTATCTTTATAGATGGTGCTGGGATTTGAGCACCTGAGTTATAGGGAAAGGTTAAATAGGTTAAGACTTTATTTCCTGGAGTGTAGGAAATGAAGGAAGATTTGATAGATGAAAGGTGTAGGTATAATAAATGCAAGCAGGCTTTTTCCATTGAGATTGGGTGAGACTAGAAATGGTGGACGTTGGTTAAGGGTAAAAGGTGAAATATTTATGGGGAACCTGAGGGAAGACTTTTTCACTCAGAGGGTGGTAAGAGTGTGGATCGAGCTGCCAGAGGAAGTGGTGGATGTGGGTTCGATTACAACATTTAGGTAAGTCTGGATAAGTATGTAGATTGGAGGAATATAGAAGGCTATGGTCCAGGTGTAGGTCAATGGGACTAGGCAGAATAACAGTTTTGCACTGACTAAATGGGCCAAAGGGCCTATTTCTGCGCTGTAGCACTCTATGACTTGCACTAATGAAGTATCATTTTTGCAAATCCTTTCTGCTCTTTTTGAGGCAGTTTTGGTTTTTAGAGATCAAATGGATATTGTGAGAAATAACATGGGACAGAGGGTAGGTTTTACAGGGCTTCTTTCACTATTCATTGAGATCATAGCTTATTTGTGTCTTAAGTCCAATAATATACAGCCACATCTGATTATCATAGAGCAAAAAGATACAATTAACACTGTTGACTCTCATCCTGTACTAGGGTATATATGGATTGGAAAATGCCGTTGCTGAAATAAAAGAATGCAAGAACAATATCAGAATTCGAGATCGTCAAATTGAAGCAATGACCAAAGACATCAATATGCTTGAATTGAAGATAAATGATCTTTTGGATGAAAACGAGAGCATGCGAGAACAGTTAGGTACATAAGCATATCAGAGCTCTAACTCTCAGTGCAGTGCAGCCCTAGATTAGCTTGAAGTTATTATCATCAGTAGCTCAGATTAACATTTACCAATGTTTTCCTATGATGGAGGATTAGTGTTGCTTGAAGCATTCCACATTTTTATTCTTGTTAGTCATTTGATGGAAATTGTAGGTGTTATTAATTGCTTTTGCAGCCTGATTTGCAAAACATAACTGGCACGAAACGGAAAGACTGCTCATTCAACTAGTAATAACCATTTAACACTTGATAATGCACTTGGAGTCAGATTCAGATTCATTATTTATCACATTGAAGTATACAGTGAAATGCTTTGTTCGCGTTAACAACCAACATAACTCAACATTCAGATTCGGATTTATTTATCAAATGTACATCAAAGCGTGCAGTGAAATGTGTCATTTGCACTAACAACTGACACACCAATGGATGTGTTGGAGACGGCAGCAAGTGTCACTTCACTTTCGGTTGCCAACATAGCATGTCCACATAGCTCAGCAGAACACCACAAAACAGAATGTACCAAGTAACAAAGCAATAACAATGAAACACGTCCTGTTTCACCCACCAACTCATGCACATACACAATCCTCTAACCCCAGGACAGTGGTGAAAGGAGAGTGAGAAGATGCGGGAAGAGTAGCTGGCTGCCAGTCTCACTGACTCAATGAGTCTGCTTGTCATTCCCAGCTCTGCTTGGTTCTTCCCAGCCCTGATTGTGATAGTTCTGGAAGAGGAGTGGGGAAGAGAAGGCATCTGGAAATGCCCAGTTCCCACCCAGCAGAATGTGCCAGGTTCCTCACAGCCTTTCATCACCATCCATTCCCAATGTTCTCCCAAACACTGATTGTTAAAAACCCTCAGCATCTGCAACGTGTCTTCTTCTCATTGCTACTATTAGGGAGGGGGTGCAAGAGACTGAAGACCCACACTCTATATTTTATGAACACCTTCCTCCCCTCTGCTATCATATTTCTGAACAGTCCATTTAATTCAATTGTATATTGCAAACCTTCAGTACACAAGTGTAAAGGTGCTAAGAACACTGCATCATTTTTCCTCTTTTGTTCTATTTAGTTTATTTTTTAATGTAACTTATAATTGTTCTGTCTTGCACTGTACTGCTGCCATCAAACAACAAATTTCATGACATATATCAGTGATAATAAACCTGATTCTGGTAAGTTGGGCATCTGTAACCAGGGGAGTGCCTATTTTGTCATTGTATTTCCTATACACAGGCACATATTTGTCAGAATATTTGATCATGATTTCAGTTCAGTTTTGAAAATTCTTATGCAACCTGTTGTGCTGACAATTCCAAATAAACACGTTTGCAGTGTTTAGATTCAGATTAATTTACTTGTCACATGTTGAAAGGTAAGAACAGACTTGATGAACCAAATTGGCTAATTCTGCTCGTATGTCTTATGGTCATATAGAGAAATGTGTTGTTTGCGTTAACAACCAACACAACCTAAGGACAGGCTGGGGGCAGCCCGCACGTGTTACCACACATTCCAGCATCGACATAGCATGCTGACATTGTTCAATAACAAACCAACAACAGCAAAGCAAGTCCCTTTCCTCCCAGCCAGCCACCCACCCACTCACACCCATAATTATGGCCTATGGTCACCAGCCTCCATAGCAGCTGTGTGTTATCCTTGTTGATCTTTCAGCTCACCATGATCAATTTCACGGAGATCAAATGTTTCTTTTTTGATTCTTTAGATATTACAAGCAAGTAAAATTGATCAGTGGGGTTTATGCATTTTTTTTACAGTGTATCACACTAAAAGTGAAGTACAGGTGTACATGATAATACTCCCAAAATTTAACATTGTCACCGGAATTAATTCAGTGAAGTGTGTTCTACCAGTTATTTCTTTGTGGCTTCTGTTGTTGAAGAATGCTGATATGAAAGTTTTGTTTTTCCACACTCATGGAAAATAATTTGCATTTAGGCCTTGAAACAAAAGAATTAATTGATTTGACTGAATTTAAACAGAGGAAGCACTTGAAGCAACAGCAGTTTCAAGCGGAGAACCAGATCCTGCTAAAAGAGGTTGGTTATTTATAATAGCCTGCCATGTACCTGCTTGGCTTTGGTAAGTTTGTTTCATTTATAAATCCAAATGCTCACAACACTCCCAATTTCAGATTGAACGCCTAGAGGAAGAAAGACTAGTGTTAAAGAGGCAAATTCGCAAGATGGCCCAAGATAAAAGCACATGTGCAAGTTCTATAGGTATGTTTTAGTTTCATTTTAATATATTATTAAGATTTCTTGGAATCTTGCATGAAATACAGAAATTTAACAAACAGTAGAAGTTGATTTTAAAAAGTCTGCCAACGCTGGATACTGGAAAGAAAATTATATTGCAATGAACATAGTTCTGTGAGGTTCGCTGAATTCAGTCCTGGGATGACAGAGTTGGCTAATGAGGTGAGCCAATTGGGCCAGTACACATTACAGTCCAGATGAAGTATATTTGAAATTAAAAGATGCTGAGTGGATTTGACATACTCAGTGTAGGGGAATCTAGAACTATGGGGTATAGTTTAAGAGTAAACATTTATCCATTTAATATGTAGTGTTACGTACCCCGTAACTGGGTTGCCAAACCAGCAGAAATGGATCACTCAGTTGGAGTCTGGAGTACTAGAACTAAGAAAGTTTTATTAAAGAAACAAGCAACACAGTAATCGAAAGGATAATAAATGCAACAGTTCAGTGATGATAAACACACATGTGCACAGCATTAAGATAACAGCATCAATCAAGCTCTATCGTCGTCTAGGGGTAAATGACCAATTTCAAAATGACTCAAAGTTCAGTCCAGTTAGTAGTTCAGTTCGCAGTAATCGTTGCCATGGCGGTGGACAACGTGGGGGAAGAGAGAGATAGAATAGGAACAACTGATCATTCAGAACACTGCTTCACTCACAGACCAGCAAGATGGCTCACAGACCAGCGAGATGGCTCACAAACAGCTTTTGGGCGGGTCCTTGGTGATGTCACCTGAGGTCACCGACTGTGACCCCTCCTCCAGATGCGGTCGATCCTTTGCAGTGAACCCGGCACCCAGGCAAGGGCGGACACACACCGGGTTCCCGCTGATCGTACCTTTCCACCCTTGTCGTTGTCTGGCACTTCTCACCCACTCGTGAGAGGCGCACCGCTTCCAGGGTCTTGTTACCTCGGGTGGCGTGTGTGTCGCCTTAGCGAACCTGTCCCTTTTTATCCCCCTGCTGGGGTATCGCCTGTCCATCACTTCAAACAGTTCAAGGTTCAAAGGGGGGAGCCGCTCCAGACAGCTCTCTCTCCCACATCCCTTCATTACACATCTCCAGACGCTGCTCCATTGTTCCTTATCTCTCCTTCCCCTGAGGGCAGGTGGCAGACCAACTGCTGATGCCACTGATGCTAGCCCAGGCCAGCAAACATCTTAATTTTATGTGTATTCTCGTAACAGTAGGTGCAAAGAAATTTCTTCTCTTAAGGTGTGTGAATCTTTGGAATTCTTTATCTCAGAGAATTATCCAAGTTAGCCGAGCTCATCCATGCCGACCATGGTGCTTACTAGGCATTTTTCTGTGTTTGACCCATATCCTTCCAGACCCAACCTATCCATGTACTTATCCAAATGTCTTTTAAATGTTGTAATTGTACCTGTCTAAAGCATTCCCTCCGGAAGCTTGTTCTGTATATCAACTGCCATCTGGGTAAAGAAACCCATTTTACATCTTTCCCCTCTCTCTTAAACCTTTACGCTCTAGTTTTTAGTTTCCCATCCCTGGGAGTAATTGATTATATTCAAGGCTGAGGTATTTGGTTCACAGGGAAATTGAGTGTTACTGGGAACAGGAAGGAATGTTGAGGTGAGGTTAAATTCAAATTAGCGGTGTTATTACATGGTAGCTGAAGGCCTATCTCTGCCATTTTTTTAATATTGTTTAGTGGAATTTCCATGAGTAAATGTTATTGCAAAAATTTTTCCATAAGCAGGAAGCAGGGTGAGCATATCCCCAAGACTTGACCAAGTACACCCCGAGACCTTACGGAAGGTCAGAGAAGAAATCACGGAAGCCCTTGTAGAGATGTTTGCTGAAGGGCCTGTTTCTGTGCACTATTACCTTATAACTCTTTGACTCTAAGTTTGCTGGCATTTTTAAAGGGCAAGTGCTATGTCTGATGGAACCATCAGAGGAACATCCACAACTGTTGATGATACTTGGACAACATAGTGTCACCAGTATGGATCAGTTTAGAAAGGGGGCTGGTTTGGTAATTCACCTGTAAAACTATACCACAGTGTGTGTAGAAAGTGACTGGGATTTGTTCAATATATAGAACTTAAAGGAACAGTGCATTACACATGATATATCTATGAGGAAATGATCCTGCTCTTATGAGGAGAAATTTCTGTTTTTTCTGCCCTGCAGACTTTCTTAGTTCATTTTGCTTCTTTACAGTTGTTGGTGTGACCCCAGTCATACGTTCTGCCGCAGTGAACACTTGGGTATTCATAGTGAATGGTCGCCTCTGAGCTGGGCCGACATTTACATGCCGGGCGGCACCTAATTAATTAGCTTGTTTATTTCGGCTCTTTTCTTAAAGATATGCTGGGTGCGTTCGGACTACCGCTGCACCACTGCATTCTTCGCGGCAATGTATCGGTCCACGGCCCAGAGGTTGGGGACCACTGCTCTATAGGAAAAAGTTCAAAGATTTATGATGATCTGAAGGATTGGGTCATAGGGAAAGGTTGGACAGTTTATTCCTTAAAGTGAGGTTGAGGGATGTGAAAAATCATGATGGGTGTAGATGGGGATAAATGCACACAGTCTTTTATTCCAGGGATGTGGAATCAAGAACTAGAGGGCATATGTTTAAGAAGAGATGGAAAAGATTTAATATGAACCTGAGGTTTAACTTGTCACACAGAGTGGGATATATATGTGGTATGTGCTGCCGAAGGAAATGGTTGAGACAGACACAGTAACAAGATTTAAAAGGTATTTTAATGAATAGTTAAGGTTTAGAGAGATATGGGTCAAACACAGTCAAATGGGACGAGCTCAAATGGGTGTCTTGGTCAGCAGAGATGAGTTGGGCCAAAGGGCCTGTTTCCATGCCGTACGACACTGTGACCCTACAACACCTCATACCATCATATACTGCAGTGTTACCAATAAATACTGTTAAGTAAAAGCAGTAGTTAACATATTGTACTTTATAGCATTTTCATCAGATGATTTGGGGTTGTTCGATCGATTTACTGATGGGGAAGCAACAGCGAAAACATCGTTGGGTACATCCGCCTCAGATTTAAAGAGTAAGGTAATGCCTTTGCTTTATCTTGATTTTAAATTCTATCAACTTTATTGAAGCTGTGGGTGTGCAGATCACTCCCCTATGCACATACCTCTATTGTGGTCAAGGTCAGGACTTGGTACCCATGAGCTAAGAAGCTGACTAGCCCATTTCAGTGAGCAGTTAGGAGTCAACCATATTCCTGTGTGGTTCTGTGAAGACACATAATAAAATACAAAATTATGAGGGGTGTAACCCTTCTGGTTTTAGTTGGCGCAACTGAAAATAACAGCAGCTTACTGGTGGTTCATAAAGCAAGAAATACAACTAAATACTTTATTAGTAACACTTTTTGTGGAAAATTGTGGTAAATGATCACTGCAAACAATAAGGCAAGTGAAGGTGAAGCTGACTTGAGGGTTGAAGTGTGTGTGTGCGCGATGCAAAGTGGGAGCGAGGTCTACACATAGTCAAGGGGCGAGATTGAGACAGAGTTGGGCTGTGCGAAGCGGAAAGAAGTTGGAAGCAGAGGAGCTTCGGAGCCTGTCCACCTCAATCAATAGCAAGGTTGGATTGATCCAAGTCGCAGCAGAGGAGTTTCAGAGCCTGTCCACTTAAATCAATAGCAAGGTTGGATCGATCTAAGTGCTGGGTTCATTTGGAAAGGTCAGGTACAGGCCAGAACGTGGCAGCGGGATCCAGGCCCAAAACGTACTGATGTGACAGTACGAGGGACGACCCATTGTTTGGAGAATTTAAACACCAGGCTGGATGGATTGAAAAGGTTGGTTGTTGGGACCGGAGGCTGGGATCAAGCCAGTTCTGCTCACTACTCTGCAACGTTTAGTCCGCTCTCTGCGGCACGGACTCCAAGACTGAGGCTGTGGCCTGCTCCGGGTACTCTGGGCTTCGCATCTATGGACTCACTTCAGCTGTGTGAGCTCGGTTTTGCTCCACTGTGTGATGAACTGAGGCTGAGGCTGTGGCCTGCTCTGGGCTTCACATCTATGGACTCACTTTAGTTCTGAATGCTGTTGCTTTCTTTCATTGTTTGAATGATTTTGTGTTTTTTTTTCTCTCTGTGCATTAGGTGTTTGTTAGTCTTTATTTTGTAATGGGTTCTTTCGGGTTTCTCGTTTTGTGGCTGCCAGTAAGGAGATGAATCTCAGGCTTGTATAATTTATGCATACTTTGATGATAAACATACTTTGAACTTTGTATGGTTAGGATAAATGCAAGGAGGTTTTTTCCAGTGAGGTTGGGTGAGATTTGAACTAGTGGTAAAGGATGAAAGGTGAAGTTTTTAAGGGGAACTTCTTCACTCACTGGATGGTGCGACTGTGGAACAAGCTGCCAGAGTACGTGTTGGATGCGCGTCCAATTGCATTATTTAAGAGAAGATTGGATAAGTACGTGGATGGAGGGATATGGAGATCTATGGTCCAGGTGTGGGTGATAGGTCTAGGCAGAATAATAGTTTGGCATGGACTAGATGGACCAAATAACCTGTTTGTGTTCAAAATGGCAGATTTCCTTCTCTGGCAACTGAAGAATTTTCATTTCACCATTACCAACACTGGAAAATTTTAATTACAGAATTTACTGGCTAAATTCCCTGACTGCATGGGTGGGATTTAAATTGTGTTGTTCTGTTTTTTGTTCACTCATTTTTTTTCCCTCAACTGACCACAGTTCCTACCTATGTGACTCCTTGAAAAATCTGAGGATTTGAATCCTGATTGCTGGCACTGTAAAGTATTATGTTAATACAACACTACCACGCTGCCCCATGCATTAAGGTTATGCTGGCTGCTATACAGAGTCCACGGAGGGGAGGCTGCTTTCCATGATATGCTGAAATGTGTCCACAGTTCTCTGATTCTCGATTATGATTAATAAAGCATTAATGTAAAAAAAATTATTTCCAAGATGGTTATGTCTCATACAATGTAACAGCCATCGCTCCAGTCGTGCAGACATTTGCAGTAACTGGTGTGACCAGTGCCAGTTGAGATAATATTTCTAAAATGAGCCAGCCTACAATATGTGACCTACTGAATGATAAAGATTTTCTCAAAATTTAAATCCAAATTATCACAAGAAATATTTGTTGGCAATGCTAACCAGATGATGAGCTATAAATAATTTTTGATGATTCATTTAAGGTAATTTTGTAGCAGTTTTCCCTCCTCTTTGAAATTATTTACCTATTTCTAGCTTAGAGTATTTACAATACTACAATAGGGTGTTGAGAGGAAATAACATAATTAAATGTAGAATTGAATCTGCTCTATTTTAATACAGGCCAGCGGTAGAAACATTGATAGCGATGACAAAGTACGAAGAGGCTTTGCTGGTGGATCTTATAATGCTGAAGACTATAGGGCCCTGGCATTGAGGAAAATGTCTGATCAGATTTCAGATATTCTTCGGAAGTCAATAGTGCAGTCAGAAAGGCCACAAAAGCATTCGTGGAATTCTAAAAGGGAATCCGTACAATGGGACAGTTCTGTATCTTCCCAGGGAGGAAGACAGTCTTTTTCCCTACCGAGAGTGATAGAACGTTTTGAAAAGGAACAATCTGTACAAACTGATCAGTATGAACAGAAAACACCGAACAGGTCTCAGTCATCAGAGGGATTTTTGGCAGAGACACAAACAAATAATACAACGATGCCACTTGGGGAGGAAGGTGTCCACAAGTCTGAGAGTATTCAACCAGTGCAAGCAATCAGTTCAACTGAGGCAGCTGAGAACCTAGCGAGAAACCACGAACCATTAGACGATCTTATAGAGCAGCTAAGGGTAGAACTATCGAGGCTTAAATCACAGGTTAGATTCTTTCAACTTTTTGTCAAAGGTTTTTTTTTTGGTGCGTGTGTGCGTCCGTGATGATGTCTTTTTCATGGCTTTTACAAGAGACTGTGTGGCTCCACGAGAGAGAGACTGCGTGGCGCGCCACTCCTCACACAGCCATTTCGCAGTATTTTTCCCTTTATTTTACGGGGCCAAGTTGCGATCTCGACACTCAACCCGGCACAAATGGAAAGCGTACTCGGGAGCGGACCCGACTGGTTTTGAACCCGGGATCCTCCGCTCCCGGGTCCAGCGCCGATGTCATTGCGCCACCAGCCAGCCCTTGTCAAAGGTTTCTAATTCAGATAATGCTGTACAACTTGTTTAATATTACCATTACCTATGTTCTATAACAACAAAACATAGCATGTTTACAGCTGAGACCTGTCTTCTAAAACTACACTATTATTAAATTATTCTTTGTTAAATATGCACAGACAAATTGACAAAGCAAATCTAATGATCATAAGTTCTCAATATTTGGTTAATTTATTCTTCACAGCCATAGTTTTTCCCACTTCTTCCCACTTTTGCCCAGATGCTTTTTTTTTGGTAATGGATGCCTTAATTTTTATTTTGAAAAATGATTCGTTCTTTAGAAGAAACATTACAATCTGCCACAGTTTAAAAAGCCGAGAGATTCACAGAACTTGTAACTCAGAACTGACCAAGTAGTCAATGTTCGTGTTTTTTGGAATTCACATCACTTACAATCACCCCTTAGACTTTGCATTTCAAGTAACCCTTGTCTCTTGTGATGTCTGTCTCTGTCCACTCCCCCACCCTCAGTTCCGTCCATTTCTTCTCACATGTTTTATCCTCCAGATTCTCTCCACATCTCATTCCACATGCTTTTCCATCTTTCCCTTATCAACTTCTTTACCTATTACGTCCCAGCACTGGTAGTCTTTGCGTTCTACAGCAGCTGCCTCCACCTTCGTTCTCTTCTCCTGTCCACCTGGTTCCCTTAACTCTGTCTCCCCACCCCTTCCCTGCCTGGCTCCATCTGTCTACCATCCTTTGCCCTTCCTTGGTCCACCTATTTCTTGTCCCTGTCTCACACTTCCCCATCCCTCTTTAGACCATAAGACATAGGAGCAGAATTAGGCCACTTGGTCTATCGAGTCTGCTCTACCATTCCATCATGGCTGATTTATTATCCTTTTCAACCACATTTTCCTGCCTTCTCCTCTTAACCTTTAACACCCCGACTAATCAAGAAGTTATAAACCTCCACTTTGAATATATCCAATGGACTGTCCTCCACAGCTGTCTGTGGCAATGAATTCAACAGATTCAACACCCTCTGGCTAAATAAATTGTACCTCATCTCTGTTTGCATCTGTACCCTTTGCTTACTGTTCCCCTCCTTACTTTTCCTGTCAAATTGGAACCTTTAAACCAATGTTGTAGGATCTGTGCAACCCGGGAAAAGGAGGGAAAATAAAGCATTGTTCCAAAGTTGTTACAAGTCAAGCCATTAGCTTAAATTCCATACCAAGAAATCTCAGCTGACATTCCAGTTCAGAGTACTGAGGAAGTGCAATAGTCTTTCAGATGAGGGGTTAAACCAAGGCTTTCATCTACTCTCAGTAGTGAACATAAAAGATTCCTGCCCCAAAATCGAACACAAAAGATTCTGCAGATGCTGGAAATCCAGAGTAACACACACAAAATATTTGAGGAACTCAGGAGGTCAGGCAGCATCATGATCATAAGACAGAGGAGCAGAATTAAAGCATGCGGACCAGTGAGTCTGCTCAGTCATTCTATCATGACTAATTTATTATCCCTCTCAACCACATGCTTCTGCCTTCTCCCTGTAACCTCTGACGCCCTTTCTAATCATGAACCTATCAACCTCTGCTTTAATAGTTCTTTAATTATGTCCTCCACACTCATATATGACAATGAATTCCACAGATTCACCACACTCCAAAAGAAATTCCTCCATCTCTGTTCTAATTGGACATCCCTTTCATCTGATCTGATCTTCTGGTCCTAGACTTGCCCAATTTAGGAAACATCTCTTCCGTATCCACTCTATCTAGGCCTTTCAATATTCAATATGTTTCAATCATATCCAACCCCCAGCCCCCACATTCTTCCTCTAAACTCCAGTGGGTATAGGCCTAAAGCCATCAAATGCTCTTCATACATTAACCCTTTTCATTCCTGGAATTATTCTCTTGAACCTCCTCTGGATCCTCCCCATTGTCAGCATTAGGAGCCCAAAACTGCTCCCAATGGTCTGACCAATACCTCATTAAAGCCTCAGCATTACATCCTTTTAAACTCTAGATCTTTTGAAAAGAATGCTAGCATTGCATTTGCTTTTATTTCCACTGACACATCCTGTAAGTTAACCTGTAGGGAATCCTGCAAAAGGACTCCCAGGTCCCTTTGCACCTCAGATTTCTGAATTTTCTCGACATTTAGAATATAGTCAATGCTTTTATTCCTTCTACCAAAGTGCGTGACCATACATTTCCCTAAACTATATTCCATCTTCCACTACTTTGCCCATTCTCTCGATCCAAGTCCTTCTGCAGGCTCCCTGTTCCCTCGACACTACCTGCCCTTCCAGCTACCTTTGTATTGTCTGCAAACTTAGGTGTAAAGCCATCAATTCTGTCATCCAAATCGTTGACGTATAATGTGAAAAGAAGCAGTCCTGATACCGACCGCTGTGGAACACCATTAGTCACTGGTAGCCAGCCAGAATAGTCCCCCTTTGTTCCCATTCTTTGCTTCCTGCTAATCAGCCGAAGTTATCCACGTCAGTATCTTTCCTGTAATAGCATGGGCTCTTGTTAAGCAGCTCAAGTGCGGCACCTTGCCTCCTGAAAATCCAAGTAAACAACATCCACTGACTCTTCCTTTGTCTATCCTGTTATTTCCCCAAAAAATTCCTACATGCTGTATTTGTTAAGCCAGATTTTCCCTTAAGGAAACCATGCTGTCTTTGGCCTACTTTATCGTGCGCCTCCAAATACCCCCAAACTTCACCATTAATAATGGACTCCATCTTCGCAAACACTGAAATCAGACTAAACTGGCCAAGAGGTCTCAGCTCGAAACATCGACTGTTCATTCCTGTCTGTGGTTGCGGCCTGACCTGCTGAATTCCTCCAGTATTTTGTGTTTGTGCCTCAAAATTCACATTAGTGCACCAGCATGGTGTTGCTTTCAACACCATAGCCACATCAGGTTCCCCACCATTGTCTGATAACATAGTCAACTTATACGAGTGTACATTCAGAGCAAGCTTCAGATCAAACATATAGGACTCACAAAAGAGCTGGATCTGTTATTAAAATTATTAATATAGGGATATTTTTCAGAGATTTAAACTGTATCTGTATTCTAATTGAATTAATGCATCTTTAGAACCATCAGATACGCAAAGAATTACTGAAAAAGGAAGGGGAGTACCAGAATGCAGAATTTGAGCTTGCCAAACTCAACCGACAAATGATGCAGGTAGTACAAGAGTAACTATATTCCGGAAGTGGGGAGCTTGAACATTGTAACATGTTCTTTTGCTACTAAGACCACTGATTTATACATTAATTCCTTTGCAGTTCATTCCTTTGATCATTAAGGTTATGTGGAAAATAGGCAGCAGTCCTGGAATGGGATACAGGGTTGGAATGCTTGGGAGAATATGGGCCAAGGTATGAGCTGGTGCAGGCAATTGGAAGAAGAGAATGGCACAGCAGAGCAAAGAAAGGGAACATCGATTAAATTTTAAGAGAGCTGAAATAGCTGGGGAAACTAATTCACTTCAACAAAAATGATGGACAAATGAACAGTCTGAGGAAGTTTGGTGGATGGGAGATATGCAGTATTTAAAATTTTTAAATAATGATAAAGATCTTTAGAATTTTAAACATGAGTTTTATTTGTCACATGTACATCGAAACATACAGTGAAATGTGTCGTTTGCATCAACTCAAAACAGCGAAGATTGTGCTGAGCAACCCGCAAGTGTTGCCGTGCTTCTGGCACCAATATAGCATGCCCACAACTCAATAACTCTAACCTGTGTGTCTTAAGAATGTGGGTGGAATCTGGAGCACCCAGAAGTATTCCACATGGGCACGGGGAGAACGTACATGGATGGCAGTGGGAATTGTACCCCAATCATTGATAGCGATCCACTAGTGTTTAATTACCAAATCCTTACATTAGGAGTTTATAGTTAGTGGTGCAACAGCCCTTTCCGTTTTGGTGTCCAATCCTCCTGCACCTGAATTCATCTGGGTCTTCATTTTTTACGATAAGCACTTCCAGAGGCTGAAATAAAAATGTGTAGAGAAAAGGGGCAGTTATAGTTCTGAAAACTCAAGCCTGAACTGGGCAACTAATCATATTTAATTTTTCATTTCATTTTAGAATGAATATATTTCCAGAGAACTGGAAAGAAAAGAGAAGGAATTGGAACAAAGGAAGACGGAAAATGCTGAGCTGCAAGCAAAATGTAAGTCCCTTTCATTCATTAAAATTGTTTATAGGAACATGTGTACAAAAGGAAGTAGATAACTTTTCTGATTGTATTTGTAATTCCACGATTAGTGCCTAACAGTAAATAATGCACTGTTTTATGTTTTTTTAATATATGTTATATATGTAACTGATAGTCCATCATGACAGTGTCACAAAGTTAGTGGTTAATGTGTCTTATCCCATACCAAGAAATCTCAGTTGACATTCCAATGAAGAGTACTGAGGATGTGCAATTGAAGAGTACTGAGGATGTGCAATGAAATTGTCCTGTCCAAGACCGAAAGAAGCTGCAGAAGATCATGAACACGGCGCAGCACATCACACAAACTAATTTTCCGTCCTTGGACTCACTTTACCACGCACGCTGTCGGTGCAGTGCTGCCAGGATAATCAAGGACACGACCCACCCAGCCAACACACTTTTTGTCCCTCTTCCCTCCAGGAGAATGCTTAGGAGCTTGAAGACTCGTACGGCCAGATTTGGGAACAGCTTCTTTCCAACTGTGATAAGACTGCTGAACGGATCCTGACCCGGATCCAGGCCGTACCCTCCAAATATCTGGACCTGCCTCTCAGTTTTTTGCACTACCTTACTTTCCATTTTTCTATTTTCTATTTATGATTTATAATTTAAATTTTTAATATTTACTGTCGATTTGTGATCTAGGGAGCGGGAAGCGCAGAATCAAATATCGCTGTGATGATTGTACATTCTAGTATCAATTGTTCGGCGACTATGAAGTATAAAGTATAAAAGTATAAATATTCTTTCAGGTGAGGGTTAAACCAAGCGTTCTTCTGTTTTCATTAATGGACTTAACAGATTCCTGCCTTGAAACTGGATTGCATACCAGTACATTAGCTTGGTGTTCCATTCAGTTCTACAGCTACATTGGGCCCATCATGTGAAATTGGGCGAAATCCACAGTGAAACATGTTAAGATGGTTTATACAGAGAAACTTACTAAGTTAGGACTTGGACAGTTCCTGATGGAACTTAATGTATTTCAGCAGAACTTCACACTGTGGTCAGAGAAGGGCATTGGCTGTTAAGCACACACTTCAAATGGCAGCCAGACAGCAGCAGCTCGTGTTATAGCTGTCATAGATAAGGCATTTACAGAGAAGAGAGAGGTAGCTGTAGTGAGATGCATCCCAGGAAGGAGCTCCAGCGGGTTAGTGAGACCTGTCAAGCTAACCACAGAGGAACTCAGCGAGTCAGGCAGCATCTAATGAGGGAAATAAGCTGTCGTCATTTCAGCCTGAGAACCTTCTGTGCTGAAACATTGGCTATTTGTTTCCCACCATAGGTGCTGTGTGTGTGTTGCTCAAGATTTCCAACATGTGCAGCCTCCATTGTGTCCACCATTAGAGAACTTAGCTACATTGGCTTCAGGAGCTTGAATTTCATTCTGGAGGATTACAGGAAAAAAATCATGTCCTCATAAGATATGTTGGAATGATCCACTGCTTCTATTTGCAGCATGGAAATTGAGAAAGAAAGTGTATGTTATTTGGAGGTTTGAGGTACCACTCACCAGGAAGTATAGAGATATTGTAACAATCCATTTAAGTAATTGAAGTAAGGATTCATTCAGTTACATGTTAAAAGCAGACCAGGTGGATATGTAAAGCGGGATATAAGGAAGTTTTATGCACCATTTTGGAATTGCAAACTGATTATTGGTTTATTATTTTGGTGGTATTGATTTCAATGAATCAGTCATGTTTCGTGACAGCCGTACAGTGCAATATGTATAAAAAATACTATAAGGTACAATAAGGAGTATTTGAATAAATAATAGTACAAAAAAGAGCAAAATGGTGAGATAGAGTTCATGTGTGCACAGTGTCACTTGCCTGCCACTAGGAATTGTGAATGTTGCAGGCTAGTTGGGAGATGTGTCACTCCGTCAGGGAGTCCCTTATAGCTGGTTGGAGGGTATGGTTGCTGAGTGCCAACAAATGGATCCTCTGTTGCACCACCTTCATCCTAGGCATCTTTCTCCTTCAGTCTACATCTCATGGCCTTTAAGTTGCTTGTTTTGTCTTTGAGCACTGGTTGCTGTCTTTGGTTTGCAAGATTGTGCAGCACACAATAATAGTCTTCACACATGCATGGTGTATAATTCCTGATAAAGGCCACGTAGTCACACTTTGAGTGGACCAGTGTCATCTTGGTATGTATGTGGCTCAAGCTATGTATGTGCTTGGCTGCCATGGCTGGAGAGTGCAATGGTGTACACTGCCATGGAAGCACAGCGAGTACTTGGCCACCAAATATGTTCAGTAATGTAGAGCATCCAGAATGAGAGAGTCCTATTTTCTTTCTGGAAACATGGACACATGAAATGCTGGATAAATTCAGCAGGATCTATGGAGCGAAATGAACAGTCAGTGTTTCAAGCTGAGACCTTTCATCAGTCTCAGTGAAAGGTCTCGGCCCAAAACGTCAACTGTTTATTGCCTTGCTGAGTTCACCCAGTATTTCATGTGTATTTACATCAGGAATTCCACATGATCCACATTAAGCTACACATTGACAAAATGGAAACCTTCCCTGATATGAAAAGGTTTGAGTTCTTAATAAGAACTTTCAGAGCAGTAAATGGCAGCTACTGTTACAGGACGCCAGCACGCCTGCTATTACATAGTATTCCTTTTGTGGTAAAGCACGTTAGAATGTCCTGGAATGAGGAAAGATACTGTGTAAATGCATTTCTTATTTTGTTTTAAGTGTTCCAGAATTCCATATCCAGGTGGGATCTCATCGAAATCCTTTGAATACTGAAAGGCCTAGATAGAGTGAACGTGGGGAAGATATTTCCAATAGTGGGAGATTGTAAAACCAGAGAACACAGCCTCAGGATAGAAGGTCATCCCTTTAGGACAGAGACAAGGGGGAATTTCTTTCATCAGAACATGGTGAATCTGGAATTCATTGGAGGCCATGTCATTGAGTATATTAAAAGTAGAGGTTAATAAGTTCTTGGTTAGTGAGGGTGTCAGTGTAAGGGAAAAAGGCAGAAGAAATCATTTGAGAGTGGTAATAACTCGATCATGATGGAATGGTAGAGCAAACTCGATGGGCTGCATGGCCTAATTCTGCCACCTTGTCTGTGGTCTAATTATTTTCTGTGTAATATTCCAAGTATCAGTATAGTTTAGTGATGCCAACAAAATCTGGCATAAAACTATTGGTCCTTTACTAATGTAAGTAATATTGGTTACAGTAAATGAACTGAGAGAAGAAAACAAAAAATTTGAGCATGGTATGAAAGAAATTTTGCAAGCTGTGAAGGATACACAAGTGGAATCCATTTCAAAGGGAGGACATGAAATCCTGAGGATGGAAAGTTTGGAACGACTAGTTTCTGTAAGTAGTATCGTTTTTCTCAAGTTATACTCTCATTGGTCACTGAGTCATTGAAAAATGTTTGTTTTACATTGTGCATTGACACATGAAATGATTATCGATGCAAGTTCTTGAGAGCCAAACAAATGGATCCTCTGTTGCACAGAAATGAACAAACTGTATCTTGCCTTGCATTTACCTTCCTTCCACTCTTCTCTATCAGTTGTTAAATTGTTCTCAATCTCATTGATTTTCTTACATTCTTTCCCTTTCTCTTCCCACTCCCCTCTACTGATTTGTATCATACAGAATTATTCTCCAATCTAATTATTTATTTGATATCAACCTGAAAGCCTAATCATACTTTGAATTTGAATCAGATACATGTACTTTAACTCTCCTCTGCTCTCAATTTTACTCAGTTATTTATTATTTTATTTAGAGATACAGCACAGTAGCAGGCCTTTCTGGCCCATGAGCCCGTGCTGCCCAATTACACATATGTGACCAATTAACCTACTGATGCATACTATTTTTCTTTGGATTGTGGGAGGAAACACATGCAGTCACAGGGCTAACATACAAATTCCTTATAGACAGCACTTGAAATTGAACCCAGGTCACTGATGCTGTAACACACATCAAAGTTGCTGGTGAACGCAGCAGAACAGGCAGCATTTCTAGGAAGAGGTACAGTTGACGTTTTGGGCCGAGACCCTTCGTCAGGACTAACTGAAGGAAGAGCTAGTAAGAGATTTGAAAGTGGGAGGGGGAGATCCAAAATGATAGGAGAAGACAGGAGCGGGAGGGATGGAGCCAAGAGCTGGACAGTTGATTGGCAAAAGGGAAATATGAGAGGATCATGGGACAGGAGGCCCAGGGAGAAGGAAAAGGGGGAGGGGGGAAAAAACCCAGAGGATGGGCAAGGGGTATAGTCAGAGGGACAGAGGGAGAAAAAGGAGAGAGAGAAAGAATGCGTGTATATAAATAAATAGCGGATGGGGTACGAGGGGGAGGTGGGGCATTAGCAGAAGTTAGAGAAGTTGATGTTCATGCCATCAGGTTGGAGGCTACCCAGACGGAATATAAGGTGTTGTTCCTCCATCCTCAGTGTGGCTTCATTTTACAGTAGAGGAGGCCATGGATAGACATGTCAGAATGGGAGTGGGATGTGGAATTAAAATGTGTGGCCACTGGGAGATCCTGCTTTCTCTGGCGGACAGAGCATAGGTGTTCAGTGAGGCGACACTTCACCTGTGAGTTGGCTGGGGTGATATACTGAGTCTGGTGCTCCCAATGTGGCCTTCTATATATTGGCGAGACCCGACGCAGACTGGGAGACCGTTTTGCTGAAGACCTACACTCTGTCTGCCAGAGAAAGCAGGATCTCCCAGTGGCCACACATTTTAATTCCACATCCCATTCCCATTCTGACATGTCTATCCACGGCCTCCTCTACTGCAAAGATGAAGCCACACTCAGGTTGGAGGAACAACACCTTATATTCCGTCTGGGTAGCCTCCAACCTGATGGCATGAACATTGACTTCTCTAACTTCCGCTAATGCCCCACCTCCCCCTCGTACCCCATCCGCTATTTATTTATATACACACATTCTTTCTCTCTCTCTCCTTTTTCTCCCTCTGTCCCTCCGTCTATACCCCTTGCCCATCCTCTGGGCTTTTACCCCCCTTCCCCCTTTTCTTTCCCCCTAGGCCTCCTGTCCCGTGATCCTCTCATATCCCTTTTGCCAATCACCTGTCCAGCTCTTGGCTCCATCCCTCCCCCTCCTGTCTTCTCCTATCATTTTGGATCTCCCCCTCCTCCTCCCACTTTCAAATCTCTTACTAGCTCTTCCTTCAGTTAGTCCTGACGAAGGGTCTCGGCCTGAAACATCGACTGTCCCTCTTCCTAGAGATGCTGCCTGGCCTGCTGCGTTTACCAGCAACTTTGATGTGTGTTGCTTGAATTTCCAGCATATGCAGAATTCCTCGTGTTCACTGACACTGTAATAGCATTATGCTAACCACTCTGCTAACGTTTACTCCACCAACATCGCACTCTGTTTAAGGTAAGACATGGCTTCTTAAGACTGGTCTTCGGGAATTTCAGGAAATGATGAGAAGACTAGCAAATGTGACATAGTCAAGAAAACAAAAACAGAATGAGGAACTAAAGACTAGTTGTATCAAAGCTGGTTATCACAAAATAAAATGCTAGGTTCTGTTAACCAAGTGGTAACAGAGCATCATATCATTTGGCAAAGTCAGCATGCTTTTATAAATATCTACTGTGATTGACAAAGCTGAGATTTTGAATATGAAAGGTAAAATAGGATGAACCAGTGGATGTAACGTATGAATTTTTAAAAGGCATTTGATATTTTACTACATTGTATGTTACACAAAATAGGGTTAAATATTAGTACAGTGAGTTTATTTGTTAGTCTAAAGAAAACATTATCCCCCATTTATTAGACTCTTGAATGCAACTCTTGTACAATAAGATGAATACTTGAATTCATAATCTACCTCATAATGATCTTGCACTTTATCATTTACCTGCACTGCACTTTCTCTGTAACCTTTACACTTTATTCTGCGTTGTTATGATTTACCTTTTCTACCTCAATGCCTGCACTGTGTAATGATCTGATCTGTTTGAACAGCGTAGTCTCTAGGAGCTTGTATGTTCTTCCTGTGACCACATGTGTTTCCTCCAGGTGTAAAGTCACTGTCCAAAGACATACCAGGTAGTAGGTTAATTGGTCATTGTAAACTGTCCTGTGATTAGGCTAGGGTTTGATAGGTGGGTTGTTGGACGGCACAGCTTGTTGGGCCAGAAGAGCCTGTTAGGCAGGACAAGCTTTACACTGTATCTTGGTACGTGTGACAATAATAAACCAATACTAATACTAAGTAGGAATACATGGAGACACAAGACGCTGGAAATCTGGATCAGCAAACAAAGCACTGGAGGAACTCTGTGGTCAGACAGTATCTATGGAGAGAAATGGACAGTTGATGCTTCGAGTTAAGACCCTACCTGCCAGTCTTGACCCAAAATGTTAACTGTCCATTTCCCTTCATAGATATTGCTAGACCCACTGATTTCCTCTAATTCTTGGGTGCTAGTCTTGGAATAAATGGGTCATTTTTCGGCTCGGCAGTCTATACTAACGGGCTTTCACAAAGGTCAATGTCACTAACTTGGATGAGTCCAATCATCATGACATAACGTTTTCCATTGAATATTTATTGTGGTGACTCTTTATCTTGGTATCCTGATTCAAAGCATATTGATGTTCTAATCAAGCTGTTCCAAATTTTCAGGTAATTGAGGCAAAGAACACAGGGAAGCATGAGAGCAATGTGCACCTGAAAGCCCAGGTGGATCAGCTGACTGGGAGAAATGAGGAGCTTCGACAGGAACTCAGAGAGACTCGAAAGGAGGCTGGCATAGCAGGCAGTCAGCTGTCAAAAGCCAATGAAAGGGTTTGTACACCCCAAGTTAGTTTAGCATTCTTTTACTGCTGTGCATTTCCAAATAGGTTCAAGGAATTGTAATTCTAAAGGCTGATTATGCCGAGAGCTTCAGTGAATGTCAAGCCATAAGCATCATTGTAATTGCCTAAATATTCCAAGTGGGAATATTGTGGACTCGACAATCAGTACAGTATGAGATTGGCATTCACAAACAGTGCTGCTGTCATGCACGCTCAGGTGAAGATATCTTTTTTGTAGACGTCTGCTTGAAAATGAATCTCACAGGAGTGTATGGCAACATATACAGTACGTTTTTTGGTAATAAATTTACTTTGCCTTTGAAGATCCTCTGTGACCTTGCACTTTATTGTCCACCTGCACTGCACATTCTCTGTAACTGTAACACTTCATTCTGCATTCTGTTATTGTTTTACCTTGTTCTATCTCAGTACACTGTTGTAATGAATTTATCTATATGAATGGATACAAGTTTTTCAATGTACCTCAGTATATGTGACAAAAATAAACCAATCCATCAATTTATATTTTCTGAACCTGAAGGGACAAGGAAAGCCATCACCTCCAAGTTCCACTCCACGAGGAATACTGAGTCAGATAAACATTACCTATTCTACTAATGTCAGTGAATCAAAATCTAAGGGCTCCCTAGAGTATATACTGTAGTCTTTTCCCAGTGTGAGTTGAGAGGAGAAAAGTTTACAGATTTGTGAGGGGTGTTTTATTTTATTTTAGTACAGAGAATGGAAGGTGCCTGGAACGCTCTGGAAGCAGATACAATGGGAACATTTGTAAAGCATCTAAATAGGCACATGAACAAAGTTCGAAGTAAATTTATTAATGAAGTATGTATACCATATACAACTTTAAGATTCATTTTCATGCAGGCACCCACAGAAAGATTAAGAAATATCATAGAATCTATGAAAAACCATGTGTTACAATGATGTAGAGCAGAGTCCCTGAAAGTGAGCCTACAGGCTGTGGAGTCAGTTCAGTGGTGAGGTGAGTAAAGCCATTCGTGCTAGTCCAGGAGCCTGGTTCTTGCAGGGCAACAACTGTTCCCGATCCTGGTGGCGTGGGACCCAAGACTCCTGCACATCCCGCCCAATGGTAGTTGTGAGAAGAGAGTATGATGGGTCAAGCACAGCAAGACAGGGCAGGCTCAGCTGGTGGATCTTGGCAGGCATGAGGCAGTGGAACTGAACACCAGTTTGTTTTCCACTCTCAGGCCTCAGTGCTTTAATCTGGCAGGAGATTGAAGGATATGGGCTATGTGCGTGCAGATGGGATTAGTTTGAAATGGCATTATGATTTGCATAGACTAAGTGGGCCGAAGGGCCTGTTCCTGTGCTGCGTGTACCCGACAGCTTGATCACACTCCGAGCGATTTTTAAGCTTACCTCCACTTCTCAAGGAGGCTAATAAATTCTGATTGCTGGCAACACACAAAATGAGTTTTATGAGGAACTCCTGCTGAGAGGGTATTTGTTTTTTTTTTCCAGGTTGCACAACTGGAAAGTGAACTAATTCTGTTGCGTCAGTCAGGTGGATGCAGTGTTCAGTTCCAACCTCTCGCTTTACCAGATGGAATGGCAACCTCTAGTACTGATATCATTAATGTTCTTAATGAATATTTGGTACAACTTCTACAGGTATGCAGATTTTGCCTGCCAAACTTAATAGTAAGGTAATACCATTTTATAATGTGAGGTCATGAACATGGTGTTTATCAACAGTTAATTTAATAATGAACATCAAAAATCTGCATGAATGAAGCTGGCTGAGGTCACAACTTCCTTCAGCTTTTTCTGATCCTGTGCAGTCGCCCCTCCATACCAGACAGTGATGCAATCAGTTAGAATGTTCTCTACGGTACATCTAGAAATCTGCGAATGTCTTTGGTGTCATACCAAGTTTTCTTAAACTCCTGATGAAGTATAGCCACTGGTCTGCCATTACTGTAATTGTATCAATATGTTGGGCCCCAGGATTAATCTTAAGAGATTTTGATACCCATGAATTTGAAACTTCTTACCCTTTCCACTGATTCCTTGGTGTTACTAACGTTGAGTGCAAGGATGTTGTTACGACACCACTCAACCAGCTGATCTATCTCACTCTTGTACGCTGCCTCATCACCATCTGAAATTCTGCCAATAATAGTTGAATCTTTGGCAAATTTATAGATAGCGTATGAGTTTGATGTACATGTGACAAATAAAGCTAATCTCAAAAATAACATCTAATTAAGTTTCAAAGATTAAAAGCCATCAAGAGTAATGTTTGGTTACTGACCTCCAACTGTGCTGCTGCAGCTGACTAGAAGACTGATAACTGGTCCATCATCCTTTCTCGTTTTGTAGTTCTCCAGAGGTACTGGATGGGGACAGTGCCCAATGATTTCCATTGATAGTCTCAGTGCAGTTGTAAACAGGATCTGCCCTCTCCCAGATCACTTCATAATAAAATCATCAGAAAATATTATTTACATAACAATTATTTTACGTACAAAACTGTTCTCAGAAGATTGATTTTTTCCTCGTGGCTTAGGAAATCTCCAATAAAGAGGAAGAAGAAAAGAAACTGCGAGAAGCAGCTGAAGATCACAAACGCAAGTTTGCAGTAATTCGTCATCAGCAGGGTCTGCTGTACAAAGAATATCAAAGGTATCAAAATAGAATATGCATAGTCACAGAATGGACTCTCAATACAAAAATGTTCGAATGTTTTGTTATTTTAATTAAGACCTAGTTCTCAGAACTCAAGTATAATGCTAGATTGGAAATGAGGGTTTTTATTATAAAATTATGATAAAATATGTTGTTCGACTGTTCTATTTAAATTTCTATTCATTGACTTATTAAAGATAACAAGAGTGATTGTTATGTCCTTTATGTCTTTAATCATTGGGAGACACGAGACTGCAAATCCTGGAATTTGGAGCAATAAACTATCTGCTGGGGGAACTCAGCAGATCAAGCAGCGTAGGTGGAAAAAGAAATGGTATCTCATTCAGCGGGATGCTCTGCAGTTCATACCTCTGCGTGGTGGGTGATTACACTAAGAAGAGTGCACTTTCCTGCAGTTATTCCTGATTGCTCAGAGACACATTACTGATGTGGCAACGTCTGTCCTGGACCCGGCACAGCAATTCAATCACAAGGAAGGCGTGCCAGTGGCTCTGTTTTATTTAGGAGTTTCAGGAGATCTGGTATGTCACCAAAGTCACTTGCAAGTTTCTGTAAATGTACAGTGGAGAGGATGCTGACTGTTGCATCACAGCCTAGTACGGAAGCTCCAGTACTCAGGAGCACAAGAGGATGCAGAGGGCTGTAGACTCGGCCAGCTCCATCAGGGGCACAACCTTTCCCACTATTGAGGGCGTTTCAAGAGGGTGTGCTTCAAGAAGGCGACATTAATCACAAAGGACCTTCATCGTTCAGGCCATGCCCTCTTTTCATTTCTACAATCGGAGAAGGTACAGGAAGAATCAACAGTTCAGAACAGCTTCTCCCCTCTTGAATGGTCCATGTAGCTATAAACTTACCTCAATATTTGTATATTACTCCATTTATTTATTTTGTAATTTATAGTCCCTCATGGGAGGCTAATCCAGAAGATTAAGATCTGCCGTGAATTGGCTGTCTGGATTCAGAACTGGCTTGCACATAGAAGACAGGGTAGTGGTTGAAGGAATGTGTTCCAGCTGGAGGTCTGTAAAAAGTGGTGTTCCACAGTGACCTGTGCTGGGACCTCTGCTGTTTGTGATGTATGGAAATAACCTGGATGAAAATGTAGATAGGTGGGTCAGTAAGTTTGCGGATGATACCAAGATTGGTGGAGTTGTGAAGAGTGCAGAAGACTGGCAAAGAGTACAGTGAGATAGAGAGCAGTTGCAGATACGAACAGAGAAATGGCAAATGAGGTTTAGCCCTGATAAGTGAGGTGTTGCCCCTTGGCAGGACAAATGCAAGGAGACAGTACACTGTTAAGGGCAAGAACCTTAACAGTGTTGCTGAGCTGAGGGATCTTGGGATCCACATTCATAGCTCCTTGAAAGTGGCTACACAAGTTGATAAGGTGATCAAAAAGGCTTTCTTTTGCCTTAACCATTCTTTGGCAAACTGTGTGTTTAGGGTCATTGTCTTGCTGCATGACCCACTTTATTTTGAGCTTCAGTTCGCAGATGGATACCCTGACATTTTCCTGTAGAATTTACTGGTACAATTCAGAATTCACAGTTCCATCATTGATGGCAAACCATCCTGGTCCCAAGGCAGCAAAGCAAGCTCAAACTGTGACACTGCCATTACCATTTTTCACAGATGGGATAAGATTCCTTTGCTGGAATGCAGTGTTTGCTTTTTGCCAAACATAACACTTATCATTTAAGCCAAAAAGTTCTATTCTGGACTCATCCTCCCACAGAACATTCTAACAATAGCCTTCTGGCTTATCCACGTGGTCTTTAGCAAACTTTAGACGGGTAGCAATGTTCTTCTTGGAGAGTAGTGGCTTTCTCCTTGCAATCCTGTCATGCACACTATTGTTGTTCGGTGTTTGCCTGATGGTAGACTCATGAATACTGACACTAGCCAATGCAAGGGATGCCTTAGATGTTACTCTGGATTTTTTTTGTGACCTTCTGAAATATTACACGCCTTACACTCGTTGTGATTTTTGTTTGTCAACCACTCCTGGGCAGAGTAACAATGGTGTTGAATTTCCTCCATTTGTACACCATCTGCTTGACTGTGGATTGGTGGATCCCAAACTCTTTAGAATTTGTTTTGTACCCTTGTGAGCATCAACAAATTTTTTTCTGAGGTCCTCAGAAATCTCATTTGAATGGGGCATGGCACACTTCCAGAAACCTGTGTAGTGAAGATCAGACTCTGATAGCAAAAACCCAGATTTATGTTCTTTAGATAGGCAGGGCCTCCCACACTCACAACTGATTGTCATCCCATTGGTTGAAATACCTGACTCTAATGCCCCCTTTGAATGAATGTACTTTTTCCAACAAATACATGTAATATTAGATCATTTTTCTCAATAAATGAACAAGTATAATGTTTTTGTGTTATTCATTTAATTGGGTTCTCTATCTAGTTTTAGGACTTGCATGAGGATCTGATCACATTTTAGGTCATACATGCAGAATAGAGAAAATTCTAAAGGTTCACAAGCTTTCTAGCACCACTGTAGGTGGAGTGGGGGAATTAGTGTTTGGGTGTTTTTGATTTGCTTTTTAGCTGGTTTGGCACAACATTGTGGGCTGGATGGTCTATCCTGTGCTGAGCTCTTCAGTGTTCTATGTTTATGCCTTTTCACTGTACTGCAGTTCAAAACAATGAATTTCATATCATATAAGACACTAATTATATACAAAAAATGCTGAAGGAACTCAGCAGGTCAGAAAGAATCTATGGAGAGGAATAAAGAGCTGACATTTTGGGCAGAGACTTTTCATCATGGATTTCCAGCATCTGCAGAATCTCTTGTGCTTCAAGAGTGATAATAATCGTGATTCGAATTCAGGGTCCCAACCAAACATCGTCACTTCCTTTCCCAGTCCCCCAGATATAGCTACCCGCTCTTTGTTTTATTTGTTAATCATTACTTATCTAATCTCCCACCATGGCTGCAGGAGTCACGCCCTGGGAAACTAATCTTGATTCCTGTACTGGAACCCAGTGAGGTGACCCTCCGAAGAATGACTGAGCTATTGAGAAATTCTGGAACTTTGAAGCCAAATGAATTGTGAAGGCTTAGGAAAAGAATGTAGCAGGCAGTATTTGCTATTCAGGAACCAAAAGTGCTATAAAAGTTCATCCATCAATATAAAAATGTTCTGAAATAATTGCTGTTTTTATCTACAGTGAAAGAGAATCCTGGCAGAAGAACATGGAGAGAATTGAAGAGGAAAAGAAAAAGCTTGAGGATTTAAAGGAACAAGATCGTGTAAAAATTGAGGAATATAATGTAAGTGTTACTTAAGCCACTGAAAGCCATGTACAATTAATCAAAAGGATAATGAAATGTTGTTCTCTAGAGAGTTTGTAATATAAAGAAAAGTACAGGTTTCCCCCGCTATCCAAAAGTAGAGCGTTCCTATGAAACGGTTCGTAAGCCGAAATGTCGTAAAGCGAAGAAGCAATTACCATTTATTTATATGGGAAAATTTTGTGAGCGTTCGCAGACCCAAAAATAACCTACCAAATCATGCCAAATAACACATAAAACCTAGAATAACAGTAACATATAGTAAAAGCAGGAATGATATGATAAATACACAGCCTATATAAAATAGAAATACTTCTCCACAACGATTGCCTGCACAGATCTCTGTCGCGAAAATCTCACGCAAGCGCTGTTGGCATAAACGCGCTCTCCAGTAACCTTTAAACTATGAAGCTGCCAAATCTTCCAAATAACACATAAAAATACACAGCCTATATAAAGTAGAAATAATGTATGTACAGTGTAATATCACTTACGTGAATTGGGAAGACATCGAGCACACTGATGATGGTGTGTTAGACTGAGTCGCCGCAGGTTGGGATGGTGCAGTGGCCCCCACCCTCCAGGCCGCCGACTGATACAATGCCGCGGAGCACACAGGGGTACAGCGGTAGCCGGGAGGCATACAGCACATCTTTAAGAAAAAAGCGGAAATAAACATGCTAATTAATTAGGTGCTGCCCGGCACATAAATGTCGGCGCAGATCAGAGGCAATTGCTGATTGCATCGGCACTGATCTGAGCCGACAATTATGTGCCAGGCGGCACCTAATTAATTAGCATGTTTATTTCGGCTTTTTTCTTAAAGATCTGCTGTGTGCCTCCCGGCTACCGCTGCATTCTCCGCGAATCAGTACAGTATCTGTTCGGGGCCCAGGGGTTGGGGTGGTGGGATACGGGGGTGTCATCTCACCGTCTATCAGGGCAGGCAGCTCATCTTCTATGACTGCCCGCCTCTGTCGAAGGTCAAGGTTCGTCGTCTGCTGTGGCTGATGTGGAAGGCTTGCTTGACCACTGAGCCTCGAGCATTTTTATATCACACAGTTCTTTGTAAGGACTCAAACCGTCTTGCAAATATCCCCTGAACCTGCGTACCCTTTCAAAATTAAAGTCGTACTTTATCATTGCAGCGAAAATCTCACGCAGTTACTTCACGTTCAGTTCCTGGACGACTTCACTTTCGCTACTGCATTCGGTTTCGATTGTTATCCTTTCCTCTTCCAATTGCATCTGCTCTTCATCTATCAGTTCTTGGTCATGGGATGCCAAAACCTCTTCAACATCATCTTCGTCAGCTTCCACAAGCCAAACTCACTTTGTCCTTGCTTCGTTCACCACAATCGAAACGCTTAATTATGTCTAGTTTTATGCTAAGTGTAACACCCTTACGAGCTCTTTCAGGCTTTTCCGACACCTTAGAACTCATCTTACCAACGGCTGCTCAGTGCAACGTGTTTAAGCAATGCCGTTCCAAATCTGAGGGAGAGCGGCTGCTCGGGGTGCGCGCTGCCTTTCTTCGTAACAGTGAAAACACCTTCTGAAAGCAAAAACAGGGTACTAATGTAGGTCTTTCGTAACAGTGAGGTTTCGTAAAGCAAATGTTCAAAAAGCAAGGGACACCTGTAATAATGCCTTTGTACACAGCCCAGGTCACAATTCTGTTTTACATACTGAGCCTGGTCCTAAAAGCTTTAAATAAAACCTGGATTGCATTCCTTCATCTGTGGAGAGTTGTGCAGTGGGCCATTGAAGGTGTTTTAAATGATTGAAGAGATTGATGGGAAGTATAGAGAGAATGATAATTCTCTTTTTAGTTGGTGTAGACTGTTGTGGGAGACCCTAAACAACAAAGCACCAACTTAAATTTAGTGCTGGGCATTTGAATTACATCAGCAGACATATTTCCACACGAACCATAGTGAGAAACTGTAGATTTGGCATGTCATTAAAGACACTTGCAAATTTCTATAGATATATTGTAGAGAGCCTTATGATCAGTTGCATCACAGCCTGGTGTGGAGGCTCCAGTGCACAAGATCACAAGAGGCTGCAGAGGGTTGTACACAGGCCCTGAATGTCAGTGGCTCCAATAAAGTCTAGTTAATGTGTCCTTGTGTGACGGGACATTTGTTTTGTTGGAGGGGCCTCCATTGTGTAAAATATTGCCTGATCGAAGGCGTTGCCTTTACCCAGAACTTGATGGGGTGGTGAGGTACAAGGAAGAGATCACAAGCTGAGGCAAAGTGGAAGTGGATTGATACCTAGGGGGGATTAAGTAGGGTTATTGGAAAGGTGGGTACCAAAACATAGGGTTAATTTCTGGACAACACACACAAAATACTGGAGAAACTCAGAAGGTCAGGCAGCATCTATGGAAAAAAGTACAGTTGACGTTTTGGGCCGAAACCTTTCGGCAGGACTGGAGCAAAAAAGCTGAGGAGTAGATTTGAAAGCTGGAGGGAGGGGATCGAGAAATGCCAAGCGATAGGTGAAACTTGGAGAGAGAGGGATGAAGCGTAGAGTTAGGAAGTTGATTGCTGAAAGAGACCGAACGCCATGGAAGAAAGTGGCGGGGGAGGAGCACCAGAGGGAGGCGATGGGTGGGCAACGAGATAACATGAGAGAGGGAAAGGGGATGGGAAATAGTGATGGGGGTTGGGGGGAGTGGAGGCATTACTGGAAGTTAGAGAAATCAATGTTCATGCCATCAGGTCGGAGGCTACCCAAACGGAATATAAAGTGTTGTTCTTCCAGCCAAAGTGTGGCCTTATCCTAACAGTGGGGGGGTGGGGGGGGCATGGATGAATGTATCGGAATGGGAAGTGGAATTAAAAATTAAAATGGGTGGCCACTGGGGCATTAGACTGAGATAAGCAAGTAACGCATTTGGATAGGTGGGTGGTGTGAACTGTGCAGGTAATTGTAATTGGGAAGATGGGATAGTAGAAGACATGAGCTGGCCGGGTTAAGTGAACAGTGGCATAGGGATTCATGACCCTGGTGATGGGAGTTGCCATCTTGACGCAGCGGTGATTTAAAGATTTGCCCAACTATAGTGGTCTATGACTGTAAACACAGTAAAGGCTTGATACTGCAGAAATGACCCTCCTAAGTTAGATGTTTCACCACTGCATATTTAATGGAATTTAAATAAGCACTCTTTCCAGTTTAACGATATCTCCCTTATAACAAGGTGTGGGTGTAGAATGTGCATTGTGCAGTATTTGCAAACCTGAGGATGATGGCTGGGAGCCCAGTATGTGGAACCCCGGTAACCTTTCTATCCTGTTGTATGATATGTAACATATGCCCTAAAACTGGCAGAAACACCGAGTGCCTGAGTATCTGCTTTATCAGTTCTTGTCAGAGTCACCTTGTGTCCTATACCTAGCATCACTTTATGTACATACAATTAGTATATAAGCTGATCTTCTGTATTTATATTTATTGTGTTTTTTTATGCTGCTTCGGATCTGGAGTAATAATCATCTTGTTTTCCTTTACACTTCTGTACTGAAGAATGACAATAAACTATTTTGAATCTTTAATCTAGGCAATTTTTCTTAATGAAATGTTTCTGTTTGGATGACATAATTTGTATTGTTCAGGTTGTAACTGTTCCCCACTTTTGAATTAGCAACTACTGGAAACCCTTAAGATGGATCCTGATGAAATCAAGAAGAAAATAGGTGGAATTACCAGCAAATTAACTGTTCTGCGGGTGAATGAAAGCTCTTTGACTCGGCGCTACACGACACTGCTGGAAATGGAACAGCACCTGAGGAAAGAAAATAACAAGCTCAAGAATGAAATGATAGCTATGGAAGTAGCTATCTGTGAAAGAATTGGATACCTGCAGAGATTTAAGGCAAGTACCTATTCAGTCAAATGAAACCCGGTTTCTTGCATTTTTCTTCAACGTAGAATCACAGCATGAATAATTGACAAGCAGCATGCTTAGACATTCGGTTCTGCCATTCATACCTTCCAAGATTCTGTTCACCAATAAGTAGTTTTGTATGTTTGCTCACAGGATGCAATATATACTAGTATACCTTTGTCTATTTGGAATATAATGTTCTGATCAATTTGTGAAATAAACCAGATATTCATAGTTGAATGCTTTATGCTTTCTTAAAGTTGAAGCTAATCAAGAAGAGGTGAGACCTGAATATATATTTAGAGGCAGCATGGTCGTGTAGCAATTAGCATAATGATACTGCAGCACCAGTGACCCGGATTCAATACCCACCGCTGTTTGTAAGGAGTTTGCGTATTCTCAAAGGTGTGAGTTAGTAGGCTAATTGGTCACATGGGTGTAATTGGGTGGCACAGCCTCACTGAGCTGGAACGGTCTGTAACCGTGCCGGTAAAGTGCTCTCTGAATAAATTACTTTATTCAAAGGGAGTTGAGTTCCTCCTGTACCAAATAAAGTAGCCATTGAGGGTACATTCGTTGTCTGCTGCTGCAGCCATCCCTTCAAAGTTCGATGTGTTGTGCATTCTGAGATGCTCTTATGCACACCACTGTTGGTAACAAGTAGTTATTTGAGTTACTGTCACCTTCCTGTCAGTCTGAGCCAGTCTGGCCACTCTCCTCTGACCTCTCTCATTAATTAACAAGGCATTTTCACCCACAAAACAACTGCATGTTTTTTTGTTTCTCGCTCCATTCTCAGTAAACTCTGGAGACTATTGTGCCTGAAAATCCCGGATCAGCAGTTTCTTAGATAATCAAACCACCCCATCCAGCACCAATAATCATTCCACTGTCAAAGTCACTTAGATGATATTTCTTCCCCATTCTGATGTTTGGTGTGAACAACAACTGAACCTCTTGACTGTGTCTGCATGCTTTTATGCAGAGTTCCTGCCACATGATTGTCTAATTAGATATTTGTATTAACAAGCAAGTGTATGGGTATACTTAATAAAGTGGCCACTGAATGTATATTAGTATATCTTTGTCAATTTGGAACGTAACATTCTCATCATCTAGTGAAATAAACCAGAGTTGAATGCCTTATATTTTCTTAAAGTTGGAGCTAATCAAAAAACAGGTGATATCTGAAAATATAATTTTCTTTATTTCAAAGTGAGATGAGCACATAAATACAGCTATAATAAAACTTGGCAAATTCAACCTATCTTTCTGTAACATAGGAATATGACATGAAAACGATTGTGCTTGAAGGTGCTCCATCGTTCAGTTAGGTGACAGTATTTTTTAAAAAAATGTCATTGTAACCCCACCCCATGCCCATCTCCTGGTTACTGGATAATTTTAATTTATTTAAAGCAGATAATTGTCCTGGTTTAAGTGAAGAATTACTCCTTTTATGATTTGCTGTCATTGCATTTTATCTTTTTATCTCCAGTCAGCAAGATTATCTCCTGTATCATGTCTTAAACATTTAGGATGATTTAGAATATTTCGTAATGAGTATGGGGGCATTATGGTTAACATACTGAGCTAGTAGCCAGAACTCTGGACAGTTGATCCAACCACGAGTTTGAATCCCACCATATTAACTGGATGCAACATACATAAAAGTTGCAGGTGAACGCAGCAGGCCAGGCAGCATCTCCAGGAAGAGGTACAGTCGAAGTTTCGGGCCAAGACCCTTCGTCAGGACTAAGTGAAAGAAGAGCTAGTAAGAGATTTAAGAGGGGGAGGGGGAGATCCGAAATGATGGGAGAAGACAGGAAGGGGAGGGATGGAGCCAAGAGCTGGACAGTTGATTGGCAAAGGGGATATGAGAGGATCATGGGACAGGAGGCCCAGGGAGAAGGAAAAGGGGGAAGGAGGGGAAAAACCCAGAGGATGGGCAAGGGATATAGTGAGAGGGACAGAGGGAGAAAAAGGAGAGAGAGAAAAAGAATGTGTATGTATATAAATAAATAACGAATGGGGTACGAGGGGGAGGTGGGGCATTAGCGGAAGTTTGAGAAGTCAGTGTTCATCTCATCAGGTTGGAGGCTACCCAGACGGAATATAAGGTGTTGTTCCTCCAACCTGAGTGTGGCTTCATCTTTACAGTAGAGGAGGCCGTGGATAGACATTTCAGAATGGGAATGGGACGTGGAATTAAAATGTGTGGCCACTGGGAAATCCTGCTTTCTCTGGTGGACAGAGCATAGGTGTTCAGCGAAACGATCTCCCAGTCTGCGTTGAGTCCCGCCAATGCATAGAAAGCCACATCGGGAGCACTGGACGCAGTATATCACCCCAGCCGACTCACAGGTGAAGTGTCGCCTCACCTGGAAGGACTGTTTGGGGCCCTGAATGGTAGTGAGGGAGGAAGTGTAAGGGCATGTGTAGCACTTGTTCCGCTTACACGGATAAGTGCCAGGAGGGAGATCGGTGGTAAGGGCATAATTCAAGTAACTGAATAAATTTTGGATTTAAAAAAACATCCAGTTCTAATAACAATAAGCAGAAGACTACTGAATTTTCCCCACCAATTTGGTCCTGAAGCAAATGTAATCTGCTGTCCTTCCCCACCTGTATGACATTTAATTGACTTGGAACAAAAGAGAATGAAAGATAACTTGATAGATGTGTACAAGATGATAAGTGGCATGGATCAAATGGACAGGCAGACTTGTTCCCGGGGCAGAAACAGCCTGAGATTGGAGGAAGGTGTAAGACCATAAGCATAAGAGCTGAATTAGGCCATTTGGCCCATCGAGTCTGCTCCACCATTCAATCAAGGCTGATCCTTTTATCCCTTCCTCAGCTCCATGCCCTAGCCTTCTCCCTATAATCAAGAACCTATTAATCTCTGCCTCAAATATACCCAACTACCTGGCCTCCACAGTTGCCTGTGTTAACAAGTTCCACAAATGCACCACCCTCTGGCTGAAAGATTTCTCCGCATTTCTGTTTGTCCTAGACTCTCCCCCCCCCCCCCCCCACCATGGGAAGCATCCTTTCCACATCTACTCTGTCTAGGCCTTTCAACATTCTAAAGGTTTCAATGAAATCCACTCTCATCCTTCTAAATTCCAGCAAGTACAGACCCAGAGCTATCAAACATTCCTTGTATGATAACCCTTTCATTTCCAGAATCATCCCTGAACCCTCTCCAATGCCAGTATATCTTTTCTTAGATGAGGAGCTCAAAACTGGTCACAATTCTTAAGCTGACACCAAATCGGTGCCTTATAAAGCTTCAGCATCACATCCCTGCTCTTGTATTCTAGACCTCTTGAAATGAATGCTAACATTGCATTTGCCTTTCTCACCACTGACTCAACCTGTAAAGTAACATTTAGGGTGTTCTGCAGAAGAACTTCCAAGTCCCTTTGCATCTCAGATTTTTGGATTTACTCCCACTTTAGAAAATAATCTGCACATTTATTTCTACTACCAAAGTGCATGACCATGCATTTTCCAACATTGTATTTCATTTGCCACTTTCTTGCCCATTCGCCTAATCTAAGTCCTTTGGCAGCCTACCTGTTGCCTCAATACTACCTGCCCCTCCATCAATCTTTGTGTCATCTGCAGACTTGGTAACAAAGCCATCTATTGCATCATCTAAATTATTGATAATAACAGCATAAAAAGAAACGGTCCCAGCATCAACCCCTGCAGGAACACCACTAGTCACTGGCAACCAACTAGAAAAAGATCCTTTTATTCCCACTCCCTGTCTCCTACCAATCAGCCAATGCTTTAACCATGTTAGTAACTTTCCCGTAATACTATGGGCCCTTGACTTGGTAAGCAGCCTCATGTATGGCACCTTGTCAAAGGCCTTCTGAAAGTCCAAATATACAACATCCACTGCATCCCCTTTATCTAACCTACTTGTAATCTCCTCAAATATTAATTCCAACAGGTTCTTCAAGCAAGATATTCCCTTAAGGAAGCCATGCTGACTTTGTACTATCTTGTTCTGTGTCACCAAGTACTCCATAACCTCATCCTCAACTTTTGATCCACCATCTTTCCAACCACTGAGGTCAGGCTAACGGGTCTATAATTTCTTTTCTGCTACCTTCCTCCTTTCTTAAAGAGTGGAGTGACATTTGCAATTTTCCAGTCCTCTGGCACCATGCCAGAGTCCTATGATCTTTGAAAGATCATTAGTAATGCCTCTACAATCTCTACTGCTACCCCTTTCGGAACCCTAGGGTGCAGTTCATCTGGTCCGGGTGAATTGTGTACCCTTGGGCGTTTCAGCTTTTTGAGCACCTTCTCCTCGTAGGCGAAGCTGGACTCACTTCTCTTCCCTCACACCCTTCAACATCTGGCACACTGCTAATGTCTTTCGCAGTGAAGATGTCAGGTGGAGGTATTTTACGCAGAGAGTGGTAGCTGCATGGAATGTGTTACTAAGGGGTGTGATAGAGGTAGATATATTAGTGGCATTTAGGAGACACTTTGAGAGGCACATGCCTGAAAAGGTTTGATTGATTGATAGGTCAGCACAACATTCTGGGCTGAAGGGCCTGTACTGTTTTGTATTGTTCTATGTTCTTGGTCAGAGACAATTAGGATGGGATGAAAAACACGAGCGTCATCATCCTGTGAACAAATAATTAAATGTTGACAATCCAAATGAAAATGTCACTAGGGGTCTTTCATTAGCGCATTGACTACGTGCTAACTCAGTGTCACTTATATCAAACATGCAAATCATTAAGCTCCAAAAAAACTAAACTAAATTAAATGTAGCTAAAATAGTTTTAAGGAAAAGCTTTTGATAGTTTCCAATACACGTTTGCACCATTTGTGTTTAAATGTCATTCCCTATCCTGCGCTTACCATGGTTGCTTCAGTGGTGTCCTGTAGCCCAATTTTGTGTTTGAACACCAGATCCTCCTACCACTCACCCTATGGGCAAATTAAAGATTAAAGGTTAGATTTATTTGTCAAAAACACGCAAGTGCCGCCGTGCTTCCAGCAGGAACATAACATGCTCACAACTTACTAACCCTAACTAAACCATAAGTCTTTGGAATGTGGGAAGAAACTGGAGCACCCAGAGGAACCTCTACAATCATGGGGAGAATGGACAAACTCCTTACAGACAGAGGTTGGAATTGAACCCCTTTCGCTGTGCTGTAAAGTGTTGTGCTAACCACTATACTTCCGTGCTATACATTGGCCAGTTAACAATAATCAACACACCTTTCGGATACGGGAGAATACCGGAGCAACCGGGAAAATAATTGCAGTCCCAGGGAGAAAGTGCAAAATCCACACAGAGAGCACGAGAGGTCAGGAGTGAACCTGGTCACTGGATCTATGAGGCACCATTCATTATTAGTTTCTAACTGTATTAAGATATTGTTAATGCACTCATCTGTCTATTTTTAAATTGTATTATCAAATTGTAGTCAAAGTAAATTTATTATCTTCCTTATCTGTTTATTGTTTAATCTATTTACAGGAAATGGCTAGTTTTAAAATTGCTGCTTTGCAGAAAGCTTTGGATGAGAGTGTGCCCTTAGCTGATTTGGAGCGAGCTAACAAGCAGTATAATGAACTCACAGCTAAGTATAGGGATCTGTTGCAGAAAGATAACCTATTAGTCCAGAAAACTACGAATCTTGAGCATTTGGAGGTGAGCAAATAATAGTAATCTTTAATTTATTTTATTGTGTAGCCCCTCCTGGCCACCCTCAGGGTCGCTCGGCTCGCTGTCGTCTAGGGAAACAGCCTCGGCCCCGCCAAACTGGATAATTCATTTGTGTGGATGCTGTGTGAGGTACCCCACCCCGCCCAAATAACAGACAATACACCAGATGCAATTAAATGATTTACAGTTTATAGATATTACTGGAACTATATAATTAAAAGAGAATAAAATATAAAAGGAAAATAAAAGGCGCCACACTTATCAAAGTTCAATCGCTTCGTGCACAAAACTGTTGGAGCTCAAGGACCTTCTTCTTCACCCTGCGACCCCCTCGGACCACCTTCACCGGCCGCCTGGGGCCAACAACAGTGGTTGACCAGACGCTCCACACGAGTCCGTCTCCGTCTCCTCGCCGAACGTCCCGCTCGGGGTCCGACCCCGTTAGCGGACTCACAGCACCTGGTCCATCCTCTGTCTCGCTCTCCCGTCTTCTGCCCCAAAACCCCGCGCATACAGTATCTTCAAATACACCAAAACCATAACAACTATCCCAATTGGTTAATAGCACTCTCTTATCAGACTCTAAAGCAAAAACAAACTGTTAGCGCAAACTTTCTCAGTGTTTAACACAACAAAGCCGCATTCCCCAGATTAACATAACAAAGACGCCATTTTAATTAGCCTCCGCAGTAACATAAAAATCGAAACCCCCTTACACTCGTAACAAATGTGATTGTTTTCATCATTCTTTCTCTGGAGTAAAAGGGACCAGTGTGTGGTGAGACATAAACAAGAGAAAATCTGCAGATGCTGGAAATCCAAGCATTGCACACGAAATGCTGGAGGAACTCCGCAGGCCAGGCAGTATCTATGTGGGAAAAAGTACAGTCAACATTTCAGGCCATGACCCTTTGGCAGGACTGGAGAAAAGATAAGGAGAAGATTTAAAAGGTGGGTGGAGGGGAGAGAGAGAAACACAAGGTGATAAGTGAAACCTGAGGGGGGGAGGAATGAAGTAAAGAGCTGGGAAGTTGATTGGTGAAAGAGGTACAGGGCTGGAGAAGCGGGAGTCTGATAATCCAATCCTGCCAAAGGGTCTCGGCCCAAGACATCGACTGTACTTTTTTTTCCATTGATGCTGCCTTGCCTGCTGAGTTCCTCCAGCATTTTGTGTGTGGTGAGATATATAAGGGTTTGATGTTGATGCAGTTTTCAATATGGAAACCAGATTGTTCATTCCATCGAGTCTGTTCCACTATTGCATCATAGCTGATTTATTGTCCTTCTCAAACCCATTTTCCTGCCTTCTCCTTGTAACCTTTGATGCCATTCCTAATCAAGAATCTACCTATCTCCAGTTTAAATATACCCAATGGCTTGGCTTCCCTGGCCATCTGTGGCAATGAATTCCACAGATTCTCCACCTTCTGTGTTTGGAAAGGGCATCTTTTGCTTTTAAATTTGTAGGAATTTTTTTTTTATGAAAAGCAGATGATCGAGCGACTGCTTTGCTCAGGTTAATTTTATCTTTTGAGATAGATTTGTGTCTTTATTGCTTGGCTATTAAAGGGAAACCATTAAGTGTAGTTACAAGATAAAGTCCACAAATATTTAAAATCCAAAATAGAAGTAGAAAGTGTTAAATCAGTTCTGACAAAAAGGTCATTGACTCAAAACATAAATGCTGTTTCTCTTTGCCAATGCTGCCTGATCCGCTGCATACATTCAGCTTTCACTTGTTTTCTTATAACTTATTTATTGTGTTAATTTTTCGTGTTTTCAAAATTCAATGAAAATTTATTATCAAAGTACATATATGTCACCATATACTACTGAAATTTTGTTTATTTCAGACATTTATGGTAGATACAAAGAAACACAGTAGAATCAATGAAAAACTACACAGAAAGATGGGCAACCGATGTGCAATAGTAGTTTAACTGTTGAAATGCAAAAAATAAATAGATAGATAGATAGAAACTCTTATCTCTCATTTGACCCTATAAAGGCCCTTGCACGAAATTCTACTACTTGCGCTGCACTTTTTCCCTGTAACTGTAACACTATATTCTGCATTCTGTTCTCCCCTTTCGTACTTGGGTTTGGAATTGTCTGTCTGGATGGCACACACGCAAAAGCTCTTCACTGTATCTCAGTATATGTGACAATAATAAGTCAATTACCAATTAAATGATAAACAAGAGAGACTGCAGACACAAAAGCTGGAGGAACTCAGCAGGTCATGCAGCATCTATGGAAAGGAGTAAACATTTTATGTTTCTGGCTGAGACCCTTCATGAAGACTGGAAAGGGAGGAGTATTCTACAGTTGTAAACAAGCAGAGCGGCTGTCTTATAGCTCCAGAGACCAGAGTTCTATCCTTGCTTTTGGTTTCTGTGTGAAGTCTTCATGTACTCTCGGTGACATTGTGGATTTCCACCAGGTGAGATAAGATATTAGTTTACTCTGGATTTCCATCATTTGCAGAATCTAAATGCAAACAACAGGAATTCTGCAGATGCTGGAAATTCAAGCAACACACATCAAAGTTGCTGGTGAACGCAGCAGGCCAGGCAGCATCTGTAGGAAGAGGTGCAGTCGACGTTTCAGGCCGAGACCCTTCATCAGGACTAACTGAAGGAAGAGTGAGTAAGGGATTTGAAAGTTGGAGGGGGAGGGGGAGATCCAAAATGATAGGAGAAGACAGGAGGGGGAGGGATGGAGCCAAGAGCTAGACAGGTGATAGGCAAAAGGGGATGCGAGAGGATCATGGGACAGGAGGTCCGGGAAGAAAGACGGGGGGGGGAGGGGGGGGAGACCCAGAGGATGGGCAAGAGGTATATTCAGAGGGACAGAGGGAGAAAAAGGAGAGTGAGAGAAAGAATGTGTGCATAAAACTAAGTAACAGATGGGGTACGAGGGGGAGGTGGGGCCTTAGCGGAAGTTAGAGAAGTCGATGTTCATGCCATCAGGTTGGAGGCTACCCAGACACGGAATATAAGGTGTTTGCAGAATCTCTTGTGTTTATATACTGCAGATGCTGAAAATCCAGAGCGTCAGACATAAAGTGCTGGAGGAACTGAAATGGCCCAAAACATCAACTGTTTATTCCTCTCCATAGATGCTGCCTGATCTGTTGAGAACCTCCAAGATTTTGTGCATGTAACCAATTGAATGAAACGTTCTTTTTTGATTCCAGTCATGATCTTTAAGACATAGTTTAAGCACTCCAGGAGGTTAACAGGAACAGATGAGAGCTATAACTGGGTCTGGGAAGTAAAATAGAGGCATTTTGTAATCTATTGCCTTCTCTTTTCTTCAAGAGTGAAAATGCTGTGTTACATGAACAGATTAATGCCTTAAATAAAGAGCTAGAAATTACTAAGGAAAAGCTGCACGCACTGGAGCAAGCCTGGGAACAGATGGACAAACTAGGCAAGTGGCATGTGATTGTTACTGACCCAAAATACTTAAAATAATGAACTGTGTACCTGCGCTGTAAGTCTAATATTACTTCCTGTTTAATTCGATGGTTTCTGCTTTAATATTTTTCTGCATGACATTAATTATGATTTTTAGAAGTCATTCTTGGGATATGGACCAATGGACAGATTATATTTCACAAAATGCATTTGGTGGGTTTTCTTCTCAGAATGTGCAGTCCCTATGTTAAGAATGTTGCAGTGAAGTCCAGCTGAGGGGGCAGTGATTTTCTAAACATAATAACTTTAAGGTGTAACGGCACTAAAGTGTGATCATAGCTTCAAGGTGCAGAGGAAAAATTTAAATGAGATTTGACAAAATTCAAAGTAAATTTATTATGAAAGTACAGACATATCACCATATCCATCTCTTGCGGGCATTGACAGTAAATACAAAGAAACACAATATAATCAATGAAAAACTACATACAAAGATGGCCAAGCAACCAATGTGCAGAAGACAAACAATTGTGCTAATACTGTACAAAAAAAGAAAACACATAATAATAATATTAAATATTGAGAACGCAAACACGAGGAATTCTGCAGATGCTGGAAATTCAAGCAACACACATCAAAGTTGCTGGTGAACGCAGCAGGCCAGGCAGCATCTCTAGGAAGAGGTACAGTCAACGTTTCAGGCCGAGACCCTTCATCAGGTCTAACTGAAGGAATAGCTAGTAAGAGATTTGAAAGTGGGAGGGGGAGGGGGAGATCCAAAATGATAGGAGAAGACAGGAGGGGGAGAGATGGAGCCAAGAGCTGGACAGATGATTGGCAAAAGGGATTTGAGAGGATCGTGGGATAGGAGGCCCAGGGAGAAGGAAAGGGGGGGGAGCCCAGAGGATGGGCAAGGGGTATAGTCAGAGGGACAGAGGGAGAAAAAGGAGAGTGAGAGAAAGAATGTGTGTGTATATAAATAACGGATGGGATACGAGGGGGAGGTGGGGCATTAGTGGAAGTACTTCACCACACCACCTTGTTCCCATTCCAACCTTACTCCTTCCGAACACTCTGCTCTCCACTCCCTCTGCACTAATCCTAACCTTACTATTAAACCCGCCGATAAGGGGGGTGCTGTTGTAGTCTGGTGCACTGACCTCTACCTTGCCAAGGCACAGCGACAACTCGCGGATACCTCCTCTTATTTACCCCTCGATCGTGACCCCACTAAGGAGCACCAGGCCATTGTCTCCCACACCATCACCGACTTTATCTGCTCAGGGGATCTCCCATCCACTGCTACCAACCTTATAGTTCCCACACCTCGCACTTCCCGTTTCTACCTCCTACCCAAGATCCACAAACCTGCCTGTCCTGGCAGATTGTCTCAGCTTACTCCTGCCCCACCGAACTCATTTCTGCATACCTTGACACGGTTTTATCCCCCCTTGTTCAATCCCTTCCTACCTATGTTCGTGACACTTCTCACGCTCTTAAACTTTTCGATGATTTTAAGTTCCCTGGCCCCCACCGCTTTATTTTCACCATGGATGTCCAGTCCCTATATACTTCCATCCCCCATCAGGAAGGTCTCAAAGCTCTCCGCTTCTTTTTGTATTCCAGACCTAATCAGTTCCCCTCTACCACCACTCTGCTCCGTCTAGCGGAATTAGTCCTTACTCTTAATAATTTCCCCTTTGGCTCCTCCCACTTCCTCCAAACTAAAGGTGTAGCTATGGGCACCCGCGTGGGTCCGAGCTATGCCTGCCTTTTTGTTGGCTTTGTGGAACAATCTATGTTCCGTACCTATTCTGGTATCTGTCCCCCACTTTTTCTTCGCTACATCGACGACTGCATTGGCGCTGCTTCCTGCATGCATGCTGAGCTCGTTGACTTTATTAACTTTGCCTCCAACTTTCACCCTGCCCTCAAGTTTACCTGGTCCATTTCCGACACCTCCCTCCCCTTTCTAGATCTTTCTGTCCCTGTCTCTGGAGACAGCTTATCTACTGATGTCTACTATAAGCCTACTGACTCTCACAGCCATCTGGACTATTCCTCTTCTCACCCTGTCTCTTGCAAAAATGTCATCCCCGTATTGCAATTCCTCCGTCTCCGCCGCATCTGCTCTCAGGATGAGGCTTTTCTTTCCAGGACGAGGGAGATGTCCTCCTTTTTTTAAGAAAGGGGCTCCCCTTCCTCCACCATCAACTCTGCTCTCAAACGCATCTCCCCCATTTCACACACATCTGCTCTCACTCCATCCTCCCGCCACCCCACTAGGAATAGGGTTCCCCTTGTCCTCACCTACCACCCCACCAGCCTCCGGGTCCAACATATTATTCTCCGTAACTTCCGCCACCTCCAATGGGATCCCACCACTAAGCACATCTTTCCCTCCCCTGCCCCCCGCTTTCTGCAGGGATCGCTCCCTACGCGACTCCCTTGTCCATTCGTCCCCCCCATCCCTCCCCACTGATCTCCCTTCTGGCGCTTATCCTTGTAAGCAGAACAAGTGCTACACATGCCCTTACACTTCCTCCCTTACCACCATTCAGGGCCCCAGACAGTCCTTCCAGGTGAGGCAACACTTTACCTGTGAGTCGGCTGGGGTGATATACTGCGTCCAGTGCTCCCGATGTGGACTTCTATATATTGGTGAGACCCGACGCAGACTGGGAGATCATTTTGCTGAACACCTACGCTCTGTCCGCCAGAGAAAGCAGGATCTCCCAGTGGCCACACATTTTAATTCCACATCCCATTCCCATTCTGACATGTCTATCCACGGCCTCCTCTGCTGTAAAGATGAAGCCACACTCAGGTTGGAGGAACAACACCTTATATTCCATCTGGGTAGCCTCCAACCTGATGGCATGAACATTGACTTCTCTAACTTCCGCTAATGCCCCACCTCCCCCTTGTACCCCATCCGTTATTTATATACACACATTCTTTCTCTCACTCTCCTTTTTCTCTCTCTATCCCTCTGACTATACCCCTTGCCCATCCTCTGGGCTTTTTTCCCCCCCCTCCCCCTTTTCCTCCTCCCTGGGTCTCCTGTCCCACGATCCTCTCATATCCCTTTTGCCAATCACCTGTCCAGCTCTTGGCTCCATCCTTCCCCCTCCTGTCTTCTCCTATCATTTTGGATCTCTCCCTCCCCCTCCCACTTTCAAATCTCTTACTAGCTCTTCCTTCAGTTAGTCCTGACGAAGGGCCTCGGCCTGAAACGTCAACTGTACCTCTTCCTAGAAATGCTGCCTGGCCTGCTGCGTTCACCAGCAACTTTGTGTGTTGCTTAAATATTGAGAGCATGTGTTGTAGAGTCCTTGAAAGTAAGTCCATAGGTTGTGGATTCATTTCATTGTTGGGGTGAGTGAAGTTATCCACGCCATTCAGGAGTCTGATGGTTGAGGAGTAATAATTGTTCCTGAACGTTGTGGTCTGAGGCTCCTGTACCTCCTTCCTGGTGGCATCAGTGAGAAGAGGGCATGATCTGGATGATGGGGTGTTTGATGATGGGAAGTTTTTATACCCAGAATGGTAGGTGGCTGAAACGCAGTGCCAGTGGAAGTGGTGGAAGCAGATTTAATAGCAGTGTCTAAGAGGTATTTAGACAGGAATATGAACAGGTACAGAACTGAGAATAGGTTCAATTTGGCATCATCATCGGCATAGACACAGTGGGCCGAAGGGTGTTCTATGATAGGATGCATTTGACTTTTAAGGGAAGCTGTGGTGATGATTTTCTTGGAAAGTGTAATGTGGAAGGTGGCATCGATGTAACTTTGATTGGATTTTGCATCACAGCCGGTAAATTTCATGCAAACAAAACCAGTGGTTGATAGACTTGGGCATCTTACTCTGCAGTAGAGACATGAGTTAATAAAAAATATGTTGTCCTTGATCGTGAAGAGCTGCTGATACGTTCATAAGGGGTGGCATTAACACAGGCTGGAGATGTGCTTCAAATTTGACATTTGTTGATGGCACACTGTCTCTGACGTGCTCTTCTCGCCAAAACATTGACGATGGTTGAAAGCTCAAACCTGGTCTTATTGAGACCAGAGGTTCTCTGTGACCACTCTGCCATTGAATGTCAATATCCATGTCTGTGATTCAAAGATAAATATAATGACAAATTACTGTCAAGAAAACGCCAAGTGGGGCATCTAGTCTGTCGCATAAAATTGTGATAACCTGTGCACCCTGTCCTTCATTTTAACAGAAAGTTGTTTAATCTGTATGTACGGAACAACGTTCCCTCTAATTGTTTTTACAGCTGTGCAGACTAGCTATTGTTGTGAGCAGGAAATTTTTACATAGCTTGAAAACTGCAGCACTTTAAATTTTTTTTTTGTAATATGCATACCATGAATATTTAGAATGAGAACTGAAAAATCACGTACTTATTTATTGATGAGTATAATGAAATACAGTAAAACTAAGAAAACATTTCATATTTCGTAAACTTTTTCTCATCTGTCTTTATTCCAGCTGGGCAGCAACAACGTCTATGTGCGCAGAGCATTTCAGTTACTGCACGACTGTGCCCCTGTGCAGCTTAGGGAACAGTGTTAGTGAAAGACAATGAGTTTTTTTTAACCCTTTGTGTCTGTCCTGTCCAATCAGATTCCTCCTTTCATCACAGTCCATCACAAGTAAAGCTCTCCCCACCAATGAGCACATCAACATGGAGCACTGTTCCATCAAAGCCGCATTCATGATCAAGGAACCCCACCATCCAGGCCATGTTCTCTTCTCACTGCTGCCAAGAGGAGGAGGAAACCAGAGGTCCATGAGTCTGCCCTCATCAGGGGATCAGAGGTGGAGAGTCAGCCACTTTAAATTCTTTGGCATTATCTTTTAGTGGATCTGTCTTGGGTCCAGCATGTATCTGCTATTACAGAGAAGGCACAACATTGCCTCTACTTTCTTAGAAACTTGAGTAGCTTTAGCATGTCATTGAAAACTTTGACAAACTTCTGTACATGTGCAGTGCAGAGTATCCTGACTGGTTGCATCATGGCCTAGTATGGAAATACCAATGCCCTTGAATGGGGGGGGACGACGACTACAAAAAGTAGTGGATACAGCCCAGTCCATCACAGGTAAAGCCCTCCCCATCACTGAGAACATTTACAAGGAGCACTGTCGTAGGAAAGCAGCATACATCATCAGGGAACCCCACTATCCAGGCCGTGCTCTCAGGAAGGAGGTACAGGGGCCTCAAGACCCTCCCCGTTCAGGAACAATTATTACCTGTCAACCATCAGGCTCTTGAACCAGCGGGGATAACTTCGCTCACCCCAACAATGAACTGATTCCACAACCTAAATACTCACTTTTAAGGTCTCGACTACTCATATTCTTAATATGTATTATTTATTTATTTTTCTTTTCTTTTTATATTTGCACAGTTTGTTGTCTTTTGCACATTGGTTGTTTGTCCATCTCTGCTGTATGTGTTTTTTCATTGGTACTATTATGTTTCTTTCTATTTACTGTGAATGCCTGCAAGATGATGTATCTCAGGCTAGTATATATGACATATATGTACAGTTGAAGTCAGAAGTTTACATACGCCTTAGCCAAATACATTTAAACTCAGTTTTTCACAATTCCTGACATTTAATCCTAGAAAACATTCCTTGTCTTAGGTCAGTTAGGATCACTACTTTATTTCAAGAATGTGAAATGTCAGAATAATAGTAGAGAGAATGATTTATTTCAGCTTTTATTTCTTTCATCGCTTTCCCAGTGGGTCAGAAGTTTACATACGCCTTGTTAGTATTTGGTAGCATTGCCTTTAAATTGTTTAACTTGGGTCAAACGTTTTGGGTAGCCTTCCACAAGTATGTAAACTTCTGACCCACTGGGGAAAGTGATGAAAGAAATAAAAGCTGAAATAAATCATTCTACTATTATTCTGACATTTCACATTCTTAAAATAAAGTAGTGATCCTAACTCAGTGGTCCCCAACCTTTCTTGGATTGTGGACCGGTTTCATATTGATAATATTCTTGCGGACCGGCCGACCCGGGGTGGGGGGGGGGGCGGGGTAGGGTTGCCAACGGACAAGAGTAGCAGTCAAATACGTTGTGTTTACCCTGAGAAAGATTACCATGACCATGAAGCCTTGCGCGGGCACCAGTGCGCAGGCGTGTACGTGCCAATTTTTTTTTTCTACAAATCGTTTTTGGCGATTCTGTTCGGGAGTGGGGAGGGGGATTGTTAATCACGACCGGAATATAGGTGATAAGTGGCTAATACACTCAGCTTCGTTTCTAAAAGGGTTTATCTGACGAATTTAATATTAAACACACAGCGCATATTTTCCTCGCATGAATATAGTGATAAGTCAATTTTCAGGGGAGGACAGGGAAGCTTGAAGTAAGTGTTGATCGAACTTCCAGTAGAAGTGGTAGAGACAGGTTCGATATTATCATTTAAAGAAAAATTGGATAGGTATATGGACAGGAAAGGAATGGGCTGAGTTCAGGTCGGTGGGACTAGGTGAGAGTAGCGTTCGGCACGGACTAGAAGGGCCGAGATGGCCTGTTTGCATGCTGTAATTGTTATATGGTTAAAGTCAACAGCATCATAACATTTTAAGTAACGTTTGGATATTAAACACATATTTTCCCCGTATGAGCATACAAAATCATTGCAACACTCCAATATCGCTGAATCAGTGGGAGCCCTGGGCTTGTTTTCCTGTAACGAGACAGTCCTATCGAGGGGTGATGGGAGACAGCGATACTCGAAGGGGGTTCCTTATGTCCAGTCTATTCTGCAATTTAGTTTTCGTTGCATTCATTGCAGAGATATGTTGGAAATAAAAGCAATGTTTTCAGTGCTTTCATGGCTATCTCAGGATATTTAGCCTTGACTTTGATCCAGAATGCCGGCAGAGATGTTATGTCAAACATACTTTTCAGCCTGCCATCATTTGCAAGCTCGAAGAGTTGATCTCCTTCCCGCCCTGACATGGATGACGCACGGGTAATGACCTCGCGTGCATTCAAGCTCAACAGTGAGCATGACAGGGAATGAGGAAAGGTGCAACTGACTCATATTGCCAAATCATATCGTTTCCTCGCGGCCCGGTAGCACATACTTTGCGGCCCGGTGGTTGGAGACCACTGTCCTAACTGACCTAAGAAAGGGAATGTTTTCTAGGATTAAATGTCAGGAATTATGAAAAACTGAGTTTAAATGTATTTGGCTAAGGTGTATGTAAACTTCTGACTTCAACTGTACTTTGAAAGTAAAATTACTTTCAACTTTGAACAACTTCAGCTCTTCACCATTTCCACCTATCACCTGCCAGCTTGGTCTCCTTCCACATCCCCCACCTTTGAATTCTGGCTTCTTCCCGCTTCTTTTCCAGTTCTGATGAAGGGTTTTGGCCTGAAGCATCAACTGTCTATTCATTTCAAGCTTGAATTTCCAGTCACCTGATGCTGTCTGACCCAAGTACCTCCAGCATTCTGTGCACATTACTTGAGTATTTTGTTGGGGAAGATTAGAAAATTGCTTTTCAAGCTTCTTGGGTGATTGAAATTAATTTGAAAGACGAACAATAGTTATTATTCTGTAATTAAATGAGAAAAGTGTCACCTCCTCTTTGAAGCCAGTTAATATTTTGCCAGTCCCTGTTTCAACAGTGGCCTCAGGTCCTCCAAACATGGATAACCTAAAATATATGGAAGCATAGATTCTTGTGTGCATGTGTACATCAAGGCTTGAGGTAATATGGAGCCCAAATGTTCTAAGGAATTGAAATAACATTGGTTGTGCCAGTAGTATTTGATGCCACTGATGGTCAGATTGTAATTCTGATGAACTGGAACTTAAAAAGTAGTAGGGCTACAGTGTTGCTATGATCCATCATTTGCTCTTCTACATATTGTATGTTGGTATGTGTGTTCAGAAGAGATGTTGCTGTGGAATTTTTGTGTTTGGAAGCATTTTGTTACCATGTTTGTTTTTATTTTAGATGGTGCTACTGCCATGGATAAAGCATCTAAAGCAATTACCAACTCTGAAATTGTGTCAATCTCCAAAAAGATTACCATGTTGGAAATGAAGGAACTAAATGAGCGGCAAAGAGCAGAACATGCTCAGAGGATGTATGAGCATATACGGAGCACACTACAACAAGTCGAGGAGCGCAACTCAGAGCTGGAAACTAAATTCTCTGAGGTATGTGTGTGTGTGTGTGTGTGAGAGACACGCTCTACATACGCTGTAAGAAAAACGCTACCTTTTATATAACTCTTTCCAATAAATCAAGGGATTTAAAAATGAAATCTAGTTAAACAATGAAAACAGAACACACTTCAGAATGACATTGGTTTAGTTTCGGACTTCTATAAAGATATAAAGATTAGTTTTATTTTTTACATGTACTTCGAAACATATAGTGAAATGAATCGTTTCCATCAAATCAAATCAGCAAGGATCGTGCTGGGCAGCCTGCAAGTGTCGCCACACTTCTGGCGCTAACGTTAGCATGCATATAACTCACTGACCTATGTCTTTGGAATATGGGAGGAAACCAGAGCATCCAGAGGAATCCCGCACAGTCACGGGAGAATATACAAACTCCTTACATACAACGTGGGAATTGAACCCCAATCTTATAGCTGGCACTGTACTACGTGATCATACCTTTTTGTATTTTTGATAAAAGAAATGTAGTAAAGTATTACAACTAATATATATTTTTGTGCAGGTACTAGTGCCAGGCTTTGCTGAGGACACTCGTTTTTCTTCATTTTTTTAAAGTTGCTATTGAAGCATTTTAAAGCTAATCAAATGTTTACTAATTAGACTTAGAGTCATAGAGACCTGCAGCACAGAAACAGTCCATCTAGTCCATGCCAAACTATAGTTCATGCCTAGTCCCGCCGACCTGCACCCAGACCTCTCCTATCCATGTACCTATCTAAGCTTCTCTTAAATGTTGAAATCAACTCTGCATCCACCACTTCTGCTCCAGCTTGTTCTACGCTCTCACCACCCTCTGATGAAGTTCCCCTTAAATATTTCACCTTTCACTCTTAACCCAAGACCTCTAGTTCTAGTTTTGCAGTAGAAAAAGCCTACTTGCATTTACATAATCTATAACCCTCATAATTTCGTGTTCCTCTATTAAATCACATCTCATTATACCAGGCGTTCCCACCCTTTTTTTTTTATGTGATGGACGAATGCCATTAAGCATGGGGTCTGTTATCCCAGGTTGGGAACCCCTGCTCTGTGGAGTAAAGTCCTAACCTATTCAACCTTTCCTTATAACTCTGGCCCTCAAGTCCTGGCAACATTCTTGTAAATTTTTTCTGCACTCTTTCAGTTTTATTGATATCTTTCCTGTAGGTAGGTGATCAGAACTGCACACAATACTCCAAATTAGGCCTCACCAACGTCTTATACAACTTCAGCATAACATCCCAACTTCTGTACTCAGAACTTTGATTTATGAAGTCCAATGTGCTGAAAGCTTTCTTTACCAGCTTATCTACCTAGGAATTACATATGGACCTATCCTGCCCACACTTGAGGGTTTCCCTGTATTCTTAAGCTAGGCGGATAGATAAACTACAGTCTCAGCATAGTTGTAGTTTGAAGATTGTTCTATTGTTCGCCACGCGTTACTCAGCCCCTTGCATATTGTAAAAAGACGTTACTTCTCAGAGTTCTCACGAAAGGTAGATTGAAATATTGATTAAAATTCCTTCGATGTCTAACAAAGTGCTTCTAACTGGTGTATAAATGAAATGTACAAACAATATAAAATGGTCAACCTGATCATGAAAACTAATTGCTTAATGTGATAATAAGAAATCAACAACAGCTGTGAACTTGCAAGTAAGCAGAGAGCTCTATTAATTAGAAATAAAATAACCAAAGAAATCAGGAAGGACTTATCACTCCCTGCTTGGTATCTCTAAAAATTGCCACCAACTGAACTCAAGGCTTTCAAGAAAAAAAACATTAAGCATATTAGAGTCAATGGCCTTGATCCACTGAATAGCACGTTCAAATACAAAAGAATAATAAGACCACCAACTGGATTCGAAATACAGGAGTAAAATCCTATCCTTCAAGAGGAATCACTACCCATGGTTTATAACAGCTGTTGAAAATCCATGCCAAAAAATAGCCATAATGTAATGGCTTGGACAGGACTTCCTCTAAACTGAGGATTGTGTACCAAAGGCATTATACATTTGACAGCATTTCAGAAAATCACGTTTACAATAAACTGACAGAGGCAACTCAACATACTGGTTTAAAAAAAATGCAAATCACATCCCAACATCAAATCTATTATGATTGATTGTATCAAATATACAAAAGAGAATCCAAAACAAATCTAGACCCTGTACAACTTAAAATATTGTCTTTGTTTTTGCAGATTTGTAACCAAAGTTCACAATTCAATCATTTACTGACAGTCTGTTTTTCCATTTATACTGTTTGTTTTCTTCCTAAAGACATCATGTTGCGGATTGTGGGTGGTGAAGGTCCTGGCTTGACCTAAGCCATAGGGGGAACAGAGACCAATGCAGATATGTGAGCCCTTACAGTCGCTCTTTCGTGCAAATTATTTAGCAACATGTATGAGCCTTGCTGTATCATGTGACAGCGATCACCAACTTGAGAGCCTCTCAATGCATTTGGGGTCTAACCAGTTGCTGGAGATGTTAGTAGCATGGCATGTGACCTGTGGACAGATCTCAACATCTGATTCTGGGTCAATCAGATCAAATTGTAGAATAGTGACCTCTGTCTCAGCTGAGCTAAACAAGAACGCGAGTCCTGTTAACCATGTGCCGTGAGCTAGGTCGCTGGTTGACATTGGTCTTGTGGGATTCATCAGTAGGTTTGAATTTCGGCTGCTCTGGATTAGTTGATCTCACATATGTGCTGCACCTTGTTGTTCATATACACATAGAAGCCTCTGGATTCATTATGGATGCTTCCAAAGACAACCTTGGAATCAGAGTACAATGTCACTGCATCAAGTTGGTCATTGATTTCATCAGTGATCACACCTGCCACTTCTACCACTTGGATAGCAGCGCAGAGTTCGAGTTGTGGGGCAGTCACTTCAGAATATTTCTTGGGCATGCGTGTAAGTTAAGGAAAGCAGCTGCTTTGCTTGCTCACGGTTGTTTGAGCGGTGTTGTTGAGGGCTACAGAAGGGGAGCAGTGCCACCCAGCTGTTTGAGCTGTCTTGATGGAACCTGTTATCAATCACCCCCAGGAAAGTAAGGTCATCCATTGAAGGCCATGGTTTGTTGTCATTCTTTGTATGGACAAAGACAGATTCGCCCATGCTTGCTGTGTTGCTTGTCAAACCTCTTTGATGTGAGGTCAAGACGGGAGACATGGGAGGCTGTCAGGACTTTCCAAAGCTCTCCTTGACGTGGATGCTACTAAGGCAGGGAATCATGAGACTGCGGCACCCATTTTCAAGAATGCTAGTTCTGAAGGTGTTTACAGGTGAGGGTTTATGTGCACTCCCTAAGCAGATGTCTGCTACTATGACCCACCCAAGTGCTAACCTCTGTGCAAGGGGAGCATTTGGAGGCCCATTACTTTGCTCAAATACCTTGTGTACCTGTGTGATGTCTCTTCCTTGTGGGAGCAGCCTTTATGTTGAGTGACAGCATCTTGCTGGCTAAGGATTTGAGGTGAGGGTGGTAAGTCGCTGCTTCTGGAGTGGGGATTTCCTTCCTGTTGTCTGGAAGTTCGTCACAGTCAGTAAGCATGAGGAGAGCTAAACAAGTCCTTTCATCAACAGGTTCAACAATAAAGTCTCTTGCTCTTCACCCAACTGTCTGTACCACACCTGTACATGTCTTAAGTGTATAAGGTGAGGCGCCATTGGTTACGTTGAAGAAGTTGAAATGACATGATTTAGCTGGAGACTTATTGCTCCGATCATCCAAGATGATATACATCCTTATCCTCTTCTCACAGTGGCCTTCTGGCTAACAATTGACGAGGCAAATCTTTGAACATGACTTACTGATGGAGTTTTCCACACAGACCTCAGTATAAGGCAAGGTAACTAGAGAGGAAAACGATTCATCTCCCACCCCGCCATGCTGTAAGGAGGTACCTGTGTAGTTCTTTACAGGCCAGGGAGGTGGGCCAACATGAAGAGCTACAGTGTGTTTGTTGCTGTCATACTCAAAGCACTGGATGACAGCATGACAGTCCCTCACTTGGTGTGCTTTTTAAGGAAGGCCCGTCTCTCCTCTGGAGGTTTCTCCCTGAAGCCTTTACACTTCCAGAGAGGGTGTGGTTTCCGATGTAGAGGGCACTACTTGTTAGGATCTTCTGACACTTTAGAATCATCGTTTTGGACAGTGTTGTCCACTTCAGTTTTGTGCACTGTTACAGGGCCTCTAATAGGTTTTGCTGATTTAAGTGGTGTTGAACTAGAGGTGGTCATGATGAAGCTGGGGACTTTTCGCACCTTGGCTTCATCCCAGATGAAACTAGAAAAGGAGAAGGGTAGGAAGCTGACTCCATTTTTTAGTTTGTATCTGGTTCCCTGTAATATCCATTTCTCCTGTAGACTAAAGGGGAGTTTCTCCAAAATGGGACTAATTCCTCATGCAGTGTCAAGGTAAGACAAGTCGTCATCTTTGGCAGCCTCTCTGGCTGTCTCTGTTCTGTCTCATTTCCAATTGCAGGGTGTTATCCTGAGGAACAGGAGCCCGCACACCCCCTTTTTGAGTCTTGATTGACTAGTCTAAGCCTTCAGTGTCTACTGGTGGGAGGGTACAAACACAAGCAAACAGGTCTTGAACATACTTCTTAGTACTTTCAGCTGAATGATGTATTGAGTTTAATCTAACATCATCATTGTCAGCTACCTGCTCCATGCCCACCTCAAAGACTTTCTCCTTGGCTAAAGCTGCCTCTGCCTTTTTTTTCATACTGCAGGTGGATCTTCTCTACTTTTATATCAGTTACTCCTTTTGAAAATGATGCCCTGACTAACATCGCTTCAGCCCTTGAACAGGCTTCCTGTGCAGTTATGCTTGCCACAGATTCACTAGACTGTCCAGGTAATCTGGATGAACGTAATGAACACACTGACCTGGTTTCAAAGAATCAATATCTTGTGCACCGCAGATGGAATCACCTTTGAGAGTGTCTTTTTACCATTCTGCCCTCGTATGAGAGTTCTCCCGTTTTCTTAAGCCTAGCAGATAGATAAACTCTGGTCCTGGTGTAGTTGTAGTTTATTGTTCACTAATGCAAAAGCTAATTGCTTAACAATGTAATAATAAGTAATCGACTACAGCTGTGAACTTAAAAAGTAAGCCGTGAGATCTAGTAATGAGAAATAAAATAACAAACCAAATCAGGAAGACATAACAGGATCTATATTCCCAGTTGCTGTTTTGTTTCTGTGTGGAAAATAAATATAGCAATTGGTTAATTCTGGGATTGCTGCTATTTTTGTGTTACTAGTTGCATCACCATCTGGAGGGGCCACTGCTCAGTATTGGAAAAATCTGCAGAGGGATGTAAACTCAGCCAGCTCCATCATTGACACAAGCCTCCACACAATCTTGAAAAGGCAGTGCCTCAAGAAGGAAGCATTCATCGTTAAGGACCCCCACCACCCACAATATGTTTTCTTCACGTTACTGCCATGGGCGGGGGGGGGGGGGGGGAGGTGTACAGGAGCCTGAAGATACACACTCAATGTTTTAGAATAATTTCTTCCTCTCCACTGATAGATTTCTGAACAAACAATGAACCAACCTATGAACACTACCTCACAATTTTTTTTCTTTATTTGCACTATTAATTTAAAATTTTTACATTTTTAATTATAATTTATAGTATATCTTGTGTAGCATTGTACTGCTGCCACAATGCACCAAATTTCATGGCTCAAGTTAGTGGTAATAAAGATGATTCTGATTCTACTTATACCTAGGTGTGAAACAGCTGTAAATATTTTTAAGCCACACCAAAGCAGGATAAAGGTTGTTAATTTTTGCATTATTAAGATACTTGGGACAATCCTCATTTTTGTTACCCATAGCCTGAGTTGGTATTCTATGGTAGGGCAACTACTCTTGCAGAATTACATTTTGCAATTTTTTTTCTTGACACCCTGAACCTTTCTATTCAGACACCCTCTCCCCATATCCTTGCTCAAGTTGAAAAGGAAATCAGAGATCAGCCATTTGCAATGCTGTTCTTGAATCAAGGTCCAGAGGTTCAGTGAAAGACCTGGTTCTTTAAGTTCAGGCCACACTGAAGAGGCAACGTTTGCATTTACAGCAATGTAATCTCAGAATACAGTTAAAACTATACTAGGTCCCACTTGCCCTTTCAAGAGAACACAAGGGCTCTTATTTGGGTTAAAGGGGAGTTGTCACTTGTGCTCAGGCTGAAGCTTGTAACTAAGCCAGAGTCTAAAATGACTGCACCCAGCTCTGCATCCTTTCAATGTCTCATTGTAACCTACAAAAATATTTTCTTTCAAAATCTAAGCTCTTTTCCACTTTCTGTCTCTCTGTTTCCAGGTGACCAAGATAAACCTGGAAGTTCAGAAAGTTGAGCAGGATCTGCGGGATGAGTTGGCAAGCAGCGTGAGCAAAGCAGTGAGTGACATGGATAGAAGACGCATCACAGAGCTGGAGAAAAGTGAATCCGAATTAAAAATTGAAGTGTCCAAGTATGTTAACAATGCACAATCATGAACATGTCATTTTGATTCAAGGTGTATTTTGTTCATTAACACAAAAGATTCTGCAGATGCTGGAAATCCAGGGCAACACACAAAATACTGGAGTAACTCAGCTGGTCAGGCATCATCTATGGAAGGGACCCTTCATAAGCTCTCGGCCCAAAACATTGAATATTTATTCTTCATTGACACTGCCCGACCTGCTGAGTTCCTCTAGCATTTTGCTCTGTAGTGATTACTAATTCGTTTGTAACTTATTTTGTACCTTATCTCTTCTCATAACAACTGTATAGGCCTTTTAACTCCTCAAAACTGTTCCATGACTCTTAGATCATGGCTGCTTAACACCACATATTCTTCCTTTGATTTAATGCCTAAACTCTTGATCTCACTGTCATGGCCCTTGTACTTTATTTGTTTGCCTGCAGTGCCACTTCTCTGTAGCAGGAACATTATTTTCGGCATTCTGGTTTACTTTTTACTCCTTCACTGTATCTGTGTCTCTGTGACAATAATAAAACCCCACCAGTGTGTTTTATTTTTGATGATCTAATTGCATCCCAAAGTTCTGTTGATAAAGCATGAAAATTTACTCCTGCTATCCTACAAAGCTGCAAAGCCAGATACACCAAGGGGAATGCTCTGCCTAAAAAAGTGTTATGCTTGGATTCATCTTGTTTGTTAAGATTAGCTTTTGTCACATGTACATCAAAACTTGAAGTGAAATGTGTCGTACAACAAAGTTTGTGCTGGCCAGCCTGCAAGTGTAATGCATTGCACCCACACCCACACCATGCATTAAGCAGAAGGTTCTCAAATATGTTAAGAATCAATTTGTAAATACTGTGGAAGTGCAGAGTTTCTAGTATGGGCCACAGTATATATAAGTTAATGGAATTAATATCATTGACAAATGAAGCAGCTTAATGATACTTATTGGGCCTGAGTACAGCAATTGTACCCTTTTAATATATTATTTGCATTTTAGCATTAATAACTGCCGCTAGTTTTTAATTCAGGAAAATGTTCACGCTGACATACAGTGAACTTTTAGATGGGATAACCAAATGTTTGGTCAAAGAGGTGATACGCAAGGAGGTTGCTACTAAAGTTGTTGGGAATAAAAGGGTTAACAGATGAGGAGCGATTGATGGTTCTGGGCCTGTACTCACTGGAGTTTAGAAGAATGAGGAAGAATCTCATAGAAACCTATTGAATGTTGAAAGGTCTAGAGTGGACGTGGAGAGGATGTTTCCTGTAGTGGAGGAGTCTGGAACCAGAGGGCACAACCTCAAAATAAAAGGATGACCCTTTAGTACAGAGATGAGAAATTTCTTTTGCCAGAGGGTGGTGAATCTGTGAATTTGTTGCCACAGATGGCTGTGAAGGTCAAGTCACTGGGTATAATTAAAATTGGTTCTTCATTAGTAAGGGTGTCTAAGATTACAGGGAAAAGGTAAGAGAATGGGATTGAAAGTGGAGCTAAGTGACAATGTGACAATCAGTGGATGAAAGGAGAGGGCCATGCATAGAAGGTCAGAGTCAGAGAAATGGGATAAAATTTATTGGAGGAGAAACTGATTGAAAGACAAGGGTTTCCCTCTAGTTCCTTCTGACATTTTGACTTTGTATATGAAGGGCCTAAAGCATTATTGATGTAGCCCCCCTGGCCACCCTCAGGGTCGCTCGGCTCTAGGGATCTAGGCATCTAGGGATCCCTACCACCCATCCCACAATCTCTTTGACCCACAACATTAGGGAGGAGATACACGAGCATCAGGAATCGGTAACAGTTTCTTCCCTCAGGCTGTGAGGCAAATGAATGCCCTGCCACCACCAAGGTCTCATCACTAGGACAGCAAGCTGTTTTCTGTTTACCTGTGCTACACACTACATGTATTTTGAATTATATTTATTAACTTATTTGGGTCATATTTCATTTATGTGCTATGTGTGATATAGTATGTTTTGTGGGTGTATCGTGGTCTGGAAGAACACTGTTTCGTTTGGTTGTATATATGTGCACTCAGTTAATAAACTTGAACATTTCATTAATCTCAGTGTATATTCAGATAACTGTAACTGAGAGGTACAGCTTTTAAATTGCACTAAATAATATATTTTCTGTAATATATCAATTGCATTAATGGAATTGTCGTCTTCCTCAGGCTGAGGGATGTTTCTGATGTAGCCAAAATGCAGATTGCAGCTTTGGAAGCCCGTCAGCAGTCCAGGGAGAAAGAGGTCGAGGCCCTCAGAATGCAAGTGCTGGATTACCAGGTTTGGACACATTTTGCATTCAACTTTTTTGTTAAAAAAGCATCTAGTGAGTCATTAAGAAAAGCACAGTAAAAGGCTCTGTCTTCTATTAATATTTCATGTGGTTCCTGCAAATTTTCAGCAACAGAATCAGGTTTATTATCACTGACGTATGTTGTGACATTTTTTTTTGTTTTCCGGCAGCGGTACAGTGCAATACATAAAATGTACTATAAATTATAATAAGAAATATACAATCAGTGGCCACTTTATAATGTTCACCGGTTCATTAATGCAAATATCTAATCAGCCAATCATGTGACAGTAATTCAATGCATAAAAGCATGCAGACATGGTCAAACCTAGCAGAAGTCCCTCCTTTACCCTACCCCAAATTAAGCAGTAGGCTGTAAATTATTTTTAGCTGCTCAGTTAGCAAAGCTTTTCAAGAATATGTCACTTGTGCAAAAATATCTCAAATAAATACTGATCTTAGTTTTGCTTGCAAATACACTCAGTGGCCACTTTATTAGGTACACCTGTACACCTGTGTTAATGCAAATATCTAATCAGTTATTCATGTGGTAACAACTCCGTTCATAAAAGTATGTAGACATGCAAGAGGTTCATTTGTTGTTCAGACCAAATACCAGAGTGGGGAAGAACTATGATCTTAGTGACTTTGACCGTGACGTTGGTGCTTGATGGGGTGATTTGAGTATTCCTGCAGCTGCTGATCTCCTGGGATTTTCATGCACACAGGCTCTAGGGTTTACAGAGAATGTTGCAAAAAACACAAAACATCTATTGAGCAAAAGTTCTGTGGGTGAAAACGTCTTGTTTTCTATGAAGGTATGGTCAAAAAAGCAGAGGAATTCTTACAGGACTGCTTTGAATCAGTGGGGTGGATAATATTCAGTGATTCATCTGTGAATCTGAATGAATATGTTACAGTTGTAACCAACTTCATCAAAACCTAAGTGGATGTGTGTGTGTCTTTGAGAACATACTGGCCAAACCCAGACCAAAAACTGTGGATGAGCCAGGAGATTCATGGACTGCTGAGGGCTAGATCTGTGGCATTCAAAACCGGTGATCCAGAACTATACAAGTAGTCCAGCTATGACCTACGAAAGCCAATTTTAAAAGCGTGAAAACAATTCTCATCGAAGTTGGAGATGAAGGTGGATACACATCAGCTCTAGCAGGGTTTGCAGACCTTTAATTCTTACAGGGTGAAACCTAACATCATAATGGCTGTGATGCTCCACTCCCAGATTAGCTCAATGCCTTTTATGCATGCTTTGAAAGGGAGAATAAAACTATATTTGTGCAAATCCCTGTGGCTTCTGGTGACTGGTAATCTCTGCGTCAGAGGGCAATGTCAGAATATCTTTTAAGTGAGTAAACCCTTCAAAGTATCAGGCCCTGATAGCATACCTGGTAGGATACTGAACACTTCTACCATTTGGTTGGCACAGGTTTTCAAAGACAGCTTCAATCTAATTGCTGCAGTTGGAGGTTCCCACCTGCTTCAAAAGGGTGACAGTCATACTGGTGCCCAAGAAGAGCAGGTTAAATTGCCTCAGCGACTGTGGCCCAGTTGTACTCACATATGCAGTGATGAAGTGCTTTGAGTGGTTGGTTATGGCCAGAGTCAACTCTTGTCTAAGCAAGGGCCTGAACCCACTGCAATTTGCCTATCACCATAACAGGTCTGCAGCAGTGCTGTCTCAGTGGCTCTCCGCTCGGCCTTGAACCACCTGAACAATAGCAATACCTACGTCAGGCTACTGTTTGTTGATCACTGTTCATCACATAATACCCTCAGTACTAATCAAAAAGCTCCAAAACCTGGGCCGCTAGATCTCCATCTGTAACTGGATCCTTGACTTCCCCATTGGGAGTCCAGTAAGTGCAGATCAGAAATAACATCTCATCACTGGCAATTCAACACTGGTGCCCCTCTTGGATGCATGCTTAGCCCACTACTCTACTCTCTACATCAATGACTGTGGCTAGGCACAACTCAAACGCCATCTATAAATTTTTTGACATAGCTAATGTTGGCAGAATTTCAGATGGTGATGAGGCATACAGGAGTGAGATAGATAAATTGGTTGATTGATGTCACAACAATAATCTTACACTCGACATCAGTAAAACCAAGGAATTGATTATGGACTTCAGGAAGGGGAAGGAGAAGTTGAAGGAACACACTCCAGTCCTCATCGAGGGATCAGCAGTGGAAAGGGAGAGCAATTTCAAGTTCCTGGGTGTCAACGTATCTGAAGTGCTATCCTGGGCCCAACATACTGATGCAATTACAAAGAATATGTGACAGCAGTTATATTAGGAGTTTGAAGAGATTTGGTATGCCATCAATGACTCGCAAATTTCTACATGTGTAGTGTGGAGAGCATTCTAACTGGTTGCATTCACCGTCTGCTATGGAGGTGCCACTGCACAGAAAAAGCTGCAGAAAGTTGCAAACTCAGACAGCTTCTTCATGGGCAGTAGCCTCACCAGCATCGAGGAAATCTGCAAGACAATGCCTCAGAAAGGCAACATCCATCATTAAGAGGCCTCATCGCCAAGACATGCCATCTTCTCATTACTACCATCAAGCAGGAGGTACATCAGGTTTCTGAACGGACAGTAATTCCATGTACTCTACCTCAATATTTTTCTCTCTCTTTTTCACAACTTATTAAATTGAATTATGTAATATATTAAAATATTATATATTATATTGTTGAGACTGTGAACGAAGTCACCAGAGAGACACTGAAGCTGGTGGATATAGAAGTCTTTATTCAGCCAAACAAACAGGAATTATACTGGAGACAGTCTTGGAAGGAGAGGCCTCCCTGACCCAATATTACATGATATTTTTATATGCTAAAGATCAAAGCTAACAGCAAGATGATTCCATTGTTACAATGTATCCATAAGAAATAGGAGCAGGAGTAGGCTATCTGACGCATCAAACCTGCTCCGCCATTCAATAAGATCATGGCTGATCTGACCATGGACTCATCTCCACCTACCTGTCTTTTCCCCATAACCCTTGTTTTCCCCTACTATGCAAAATCTATCCAACCTTGTCTTAAATATATTTACTGAGGTAGCCTCCACTGCTTCCCTGGGCAGAGAATTCCAGAGATTCCCCACTCTCTGGGATAAGTAGTTCCTCCTCATCTCCATCCTAAATTTACTCCCCCGAATCTTGACGCTATGCCCCCTAGTTCTAGTCTCACCTACCGGTGGAAACAACTTTCATGCCGTATCTATCTTCTCGATCCCTTTCATAGTTTTGTATGTTTCTATAAGATCTCCTCTCATCTTCTGAATTCCAGTGAGTACAGTCCCAGGCGGCTTAATCTCTCCTCATAGTCTAACCCCCTCATCTCTGGAATCAACCTGGTGAACCTCCTCTGCACTGCCTCCAAAGCCAGTACATCCTTCTTTAAGTAAGGAAACCAAAACTGCACGAGTATTCCAGATGCGGCCTCACCAGTACCCTATACAGCTGCAACATAATCTCCCTGTTCTTGAATTCAATCCCCCTAACAATGAAGGCCAACATTCCATTTGCCTTCTTGGTAGCCTGCTGCACCTGCAAACCAACCTTTTGTGATTCATGCACAAGCACTCACACGTCCTTTCGCACAGCAACATGCTGCGAGATTTTTACCATTTAAATAATAATCTGCTGTTCCATTTTGCCTTCCAAAGTGGATGACCTCGCAATTACCAACATCGTACTCCATCTCCCAGACCCTTGCCCACTCACTTAACGTATGTCTCTCTGCTATATCCACAATGCTTCCTTTGAATTGCATGTAATTTTCAAGCACCCCCATCTTCACACCAACCATCCAGACACCCAAAAATGAATGTTAATCCCCACTGACTCTGGACTGCATTCATGCATCTTTCATGCATCTCAGGTCAGTGGAGTGTTTCTTTGTTTGCAGTTGACTCCAGACTGCACCTCCAAGAACACCATTGTTCTGGGTGCATTTTGAACTCTTATTTACAATCCACATTCAGGTCTGAGGACTGGTTGCTGTTGAAATTAATATTTTCTATATACCATAACTCCAGAATACACCTTAACAATACAGTAAAATAAATATTTTTATGTAATTTAGTGCTTTATTATTACTTACACTGTACTGCTGCCACAAAGCAACATATTTCAAGACATATACCAGCGATATTAAACCTGATTCCTACTCTTATTTTGTTTGTTGACTGTCTCTTTCCACTGCTAACAAATTCTAACATTAATTAACATCCTCACTTTAAAGGGCTCTACAGCTCATTTTCTTGATGTTATTTATTTATTATTTATTATTATTATTTGGTTTTTATTTGCAGTTTGTTGTCTTCTGCACATTAGTTATTCATCAGTCTTTGTGTACTTTTTCATTGATTCTATTGCACTTCTTTGTTCTACTGTGAGTGCTTGCAAGAAATAAATCTGAGAGTAGTATATGGTGACAAGTAAGTACTCTGATAATAAATTTACTTTGAACACCATTAGCCAGCTGGGCACAAAATAAAAATGTCAGGACCACCATGACCACTTATTGAACCACTTGCTGTATCCATCTTTATTTTCAGGCACAGTCTGATGAGAAAGCTCTCATTGCGACACTGCACCAACACATTGTTGCGCTGCAGGTGAGTGAGACCGCTGCCGTCAGCAAGCTGGAGGCCTTTGCGAGCAAGCTGCAGAAAATGGAAGCCTGCAACCTGCGGCTGACGCAGAAACTGGACGAACGGGAGCAAGCCCTCTACTACGCACGGATGGAAGGCAGAAACAAGGCCATGCATCTGCGGCAGACCATCCAGTCCCTGCGCAGGCAGTTCAGCGGAGCCTTGCCTCTTGCACAGCAGGAGAAGTTCTCAAGGACTATGTTACAGTTGCAGAGTGATAAACTGAAGATCATGCAGGATGTTAAACTTGCCCAGGAGGAAAGGGCAGCAGCAGAGGACAAGGCACTAGAATTGGAACTGAAGTTGAAGGGACTGGAGGAATTGATTGGAACACTAAAGGATGCAAAGGGAGCACAAAAGGTTGGAAGGTTTTAATGTATGAATAACCTGGTTAGCAAATTGATGATTTTGATTTCTTCGTCATAGAGTACAACTGGTCAGAAACTGGCCCTTTGGCTCAGTTAGTCCTTGCCAAACTAGTAGTCTGCTTAGTCACATCGACCTACACCTAGACCACAGTCTTCCGTAACCTTCCATCCATGTACTTATCCAAACTTCTCTTAAATGTTAAAATCCAATCCGCACCTACCACTTCTGCTGGTACCCTGTTCCATGCTCTCACCACCAAGTGAAGAAGATCACCCTCCTGTTCCCTTAAACATTTCACCTTTCACCCTAAACCCATGATCTCTAGTTCTCATCTCACCCAACCTTAGTGGAAAAAGTTTGCTTGCATTTACCCTATCTATAACCCCCATAGTTTTGTATATCTCTATCAAAATCTCCCCTCAATCTTCTATGTTCTAGGGCAGGGGTCCCCAACCATTTTTGCATTGCGGACTGGTTTAATATTGATGATATTCTTGCGGACGGCCGACGGGGGGGGGTGGGGGGGTGGGGGGGGGTGTTCAAGTTCAACAGTGCACGGTAGGGAATGAGGAAAGGTGTAGCTGACCCATATTGTTTCATATTGCCAAATCATATCATTTCCTTGCACATCTTTGCGGTACTGGTCCGCAGCCTGGTGGTTGGGGACCACTGTTCTAGGGAATCAAATCATAACCTATTCAATCTTTCCCATTAACTCAGGTTCTCAAGTCATGTCAACATCCTTGTAAATTTTCTCTGCAATCTTTCAATCTTATTGATATCTTTGCTATACATACATGACCAGAACTGCACACAATACTCCAAATATGCCTCTCCAAAGTCTTATAAAACTTGAACATAATATCTCAATTCCTGTACTCAGTACTTTGATTCATGAAGGGCAATGTTCCAAAAGCTCTCTTTATAATCCTGTGACATCACTTTCAAGGAATTATGAATCTATATTCCCAGATCCTTCTGTTCTACACACTTCTCATTGCCCTACCGTTCACTGTGTAAGTCCTACCCTGGTTTGTTCACCCAAGGTGCAACACCTCACACTTACCTTATTAAATTCCATCTGCCACTTTAATATTTATAATGAACAGTTGACCTCTTATTTCATTGCTGTTAGCAGCACAGTTTATGTTGAAATGTGATCAGAGGTAATCCCAGCATTGATAGGAAAATGCTAGTTAAAAAAATTTGAACATAGAAAGCAATGTCTGCATTGCAACAGCTTGTGATTTGGAGACAATGCGTCTAATTGGCATGGTTCACCCAGTGTTCTGTATCAAACACTTTTCAAGTTGATCCAGTGGATTGTGGCCATTGAAATGCAGACCCATAACTACAACTACAACTTTTATTTACTTTCTCTAAATAAAAGAGAGATTTATTTTTCCCCTGGGAAATGGAGGATGATTCATAACAAGCTTATAGTGGACGTGGGGTCAATTTCAACATTTAAGAGACATTTGGATAGGTTCATGATGAAGGAGGTATGGAGGGCTATGATCCGGGTGCAGGTCGATTGGATTAGGCAGATTAGTGGTTTGCCACAGGCTAGATGGGCTGAAGGACCTGTGTTCTGTGCTGTGACTCTCTGACTATGATACTATGACGGTGGGACTAGGTGAGAGTAAGTGTTCGGCATGGACGAGAAGGGCCGAGATGGCCTGTTTCCGTGCTGTAATTTTAATATGGTTAATATGGTTATAATAATAAGCATTATAACTCAGTTACTAACAGCAGTCTAATATTAAGATACTGTACAGAGAAGGGAATTACCAATCACTACTAAAATGAGTGCTCACTCATGCAGCCTTCATTATATGATTTGTTTTTACTTTTTTTTTGTTTAGAAAAACAGTACAGTAACACACTTTCTAGCTCAACAAGCTCAAGCCCCCCCCCAGATACTCCCATGTGACCAATTAACCTACTAAACCTTGTGTCTTTGGAATGTGGGAGGAAACCGGAGCACCTGGAGGAAAGCCGCATGGTCGTGGGGAGAACTTGCAAACTCACAGACAGCAGCAGGAATTAGTGCTGGGTCACTTGGGTTTTAGTAGCTTCTGCTAATATTTTCTTCCATAATATTAATGCATTGGTGTCAGGCAAAGTATAGATTTGGATAAAGCAAAGTTGCAGTACAAGGAATAATTTTAACACCATACATTCTATATTTTTGTTCTGCATCCTATAACTTTGTAGATTTACACATAGATGAAATAGTTGCAGCAACTTGGATAACAATGACATTGCTTCTCTACATAATAGTGATGGGCGGTATTGAACAAAGGCACCATGGTAGGTGGGTAACAAAGTGACAGTGGACAAAAGCATCATATTTGAAGGATGATCTTTACCTCTGAAAAAGGCAATTAAAATCCTGTTGAATAAAAGTTAATATAAGATGGCAGAAAACAGTGTAAGCTTATTTATGGTTGTTAGTATACTCAATATTCTAAAGCTGGATTTAAAAATTGGCCCCCATCAAGGAGGTCCCTATACACTCCTATCCCTCATCAAAAAGCCCTCTATATGCTTCTATTTCCCATCAAGAAGGATTAAAACTCTCCAACAAAAGATTCAACCACTACATTCCTCCATCTGACAGAACTCGTCCTCACCTTCAACAATTTCTCTTTAACTCCTCCCACTTTCCCCAATCACCAGGGGTAGCCATAGGCACCCACATGGTCCCTAGCCATGCCTGCCTGTTTGAATGCATCCTAACTCTTCCTGAACTACATTGACAACTGCATTGGTGCTGCTTCATGCACTCATGCAGAGCTTTATCAGTTTCATCAACTTTGCCTTCGACTTCCACCCTGCCTTTAAATTCACTTAGTCTATTTCTGACACCTCTCTTCCCTTTCTCTGTCTCTCTCTATCTCCATCTCTGGAGATAAACTCTCTACTGACATCTTTTATAAACCTTTCTCCACTATTGATACTGCCCTTAACGACATCTCCTCCATCTCCTGGATATCCGTGCTCACCCCATCGTCCTGCTGCCTTAACAGTGGTAGAGTTCTCTTGTCCTCAGCTACCACCCCAAGAGCCTCTGCATCTAACGCATCAGTCTCCGCAACTTCTGCCATCTTCAACAGAATCTTTAGCTCCCTCCCCACTCTCCGCTTCTTATAGGGATCGCTCCCTCCATGATTCCCTAGTCCATTTGTCGTTCCCCACTAATGCCCCACCTGACAAACAAGCAAACAATGTCACAACAAACAAGAGAAATGCTCTACTTGCCCATTTACCTCCTCTCTTACCTCCATTCAGTGCCCCAAACAGTCCTTCCAGGTAAGGCAACACCTTAGCTGGAACCTGTAACCAGACCTTGTCTCACTTCACCTGAAACCAGACCTATGAATCTGTTAGGGTCGTCTGTAGTATCTGGTGCTCCCAATGCGGCTTTCTCTACATTGGTGAGACCCGATGTAAATTGGGGGCCGCTTTGTTGAGCACCTCCAATCCATCTGCCCAAAGCAAAATTACCAAGTGGCCCCATTCCCATTCCGACATGTCGGTCCATGACCCCCCCCCCCTCTTTTGCCACAATGGGGCCACTCTCAGGGTGGAGGAGCAGCACTTCATGTCGACTCCAACCCGATGACATGAACATCGATTTCTCCTTCTGGTAGATTTTTCCCTCCCAGTTCTCTTTTCTTCTATTCCCTACTCTGCTTTCTTACCTTTCCTCATCTTCCTGTCCCTTCCTCATGATGGCCATCATTCTTCCCTTTCTCCCATGGTCCACACTCTCCTATCAGATTTCTTCTTGTTCAGCCCTTTACCTTTCCCACCCACTTAGCTTCACCCATCACCTTCTAGCTTGTCCTCCTTCCACTCCCCCGTCTTTTTATTGTGGTGTCTTCCTCTTTACTTTCCAGTCCCGATGAAGGGTCTTTGCCCAAAACATCAATTGTTAATTCATTTCCATAGATGCTGCCTGACCTGCTGAGTTCCTCCAGCATTTTGTGTGTGTCACTCTTAAAAATTGGCTATTTATAGGCATGCCATTTCTGGTGATCTTTTCTAATTATTGGTTTTGTATTTAATTTTAATCTTGGAATTTATTCACTTTTTTTTAGGTAACGGAATGGCACAGTAAGATTGAAGAACTCCGTCTCCAAGACCTCAGAATGAATAGGTGTCTAAATAAGCAAAAGGAAGAAATAAAATACTTAACTAATATAATATCTGAGCAGGAGCACACCATCAATGATCTGGAGGAAGAGACAGTTCAGCAAAACAAGGTGAGTAGATCAGTCTTTAACAATTGTGGGAATTCAGAGATAGAAGAAAGAACAAGCTCCATCCTAATAGTTGTATGATATAAAGATAATTGTCTAGTTAATGAATCATTAAAATCAACCTATTTAAGTTATTCTACAATGAACTGATGCATTATCCAAGTATATCAAGTGATGGAGAGTTTTTAGGACTCTTTGATTCAATGTCAATTTGAGATTGACTTCGAGTTATGACTGACTGATTGACTGAGGAACATAGAGCATTACAGCACAGTACAGGCCCATCAGCCCACAATGTTGTGCTGACCTTTTAACTAACTTCAATATGAATCTAACCCTTCCCTTCCACATAGCCCTCCATTTTTTTCTATCATCCATGTGCCCATCTAAGAGTTTCTTAAGTTCTCCGGCTGTATCTGCCTCTACCCCAACCTGTAGCAGGGCGTTCTGCGCACCCAGCACTCTGTAAAGAAGTTACCTCTGACATCTCCCCTATACTTTACTCCAATCATCTTTAAAATTATATCCCCTTGTATTAGCCATTTCCACCTTAAGAAAAGTCTCTGGCATTCCATTCTATTCCTCTTATCATCTTGTAGACCTCTATCAAATCACCTCTCATCCTTCTTCATCCCTAAGAGAAAAACCCTAGCTCACTCAACCTATCTTCTTAAGACATGCCCTTTAGTCCTGGGAGCATCCTGATAAATCTCCTCTGCACCGTCTCTAAAGCTTTCACATCTTTCCTAAAAAGACTCGATCAGAACTGAACACAATATTCTAAGTTTGGTGTTATCACATTTTATAGAGCTCCATATTACCCCTCGGCTCTGAAACTCAATCCCCTGACTAATGATACCATACACCTTATAAATAACCCTATCAACTTGCATGGCAGCTTTAAGGAATCTATGGACATGGACCCCAAGACCCTCTGTTCCTCCACACTGCCAAGAACCCTATATTCTGCCTTCAAATTCGTCCTTCCAAAATGAATCACTTCACACTTTTTGGGGCTGAACTCCATCTGCCATTTCTCATATAATTGCTCATATAATAACTTATTCAAAAAACTTCTGTCTAATTTTATTTGACTGAATCAGTATTTTCACCTTCATCATCTCCCTTGGAAGTTTGTTCCATAGATTGATAAGTCAGTTTATATAACTTGCTATTCTCCCCACAGTTCCATGAAGAGCGCTTGCTGGCATGGGATCACAGAGAGTTGGAATTACAGCGTCAGCTGGATATGTACGAGCATCAAAGTAATGAAGTATTGAAAGCAGCTCTGAAGGTGAATCTTAGTCTTATGAACAATGTATGCAACTCTTATGATAAGTAAAAAATCATAATGATGCTTTCAAATAATCCTGTCAGCTTAAATGAGGGGATTCAACATTTTAAAGTACCTTGTACTTGTGTTAGGCAGAATGAATCAAAAATTCTTACAGGCATTATTCCTGGCTTCTGAACCTTTTGAAAGAATCCACGATTTACAATTGTTTAATGTCATTTCCAGTACACAGATGTAAAGGAGAACAAAGTACTGGTAATTGTTACTCCAGATCTGTTGCAGCACAAAAAAATGCAATAAAATAAAGAACACAAAAATAAAAAGTAACACAATAAATATAAATATATAAGATAGCTTGTATACATAGATTCATTGAAAGAGTTATCAACTTGTAACATTCATTTTTTCCTTCAGCCCTGCAAGTGTTTTATTTGATGTCTGAATCCCTTTAGGAAATTAAAGCTGAAAGTACTTAAGTACTTGCACCTTTGTTTCAAGTAGTTCTTTATAGATCACAGGTAAAGAAATTCTCCACATCCCTTAATGCTGCAATATCTCCACATGTTGAACTTGGGCTCTTAATTGATAAGTAACAATTGCTCCACAAGTATGAGTTAGTGTCTATCTCCAGTAAGAGAGGGTCTGTGGGTCTGTCCTTCCTTCAGCATAATTACCATTGGCTTGTTCCCATACCATCAATATTTTAGGTGGAAAAATGGCAGGTCACTACTACTGAGATCAAGCAAAAACTGTTGAGGCTAATTGAGCAGGTCAAAAACCTAGTATCCCATGGCAATTGATTTTCCAGAATTCTTGAGTTCCTTACCAAATGGCAGATTCACCACAGGGACAGGAGCAGTTCAAAGGTAGATCTCCCTACAATTTTTTCAAGAGAAATTAGGACCAAACAATAAAAGCTGACATGTTAGAACATAGAACATAGGTTATTACAGCACAGGAACAGACCCTTTGACCTACAATGTTGTGCCAAACTAATTAAAATAATAATTAAATGCCCAACTAAACTAATCACTTCTGCCTGCACAAAGTCAATGCCCCTCCATTTCGTGCACATTCATGTGCCAGTCTGATAGCCTCATGAACGTCCTTATCATATTTGCCTCCATCACCGTCCCAGGCATCCGCCACTCAAGAGGGAAAAAAAACAAGTTTGCCCAACCTCTCCTTGTAGCTCATACCTCTAACCTAGGCAGCATCATAACAAATCTGTTCTGCACCTTCTCCAAAGCCTTGACATCCTCCCATAATGGAGCAACCAGAACTGCTAACCACATCCCACATATTGTTTTCAAGTTTATTTTGCCAGTTTGCATAAACCTGTGAGCAGCAGTAAACAAGACTGCTGCAAATGATACCAAAATCTCCTATTTCTTTGGAATCCTGCAAAATTTATAATGCAGATGGCATTGGCCAATCTCTGCTCAGCTCCAAGAGAGTTAGCATTGTCTTTCTTTTGTTTAAAAATATTTGATAGATTGAACTGAATAAGAACTCTGCTTTTTGTGTTACTGGAAAAACATTTTCTGATGATGATCATTCTTTCTTTGGTAGATACTAAAGTGGTAAAATGTGACTGTAATATTTAACAGTTTTACAGTTTTACTGTAATAATATATGCTTAATTTCCTACAGTTTGAGGAAGCTACTGGTTCCATCCCAGACCCCAACAAGCCACTGCCAGAGCAGCTAAATGTGGCTTTACAAAAAATCAGAGAGCACGTACACACAATTCTACAAACCCAAGCAACTTGCAGGACTCTAGAAGAGGTAAAGGAAAGGCTTCAAGTTGAGAGTTTAATTTGTTAAAAATCTCGATAAAGCATACAACATCTTTTTATAAGCCACACAAAATGTTGCAGTTCTTCTAACATTTTGTGTGTGTTGCTTAAGATTTCCAGCATCTGCAGAATCTCTTGTATTTTTATAAAACCAGTTGGTTGCAACTATAGCATGAAGTAAATTAGAATAATTATGTGCTATGTTGTGGAGTGATAAGATGTGCCTTTGTATTTGCAGTTCCACACAGTAAAAACTGTACAAAAAAGGGAGGACATTGCAAGAGAGGATGCATGGTAAGCTAGAATAAGAAATACATTAAGGTCAGGATAAGGAGTTTACGAAGGTAACAATAAACACTAATATTTATGAAGTCCCTTTCAAAATATTCCTAACACAGGTAATGTAGTATTTCTGAATTGTTGCAAAATAGGAAATATGGTAGTCAACTTCTACATGGAAAGTTCCCACAAAAGGCAACGTGATAGTTGCCGAGAAGTCTGTTCTAATATCTTTGGTTCAGGAGTTTGTATTGATCAGAATGCCAGGGAAAACTTCCCTGTTCTTTAAAATTGGAAAAGATCCCATGATCCCAGAGAAAAAAAGAAACTGTCTTGACTTGATAACTTATTCAAGGACAATATCTCATTAACACAACTTACCTTGACAAGTATGCAAAAATGGTTACAGACAAAAATATTTTGAGATTTGTAGATTGTAGAAGAGGTCAATAACAGCAGGTGATTGGCGTATGGTCATTAACCTGATATAGGATGTAAGTGTTGGAATTAAGCAAGCTTTTACTTGTGTTGCTTGGTGCATGTGAGTTGATGAGGGAAGCTTGAAAAGAAACTCTGGAAAAAAAATTAAGATTGTCAAGATTAAGGCAGGGTATAGGACATTGCTTTAGAAGTGAAAGAATCTGCTTATGGTTACCATATACCTGTAGCTCTATAGGATAACATTAGTTTTATTTGTGACATGTACATTGAAACATCAAAGCATACAGTGAAATGCAGTGTTTGCTGTGGGAAGGTGTTCACATGCTGCACCATTCTTCCAACACCAACACAGCATGCCACAACTCACTAACGCTAACCGTATGAAATTTCTGGGTTGTGCGAGGAAACCAGAGCATTCAAAGGAAACTCACACAATTACAGGGAGAATCTACAAACTCCTTATAGGCAGTGGCAGGACCTGCACCCCAATTGCTGGCACGGTAAAGCAATGTGCTAACCGCTAAGCTACCATGCTTGCTTGGCCCTAAAAAAATATTATTTAGAGTGGTCAATCTCAGGATGTCTGAAGTGATGATTTAGGGGAAGGTGTATATGGGTGATAATGAAACCAACAGTTGACCAAAAAATAAGCACAATGAGAGTAAAATACTTATAGATCAACTTTAACATTATCACTTGTTTTTTGGCAAATTCATTCTGCAGTATTTCCGTGTGAGAAGTGTAAATTGTTAATGAACTGCCATCTGTCTAGCTTCACGTAGACGATGTACTTTGTATACCAAATCTTGGCCTTCCCTCCCACTTCCACAGAAGTTCTGACAGACTTGATGCACCTGTATATTACATGCATCAGTTCAGTTTAAAATAGGATAGGAAGGAATAGACAAAACAAACTAAATTACAAAATGGATTAGAATTCAAGTAATAGAAGAAACTGAATAAATCAGTATAATTGTAAAATAGTGTTATGCAGATAACTTCTCTTATCACAGCTTTGGTACATGGAGCTTAGAAAAATAGAGGGCTATGGGTAACCCTAGGTAATTTCTACAGTAAGTACATGTTCGGCACAGCATTGTGGGCCGAATGGCCTGTATTGTGCTGTAGATTTTCTATATTTCTGTTTCTAACTCTGAGCTGATTCTGCAACCTACAGATTCATTTTCAAGGACTTTACAACTAATGTTTTCAGAATGTTTTTTATTTGCAGTTTGTCTTTTCTGCATTTGTTTTTTTTATCAGTCTTTGTTTATGTGTAAACATGAGATTCTACAGATGCTGGAAATCCAGGGTAGCGCACACAAAATGCTGCAGAAACTCAGCAGGTCAAGTCCTGGTGAAGGACCTTGGCCCGAAACGGCAACTCTTTACTCCTGTTGCCTGACCTGCTGAGTTCCTCCAGCAATTTTGTGTGTGTTGCTTTTGTTTTTGTATAGTTTTTCATAAATTGCATTATTTCTTTATTTTTCTGTAAATACCTGCAAGAAAATTAATCTCAAGGTAGTATAAGATGATGTGTGTGTGTGTGTGTGTGTGTGTGTGTGTGTGTGTGTACACACACGTACGTACTTTTGGTAATAAACTTTACTTTGACTTTTTAACTTTGGCTATTTTAAAATAGGTCTGCAACCTATAAAAATTATGAAATTTATTCATCATTGATGTTCTGCTCGAATCAAATTCTGTTAGAATGTATTTCTGGAAGAAATTCTGTACTTTGTTTAACAGATCTTAAGTAGTATTATGTTCAATGGATTTTGAAATCACAGACACATGTTTATCTTCATAGAAACTTAAAGAGAAGGAAGCAGCACTGTGGAAGGCTGAACAGAACGTGCTGTCCAGGGACAAAGTTATAAATGAGTTGCGACTACGCCTCCCTGCCACAGCTGATCGAGAGAAGGTGATCGCTGATCTCAGCGCGAAGACGGAGCATGAGGAGGAAAGCAGAAAGGCCCTGAAGGTTGCTCATCAGACTATCAGAAACCTGCAGGCCAGATTAGATCAGAAGGAAGAAGTCCTACAAAAGTACCAGCGGTTGTTGACAAGAGCTCATCAGGTTAGTGAATTTACTTTGGTAGTGCAAGATGGAGTTTGCATTTGTATAGTAGTTGTTGTTATTATTATTTGGGGAAATACTAACCTCCTGACATACCAGTATTGTGGGAGTACTTTCAACATGCATAAGAACATAAGAAATAGAAACAGGAGTTGGCCATCTGGCCTATCAAGCCTGCTCTACCATTCAATAAGCACGTGAAGAATCTGGCTGTGGACTTCGCTCCAATTACCCTCAATTCCCCTGCTATGCAAAAATCTATCTATCTGCATCTTACATATATTTAATAAGAGAGCCTCTACTGCTTCTCTGGTCAGACTATTCCAGAGATTCAGTACTGTCTGGGAAATGCCGTCTCTCATCATCGCGATCTAAATCTATTGCCCCAAATCTCGAGGCCGTGTATCCTAATTCTCATCTCACTTCAGATTCAGATTCATTTATTTATCACATATACGTAAAACATACAGTGAAATATGCTGCTTGCATTAACAACCAACACGACCCAAGAATGTGCTGGGGGGGCAGCCCGAAGGTGTTGCCATACACTTCGGTGCCAATATAGTATGTCCACGTTGTTTAACAGAATGCAACAGGCAACAAGACAACAACAGCAAAACAATCACCTTTCCTCCCACCCAACCACTCTCACTTACACAGACAGTTGTCCAATCCCAGGACAGACCTCTGGGCCTTCAGCCCTCAGGCTTCATCATCAACACTTCCGATTGACCTTTGGGCTTCAGTCTTCTCTGTCAGCTCTCTCCAGAGGAAACAGCTTTCCTGCCTCTTTCTATATTTTATAATTTTATAGGTTTCTATAAAATCCCTTCTCATTCTTCTGAATTCTATCGAGTACAGTCCCAGGCGAACTTAGTCTCTCCCCATAGGTTAATGTCCTCGTGTCCGCTTGTACACCACAGTGATTCAGGAAGGTAACAAATTGCCATCTTCCCAAAGACAGTTAGGGATAAATGTTAATCTTGCCAATGACATTGACATACTAGATATGAATGAAGAAGGAAGGCAATCTCCTTTGGTTGTGAGATAGTGAGAAAAAGCCATTAATTTTGAAATACTCATCATTAATAATACTTTCTTTAGGCAGATCACAGAATACATTCTAACTGAGAGAAAATAAAAAAGATTATGGCATCTTTTTTAAGGGAAAGGGAGGTAAATATTTGAGGCAGAACTTGATTCAAATGGTTTGAGAAGTTGATTCAATCATTGGAGGCTGGGGGAAAGACCAGATAGAAGTTTATAAAATTATGAGAGGCACAAAGAGGCAGCCAGTATCTTTTTTCCCAGGGTTAATATGAGAGGGTGTATATTTAAGATGCGAGGTGTAAAGTTCAAAGGAGATGCGTGGAGCAAGTTCTATTTTTACACAGAGTGCTAGGTGTATGGAATGTACTGCCAGGAGGGCTGGTGGAGGCAAATACAATGAAAGTGTTTCAGAGGCTGTTAGATAACCACAGTGTAAAGAGAATGGAGGGATATGGACATTGTGTAGACAGAAGTAATTAGTTTTAGGCATTTCATTGCTAGGTTAATTAATTTGACTCAACGTCTTAGTCCACAGGGCCTGTGCTCTACTGGGCTGCACTGTTCTCTGAACTGTGGTGGGGAGAGAATGGTATATTGTCTGGATTTCTTTGGCAAAGAAAAAGGAAATGGGTGAATAATATTTGATGTAAAATTCCCTGATAGATATGAAAGGAATGTCAGGAAGCACTTTATTTCAAAAACTCGGTCTTGATTGTTCAAACTTTAATTACTTGAGAGCCTTGGGTTAGAAATCAATCAAGAATCCAACACTTATATTTTTATTTTATATTTAACAGGACCAAGAAGAAATTGCAAAGAAACATGAAGAAGATCTTAAAGCTTTGCATCTTAAATTGGATTCATATGCAGATGCATCCTTAAATAAATTTAAAGAAGCTGCAGTGGTTAGTTTTTTTTTACTTGCTCATTTCATTTCATTTTGTCAGTGACTTAATGAGATATTGTCTAGATTTCTTTGGCAACCAAAAGGAAATGAGTGAATAATATCATTTGATAATGAAGTTCTCTGGATATGAAAAGAATGTCAGCAGTAAATATTCTAAAGCTTATTGTTAATTGTTCAAACTTTAATTATTTGAGAACCTTAAGTTAAAAATCAATCAATAATTTTGTTACCTGTTGTTTCTTTATTTAAAAACAAATTAATGTATTTTCATTGTGAGGCTAATTTAGTTTTATGGTTCATTCTGCTGAGAATTAATGAGCTTTTCTTAAAATAAAAAACAAACAGAATTAACAATAATTATATTGATGTGACACTTTTAAAATAGTAAATCATGCCCTGGTGCTTCATGGGAGCGTCACAAAAAGAAATTTTGACACCAAATCCAACACAAAGCATTCAGAGAGATGATGAAAAACTAGCTTATTTAAGCTATAAATATATACCTTGTGCTGTTTGTGGTGAATCGTTACAGAGGTTGAAATGGCAGCCTCAACTTGTGGATGCTGAAGGTTGTCCTCAGCAACTGTCCCTCTATGATCATTCCTCTTCTGATCAGGAACAATTAGAAGGTTGTTAAATGCGTGGAATGCTTTACTAGTGCTGGTGGCAAATGCAAGAACATGAGGGACATTTAAGAAACTCTGAGATAGGCACATGGAGGATAATACAGGAGAGAAGGGTTAGATTGACCTTGGAGTAGATTAAAAGGTCGACACAACATCATGGGCCGAAGGGCCTATGCTGTCCAGTAATGTTTTATGTAATGATACAGTATGTAGCGACATCTCTGAAACTCTGAAACTTGACATTGGAAGAACTTGAAGTGCAAAACTATCTGACCACACCAGTGATTAATCTAATTGATGAAAATACCCTAATTCTAAGCGGAAAAGGAATGTTGAGATCTCAGATATTGCAACACAAAGCAAAAGCATTGCTAATTCAGGCAGCCATTAGTTTTGGAGGGAAGTATATATACCATTTTGGATAGGCACCCTGGAAACAGTGGAGCATGGAGATTTGGGCCTGTAAGTACTGAAGCAATAACATGTTGTTGAAACAGGAGCTGATGAAGAAACCGGCCCTCCCTGTTGTGACATCCAAACATCTAGTCCGCCTGGCAGAACTGGAACACACAGTGGCCGAGCAGGACCACTCACTGTCGACACTGGTGGACAAATTGAAAGCAGCAACCACTGAACTAGAGAAACAGAAGGATATTACAGAGTTGAAAATGAGGGAAAGCGAGACTGAGAAAGCAAGGCAAGTTCTTGGTGTACTTTTGCCATTTTATAGTTTGCAGACATAGCATATAAACAGAATTAAGCCATTTGGCCTATCGAGTCTACTCCACCATTCAATCATGGCTGATTTATTTTCCATCTCAAACCCATACTCCTGTCTTCGCCCTCTAATACTTGGCTCGAAGTGCATATTGATTATTTCCTATATTCACACGGTAATCTCTTCACGTGCCACAGTCTGGAATCAGAATCAGATTTATTATCACAGACTTAGATTACATGAAACTTGTTGTTTTGCGGCAGCAGTACAATACAAAAAAATCAATAATTCAATTAAAAAAGAATAACTATGTAATGTTAACGGGTTCATGGACTATTCGGGAATCTGATGACGGAGGCTTTCTAAATAGAGTGCAATCAGATTTCCAGCAACTACAGACTCTCTTGTATTTGGAGTGTAGTCAAATACTGGACTATCAAAGATTATTTTAATGTCTTATTTCAAGACTTGAAGAGAAGCATGCTGCTGAGCTGAAGGAGCTCCACAATGAAGCCAGTGAACTAAGGAGCAGCAATTTGGAGATGGCAAAGGAGGTGCAGTACTTGCAAACTGAGCTGGAAGCCCAGAAACAGGCTAATACGAGAGCACCCACCACCACTATGAAGAACTTAGTGGAAAGGCTAAAAGGTCAACTTGCCTTGAAAGAGAAACAGCAAAAGGTAGGTGTTAGAAAATATGGATGAGCAAAGTATTGGCTTAGTTTTGATTGCCTGCATTTTATTATTGTGTTACCTGGTTGACAGTAGCATCTATAGAATCTCTCGTGCTTTAACAAACTGCTTTGCTATGGGGTGAAATTCCAATGAAAAAGATGAAGATTAGTTTCATTTGTCACATGTACATTGAAACATCAAAACATACAGTGAAATGCATCGTTTGCATCGGGGAATATGCTGGAGCAGTCTGCAAGTGTCACCAAGCTTTCAGCACCAACGTAGTATGCCCACAATTCACTAATCCTAACCCACGTCTTTAGAATATGGGAGGAAAAAACCAGAGCATCCAGAGGAAACCCAGGCAGTCATAGGGAGAAGGTTGAAACTCTTTAGAGTGATGGGAATCAAACCCCAATCCTAAAAATAGGCCAAATTGATGTCATTTCTTTCTCTGCCTTGCGCTGTCAACCACTCTTGTAATTTTCCCTTATCGCACACATCTGCTTACACTGGACGGACTATATTAAACATCTGCTATTACTATGGAGAACAATCACAAATATGCAGCTTAAAATGTACTAGGCACCAAATTATTTTGTACTGTTGAATAATTACTGATTTACAAGTTCAGAATCAGGTTTAGTATCACTGGCATACATCAAGAAACTTGTTTTGTGCTAGCAGTACATTGCAATACATGATAGTTTTAAAAACTATAAATTATAATAAGAAACATTTTAATATAAATTACAATAAGGAAAAAAATATTGAGGTAATGTCAGTGGGTTCATTGACCATACAGAAATCTGTTAACGGAGGGGAAGAAGCAGTTCCTAAAACATTGAATGTTGTCATCAGGCTCTTGTACCTCCTCTCTGATGGTAGCAATGAGAACAGGGCATGTCTTGGGTGATGGGGAGGGGGGTCGTTAACGATGAATGCTACTGTTTTTTTAAAGGAAGTTAGTTGTTAATAATTGTGGAAATCTTTTCCAGCCAGAACCTGTCACAATTTGACTTGCCACTGCCGCTGCCTTTGTATGAGGGAGTTATAGAATTTAGACTTTAAAGGCATCTAGTAATTTTTTTTTATTTCCGTTCTCTACCTTACAGGCTCTGAGCAAGGCACTGTTGGACCTTCGAGCTGAAATGACCTCTCATGCAGAACAACAAATTATTTACCAGGCCTCACAAAAAGAGGGACAGCTTAATGTTCAGCAGATTGTTGACAAGCATACTAAAGAACTGAGGGTAAGCCACTGATAAATAATGCCAAGATCTCTATTCATCATGTTAATCTGTATACCCTTTTCATTTTGTCTTTTTTTCCTCAAGCTGCAGCAATAAACCTGTTCTAACTTGCAAGTGTTTAGATTTTTGTGTTTGCTTAGAACATAAAACCTTTGTTTGCTTGTATAGCCATTTCCCAATCAAGACGGCCAGTAGCCCAGACATTGAATAAGAAGGCTGCAAGAGTGTCTGGTACAAATAGGTTGCCTTTTTGGAGTAAGTAAAAATCTGCGCAAGCACAAGTGAAACATTCAGTTTACCCTCACTCATAATATTCCTGATCTAGCCAGCAGGCAGTGAAGAGAAGGAGAGAATGGTCTGTGCATAGATTGGAGTCACTGTGGACCGTAACATAGACCTGCCTTTATCTTCTAGGCGTTTGTGGTCCTAGGGACTGATCTTTTGGACCAGTTTTCCTGCTTCCATTTTGACATGTCTACACGAATCTAAATCAATAAATTATCTGCGAAATTAACTTGCAGGTCAGTAGAACTCATTTGGACTGATAGAGAAAATATTTTTCTCAAGGAGGGAGGATGGGGGGGCAAATTTAGAGATTTCAGATGTAAGAATGTCTCAAAAAATATAAGGAAGGAAATTTCAGAAGAATACCCTTTAACCAAGCAGGTACTAAGATCTTTATAGCTTGCAATCACAAGGTATTGTTGAGGTAAAAAAAATAGATCACCTTGAGAGAAGGTGGGTAAATGCTTCCTTAAAGTTAGTTCTGTGGGGTTGGATAAGGGTAGAGTAGGAGGTGCAAGAAGGGACAACAGTAATTTGGACTGACCTAGAATTTAGAATTTTATCTCTTACAGCTATCTCACAACATGAGGGAGGTAAAAATCTTTATGTTGTGTCTCCGTCGCTATGTGCAAACAATAAGGAAAGGGAATTGTAGGAGGATATTGCCCAAACACTAAAATTGTATACATAATTGTTTTGTATCCATGTATGTACAGTCAGATATGCAATCAGATCAATGTGTATTGATAAATTTGCTGGGCTGGTGAAAGAAGCTGTCCCATAGCCAGTTGATCCTGGCCTTAATGCTGTGGTACTGTTTGCCAGACAGAAGCAGCTGAAACAGTTTGTGGTTGTGGTGCTGGAGTCTCCGCTGATCCTCCGGTCCCTTTTTACTACCCGCTCCAGTAAATGACCTGAATAGAGGAAAGTTCACATCGACAGATGCGCTGGGCTGTCCGCACCACTCTCTGCAGAGTTCTGTGATTGAGGGAAGTACAGTTCCGTACCAGGCAGTGACACAGCCAGTCAGGATGCTCTCAAACAGGAGCTGAATCAAGAGGTGGCCATAGTTAAAACCATCCACTGTTGGTCCAACCAATCGGCCTCCATGCTGCAGGACTGCTTCGATGACGTCGACTGGAATGTCTTCCATGGTAAAGATATCTCCAAGTTCACTGATGGAGTCACGTGCTTCATCCAGAAGTGCATCAACAACGTTGTCCCCCAGAAGTCGGTCAGGGTCTTCCCGAACCAGAAACCCTGGATGAATAGTTCTGTGCAAGCAGCATTTACAGTGCGACATCGAGCTTACCTCACTGGAGATCAACTAGAGCTCAAGAAAAGCAACTATAATCTGCGCAAAGCTATCACGACTGCGAAACAACAATATAGGGAGAAGATTGAGTCAAGATTCACAATGAATAGCACACATGACTTGTGGCGAGGGCTGCATACCATCACAGACTTCAAAACCAAATGTTGTGGTGCCACCAACATCACGGCCTCCCTCCCAGATGAGATCAATCGCTTTTATGCTCGGTTCGATGTCGCTACGAAAGTCACTGCTACAACCTGCAACCTGGTCATCTCTGAGGTTGAGGTATACAGATGTTTCCAACAAGTGGACAGTTGCAAGGCTGCTGGACCAGATGGCATCCCAGAGCGAGTACTTGAGATGTGCGCAGCACAACTGGCAGGTGTGTTTACAGACATTTTTAATCTCTCTCTCTCTCCCAGGGCAGAGTGCCCTCCTGCTTCAAATTATCCACCACTGTCCCTGTACCAAAAAAGATCAAGGTAACATGCCTGAATGACTGGCGTCCTGTCACACTCAGCTCAATACTAAGCAAGTGCTTTGAGAGGCTGGTCATGGATTACATCTGTAGCCTGCTACCACCCAGACTGGAGCCCCTACAATTCGCCTACTGACACAACCGATCGACAGATGATGCAATAGCCACTGCTCTGCATACCATCCTTACACATCTGGAGAAGAAGGATGCTTATGTGAGAATGCTGTTCTTGGACTACAGTTCAGCATTCAACACCATAGTTCCATCCAGGCTCGACAAGAAGCTCAGAGACCTCGGCCTTGTGCAGCTGGATCTTGGACTTCTTTCAGATCGCCAGCAGGTTGTAAGAATGGGCTCCCTCACCTCCAACCCTCTGACTCTCAATACAGAAGCCCCTCAGGGCTGCGTACTGAGTCCCCTCCTTTACTCTCTGTATACCCATGACTGTATCGCCATCCACAGCTCCAATCTGCTAATTAAATTTGCCAATGACACTACATTGATTGGCCTTACTTCAAAAAAATAGATGGCCTACAGGGAAGAAGTCATCTCTCTGACACAGTGGTGTCAAGAAAACAACCTTTCCCTCAATGTCACAAAAACAAAGGAGCTGGTTGTGGATTACAGGAGGAATGGAGACGGACTAACCCCTATTGACACCAATGGATCTGGGTTGAAAGGGTAAATAGCTTCAAGTTTCCTTGGCATCCACATCACCGAGGACCTCACGTGGTCTGTACACACCAGCCGTGTGGTGAAAAAGGCACAACAGTGCCTACTTCACCTTGGATGGTTGAGGAAGTTTGGTATGGGCCCCCAAATCCTAAGAACTTTCTACAGGGGCACAATTGAGAGCATCCTTATTGGCTGCATCACTGCCTGGTATGGGAACTGTACCTCCCTTAATCACAGTACTCTGCAGAGAGTGGTGCAGACGGACCAGCGCATCTGTAGTTGTGAACTTCCCATGCTTCAGGACATTTACAAGGACAGGTGTGTAAAAAGGGCCTGTAGGATCATTGGGGACCCAAGCCATCCCAACCAGCTGCTACCATCCGGGAAGTGGTACCGCAGCATAAAAGCCAGAACCAACAGGCTCCGGGACAGCTTCTTCCACCAGGCCAACAGACTGATGAACTCACGTTGATTTGAGTGTGCTCTATACTACATTGACTGTTCTATTTATTAAAATTATTATAAATTACTATGATTGCACATTTAGATGGAGATATAACATAAAGATTTTTACTCCTCATGTATGTGAAGGATGTAAGAAATTGAGTCAAGTCAATTCAAATCAATAGTGCCCCTGGAAAAGGTCCTGAGGATTTGGAGATTAATACCAAACTTCTTCAGCAGTCTGAGGTAAAAGAGGCACTGTTGTGCTCTTTTTTTTAAAACACAAAGCTGGTATATACAGTCCAGGTGAGATCTCCAATGATGTGTATACCGTGGAACTCGAAATTACTCACCCTCTCAACTGTAGTCCCATTGATGTCAATAGGGGCTAGTCTGTGTCCGTTCCTCCTGTAATCCACGATCAACTTCTTCATTTTTTTGACTGAAGGAGAGGTTGTTTTCTTGGGACCACTGTGTCAGGGCTTTGACTTCGCCTCTGTAGGCTGACTCATCATTGTTGGAAATAAGGCCTATCAATGTTTTGTCATCTGCAAATTAGATTAGCATATTGGAGCCATGTGTGGCAATACAGTCATGGGTGTATAAGGAGTAGAGGAGGGGGTTCAGGACATCGCCTTGGGGGTTCCTTTGTTGAGGACCCGTTGATCTGTTTTTGTGCCATGAATTCAGAATCACTGACTTGTATGTCATGAAATTTGTTGCTTTGCAGCAGTACGGAGCAAAGATATAAAATTATTATAAATTACAACAATAAATAATTGGTGCAAAAAGAAAGTACAAACATGCATTCATAGACCATTCAGAAATCTGATGGCAGAGAGGATGACACTGTTTCTGAATAGTTCAGTTTGGGTCTTGGCTATCAGTTTTGGTATCTCAACCCAGTGGTGGTAAAGAGAAAGTGGGTATGTCATAGATGATAAGAGTCCTTCATGACCTTGAATGGAAAATCATACCAAAAGTAGTGGATATGGCGCAGTCCATCACTGGTAAAGCCCTCCCCAGCATTGAGCACATCTACATGGAGCATTGTTGCAGGAAAGCAGCATCCATCATCAGGGACTCTCACCACCCAGGTCATGCTTTCTTCTCATTTTTGCCATCGAGATGAAGGTACAGGAACCTCAGTACTCACACCACCAGGTTCAGGAGCAGCTATTACCTCTCAACCATCAGGTCCTACAACCAGAGGGGATAAACCTCACTCGACTTCACTTGCCCCATTACTGAACTGTTCCCCCAACCGATGGACTCACTTTCAAAGACTTTTTATCCCATGTTCTCAATATTTATTGCTTATTTGTTGTTGTTATTATTATTATTTCCTTTTTTTTCTTTTGTATTTGCATAGTTTATCTTTTGTACACTTGTCACTGTTAGTCTTTCACTAACTCTTTTATGGTTATTGGATTCATTGAACATGTCTGCAAGAAAATGAATCTCAGGATTGTATATGGTGACATATATGTACTTTGATAATTTTACTTAGAACTTTGATCTTCTTGAGTCACTGCCTCTTAAAACTGCCTTGATGGTGAGAAGGTTGTGCCAATGTTGATTGTGTCTAAACCCTGAGCGTCCTCTTGCCATCCCGGCTTCTGGGGCCTTCATACTAGACTGTGGTGCAACCATTCAGGGTGCTCTCTACTGTACGTATGGTATATAGAAATTTGTGAAAATCTTTGATATATGAAATCTCAAACTCGTAATGAATTAGAGCCGGTGGCATCTTTTGTTTAATGATTGCAACAATGTGTTGGGCCCAGGATAGAATCTCCAAGATGCGTGTTCTCCCAACCTCCCCTTCTGAAGTCCAAATAAGTTTCTTGGTCTTGCTAACATTGAATGTGAGTTTTGTATAATATTTTACCCATTACTGCCTCTCTCTCTCAGTTCGCCATTTCGGTTTCTCCAATTTTATTTCTTATAATCTCATTTTGACATCTCTTGCACTTAGCCACCTCCTCCTTTCCACTCAAATACAGACTATAGCTTTTCTCTTCTAGGGTGCATAAGTATTCTTCCTTTTCTATTTTAACTTGTTCACTACTAAGTGCAGTTCATCACTTATTTCTTCTGATGAAGTCCACCCTCAAATAGTAATTTGCAGATATTGACTATTTCCACATTTGTTAGATTGTGTACAAGAATATCTCTGACACAACACACTTTCCCTCAATGTCAGCAAAACAAAAGAGCTGGTCATTGACTTCAAAAAGAGGGGTGGGGCAGTGCACCTACTCCTGTCGACATCGACAGTGTTGAGGTTGAGAGCTTTATGTTCCTAAGAGTGAACATCACCAATAGCCTATCGTGGTCCAATCACGGAGGTGCCACAGCCAAGAAAGCTCACCAATGCCACAACTTATTCAAGAGGCTGAAGAAGTTTGGCATGTCCCTTTTGGTCCACATCAATTTTTTTCAATGCACCATAGAAAACATCCTATCCGAATGCATCACAGCTTGTTAAGGCAATTGCTCTGCCCAAGACCGCAAAAACTGTAGAGAGTTATGAATAAAGCTCAGCACATCATGGAAAATAGCCTCCGCTCCATAGACTCTGACCAGACCTCGCTGCCTCAGTAAAGTAGCCAGCATAATGAAGGACCCCAGTCTCCACCCCAGGCATTCTCTCTTCTCCCTTGGTGGAAGATACAAAATCCTGAGAGCATGTACCATAAGGCCCGAGGGCTGCTGCTACCCCACAGTAATAAAGTTATTGACTGGTCCCCTAGTATGATAAGATGGACTCTTGACCTCACAGTCTACTTTGCTATGCACTTTGTTGTCTGCCTGCACTTTCTCTGTACCTGTAACACTTTATTTTGTATTCTGTTATTTATTTTAATTGGAGATAGGGTGCAGAACAAGTCTTTCTGGCCTTTCAAGTCCCACCGTCCAGCAATCCACCTATTTAACCTTAGCCTAATCACAGGACAATTTATAATGACCAATTAACCAGTACGTCTTTGGACTGTGGAAAGAAACCGGAGCACCCAGGGGAAACCCACGCAGTCAGGGGGAGAACATACAAACTTCTCAGACAGTCCCAGAATTGAACTCCAATGCCCTGAGCTGTAATAGTGTCACGCTAACCGCTACACTACTGTGGCACCTGATTGCTTTCCCTGGTACTACCTCAATGCATTGATGTAATGAAATGATTTGTATGGATGCCATGCTTTTCACTGGACCTCTGTGACAATAATAAACCAATTTACCAAATGCTGTCAATGCTTTTGTTTCCAGCTGCATATTGGTTTGGCTGCCCCCAACTGACTTACCTTCAACTTAAATTACTGACTGGTGCTTTATACCATTTCTAGGTTCGTGTAGAAGAACTAACTGAACAACTTGCAGCAACCAAAGAGAACGTGAAATCATGCAAAAATAAGGAGGCAGCTACAGCGGCTGAAATAGATTCTTTAAACGGAGAGCTTCACAAAAAGCAACGAGCTCTGAACAAGCTGCAAACGGAAAAAGCAGAGTTGGAGAAAGAGAATGAGGAACTGAGGAAAAAGATTAACCGGCTATCCAGCAGCATCCAGGTGCAAACTTTAGTATGTTTCTGAGCTCCGATTAACTGTGGTTCATCTTCTAAATGCTCTATTTCAAAATCCAAACATAAACACAAGATTCTGTAGATGCTGGAAATCTTGAGCAACACACATAAAATGTTGAAGAAACTCAACAGGTCAGGCAGCATCTATGGAGGGGAATAAACAGCCAGGATCCTTCAACCATAAACTAAAGGTTGGGGGTTCAAATCCTACTCCAGGGAACTGAGCACCAAAATCTAGACTGTCTTTCCAATGCCTTGCAGTATTATTACTGCTTCTCTGAGAGTGATGTATTCCAGATCAAACATTAAACTGAGGGAGACCTTCTCTGCTCCTTCAACTGGCTGTATCAGATCCCATTACAGAGATAAACAAGATACAATAGACTCTCTTAAGAGGGTGCTTGGATAGGTAGATGGAGCTTAGAAAGATAGAGAGCTGTGGGTAACCCAAGGTAATTTCTAAAGTATATGGTCAGCACAGCATCATGGGCTGTAGGTTTTTCTATATTAAGATGAGGAGGAATTTCTTTAGCCAGTGCATGGTGAATATGTAGAACTCATTATCACAGATAGCTGGGGAGACCAAATCATTTAAAACGGAGGTTCATAGGTTCTTGATTTATCAGGACATCAAAGATTACGGGGAGAAGTTCAGGAGAATGGGATTGAGAGGAATAATAAATCAGCCAGGATGGAAAGGTGGAGCAGATTTGATGGACCAAATGGCTTAATTCTGCTCCTATGTCTTACAATCTTGTGATAGTATTTCAAAGAAACAAAGAATCCGTGATGTCCAAAGCCAGTATCGTGAAGCAGGTAATTTCGAATGCAATTTGTATGCAAATTGGATGCTAAGTTTCCTGTTTTATGACAGTGACTATACTACAAATACTTATAGGCTACAAAGCATGTTTGGAAGCCTTGCAAACACACTGCAAATGTCATAGAATTCTACAGCACAGAAATGGGTGTTTCAGCCACATCCTCATCTACCCTAATCCAATTTCCCCACCTTAGATGTCTAAATGTACAGTATCTTTTTTTTGTAATTTTTATTGAAGTTCATCATCAAACAAACATTTCCATAAGATGTATTTCAGATACTGTACATATATATCATATAATCGTATTTGGCATAAATCTCCACATAATATTTATCTGAGGTATACACTTATAGAAAGGAGAGGAAAGAAAGAACAATCGAAAGAAGAAAACTATGTACAAAGTAGGGAGTGATTTTTTTTAACAACATATTCATTGACTTGTGAGAATAAAATCAGGCCTATGAGGTGTTATGTAGTTAAACCATTTTTCCCAGTTTGAATCAAATTGTTCCAACTTATGATTAACAGATGCTGTTATCTTCATTTTGTAAATATCCATTGTAATTTCCATCCATATATTTAAAGTTGGGCTCTCCTGTGATAACTATTTCCCGGTAAGGGTCTTTTTTACCAGCCACCAGCAGTATATTCATTAAATATTTATCTCTTTTCAACCATTCTTGAGGTATATACCCAAAATATATGGTCTTACTCTCTAAGGGTATTTCACATTTAAAGATGTCTTGTAGGGCATTATGTATCCCACTCCAATAGTCTTTGATAACGGGGCATTCCCAAAATTTCTCCAGCAAACAGGGAGGTTACTATCATAATGGGATCTCTGAGAGGGTGTAATAAAATACCTTATCAAGCTTTTCCACCGGAACTCCCTCCATTTCTGTGAACTGGTACACTTCCATTGATACCTCCATATTATTGTCCGTTCTTCCTCAGATATTATTATCCCTCCTTCCTTCTCCCATTTTGTTTTAATGTATGAAGTCAAATGTGTTTTAAGATTTGACAAACCCTTATACACGCTTGAAATGATTCTACTACCATTGTCTGAATTATATGCTTTTTTAAATAGCTCTACCAGACATGTACTTGCCTTGGTTACATTGCAAAATAATAATCTCTAAGAAAAAATAGGCCCCATCCCCCCCCTCCTTTTCCTTGGCTAATTGCAAAGTTTTGAGATGAACCCTAAGCCTTTTACCTTGCCATATATATCTTGATAGCATCTCGTTCCATTCATTGAATTGATTTTGGTTAATCTCTATTGGTAGGGTCTGAAAGAGATAAACTAGTTTGGGCAGTATATTCATTTTAATAGATTCAATCCTGTGAAAAGAATTTGGGTTCCATCTTGTTATATCTTCCTTAATTTTTTTATATATAGGCTGATAATTGCAAAATGTACAATATCTTAAACATAATTGGGTTATATGGTTATAATAATCGTATCTAACTCTGCCACCTCCTGTGGCAGCAAGTTCTGGATGGCAACCACTGTGGGTTTGGGTTTGGGGGAGAGAAAGAAAATTTCTCTCAAATGTCCTGTAGATTTCTTCCTCTCAACTTAAACTTGTGTCCTCTGATATTTGATAACCCAACTGTGGGGAAAATACTCTGACTAACTACCCTGTCTATGTCTCTTATAATTGTATATTTCTCTAGAGAATATCACCCCTCAGTCTCCTTTATTCCAGGGAAAACAAGCCCAGTCTATCCAATCTCTCCCCATAGCTTAAGTCCTCAGATCGAGGCATCATCCTGGTGAATCTCCTCTGCACTCTTTCCAACACAGCCACATCCTATAGTGCAGGGGGCAGAACTGCATGCAGTATTCAAGTGGTCTAATCAGTGTTGTGTGAAATCCCAACAAAAATCCTAACTTTGATATTTGTTGCCTCTAACTATTAAGGCAAACATTCTCTACACTTTTTTAAAAAATAAACCTACCTATCTGTGTGCCATTCTTTAAGAACTATGGATTTGAACACTAAGGTCACCTTGTTCATCAATATTCCTTAGTTCCTTACCACTTACTGTATGTGTCTTAACCCTACCTGACCTTCCCAAAGTGTATTATATTGTACTGGTTTAAATTCCATCTGCCTACACTCCACCTTACGTTCTATCTGATCTTTAGCCTTAGGCAACCTTTCCCACTGTCCACAACACCAACTACAAATCGAATATTAACATATCTACTAATCATATCTCTTCAGATGACAATCCCAAAGGTATTTTTTTCTTCATTGGTATTCTAAGTGGTTGACTTTATTCCTAAAACTGTGACCTGTGTCTTCTTAATTTCAGATAGCCCTATAAGAATGTTATGTAGAGTCATAGTCACAGAGTATTACAGCATAGGAACAGGCCCTTAGGCCCAATTGGTCCATGCCAAACACTGCATCCTACTTGTTAGTCCCAACTGCCCATGTTCAGCCCATAATTCTACAAACCCCTCCCTTCCCCTCCATGTACCTATTTAAATGCCTCTTAAGTGTTGTAGTTGTACCCGCTTTGACCACTTCCTTTGACAGTTCCTTCTAAGTACTCGCTGTCCTCTGTGTAAGGAAGTTACCTCTCAGTCTCTTTTAAATCTCTCCCCTTTTATCTTTTATCAGTGCTGTCAAATTTCAGGCTCATCAATCCTGAAGAAAAAAAAATGACTGCCCACTTTATCCATACCCATCATCATTTTATAAACTTCTGTGAAGTCACCTCACATTCTCCTGTGATCCAAAGAATAAGGATACAGCGTGACTTGCATAACTGCGATATAACGTCCCTAGTTCAAAACTCAATGTCTGATTGACATGCTAAGAAGACAAGTTTTTCACTACCCTGTCTATTTGTGACCCTACTCCAAGGTTCCTCTGTTCCACAGCACCCAGGTGTGCCCTGCATTCACTGCTAAAGTCCTAACCTGATTTGATTCTCCAAAGTGCCTCTCCTCACGCTTATCTAAGTTCAAAAACTTTTGCTGTTCCTCAGCCCATTTCCCTAACTGATCAAAACCTCTTTGCAATTCATTGTAACCACCTTCTTTATGTGATATGTTATGTTATGTTTTATCTTCTACATTCATTAAACAATGCTATGCCTTGTACATTAAATGTTATATCATGCTCTAGCTTTAAATGAGATTCCTTCACATCCATACTTCTCTGGTTCTTCTAAACTTAAGATAATACTAGTCCTAATTTTTGTTCTTTAGAACTTTTTTCCATTCCAGCAAAGCATCTTTGTATCTCATCTAAGAATATTCATTGATAATCAATACCATATTTGTTAGTATATTAATATTATATAAGTTGGACAAAGAAGTCTACAAGAGAAGTAAGATTTGACTATGAATCTCATTTCCAGCATGAGTCCATCATCTGCAGTCTGTTGTCTCTCCAAGATTTGATTACAGTTGTGTGTCAAATCCTGTTTGCCTCAAGTTGTTCAAACAATGTTTTCATTGTCTTGTTTATAATAAAAATGACAAACATGATAAAGCAAGAAAATATTGATAAGCATGATGTTTTTTTTATTCTGTATTGCCCCTACGTACATATTGTGAATGAAGAAATATTTTTGTAGAAAGATGGCTGGATTATTAAGATTTGTCATGTTGTCAAGTTTCAAACTTTCTTGTTATATTTCAGTCCAAGACAGAGGCTGACAATAAACAGACCATAATAGATGAGCTGCAGAGAAAGATTAAAAGACTGGAGAATGAGCTGGACAAGAAAGTGACTTCTGAGCAAACTGAAAGAAAAGTTTCAAAAGAAGACAAGGTATAGTTCCATAGCCACAGATTTGTGTTGTGATCTCCCATTTAACACCAAAAAGAACACTAGATCATAGTCATAGTCATAGTCATACTTTATTGATCCCGGGGGAAATTGGTTTTCGTTACAGTGGCACCATAAAAAATAAATAGTAATAGAACCATAAATAGTTAAATAGTAATACGTAAATTATGCCAGTAAATTATGAAATAAGTCCAGGACCAGCCTATTGGCTCAGGGTGTCTGACCCTCCAAGGGAGGAGTTGTAAAGTTTGATGGCCACAGGCAGGAATGACTTCCTATGACGCTCTGTGTTGCATCTCGGTGGAATGAGTCTCTGGCTGAATGTACTCCTGTGCCCACCCAGTACATTATGTAGTGGATGGGAGACATTGACCAAGATGGCATGCAACTTAGACAGCATCCTCTTTTCAGACACCACCGTGAGAGAGTCCAGTTCCATCCCCACAACATCACTGGCCTTACGAATGAGTTTGTTGATTCTGTTGGTGTCTGCTACCCTCAGCCTGCTGCCCCAGCAGACAACAGCAAACATGATAGCACTGGCCACCACAGACTCGTAGAACATCCTCAGCATCGTCCGGCAGATGTTAAAGGACCTCAGTCTCCTCAGGAAATAGAGACGGCTCTGACCCTTCTTGTAGACAGCCTCAGTGTTCTTTGACCAGTCCAGTTTATTCTCAATACGTATCCCCAGGTATTTGTAATCCTCCAGCATGTCCACACTGACCCCCGGATGGAAACAGGGGTCACCAGTACCTTAGCTCTCCTCAGGTCTACCTCCAGCTCCTTAGTCTTTTTCACATTAAGCTGCAGATAATTCTGCTCACACCATGTGACAAAGTTTCCTACCGTAGCCCTGCACTCAGCCTCATGTCCCTTGCTGATGCATCCAACTATGGCAGAGTCATCCAAAAACTTCTGAAGATGACAAGACTCTGTGCAGTAGTTGAAGTCCGAAATGTAAATGGTGAAGAGAAAGGGAGACAAGACAGTCCCCTGTGGAACCCCAGTGCTGCTGATCACTCTGTCAGACACACAGTGTTGCAAGCACACGTACTGTGGTCTGCCAGTCAGGTAATCAAAAATTCATGATACCAGGGAAGCATCCACCTGCATCGCTGTCAGCTTCTCCCCCAGCAGAGCAGGGCGGATGGTGTTGAACGCACTGGAGAAGTCAAAAAACATGACCCTCACAGTGCTCGCTGGCTTGTCCAGGTGGGCGTAGACACGGTTGAGCAGGTAGACAATGGCATCCTCAACTCCTAGTCGGGGCTGGTAGGCGAACTGGAGAGGATCCAAGTGTGGCCCGACCATAGACCGGAGCAGCTCCAGAACAAGTCTCTCCGGGTCTTCATGATGTGGGAGGTCAATGCCACCGGTCTGTACTCATTGAGGCCACTGGAGTGCAGCGTCTTCGGCACAGGGACGAGGCAGGACATCTTCCACAGTATAGGAACCCTCCGGAGCTTCAGGCTCAGGTTGAATACACGGCGAAGTACTCCACATAGTTGAGGGGCACAGGCTTTGAGCACCCTGGTACTGACACCATCCGGTCCTGCAGCCTTGCTTGGGTTGAGACGTTTCAGCTGTCTTCTCACCTGTTCAGCTGTGAAGCCCACTGTGGTGGTTTCGTGTGGGGAAGGGGTATAGTCATGAGAGCAGGGTGGGGGACTGTGAGGAGGGGTAGGAGGGGAGAGTGGAATATGTGTTGGTTGGGGGCCGACAACAGATGACTCATGTGGGGGATGGGCAGGGGCTACAATGTCAAATCTGTTAAAGAACAGGTTAAGTTCAGTGGCCCTGACCACACTGCCCTCAGCTCCTCTGTTGCTAGATGTTACAGTGCAAAATAAGTAAATGATTTGTTTACCACCCTGATAATCCAAGTTGGTTTCTAACAGAGTAAATACAATTTTATAGGATTTCAAGCAGAACAAATTTACTTTGAAATGTAACTTGCTTTATTGTGATAATTTGATACTAACGCATCCTTGCAGACTTTGTGCTAAAAGAAGATAAATGTATGGTTTTTATCCTTTATTCAGAAATGTCATAGAGTTGTTTCCAAAGATCAGGTAATTCCGTTTCTACTTTTCCAAATAAATTAAATCACCATCTTGATCAAAAATAAAAATGCAAAAAGTTCTACATTATTTTTGTTTTTAAAATTTTTTTGAAATGGTTTATAATGGACTTTTTATGATTCCAGCACATCAGAAAACTCTTCACTGTTTGAGTAATTGAGTTTTTTTTAAGTGCAGTCATCTTTGCAAATTAGTTTCCCGACAAAGGGAAATTTTTGATAAATGCTATAATAGAAATATTGCTTGAGTGATTATTGTAGGTCAGGACAATCGAGAAATGAACCTGGTAGCTTTGAAATAGTGCATTTCAACCTGTTGTATGAAGATGAGAGAGTGGATAAAATTTCCTGTTGAGAGAACTGAAAGACAAAATGCAGGTTGTGAAGGAGAGAAAAACTTAACAGAAAGTATCAAATCCTGAACACGAATATTTGATTACCAAGCAATTACTTTACAACTTTTTTTTGCTAATTCTCCCATGAATTGCAGAGTAGACTGGATGGGTTGAATGGCCTAACTCTGTTTCTGTATCTTATAGTCTCATTTTAAAAATGCTACATAAAAATCAAAAATAATGCTGAGATCCCTCTGAAGTAACATTTTCCACTTTCTTCTTTTACCCATTTTTAAAAATATTTTTTGCCTGCAACACAAATCTACAATGACTGTGGAAAGGTAAGGTTCAAACTGCTTTTATTGGATTATAATTTGATTGGCTCCTTTAAGGGACCAATGGTCTTGGGCCATGTTGCCATAGTATCTCTCAGCTGGAGACTCTAAACACAATCAACAAAAAATAATGTGCTTCCACTGCAGCTCCTACTGATCAAATTAACTTTCTGTTTCAGACTGTTCATTTATTCGATATTACAATAGAAACTCGTTCAAAAAATGCTTTCTTCCTCTGGATAGCACCTAGGTATTGTAAACTGACTTCAAAAAAAAATTATCACCTAATGGCTGTGTTAATTGGAATGAGCAATTTACCCAGAAGATAGGATTAGATTTGCACAATCACTTCAGATATAGTTCAGATTCTGTGGAAGTCTAACCATGAGATCAGCACATTCACCGTAATTGGCAGGTAAGTAAAGCCCAAAAGTGATGCCAAGAAAGAGAAGTAGCAGGGATTTTAATTTGCAGCAAGTTGCTGAATGATATTATAGCTTCACTGTCAGCCTTGGCAGAACCCAAAAAGTTACCATTTTATTGGAATGAAACACCCAGGTTTGTGCCAAGAATAAGAATGGATGTTGTTGCAGCCATCTCAGGCTGGTAATTAAAGAACCCATTTAGTGTTCCTGGGGAAAAAAAACTGCTGAAACTGCAGCTTTGTCATAGATTGGTAGTATCCCTGATGATTTCTTGACTGACTTTCTCTTTTTTTTTGCTTTCTGTCTCGTCTGTCAATCCTGTCTTTCTGTCTCTTTCTGAATAGAATTGGATGCTTGTTCACCTTGTTTCCTTCCATTATTCCTCTTCTCCCATTAGGTGCAATCTTTTACTTTTTTATGTCCTTTTAATTTGGCCTACAACACTTTGTCATCCATTTGCATTTCCAATGCAATGCAAAATGATGCAAGTGATGGGGAAAATAATCTGCTCTAAATTATCCCTTTTTGAGTTCAACGATCTCAATGTTGTATGGGTACTTCTATTGCTAGATTTATTGGTAACTGTTTTCGTGATTATTGCCTGATAACTTACTTTCATAGATACTGTCTGGCCCTATTAGTTCCTTCAACATCTTGTTTTTGCTCCGGATTTCAGCATCTGCAGTCTCTTGTGTTTTGTCTTGGACCACGAGTTCTGATTCTCCCTACAAGTAGAAACATCTATCTTCGTTTGCCCTATTAGAGTGTTTCAAAACAGGTCAGCCTTTAGGGTTAGTAAGTTGTGGACATGCTATGTTGGCACTGGAAGCATGGTGACACTTTGGTCTTTTTCCAGAGACATTAGTCCAGCCTGGCTCTCTTCTATTATGTTAATTGAAGCTACCACAACTAAAGCTGGGACAGAATGTCTTTTTTTTTCTGAGGCCACCCATGGTCTCATTTTCTCGTATCTAAGTGATGATTGATAGCAAGGTGATTGCCATGATGTGCTGTATTTACAGTACTTTCCCTTGCAATACAGACCTCCAGAGAGGAAATCGTGAAGTGGGAAGAAGGTAAAAAGTGGCAAGCTCGATTAGAAGGAGCAAAAAACAAGCTGAAAGAAAAAGAGAAGGAGGTAGAAACTTTGACCAAACAGATCACCACTGTAAAAGAACTGTATGCAAAGTAAGTTTTAATTTTGTGCGTTGCTTCTTCTAATGTGATTCCAATATTTTTATTTATTCATACTATTAAATTAGCTGGTGGAAAGCAGACAACACCCAGCATTACAAAGCTTAATCATCAACACAGGAAATCTGTGTTTGGTCTAAATATGTATTTGATCCCTGCTGGGTTAGAGGATGGCCTCTGCAGGCTGGCTTTCACGTTGGTCTGCTCTCCAGTGTCCACTTCCTGGAAGATGAGCTGGATTGCCTTTCATCTGCAGATGAACCAGTGTGAGAAGAGGAACTGCTGCGTATTTGTTCTTGCAGAAACATGGCTCCAGGACAATGTCCATGTACCATCAGTCTTCAGACCATACCACCCAGGGACATGTGCTATTATTATTTTTGTGACTGTATGTGCGATCGTAACTCATGTGCTTTGTATGTCAGTAAGCACTGTGTATGGCACCTTGGCCCGGGTGGGGAATGCTGTTTCGTTTAACAGCTTGGATGACAATTGAACTTGAACTTGAAAACTATGAAGTGTTTTAATGGAAGACGTTCAAGGCAAAGCTAATTAGTAACATTCAATAAATGGTGGTACAAAATAGCGAAGTGATCTCCAGGAATTTGCTATACACTGAACAACTCCGCCCATTTTACAGTTTCTTTTTTTTTTGTAGATATTCTCTCACACTTCCAGTTGAAAAGATTTGTTCATTTTATGACCAAATTGCTTTGTTAAGTGTTGAAACTGTAATACATGTTCTGTAACTTTTAATTTAATAATCTCTTCTGCTTCAGCATCGGTCAATAACAGACTTAATATTGAAAGGCCTAGATAGAGAAGATACAGAGTGGATGTTTCCTATAGTGGAGAAGTCTAGGACCAGAGGGCACAGCCTAAGAATACAAAGATGTCCCTTTAGAACAGAGATAGGGAGGAATTTCTTTAGCCAGTGGGTGGTGAATCTGTGGAAATTATTATGTCAGATGGCTGAATAGGTCAAGTAATTGGGAATATTTAAAATGGAGATTGATAGGTTCTTGATTAATAGTTGAGTCAAAGATTATTGGGAGAAGGCAGGGCAATGGGGTTGGGAGGGATAATAAACATCCTAATGGCCTAATTCTGCCTCAGATTTATTTCTGAAATCTGAGTCCCAGATTATCATTAACTGATTCCAGCTAAACAGTAGCAAAAAGTAAATCACCCTCAGGTTTGCACTAGCATCTCCCATTTTTCTGAAAGTATCACTCATTTAGTTTAGTGCTCAGCAATTTTGGCATGCACTTAAATCCTGAAATGTCTTGTATCACAGACCTAGTTGTTTTCCCAAGAGCCCATCTGTAGGATGCTATTCATTTTTATAATTCCCACGAAGCTGCTGAAAATCTTCCTTTTGGATTAATTTTAAATGTTCTTCTCAAAGGCTTCCTCTTTTCTACTATTCACAATCCCAGTGAATCCCACCTTTGGCAGAGTGCAGGCTTTATAACTTCAGTTCCAACTCCACCATTTCCCCACAGCCTCTCCAGCTCCATTGGCTACTTGTTCATTGTTAAGGCTTCATCCCAGGAATGGAAAACTCTACAGAGAGTGGTCAATACAACTCAGTCTATCACAGGCAAAACACTCCCTACCGATGAGCACATTTAAATGGAGCACTGCCACAGGAAAGCAACATCTATCATCAAGGACCCCACCATTCAGTCCATGCTCTCTTCTCACTACTACAATCAGGCAGGAAGTACAAGCGCCTTGGGTCCTACACCACGAGGTTCCGGAATAGTTATTACCCTACAACCATCAGACTTCTGAATCGGCGCTTCACTCACTCACCACAACCCTGGACCAATTCTACAAATTACAGCAACGCACACAGAATGCTGAAGGAACTCAGCAGGCCAGGCAGCATCTATGGAAAAGACCCGTCATCAGATTCATTTGAAACATACAGTGAAATGCATAGTTTGTGTCAACGACCAACACAGTCCATGGATGTGCTGGGGACAGCCAGAAGTGTTGACATGCTTCCAGTGCCAACATACCATGTCCACACTTTACCAACCCATATATCTGTGGGATGTGGGAGGAAACCGGAGCACCTGGAGGAAATCCACACCGTCATGGGGGGAGCGTAAATCTCCTTGCAGGAATCACTAGCACTGTAAAGCAATTGTACTAACTGCCATACTACCATGCCTTGTATTTCAGGTTGATAGCCATTCATCACTTCTAATGAAAGTTTATGAAGCGTAAATTGTGTTTTTTATTCCACTGCTGCTGCTTGACTTCTTGCATATTTCCAGCATTTTAATTGTTATTTTCAGATTTTGCGCTTCCGTAATTTGATTTTATCTTGCAATTGAAAATTTTGATTGAAAAGCATATTTAATATTTGTGGGTTTCACAGAAAACAGTGCACTTTATAATAACATGGATATTATAAATGTGTTCAATGGCAGAGTTGACCATGAAAAGACATGTTTACAGAGGAAACTGAAAGCTCGTGGAATTACAGTGGATCAGGTTGTAGGTGTTAGAACCATGGAAAGTGACAGAGAGATAGAAGATTTAAGAAGAAAGAATGTGGAACTTCAAGACCAGATGGAAAATCTGAGGTGAATAGTACAATAGTTCCAAATGTTTCTCGTTAATATGTTTTTCTTATCTTTAATACTTCTAATTATATTTTGATATGCTACCAGATATCTATTGGTCTGTTCCTCCATGAATATTTTGAAATTCATTTTCATAAAACAGAATGGAAGTCCAATATACACCAGATTCTGCAGATGATGGACATCAAGAACAATGCACAAACAAAGTGCTGGAGGAACTCGGCAGATCAGGCAGCAGCTATGCAGGGGAATAAACAATTGATATTTCTGGCTGAGTCCTCATGAAAGGTCTCAGCCCAAAACATCGACTGTTTACTCCAATTTATAGATGCTGCCTGAATTGCTGATTCCTCTAGCATTTTGTGTATGAGACTGAAAATCCAAATCATTCCTTCTGAAGATTTGTCAGAACTCCTGCAGATGACTGGTTCCAAGCTGTTTCTATGGACACATATAAGGCCTTGAGCAGTCGTCTGCATTGAAGAAGTTCTCAGGAGATGAGTAACCAAGTATGGAATTGGCTGGGAATACCCATGTCTTTTCCCTTACTTAATCGGGAAGCTGGTACAATGAATAAAATCATGCTTCCTACTTCAACAGATGTTAGAAATGGAGCCCACTAGGGCATTCAGGACAGAAACTAAAATTGCCATGGCTCTTCATCCTACTAAAAAGGACAAAGCTTTACTGTTGGCCCTCTTTAGAAGATGAAGTAAAGGTAGTTTTTTATCCAAGGAACATACTAGTGACATCTTGTGGATGGCACTACAACCTACACGTTCCAGATCCTAGTGTTCACAATGCCTCAGAAGTGTCCAAATCCATCCATGTTATTTGGAATCATAGAGTAAAACAGCAGAAAAAGAATAAAGGTGTAGCCTATTTTCTAAACTGGGACCAAATTCAGAAACCTGAGTTGCTAAAGGACTTAATACTCCTCGTGCATATAACATATAACCATATAACAATTACAGCACGGAAACAGGCCATCTCAGCCCTTCTAGTCCGTGCCGGATGCTTACTCTCACCTAGTCCCATCTACCTGCACTCAGCCCATAACCCTCCACTCCTCTCCTGTCCATATACCTATTCAATTTTTTTCTTAAATGACAATATCAAACCTGCCTCTACCACTTCTACTGGAAGCTCGTTCCACACAGCTACCACTCTGAGTGAAGAAGTTCCCCCTTGTGTTACCCCTAAACTTTTGCCCCTTAACTCTCAACTCAAAAGTCCCTAAAGGTGAACTTGCAGGCTAATTTGGTAGTAAGTAAAGCAAAAATATGTTAGCCTCATGTTGAAAGAACTAGAATATAAAAGCAACAATGTAATTCTGAGGCTTTATACGGTGTTGGTCAGACTACACTTGGAATATTGTGAACAGTTTTATCTAAGAAAGGATATGCTGGCATTGAAGATGGTCCAGAGGAGGTTCTTGAGAGTTAACCTGGGAATGAATGGGTTATAGTATGAGAAGCATTTTATGACTCTGGGTTTGTACTCACCGGAGTTTAGGAGAATAAGGGTAGCGGGGGATTCTCATTGAATTCCGTCAAATATTAAAGGGCCTAGATAGAGTGGATGTGGAGAGGATTTTTCCTATAGTGAGGGAGTCAAGGACCAGAGCACACTGCCTCAGAATACAACAGTGTCCCTTTAGAACAGAGATGCGGAGGAATTTCTTTAGTCAGATGGTGGTGAATTTGTGGAAGCTGTCATTGACTGTATTTAAAGCAAAGATTGTTAGGTTCTTGATTAGTAAGGGTGTCAAAGATTGCGGGGAGAAGACAGGAGAATGGAGTTGAGAGGAATAATAAATCAGCCATGATCGAATGGCAGAGCAGACTTGATGAGTTGAATGCCCTAATTCTGCTCTTATGTCTTCTGGTCTTCTGCATTAAAGGGCAAGACCTCCAGGTTGTGATCTCAGGATTGTCACCCATTCTCCGTGCTGCTGAGGCCAGAACTAGGAAGGTTATAGTGTTTAATATGTGGCTAAGGGAGGGTATAAGATTTTTGGATCATTGGGCTCTCTTCCAGGGAAGGTGGGACCAGTACTGAAGGGACAGCTTGCACCTGAACTGGAGGGGCACTAATATACTAGTGGGAAGGTTTGTTAATGCTGCATGGTGGGGTTTAAACTAGAGTTGCAGGCGGATGGGAGCCAGAGTGCCAGAACGGTTAGTGGAGAAGTTGTGGAGGCAGATGTTAGTAAGACCTCAGACAAAGTTGGGAATCAGAAGGTGCAACTAGTATACTGACCTGTGTATATTTCAATGCAAGTATCATAGGAAAGGCGGATAATTTTGCTGAAGATAAGATAGCTGATTTACAAACAGAGGCAATGTGTAGTGAGGAGAGGCTATTGATAGGGCAAAATTGCAGTCAACACGATGAGTTGCAACGTAAAAGGCGGACAAACTCAAAAAGGGTGACTATAGGACTGAAGGTGTTGTATTTGAAAGTACGCAGTATATGGAATAAGGTAGTTGAACTTGCAGCACGTTTGCAGATTAGCAGATATTATGTTACAGGCATCACTGATTCATGGTGAAAAGAAGATTATAGCTGGGAGCTTAATGTCCAAGGATATACATTGTATTGAAAGGACAGGCAGGAAGGCAGAGGGGGTGACGTTGCTGTTCAGTAAAAAATGAAATCAAATCATTGGAGAGAGATGACATGGGGTTGGAAGGCTTTGTATCATTGTGGATAGAACCTAGGAACTGCAAGTATAAAGATACCCTGATCAGAGTTGTATACTGACCCTCAAACAGTAGTAAGGATATGGTCTACAAATTACATCGGGAGTTAGAAAATGCATGCCAAAAGAGCAATGTTACAATAGTCATGGGGAACTTCAATATGCAGATAGATTCAGAAAATCAGGTTTGTGCTAGATTCCAGGAGAGGTAATTTCTTGAGTGCCAATGAGATGGCTTTTTAGAACAGCTCATGGTTGAGCCCACCAGGGGATCAGCTATTCTGGATTGGGTGTTATGCAGTGAACCAGAATTGATTAGAGACCATAAGGTAAAAGAACCTTTGGGTGGCATTATCATAATATGATTGAATTCACCCTGAAATATGAAGAGAAGCTAAAGTCGGATGTATCAGTATTACAATGGAGCAAAGGGAATTATAGAAGCATTAGAGAGGAGTTGGCCAGAATTGATTGGAAAACAACACTGGCAGCAACGATGCCAGAGCAGTAATGGTTGGAATTTCTGGAAGCAATTCGGAAAGCCCAGAATATATACATCCCAAAGAGGAAGAAGTATTCTAAAGGCAAGATGACATAATCATAGCAAACAAGAGAAGTCAAAGTCAACATAAAAGCCAAAGAGAGGGCAGATAATAGAGCAAAAATTAGTGGGAAGTTAGAGGATTGGGAAGCTTTTACAAACCAACAGAAGGCAACAAAGAACATCATTAAGAAGGTAAAGATGGAATACAAAATTAAGTTAGCAAATAAGATTAAAGAGGATACCAAAAGTTTCTTCAGATACATAAAGTGTAAAAGACGTTAAGAGTGGATATTGGACCCCTGAAAAACAGTGCTGGAGAGGTGGTAGTGGGGGCAACAAAATGACGTATGAACTGAATAAGTATTTTGCATCAATCTTCACTGTGAAAGACACTAGCAATATGATCTAAGTTCTAGGTGTTGGATAATGAAGTGTGTGAAGCTACCATAACTAGAGAGAAGGTTCTTGGGAAACTGAAAGATCAGAAGGTAGATAAGTCACCTGGACCAGATGGTATACACCTCAGAGTTCTGAAAGAGGTGGCTGAAGAGATCATGGAGACATTAGTAATGATCTTTCAAGAATCACTAGATTCTGGAATGGTTCCGGAAGACAAAAAAATTGCGAATGTCACTCCACTCTTCAAATTGGGAGAGAGGCTGAAGAAAGAAAACTAAGGCCAGTTAGTCTGACCTCTGTAGTTGGGAAGATGCTGGAATTGATTACTAAGGCTGAGGTCTCAGTGTACTTGGAGGCACATGATAAAATAGGTCGTAGTCAGCATAGTTTCCTCAAGGTAAAATCTTGCCTGACAAATCTGTTGGAATTCTTTGAAAAAATAACAAGCAGGATAGACAAATAAGAATCTTAGATTTTCAGAAGGCCTTTGACAAGGTGCCACACATAAGGCTGCTTGACAAGCTGCCACACATAAGGCTGCTTGACAAGCTACGAGCCCATGGTATTACAGGAATGCTTCTAGCATTGGAGAAAGCAGTGGCTGATTGGCCGAGGGCAAAGGGAAATAAAGGGAGCCTGTTCTGTCTGGCTGCCGGTGACTAGTGGTGTTCTGTGTTGGGATCAATTCCTTCTCCGTTATATGTCAATGATTTGGATAATGGAACTGATGACCTTGTTGCAAAGTTTGCTGACAATATGAAGATTGGAGGGGCAGGTCACTTCGAGGAAGTAGAGAGGTTACAGAAAGGCAGACAGATTAGGCGAATGGGCAAAGAACTGACAGATGGAATACAGTGTCTGGAAGTGTATGGTCATGCCCTTTTGTGGAAGTGAAAGGGTAAGAGTATTTTCTAAATAGAGAGAAAATACAAAAAACTGAGATGCAAAGGGACTTGGGAATCGTTGTGCAGGATTCCCTAAGGGTTAATTTGCAGGTTGAGTCTGTGGTGAGGAAGAAAAATACAATGTTAGCATTCATTTTGAGCTGACTAGAATACAAAAACAAGGATGTAATGTTGAGGCTTTATTAAAGCACTGGTGAGGCCTCATTTGGAGTGTTGTGAGCAGTTTTGGGCCAGTTATCTTAGAAAGGATGTGCTGGAATTGGAGAGGGTTCAAAGGAGGTTTGCCAAAATGATTCTAGGATTGAATGGCTTGTTTTATGAAGAGCGTTTGATGGCTCTGGACCTGTATTCAGTGGAATTCAGAAGAATAAGGGGTGACATCATTGAAACTTATCAAATGGTGAAAGACCTTGAAAGATGTGGAGAGGATGTTTCCTGTAGCAGGAGAGTCTAAAGCCAGAAGACACAATCTCAGAATAGAGGACTGTCCTTTTAGAACAGAGATAAGGAGGAATTTCTTTAGTCAGAGAGTGGTGAATCTGGAATTCTTCGCCACAGGCAGTTGTAGAGGCCAAGTCTTTATGAATATTTAAGGCAGAGGTTGATAGATTCTTGATTGGTCAAGGCATGAAGGAATATGGGAGGAGGTAGGAAATTGGAGCTGAGAGGAAAATTGGATCAGCCATGATGAAATAGTGGAATAGACTCGATGGGCTCTATGGCCTAATTCTGCTCCCATGTCTTTATGGTCTTATTAATAGGCAGGAGTTTGAATTCAATACTTCTGGATTTTTATCTGTGATTTCTCTCTCAGTGGAAGAAATCTTTCCTGTTGTTCTAGTTAGTTGAAAGAGCAGATTATTGTTTAAATAGTAAAGAAAATTGCAGCATGCTGCTGTGCAAAGGGACTTGGGAGTGCTTGTGCATGAATCACAAAAGATTGGTTTGCAGGTGCAGCAGGCTATCAAGAAGGCAAATGGAATGTTGGCCTCCATTGCTAGAGGGATTGAATTTAAGAGCAGGAAGATTATGCTGCAACTGTTCAGGGTATTGGTGAGGTTGCACCTGGAGTACTGTGTGCAGTTCTGGTCTCCTTACTTAAGGAAGGATATATTGGTTTTGGAGGTCGTGCAGAGGAGGTTCACCAGGTTGATTCCACAGATGAGGGGGTTAGACTATAAGGAGAGATTGAGTCACTTGGGATTGTATTCGCTGGAATTCAGAAGAATGATAGGAGATCTTATAGAAACATATAAAATTATTCAAGGGATAGATAAAATAGAGGCAGAGAATTTGCTTCCACTAGTAAGTGAGACTGGAACTAGGGAACATAGCCTCAAGATTTGGGGGAGTAGATTTAGGATGGAGATGAGGAGGATCTGCTCCATCCAGAGAGTGGTGAATCTGTAGAATTCTCTGCCCAATGAAGCAGTGGAGGCTACCTCTTTATATATTTAAGACAAGGTAGGATAGAGTTTTGCATAGCAGGGGATTTAAGGGTTATGGGGAAAAGGCAGGTAGGCGGAGATGAGTCCATGGCAGATCAGCCATGATCTTATTGAATGGTGGAGCAGGCTCGATGGGCCAGATGGCCTACTTAAGTTCTTAATCGAAGCTGAAGCAAAGTGTAGTATTTAACTTATTAAAACAAGAACAACAGTAAGATATTCAGTTGCTTGTCTGCCTCTTAACTCCATCTGCCTACTTAGGTTCCATAGTCTGGCTGACAAAAATCTATTAATCTTAGTTTTTAAATTTGAAATTAATCCCAAGGTTCAACAGTCCTTTGTGGGGAGAAGGCTTCCAGGTTAATGAAGTAATGCATCTTGACTTAGTTCCTGAAGGGATCTCATCTTAAGGTTATGCTGATGCTCCCCCACCTGAAGGAATAGTGTTTCTCTGTCAGTCTATTCATCAAATCTGTTAGTCACCTTAAGCATCACAATTATAGCACTCTGTATTCTGTAATCAAGGATATAAGTCTAATGTAAACATAAAAATCCACACAAGGCAGCCTTTCCTCATCATTTATTCCTTTGAATCCCTTTTTTGAAATGTGTTACTTCCAAACAAGCACTCTATTTATCAGTTCTCCTTCGCTAACTGTCCATTATGTTGCAGAAAGTACTGAAAGTATTTTTGGATCACATGGAATACTTTTATTCTATTTTTTATTGTGATTAGTAACACAATTGAGTTTAATTTTTTTCTAATCTAAGGCAACAACAAGCTTTACCAAGGGATTCAGTGGTGGAAGATTTGACTCTGAAAAATCGTTACTTGCATGAAAAGGTCCAAGCTTTGGAAAGACAGCTGAAAATGAGTATTCCATCCAGGCCGTCAGTATGTATTTGTTTTAATACGTTAAGGGCACAATAACCGACAGATTGGTAGGATATAATCAACTGATCCACAGCACTAATGTAGCCTTTTGAAAATGATACCTAGCCCCAATACCCCAATGCTTTCCCTTTGAAAGATGTTGTTTTGGTTTGTTTGAACTGTGAGTAACTTAATTAATATTAACCTTCTGTAATAGTGTAGCAGCTAAACAACAAAATAATTAAAAATGTGCCTAACTATCTTTTTAGGGCATGATGTTGCAGTTACATATGTCATTGGTGAGGCTACACTAAGAGTATTATGTAATAATCAGAATCAGGTTTGTTATCAAATTGTGAAAGTTATTTTGTGGCAGCAGTGCAATACATAAAAACGACTATAAAATACAATAAAGTATATATAAATTAAATTAAATACATGGTGCAAAAAACAGCAAAATAGTGAGGTAGTGTTCATGGGTTAGTCAGTTTTGGTTACGCTGTTACTCGAAAGACATTCTCAAGCTGAAGAAGGTGCAGAAGAGATTTGGATGTTGCCTGGACAAGAGGGTGTGAATTATAGGGAGAGGTTGGCCGCACTGGATCTTTATTCCTCGGAGCACAGGTGACTGAGCTGTAGCCCGTCAGATGTTTATAAAATCATGAGGGGCATAGATACCGTGCACAGTCAGTCTTTTCCCCAGGCTTAGGTAGTCCAAAAGTAAGAAAGCCCACAGATGTAAGAAAGAGGGAAGAGATCTGAGAGGTGACATCTTTACAAGGAGAGTAGGGATTACCTAGAATGAACTCTCAGAGGAAGTGTTTGAGGTGGGTACAATTGCAACATTTAAGAGACATTTGGATAGTTACATGGAAGAGAGGCTTGGAGGGTTAACAAGGCTTGGAAATGAACACAGGCAACAAGGTTGATGTTGTGGCAACATGCATCAGTTGGACTGAAGCACTTGTGACTATGCTACATTACTCTATTAGTTAGATAGGCACATGGACAGCTATGTAGGAGGGAAGTGTTAGATTGATCTTAGAATATGTTCAGAGTTCAGCACAACATCTTGTGGTGAAGGGCCTGTATTGCTGTTCTGTGTTCTAATTAAGCATTTGCGTTGTTTAATAGCTTAAGAATTATAACAGTGCTTTGATAAAAATAGTTAAAGACAGTCCATTTGAATGTGGTTTACAGATATATCTGTAGTACATCAAGCTCCATATCATGTTTCATCCACTTCTCTTTCTCTATCCCTTTTTCTCATTTGCTACATGACCTCTCTTTGACCATGCGTATAGTCCATGGATCCCTCTGTACGCAGTGAATCTGAAGGACCTGCGGTCACTACCACTACAGAACAAATCAGTACTGAAAAAAAGACAAAAGTACTGAAAAGTAAGACAAGATTCCATTGGTGCAAGAGTAATCGAGTTTATGATCAGTCGGAGAACACTTCGAATGAGACTGATATAAAAGCTGGGCAAAACACTGAAAATGGTGATAGTAATGTGATTTCAATGTTGACTGAGGAGGATGTGTGTATCAGTGTTCAGAAAGAGCAGCCTTTCACTGCTGGATACAAAGTGAATGGAGAAAAACCCTCGTCATTTGAGGAAGAGACAGAAGTGATGCAAAAACAACACCAAACTAACACCAGCCCTGGTGAAGATGTGGAACAGCCAGAAATAAATGAACCTCCCCAAGACCCAACAGATGTCATGGAGAGCACATCTAGTGCGAATGAGTTGGGGCCTGGAATCAGGGATGACAAGGATGAGACAACAGCAGAAGAACAAGGACGATTGGATTCTCAGAAGCACACAACCTCTGAAAATCAGCTTCAGGTTACCAACCCATAAAATCTAGCAGAGGTCCCTCCTTTACCCTACCCCAAATTAGGCAGTAGGCTGTAATTTATTTTTAACTGCTCAATTAGCAAAGCTTTTCAAAAATAGTCTGTTGCACAAAAATATCTCAAATTCTTGATTTTAGTTTTACTTGCAAATACACTCAGTAGCCACTTTATCAGGTATGCCTGTACACCCACTCGTTAATGCAAATATCTAATCAGTCATGTGGCAGCAACTCAATTCATAAAAGCACGGAGACATGGTCAAGAGGTTCAATTGTTGTTCAAACTAAGCATCAGAATTGGAAAGAAATGTAATCTAAGTGACTTTGACCATGGAATGATTGTTGGTGCCAGACAGGTGGCTTGAGTATCTTAGAAACTGCTGGTCTGAGATTTTCACATGCAACAGTCTCTAGGGTTTACAAAACAAAATGGTGTGAAAAACAAAAAAAATCCAGTAAGCGGCAGCTCTGTGAGCAAAAGTGCTTTGTTGGTGAGAGAGAACAGAGGAGAATGACATGACGAGTTCAAGGTGAGAAGAATAACCATGTGTTACATAGTGGTGCGCAGAAGAGCAACTCTGAATGCAGAACACATTGACCTTGAAGTGGATGGGCTACGATAGCAGAAGAGCACACTGAGTTCCACTCCTGTACCTAATAAAGTGGCCACTGAGTGTGTATACTTCCATATTTTAGATTTGTATCATGGCTTTATGACAGCTTTTCTGTGCAGTAGGCTATGCGGAGGAATCAGTGTTTCTGACCGCTTTTTTTCATTGTTTTACCCAGACCTCTGGATATGGATCAGATGCCTTATCTCAAAAGGAACAGCAACTTCAGAAAGAGAACCTTAATCTGTCTGCAGATAACATGGAGCTGCGCTTTCAGCTAGAGCAGGCCAATAAGGATTTACCACGATTAAAGGTAGGCTTTGCATGTGCGTACTATATAATGTTCATCGTAGGTTATTCAGGGGCATGTTATGGATCTTTTAGAATGACTTCCAATGTATGAAGTAACAGTCAATCTGCTGGAGGAACTCAGCAGGTCAAGCAGTGTCTTTGTGAAGGGAGGAGAATTGTCAACAATTCAGGTTGAAACCATGCATCAGAACTACGAGTGGAGTGGAGAGGGGAGATGGCCAGTACAAAGAGCAGAGGCGGAGTGATGAGACAGGAGTCTGAGCTGAATGATAAAATTGGCAAATTATTGTCACCTGTACTGAGGTAGAGTGGAAAAACTTCTCTTGCATACTGTTCATAAACGTCATAGAGGGGCTACATGATAGCACAGCAGAAAACGTATGCTATAACAGCACCAGTGACCTGGGTTCAATTCCCGCCACTATCTGTAAGAAGTTTGTTCACTCTCCCTGTGACCATGTGGGTGTCCTCAAAATGCTCCAGTTTCCTCTCACTTTCCAAAGATGTACAGGCTAGCAGGTTAATTGGTCACATGAGTGTTAATTAGGCAGCTTGGGCTTGTTGGGCTGGAAGAGTATGTTACTGTGCTGCCTCTGTAAATAAATAAACAAACATTTTATTATAAGTGTGTTGAGGCAGTACAAGGGAAAATAATAACAGAATGCAGAATAAAGTTTAACATTTACAGGGAAGGTGCAGAGCAAGGTCATAATGAAGCAGATTGTGAAGTCAGGAGTACACCGTATTGCACGATGAGACCATTCAGTCATCTTATAACAGGTGTAAGCTGTTCTTGAGTCTGGTGGTATATGCTTTCAGGCTTTTCTTTCTTCTTCCAAATGGCAGGGGGAGGAGAGAATGTCTGGAGTGGGTGGAGTCTTTCATTAGGTTGGCTGCATTACCAAGACAGTGTGTACAGAGGGGAGACTGGTTTCCATAATGTGCTGAGATGGTGGATGAGAAGGGTGAAAGATGATAGGCATATAGTGCCATGATGGGTAGGGAAGGGGGTTATGAAGTTGGGAGACTGGCCGATAGATGATGGATGGAGGCAGACAGACAGAAAAAGATAGACAGATGGAGTGAGGTGGGAGGAGAGCAGAGTAAAGGTCAGACATACCTGCTGGAGGGACAAAAGCAGGAACGAAAATGGTTTTCAGTACTGGAATCTATTAAGTAAGGGTTGATAATAAGAATGGCAAATGATAGAGGTGTTGTGGGAGAGCAGCCTGTAGGTGAACTGTGAGTGTAATGGGTGGATGTAGTTTGTTGCTCCAGATTTCAGCAACTGCAGTCTCTTATATACTATCTGCACATGTCCATTGAAATTGAATACCATAGAAATAGGAGCAGGAGAAGGCCAATTGGCTCCCCGTACTGGCTCTGTTATTGAATAAAATTATTGTTGTGTATTTACTATGAGTCATATTGTAGATACATTGTTTAAATATACAATAATTATCACTAATCGTTACCTTAGCGACATTATCATGTACCAAATCCATATCCCCTGACTATATTACTATTTTAATAACAATGGAAATTTGTCTTGAATATACAGAGTGAATCTCCACAGCCCACTTAGACAGTAAATTTCAAAGACTAACTATCCTCTGTATGAACAAATTTCTCCTCATCACTGTCTTTAATGGCTAGTCCTTATTTTGACACTGTGAGACTGGTCAACAAACCCCAGCTGAAAAAGGACGGAGGAGTGGGTGTTGGTGCGGGGGGTGGGGCTCTATCTAAACTGCCCTTTCAAATGCTCTTACAACGTTGTACATTTCAGTGAAATCACCTCTCATACCTCTGAACCTAAGAGAATACAGGCCTAAAAACAGAAATGCTGGAAACACACAGCAGGTCAGGCAGCATCTATAAGAAGTGAAACAGGATTAACATTTCAGGTTGGAGACTTTATCAGAACCGAGAAAGTTGTTGCAAAGGTGAAATAGGGATGAATAAGATAAAGGGAATATCTGTGATAGCTCAAGGTCAAAGTTGCCATGGAGATCATTTGTGCAGGTCAGACAGTCAGTGGGCTAATGGGATAATTGGAGAGAGACAAAATAAGCAAAAGCAATAAAATGATGGTAGCTTGAGGGTGAGATACAAAAGATCAGAATCAGGTTCATTATCTTTGACAAATGTTGTGAAATTTGTTTTGTGACAGTACGGTGCAATACATAAAATATACTATAAATTACACACACGTGTGGACGGATACATGCATTTCTGCCAAAAAGTTCGACTGAAAGTTCTTTTGATCGAGGTGTGGTGCACATAAACAGGTTTCTCTTGAGAAGAGCAGGCTCTGTCAGTAACCTGACTTTGTGTGTCTTTTTTTTATATAAGGCAGGACTGGTCTACAACCCAGACCACCAATCTCATCTCATTGATTGGAACATCTGACTCCAAATAGCTTTTATAGAAGGCATTATCCCAGGGATTCACATACGTTTTTGAACCTAGACTGTAATTGTTTAAATGGCATATTCAGTTTTGATGAGAAGAAATACAACTGTGTGTTATTAGTTTATGCAGATTGTGTTTGTCTATTATTGTAACTTAGATGAAGATCAGACCACATTTTATGAGTAATTAATGCAGAAAACCAGGTAATTGGAAAGGGTTCGCAAAGTTTTTCTTGCGACTGTACCTGCAGAAGCATTGCCTGAACATTGGTTGCTGCTACCATCAAGCAGGAGCTACATTGAGCCATAGGTCCCACAATGTACAGGGAAGATTGAAGATTGAACAGGTTAGGACTTTATTCCTTGGAGCGTAGAAGAATGAGGGGAGATTTGATAGCGGTTTACAAAATTATGAGGGGTATAGACAGAGTAAATGTGAATAGGCTCTTTCCATTAAGATTAGGTGAGATAAATACAAGAGGACATGGTTTTAGGGCGAAAGGGGAAAGGTTTAGGGGGAACTACTTCACTCAGAGAGTGCTGGGAGTGTGGAACGAGCTGCCATCTGATATGGTAAATGCAGGTTCACTCTTAAGTTTTAAGAATAAATTGGATAGGTACATGGATGAGAGAGGTCCGGAGGGTTATGGACTGGATACAGGACAATGTGACTAGTGGAATAATGTTTCGGCACAGACTAGAAGGGCCGAATGTCCTGTTTTCTGTGCTGTAGTGTTCTATGGTTCTCTGGTTCTAATTTCCACAATGCTCAACTGATTCCACAACCTATAGACTCACTTTCAAAGACCCTACAACTCATTTTCTCAGTATTATTTATTTACTTTTCTTATTTATTATTTGCACGATTTGTCTTCTTTTACACCTTGAATTTTTGTCTGTCTTTGTTATATATAGTTTTTTCATAAATTCTATTGTATTTCTTTATTTTCCTCTAAAAGCCTGCCAGAAAATGAATCTCAGGTGGTATATGGTGACATATGCATACTTTGATAATAAACTAACTTTAAATTTTCAACATAACATCAGAGAGACAACATTCAGAAGAAGAATAGAAATTAAAGGTCTGGAGCATTAGTTTTACAGTCATATTGATTCCTTTCAACTCTTCAATTACTTTTGACCTGTAGCCCACTATTTTTGGAGGTTTTTGTGCCTTCTTCCATGAAGTCTTGCTTACTTCATAACATTGTATTACTAAAAATGTCAAAGGATTAACTTCGCTGCTGAACTTTGAGTTCTTTCTTTCCTTGTCTTTTGGGATCAGTTCTTTCTTTCGGTGTAGTGTAGCAGTTAGCACAGTTCTTTACAGTGATTCTTATAAGATTGCGATTTTATTCCCACTTTGTATGTTCTCCTCATGATCATGGGGTATCCTCCTGGTACTCTGGTTTCCTCCCACATTCCAAAGATGTATGGGTTAGTGTTAGTGAATAGTGGGCATGCTATGTTGGAGCAGGAAGCACAGCAACACTTGCGGGCTGCCCAGAATAATCCTCGCTGATTTGATTTAATTTGATTTGACACAAACAACTCATTTCACTGTATGTTTCGATGTACATGTGACAGATCAAGCTAATCTTGATCTTGTTTTTTCTTTCCTTAGGATCAAATAGTTAATTTACAGGAAATGTATCAACTCCTCAAGAAAGAGAAAGCAGATTTGGAAAGAAAGCTTGGAAGTGTTCGAGGGGTAAATGTGATAATGAGTCTCACAATATTGTGCATGCAAATTAGTGAGAGTACACCAACATAAATCAGAATTTGATTTGTTTAATATCTTAAAAGTAATTCATTATTTCATACAGTTCAGGAGCCATTGAAACCAGTATCTGAATTCTCCATAATTCTGCAAATATTTATATTTTAGATATTCACTATCTAAAATAAATAGGTAAATATTTAAAAGATTGAGGAATACAGGGACTGGCAGTGAAGAACTGAGGCTAGCATCAAGCAGCAATGATAAAGATAAATGGCGGGGCAAGCTTGTGAGTCCCAATGGCCTACTCCTGCTCCTATTGTTGAAAACTGTTCAATCTCCTTCTCGTTGTTGCATTACAGATCTGGTCCTTTCACTAATAAGCTTCAATCTGTGTTATATGGCAACCCTTGCCATTGGGAATGGTATTTTCTCATTTGCCAAAGTCTTTCCTAGTATTAAGCACCGTAATTCTCCATTAACCTTAGCAATGGCAAACTACTGTAGAAAATTTTGCCAAGAACAATCATGGTCATGACATCATGGTTACCTGTGTCACATGCCACAGCACGTATGATGGATGATCATAATGATTAACCCTCACTATTCTAAGCGTGGATACCTTAGAATTGTACCATTTAGTTTTTATTAGGTCACTTTCAAACTACCTACGAAATGAAAAATCCATGCAAAAATAAACCTTTGCATTCCTAGCAACATGATTTGGCCTTGGCAATTTCCCATATGGCATTTAAAGAGATTTAGTGTGTGTACTTTGGTAATAAGATTATTTTTTGGATAGATTTACACACAGTAAAAGGTTACCCAGTTTAATCGCCTGTAGGGCTTGAACAAATCCCAAATATCATCACTTTAAAAATCAACTCTGATGGTTAAGATTCAGCATTGCTTAATGTCATTTCCAGTGCACAATTGTAAATGAGAACCAAGTACTTGTTACAAGCAACACACACAAAATGCTGGTGAAACACAGCAGGCCACCAGCATTTTGTGTGTGTTGCTTGAATTTCCAGCAACTGCAGATTCCCTCGTGTTTGCATTTTTAAAGTAATTGTTAGTCCGGATGCAATGTGGCGCACAAAAAAGAGACTAAGATAACAATAATAATAACAAACACAATAGATATAAATACATAAGATAGCTTATACATAGATTGATTCTACGTCATAAAGTGTTGCTAGGTGCAGGAGGTAACTGACAGGAAATGATAAAGTAGTGGTGATTTTGGGTATGGCAGGATGGTTAATGGGTAGAAGTGTTGATCAGCCTTGCTGCTTGCGGAAAGTAACTGTATTTGAGCCTGGTGATCCTGGCATGAATACTACATAGTCTTCTCCCTGATGGGAGTGAGACAAACAGTCCATGAGCAGGGTGGGTGTGAACCTTCATGATGATACTGTCCCTTTTTCAGCACCTTTCTGTATATATGTCCTTGAAGGCAGATAGACTTTTGCTGATATATCGGGCAGTTTATACTACCCATTGTAGAGCCTTCCTGTCTGCCACAATGCAGTTTCCATACTATGCAATGATACAGCTTGTTAGGATGCTCTCTACTGTGCATCTGTAGAATAAAGTTTGTATAGATGTGAATAGTCCAGCTTTCTTCAGCCTCCTCTGAAAGTAGAGTCATGGGTGAGCTTTCCTGATTGTGTAGGATGTATTCTGGGACCACGAAAGTTCGCACAAAAAAAAACAGGCTGCTGGAGGAACTCAGCAGGTCAGGTAGTGTCCATGGAGGGAAATTAACAGTTGATATTTCAGGTCAAGAAACACCACCTGTCTGTTCTCCACCCCACCACAGATGCTACATGACTCGCTGAATTCCTCTAGCAGCTGTTTCTTGCTAGTATCTGCAGTCTATTGTGTCTCCTTTGATGTTAAATTTATGCGTGTGCCAAAACTAAAAATTCAACAGCCAATCCAGATCAGGCAATTAAACTGTTTAACTTTATTGTAAAAATGTCTTTGTTGTCTCTGCTATTGATCACATTGCTTTAGTAGTATTTGACTTTAAGGAAATTTAGATTTAGGTCAGTCTCTGTTCTGCCAAATTAGTCTGTATTGCATGGATATGAAGTATAGATCTTGTCTGGCAGTCTGGTCGCAGCGGCAAAACGGTGCCTGAGCTAGAGAAAACTATCGGGTTGATGAAGAAGGTGGTGGAGAGAGTGCAACGAGAGAACGAGGAGCTGAAGAAGGCACCAGGAGTCGTATCCACTGAGAAAAGAACTTGTCTCGAAGTGGAAAATGACAAGCTTAAGGTTGGTATCAGAGTTCTTTTCACTGCTACAGTGTAATTGTGTATGGAAGGATCTGTCCGGATGGCACATAAACCAAAAAAACTTTTCACTATCTTATTACATATGACATTGACAAACCAATACTACAAATTAAAGTACATAATATCCATTCTCTGCAGCAAGAAATACATTCTCCCTATGCCATTCCAGTTAAGCTAAAAGGATGAAAACTACAGCTCAGATCTTATTCCAATAGACTACTACCATGGTTAAGACTGCAAATCTGCATTGGTTGATTTCAGAAGTCTAGGTAGCAAGTGGTACGTCTCCAGTGTGGAAACAATGCCTGGAATGAGGAGCCTAGTTAATTTGTGTTAAGACACTGTAATCTCACCATTTTATAACATTGGTGTCTGTCTTAACTTAGTGGTTTTCCTCCCACTTTTGAGTCAGAACATCTTGGTCTTCAGTCTTCATTCAGAGACATGAGCCTAAAATAAGGTAATGGTGGAGCCCAGCTCACTCTGCAGTACCATCTTTTGGATGAGCTATTAAACCACACCCCACCATGGAAGTAAAAGATCCCTTTGCTCTATTTTGGGGGAGGGGAAGTCTTCAGGGCAATTCTTCCTGGTGCCTTGGCTAATATGCAACTCTCAGCTAACATTCTTTAAAAGATAAATAAATAAAAATAATATAAACCTAGTCAATGTCACTGTGCTTAATCTAGAGAAAACTATTTTTCTGACTTGTTTCCTACATTAACAAAAATGTTTACATTGCAAAGACACTTAACAGTGAGCTGAAATTGTGATAATTGCCATAATTTCTTTAAAAATCCAAGCATCAGATTGCTCATGCTTTGACACTGCTGTAACATGCAAACAACATCTATGATGGGGAAATGCATCTCATCTGTACCGAGACAAATTATTAATATAATTTTCTAATAAGAAAACCAATACAAATTCAGCTCTTTGAGTAAGTTCTCAAAAGAGTTTGATACTGAAATAAGTCAATCAGAATGTGTCAAATAAATGATCCTGATGAAGGGTCTCAGCCTGAAATATCAGCTGTTTATTACCATCCATAGATCTGCCTGACTAACTGAGTTCCTCCAGCATTTTGTGTGTGTTATGGATTTCCAGTATCTGCAGAATTCCTTGTGTTCATGATACTAAAATAATTTTTTTAGTGGTGACTATGTACCATCCCTGGTTTCTCATCACAATTTCTAGTAAATTGTGTAAATCAAATGCTGGTCATCACATAGACCATAGACCAGATCTTAATAGTCTTCATTGTGGTTTTCACATGTTTAATGACCGGGCTATACTTGGGAAGCAGAAACAATGAACGATGGTGGGACTGACCCAGGTGGGGGAAGGTAGTGGCTTTGTAAACATCAGCCACATTTGTGTAGACATGATCTAAGGCTGGAGGGGACGACGAGACAGCCAACAAGGACAAGGTCCAGCACCTGCCCACGTGGTGTGCCAATAACAACCTGGCCCTTAACAACACCCAGAAGACCAAGGAGATTTTTGTGGACTTCAGGCATGCTAGGAGCCACACTCATGTCCCCATCTACATCAATGGAGCTGTAGTGGAGCGTGTATCAAGCTTCAAATTCCTTGGTGTCCGCATTTCCGATAACCTCACCTGGTCCCTGAACTCCTCCATCCTGATCAAAAAGGCGCAACATCTTTTGGATGAGCTGTGAAAACAAACCCCTCCTGCCTTCTGTCATGGATGTAAAAGATTGCAATACTCTATTTTGAAAAACCTCAGAGGAGTTCTTCCTAGTGTCTTGGCTGATATTCACCCCTTCTCCAGTACTAAAAAACAAACCTGGTCAGTGTTACTGTGCTTAATCTAGAGAAAGCTGTATTTCAAAACAACTTTAATTATTGTCCCCCAACACTAGCACCCAAAGACTTTCTGTCATGTGTTTGCTAAGATCCAACTGTGTGTGTCATTTCAGGCAGAGCTTGAGAAACTGAAGTTGCAGATTGGTGGCCAGCTGAGTTTGCGTTATGAGAGCAAAACAAAAGGCATGGAGAAAATCTTAGCTGAAAATGAACGATTACGAAAAGAGATCAAAAAGGTAAAGAAATTGGGTCAGCCTCCTCTTTTGTAAGTTTTGGCCTAGTCTGAGAAGTTACAAACTTTTTTAAATATACATTTTTCTCCTTTACAGAGAGAAACAATGTTCATGGTTTGGGTCTGTGATCTTTTACTATAATCAGAAGGTTTTTGATAAGATTATTGCCTTAAAGGTTAATTCTGATTCTTTCTACACAGATGCTGTCTAAATTTAGATAAGTACATGAATGGGAGGAATTTAGATGAATATGGACCAGCTGGGTGGGGACCAATGTCAGCATGAACGAGTTGGGCCATATGGTCTGTTTTCATGCTGTATGACTCTGACACCCCAGTGTTGCACATCACTGAAAGTACTGTAACTTAAATTCTGACAGCCCTGTACCAGCCAGAGATGGAACTGAGATTTCTCTTTTACTGAATGTTTACTGACAGGAAGGTGACTGTTCTGAAAAGCTGCGAATTGCAAAGAACAACCTGGAGATTATGAACGAGAGACTAAGCCTACAGTTGGAAGAGACAAATAAACGACTGAGCTTTGCAGAGAGTAAGGCTCCACAGCTTGAGGGTGCTAACAGCAAAAGCTGGAAGTCCATTGTCGTAACAAGGTACCAGTGCAATGTCCGATACATAAAACATAGATATCTGCTAGGCTGGTGCTGAAATATCAGTCACTCATAGAAAATATTAATGTTTTTGTATAAAAGTTGTGATGGGCAAGTTTTTCACCCAGAGGGTGGTCAGTATATAGAACGACCTGCCAGAGAAAGTGGTTGAGGCTGGTATATTAACAATACCGTGGACTCTGGTTAATTGGGCCATGGTTTAATCAGAATAACTGTTTATTTGGGACAACTCTTAAAGAACAAAAACTAGTCGAGAAAATAACTGGATTCCCTTCTTTTATTTGGGACATTATGCTACATAATTAGGAGAGGAGATTGTTGCTGAACGGTTTCTAGCTAGCGTCAGTTGCGTGGATTTGTGTGGCCATTAGACACTACACTGTGCTTAGAGCAAACAGTTTTTAAATAGCATCAGTTACTTATGTCTGTGTTCAAACAGCAGTGTTTTCTGTCATTGGTTGGCATGGAATAACCAGTAAGGTCACTGCAGTTTCAAGCATTCGGGCTTGAGATGCCAGAAATGGCCAGAAGTGAAAATGAAATTATTTTGCTACACCATCGAGTTAGAAACTACGAAAAATTTGAAGGTATCAGTAATTGTCATGAATATTACAATGAAAATGAAGATTTGGAGGATTCAGTCATTGAAAGCATTGTATGAAAGCAGTCCATTATATGCACGAGATGTGTGTGCTAATTTTATTTGTTTACAGTCAATTAAAAGAATGCTGCAGCGTACACTGGATGAAATCCTCTGTCGAAAACTATTTGGAACTAATAGTTTTATAGCACTGTAGTAGTATTGGTAGTCAGAGTCATAGATAAGTACAGCACAAAATCAGGCCCTTTGCTCATCTAGTACCAGTCAGTGCCAAAACATTTAAACTACCTAGTCTCATCAACCTGCACCCAGACCATAGCCCTCCATACCCCTTCCATCCCCCTTCCATCCAGTGCTCTAATTAGTGTTTAATTGTTTCTGTATTTCATTCAAATACATAATTTGTTAGTCAGATAAATGATAATTTGTCCTTTTTTTTAATACCTTTTATAACTATTTCCATGAAAACTCAATTAATTGGAGCAGCTGCTTAACTGGGCCAAAACACACTGGTCCCAATGTGTCCCAATTAACTGGAATTGACTATTTAAAATAGATTTAGACAGGTACATGGACAAGAAAAGTGTTGAGATTTAAGGGGTAATTTTTATTGACAGAGTAGTGGGTGCCTGGAATACGCTGCCTAGGGTGGTGCTAGAGGCAGAAGGTAGAGACTTTTAAGACAAAGCATAAATGTGAGGGAGATGGAAGGATATGAACATTGTATTGGCAGAAGAGATTAGTATACTGTAGTTCAAAGATTTCAAGATTCACAGTACATTTATTGTCAAGGTATGTATGCAGTATACAACCTTGAAATTCGTCTTCCCCACAGACAGTCAGGAAACAGAGAGGAGCCATGGAACCAACCCATTCAAAGAAAAATAATCAAACATCAAACCCCTCCCCCCGATTGTATATTTAAATCTAATATTTCTACTTTCTATATGTGATATTTTACATTTTCTTACATTAAATTTGGAGGTAAAGAAAATTATGAGTGGTATGGATGGAGCAAGTAAATATTTTTCCCACTGAGGTTGGGTGGGACTAGAACTGGACGTCATAGATTAAGGGTGAAAGGTAAAATATTTAAGGGGAACCTGAAGTTAACTACTTTCATTCAGCATTTGGCGAGTGTGTGGAATAAGCTGTCAGCAGAAATGGAGGGTATGAATTCATTAGCAATGTTTAAGAGAGGTTTGGATAGGTACGTGCTTGGGAGGGGTATGGAGCACTATGGTCCAGATGTTGAGTCAATAGGGTCTAGGCAGAATAACAGTTTAACATCGACTGAATGGCCAAAGGACCTGTTTCTTCGCTGTAGTGCTCCAACTTTTCTGGTTGGCTGTCAGTGACTGGTGGTGGTCTGCAGGAGACCACTTCAGTTTACATTTTATGTCAGTGATTTGGATGATGAAATTTAAGACTTTGTGGTGAAGTTTGTGGCAATACGAATATAGGTGGAGAGGCAGGTAGTGTTGAGGGAGCAGGGAGATTGCAGAAGGACTTGGATAGACTGGGAGAATGAGCAAAGAAGTGTCAAATGGAATGCAATGTTAGGAAATGTATAGTCATGCATTTTGGTAGAAAGAATTAAAGAGGAGATTATTTTCTAAACGGGCAGAAAATTCGAAAATCTGAGTAGCAATGGGACTTGGAGTCCTCATGAAGGGTTCCCTAAAGGTTAATTTACAAGTTGAGTTGGTAGTGAGGAAGGCAAAGGCAATGTTAGCATTCATTTTGCGAAAACTGGAATATAAAAGCAAGGATGTAAAGCTGAGGCTTTATAAGGCACTGATGAGGCCTCATTTGGAGTATATGGGCAGTTTTGGGCCCCTTATTTAAGAAAGGATGTGCTGACATTGGAGAGGGTTCAGAAGAGGTTCACGAGATGTGATTCCAGGAATAAAAGGGTTCGTGTATGAGGAGCATTTGATAGCGCCGGGCCTGTACTCCAAAGAGTACAGTCAATGAAGGGTCTCGGCGTAAAACATTGACTGTGCTCTTTTCCACAGATGCTGCCTGACCTGCTGAGTTCCTCCAGCATCAGGTACATTAGTACCAATGACATAGGTAGAAAGAGGGAGGAGGTCCTGAAAAAAAGGATACATGAAGTTGAGAAGCAGGACCTCAAGGGCAGTAAGCTCGGGATTATCGCCTGTGCCAAGCGACTATGAGGATAGGAATTGATTGAGGTGGCAGATAAATGCATGGCTGAAGAATTGGAACGGGGGCAGGGATTCAGATTTTTGGATAATTGGGACCTCTTCTGGGGCATGTGTGCCCTGTACAAAAGGGATGGGTTGCACTTGATTCTGAAGAGGACCAATATTCTTGCAGGTAGGTTTACTAGAACCGTTGGGAGTGGTTTAAACTAATATGGCAGGGGGATGGGAACCAGTATGACAGAGCTGAGGATAAGCTGTCAGGGCATCAAAGGATATGGTGAGAAGGCAGGCGTATTGGGTTGTGTGGGATCCAGGATCAGCCATGATGGAATGGCAGAGCAGACACGTTGGGCTGAATAGCCTTATTCTACTCCAGTGTCTTATGCTCTTAACAAGCCAATGATTGGGTACAAATGCAGACAGAGCAAAGAGTTAAATTGTACCACAGAGGCAAAATTCAAAGGGCGAAGAATGCAGGACTGAAGGTGCTATATTTAGATGTGCATAGCATACGGAATAAGATGGACAAACTTGTGGCGCAATTACACATTGGTCGGTATGACTTTGTGGGTGTCACTGGGTCGTGGCTGAAAGAAAGCTATAATTGGGAGCTTAACATCAAAGGATATACTTTGTATCGAAAGGGCATGTCATAGTCATAGTCATACTTTATTGATCCCGGGGGAAATTGGTTTTCGTTACAGTTGCACCATAAATAATAAATAGTAATAAGACCATGAATAGTTAAATAGTAATATGTAAATTATGCCAGTAAATTATGAAATAAGTCCAAGATTGGCACAGGGTGTCCGACCCTCCAAGGGAGGAGAGTTGTAAAATCTGATGGCCACAGGCAGGAATGACTTCCTATGACACTCTGTGTTGCATCTCGGTGGAATGAGTCTCTGGCTGAATGTACTCCTGTGCCCACCCAGTACATTATGTAGTGGATGGGAGACATTGACCAAGATGGCATGCAACTTAGACAGCATCCTCTTTTCAGACACCACCGTCAGAGAGTCCAGTTCCATCCCCACAACATCACTGGCCTTACGAGTGAGTTTGTTGATTCTGTTGGTGTCTGCTACCCTCAGCCTGCTGCCCCAGCACACAACAGCACTGGCCACCACAGACTCGTAGAACATCCTCAGCATCGTCCAGCAGATGTTAAAGGACCTCAGTCTCCTCAGGAAATAGAGACGGCTCCGGCCCTTCTTGTAGACAGCCTCAGTGTTCTTTGACCAGTCCAGTTTATTGTCAGTTCGTATCCCCAGGTATTTGTAATCCTCCACCATGTCCACACTGACCCCCTGGATGGAAACAGGCGTCACCGGTACCTTAGCTCTCCTCAGGTCTACCACCAGCTCCTTAGTCTTTTTCACATTAAGCTGCAGATAATTCTGCTCACACCATGTGACAAAGTTTCCTACCGTAGCCCTGCACTCAGCCTCATCTCCCTTGCTGATGCATCCAACTATGGGAGAGTCATCCGAAAACTTCTGAAGGTGACAAGTCTCTGTGCAGTAGTTGCAGTCCGAGGTGTAAATGGTGAAGAGAAAGGGAGACAAGAAAGTCCCTTGTGGAGCCCCAGTGCTGCTGATCACTCTGTCGGACACACAGTGTTGCAAGCACACGTACTGTGGTCTGCCAGTCAGGTAATCAAGAATCCATGATACCAGGGAAGCATCCACCTGCATCGCTGTCAGCTTCTCCCCCAGCAGAGCAGGGCGGATGGTGTTGAACGCACTGGAGAAGTCAAAAAACATGACCCTCACAGTGCTCGCTGGCTTGTCCAGGTGGGCATAGACACGGTTCAGCAGGTAGACGATGGCATCCTCAACTCCTAGTCGGGGCTAGTAGGCGAACTGGAGGGGATCTAAGTGTGTCCTGACCATAGGCCAAAGCAGCTCCAGGGTCTTCATGATGTGGGAGGTCAATGCCACCGGTCTGTAGTCATTGAGGCTGCTGGGGTGCGGCGTCTTCGGCACAGGGACGACGCAGGACGTCTTCCACAGTACAGGAACCCTCCGGAGCCTCAGGCTCAGGTTGAATACATGGCGAAGTACTCCACATAGCTGAGGGGCACAGGCTTTGAGCACCCTGGTACTTGTAAGAAGGCATGAGCGGTGGTGTGGCTCTCTTGGCAAGAGATGGAATTGCATCTTTAGAAAGAGGTGACATAGAGTCAGAGAATGTTGAATCTTTGTGGGTGGAATTAAGAAAACTGAAAGGGTAACAAAACCATTATGGGAATCATATGTAGGCCTCCAAATAGTAGCCAAGATATGCGGTTGAGATTGCAAAGGGAGCTGGAAAAGGCATGTAATAAGGGTAATGATACAATTGTAATGGGGGGACTTCAATATGCTAGAGGATTGGGAAAATCAGGTTGGTGTCAGATTGCAAGAGAGGGAATTTGTTGAATGCCTATGAGATGACTTTTTAGAGCAGCTTATACAGGAGCCTATTTGGGGAAAGGCTATCTTAGATTGTGTGTTGTGTAATAACCCGGATCTTACTCGGGAGCTTAATGTGAAAGAACCCTTAGGAGGCAGTGATCATAATATGATTGAATTCATAATACAATTTGAGAGGGAGAAGCATAAGTCACATGTATCAGTATCACAATGGAATAAAGGGAATTACAGAGGCTTGAGAGAGGAGCTTGCCCAGGTGGATTGGAGAGTGATAATTGCGAGGATGACAGCAGAGCTTAGATGGCTGAAGTTTCAGGGAATAGATCACAAGGCACAGGATAATTATGTCCCACAGAAGAAGTAGCTCTCAAATGGCAGGGGTAGGTGACCGCGGCTGACAAGGGAAGTTAAGGACTACATAAAAGCCAAGGAAAGGGCATATAAGGTAGCAAAGGTGAGTTAGAAGTTGGATGATTGGGAAGCTTTTAAAATCCAACAAAATGCAACTAAAAATACTATAAGAGAAAAGATGAAATATGAGGGCAAACTATAAAGTCATAATATAAAGCAGGATGGAAAAAGTTTTTTTTGGAGTTGTATAAAGAGTAAAAGGGAGGTGAGAGTTGATATTGGACCACTGGAAAATGATGCTGGTGGGTAGTAATGTTGACAAAGAAATGGTAGATGAACTTAATGAGTACTTTGCATCAGTCTTCACTGTGGAAGAGACTAATCGTGTGTCAGAGGTCCATGAGTATCAGGGAGCAGGAGTGAGTGCCATTGCTATTACAAAGGAAAAAGTGCAAGGCAAACTCAAAGGTCTTAAGGTGGACAAGTCACCTGGACCAGATGGACTACATCCCAGAGTCCTGAGAGAGGTTGCTGAAAAGATAATGGATGCATTGGTCATGATTGGTCATCATTATTCTGGCATGGTTCTGGAGGACTGAAAGATTGCAAATGTCACTCCATTCTTTAAGAAGGGAGGAAGGCAAAAGAAAGGAAAATAGGTCAGTTAGCCTAACCTTAGTGGTTGGGAAAATGTTGGAGTCTATTATTAAGGATGAGATTTCGGGGTACTTGGAGATTAATGATAAAATAAGTCAAAGTCAGCATGGTTTCTGTAAAGGGAAACTTTACCTGACAAGTCTGTTGGAGTTCTTCGATGAAGTAACTAGCAGGGTGGACAAAGGAGAGGTAGTGGATATCATTTACTTGGATTTTCAGAAGGCTTTTGATAAGGTGCCACACATGAGGCTGCTTAACAAGATAAAGTCCTATGGTGTTACAGGAAAGATACTGGCATGTATAGCGGAATGGCTTACAGGTAGGAGACAGCAAGCAGGAATAAAAGGGGCCTTTTCTAGTTGGCTGCCCAGTGACTAGTGGTGTTCCTCAGTATTGGGACCGCTACTTTTTAATTTGTTTGTCAATGATTTGGATAATGGAATTGATGGCTTTGTAGCAAAGTTTGCAGGTGATACGAAGATATGTGGAGAGGTAGGTAAGTGCTGAGGAAGCAATACGATTGCAGCAGGATATAGACAAATTGGAAAAATGGGCAAAAAAGTGGCAGATGGAATAGTGTTGGGAAATGTACGATAATGCATTTTGATAAAAGGAACAATAGTGTGGACCAATTTCTAAATGAGGAGAAGGTTCGGACATCACAGGTGCAGAGGGACTTGGGAGTCCTCATGCAAGACTCCCATAAGGTTAATTTACAGGTTGAGTCTGTGGTAAAGAAGGCAAATGCAATGTTGACAACAGGAATTCTGCAGATGCTGGAAATTCAAGCAACACACATAAAAGTTACTGGTGAACGCAGCAGGCCAGGCAGCATCTCTAGGAAGAGGTGCAGTCGACGTTTCAGGCCGAGACCCTTCATTAGTCCTGACGAAGGGTCTCGGCCTGAAACGTCGACTGCACCTCTTCCTAGAGATGCTGCCTGGCCTGCTGCGTTCACCAGCAACTTTTAAATGCAATGTTGGCATTTATTTCAAGGAGAATAGAAAATAAAAGTAAGGAGAAAATGCTGAGGCTTTATAAGACAGACCGCACTTGGAGTGTTGTTGAACAGCTTTGGGCCCCGTATCTCAGAAAGGATGTGTTGTCATTGGAGAGCGTCCAGAGGAGGTTCACAATGATGATTCCAGGAATGAAGGGGTTAACATATGAGGAGCGTTTGGCAGCCTTGGACCTGCACTCACTGGAATTTAGAAGACTGCGTGGGGATCTCATTGAAACCTACTGAATGTTGAAAGGACTAGATGGGGTGGATGTGAGGAGGATTTTTCCTCTGGTGGGGGTATCCAGAGCTAGAGGCCACAGCCTCAAAATTGAGGGGCGACCTTTTAGAACAAAGGTAAAGAGGAATTCTTTTAGCCAGAGAGTATTGAATCTGTGGAATGCTCTGCCACAGACTGCGGTTGAGACCAAGTCTGTGCGTATATTTAAGGTGGAAGTTCAGTTTTCTGATTAGTCAGGGCATCGAAGGATATGGCGAGAAGGCAGGTGTATGGGGTTGAGTGGGATCCGGGATCAGCCATGATAGAGCATACTCGATGGGCTGAATGGTGTGATTGTGCTCCCATGTCTTGTGGTTTTATGGTTAACCCTTTCATTCCCAAGATTATCCCGTGGAACACCTCTGGACCCTCCAATCCCAGCACATAAATGTGATCTGACCATTGCCTTATTAAATCATTATAAACCTGAGCTGAAGAAATCCACCAGGGTCTCTCAGGAATCTGAGAATAAGATGCAGATTTATTTTTGATAATTTTCATATGACTAGCTGTCCATTTAACAATGATGAATTCTTTAAAAGTGAACCTGTATATCAGCACAGTGGCCTGTTTCAATTTCAACCCTGGAATATTTAACATAGTTCTAAAGATCATTTGTAGTTAATTTTCCCGTGTTTTGCAGAATGTATGAGACTAAAATAAAGGAGATGGAGACAGACCTTGCAAAAAAGAATCAAAGCATCACTGACCTTAAGCAGCTGCTGAAAGAATCAACTGATAATGAGGAAAAATTGGCAAAACACATTAGAGACATGGAGGAACAGGTGAGAATTGATGTATGAACTTTTTTTGGTTCTGGCAGCATGGAATGCATAGAATTGCCTCCCTATTCAGTCCAATGGATCTTTTTAAAAGCTATTGGTTCCCCTCATCTTCCTTCATGATCCTTCAATTTTCCCACTCTGCAAGTCTTTAATCCAATTCCCTATTTTTAATCTCAGTATTAAATTCCTCATTGTACTAAAATAATGCCATTGTACACCTAAGAACAAGAATGAACCTTCTTTTATCAGAATCAGGTTTATTATCACTGACATACACTCAGTGGCCACTTTATAGGTACTCCTGTACATATTAATACAATTACCTAATCAGCCAATCATGTGGCAGCAACTCAATGCATCAAAGCGTGCAGACATGGTCAAGAGGTTCAGTTGTTGTTCAAACCAAACATCAGAATGGGGAAGAAATGTGACCTAAGTGACTTTGACCATGGAGTGATTGTTGGTGCCAAACAGGGTGATCTGAATATCTCTGAAACTGCTGATCTCCTGGGATTTTCATGCACAACTGTCTCTAGAGTTTACAGAGAATGGTACAAAAAACATCCAGTGCGCGGTAGGTCTGTGGGTAAAAATGCCTTGTTAAGGAGAGAGGTCAGAGGAGAATGGCCAGACTGACTCGCGCCGACAGTAACTCAAATAACATGCGTTACAACAGTGGTGTGCAGAAGGGCACCCCTGAATGCACAACACATCAGACCTTGAAGTCGATGAGCTACAGCACCAGAAGACCACATACTCAGTGGCCACTTTATTAGATACAGAACATTCAAAGTTTTGTAGCAGCAGTACAGTGCAATACATAATAAAAAATACTCTTCAGTTACAATAAGCAATGTATATTTTTAAAAAAAGTAATAAACAGGAGATTCTGTAGATACTGGAAAGCCAGAGTAACCCACACACAATGCTGAAGGAACTCTGCAGATTGGACAGCATCTATGGAGACGATTAAACAGGTGCTATTTTGGGCCAAAACACTTCATCAGATCTAGAAAGGTAAGGGGAAGAAGCCAGTATAAGAAGATGGGAGAAAGGGGAAGCCATACAATCCAGCAAGTGATGGGTGAAACCAAGTGAGGGGTGGGGTATTAAAAATAATGAGGTAGTGTTAATATCATATATTTAGGACTTTTTTTCTCACTATTCTTCTCTGGGGAAAATATAGTCAGTAATTGGTGGGCATCACTATTCCACAACAGCACATGAGTAACTGGATAACTCATTCACCCTGCTGTCAATTTAAGGGAAAAGGATTTGGGGAGGTTGCCTCTTCCTTCCTGACTGATGCTTTGTGATCTTTTATGTCTGTCTGAGCTGATCAAGAAACTCTGAATTTAACATCCCTTCTAAAGCACAGCACCCCTGACAACGTAGCATTCCCTTTATGCTGATGTAAAAGCAGAAAATGTGGAAATGCTCAACAAATTGGACAGAGTTAATGTTTCAGGTTAGAAATCATTCATCTGAACTGTGAAAGTGAGAAAACAAGTTAGCTTTAATTTGCATTAATTACAGGGAAGGATTGGATTGGGGTATCGGTCTGTAATAAAGAGAGACTGGAGTTGCTGAGTTTCATCCTGTCTAAGGGAGATTAATGAAGACTTGTTGGCGGGGGGGGAACAAAGGCACGAGAAAAACTGCAGAAATCTGGAGCCACAAATAAAACAATAGGGAAACTTAGCGGGTCCGGCAGCATCAATGGAGGGATATGAACGGTCGACTTTTCAGGCCAGGATAGGTGCTATCTGACCTGCTCAGTTCCTGTAACGTTTTGTGTGTTGCTCCAGGTTTCCAGCATCTTAGTTTTTCTTGTCTAAAAATACCTTGTGGATTATTCTGTGTGACCCCTGACATTGTTTGTTAATTCATTTGACCCTGGCCAAGCTGAACACAAACCAGACTTGGGCTCTGGTTGTGTATGAGGCTGATCTCTACTCCAAACATGCTCTAATTCTTCATTTCCCTGCTGGTTTCTGTTCGCCAACACCCTCATATGGTTTCAGGAAGGAAGAAGAAAAAATTACAAGGGAAAAAGTATACTTTTTAAAATATCTGCAATGTTGTCAATATTTAAAGATATTTAACAGACTACTCCTAAAATGTTTTGTGCTCTGTACAATATTTTATATCAATTTAATAATCAAAATGAATGGTTTAATGACGGCACTTTGTTCAGGAATTCTTTTTTACTTCAGTCCATCAACCCCATTGGGGCATAGGCTGCCATTTGCTGCTTACTTCAATCCTCTGTCCTGGGCCAGTCTTCCAGGTTGTCCCCACGTGTAGTTCGTCTTCAAAGATCCTTCTTCTCCCAAGGATGAGGTCTTTGGAGCTTCTATAGCTCTGGGTTTTTTAATGGGATTTAATTTCTAGCCCTGTACCAACATTCTCCTTTCACAACCAGGCTTGGGACCATCCATGGCAGAGTTTTGTTCAGTAATTCAGTGCGCACAAATTGAATTGAATAAATAACATTTGTTAACCAAACCACGCAAAATGCTGGATGAGCTCAGCAGTTCAGGCAGCATTAATGGAGGGGAATAAATAGTTGACCTTTCAGGCTAGGACTCTTCGTCAGGACTGAAAAGGAATGGCCCTGAAGCCAGACTGAGAAGGTGGGGGAGGGGTGTGATCAAGCTGGCAGGTAAAAGTGAGACCAGGTGAAAGGGATGATGTGAGAAGCTGAGAGGTGATAGGTGGAAGAGCTCCAGCATTTCTACTGTCCTCTCCTATGAGAGTCCTCCTTCATCCTTTTACTACTTCCACCTATCTCCTCCCAGCTTCTTACTTCAACCACCGTCCATCATCTCCTTCACCTGGTTTCACCTATCACTTCATCTCACCACCTTATTTTGGCGACTGCCCCTTGCTTACCAGTCCTGACGAAGGGTCTCAACCCAAAACATCAACTGTTTAGGTCCCTCCACAAATGCTGCCTGCCTTAATGCATTCCTCCAGTAATTTGTGTGTGTTCCTCAAAATTTCCATGATCTGAAGAACCTCTTGGTTTGATGTTAATCAAATCAGTTGAGAGTGTGAATGTGCCCTGAAACGTTGAGGGCAAATTGTTTCAGAAATGAGTTAAGTTAAAGGCAATGTAAAACTTTTATTTGCAGAATTCTGTTTCAAAATTATATTCAGAAGTGTAAACATGAAAAATTACATTGACCGTTTTTTTCTTTCATTCACTACAGATTGAGGTGCTTAAACACTTCCCTGAAGAAGCCACAACAGAACCAGGCCTCACCAGACAATTTCAGTTACTGAGGTATAAACAGCAACAGTTCTATTTGTAATCTGAGGAGAATACAGAAATCAGAATGCCAGGGCAGCAAATGGAGTGGTGCTGGGTTACTTATCATCTATGTTAATGATTTGGAAGATAATGTGGTAAATTGGATTAGCTAATTTTCAAATGACACCAGTACTGGTGATCTTGCCTTCCTCGTTGTCCACTATCAAGCTTGCAGTGGGATCTGGACCAACTGGAAAATGGGCTGAAAAATGGCAGATGGAATTTAAGTGTGAGGTGTTGCACTTTGGGAGGACAAACCACGGTAGGACATGCACTATGTAGAGCACTGAGGAGTGCTGTAAAACAAAGGGACCTGGGAATACCAGTCCATAATTCCTTGGAAGTGGCATTACTGGTAGATAGGGTCATAAAAAGGGCTTTTGGCACGTTGGCCTTTGTAAATGAAAGTATTGAGTGCAGGAGATGGGATGTTAAAGTTGTATAGGACATTGGTGAGCTGTTCTGATTACCTACAGAAAGGATATTACTGGAACTTGAGGACCTGAGCTATACGAAGGGTTAAATAGGTTAGGACTTTATTCTCTGGAGTGTAGGAGAATGAGAGAGGTACACAAAATTATCAGGTGTGTGGATAGGGTAAGTGCAGGTTTTTTCCACTGGGATTGGGTGCGACTAAGCTAGAGATTGTGGGTTAAGGGTGAAAGGTGAAATATTTTGAGGGGGAGCTTCTTCACAGACAGGGTGGTGCAAGTGCAGGATGTGCTGCCAGTGAAAGTGGTGGATTGCTAAAGTTAAAGGAAGTTTGATTAAGTACATTCATGGGAGGGGTATAGCGGACTACAGTCCAGGTGTGGAACGATGGGACTGGGCAGAATGTTTCTGCACAGATCAGGGGTTCCCAACCTAATAGTTCCCAACCATTGCTTAATAGTATTGGTCCATGGCGTAAAAAAGGTTGGGAATCCGTGGATTAGATGGACCAAAGTACCTGTTTCTGTGCTGTGATTGAATCCAACCATATCCAAACAATGCTATTTGCTCACATCTGCATTACCCTGTGTATGTAGACACCTTTCTAAGGATAATTGATTGGCCAGGGTGTTCTCAAGGGCATTCGAGAGGTTATGTGATGGAGCAGCTGTCCTGTTATAGTCATAGTCATACTTTATTGATCCCAGGGGGAAATTGGTTACAGATCATTGCGGGGAAGCATTGTGGAGACTGTGCCAGTGCTGGTCACTGCACCTGAGCAATGACACAAGAGGTCTGGAGTCAGTGTAACTTAGATAGACAAAATTCATTCCAGAGATGGGTGAAAGTCCTGTCAGAAGGATTTTGGAAGCCTGGCCTCTATATAAAGGTAACTCCAATGAGATTTATGAATTGACACAGTGGTTATTGAGAGATTGTTTCCAGAACCAGGGAGCAAAACTTCAGTATAACAAAATTATTCAGTAAGGAACAAGATGAGAAAGTGTGTCTTGTAAAGAACTGTAAACCTTAGTAATTCTCTACCTTAAGAGTTTGTGAATACTTGGCTACTGCTTGTATTGGCTTTTGCATCCAAAAGTTATCTGGGAGTATGAAATGTTCTCATGCAGAATCAGCCATTATTTCGAATAGCAGAGCAGACTCAGTATGAAGTTTAATATCACTGGCATGTAACATGAAATTTGTTGTTTTGGGGCAACAGTACAGTGCAATACAAAATAATTTTTAAAACTACATAATACAATAAGAAAATATATATGAAAAATTAAAAATACATAATGCAAAAAGAGAGTCAAAAAGAATAGTGAAGTAATATTGGGTTCTTTGTCCATTCAAAAATCTGATGGCAGAGGGGAAGAAGCTGTTGCTAAAACATTGAGTATGTTTCTTCAGGCTCCTGTACCATCTTCTTGATGGTAGTAATGGGAAGAGGGCATGTCTTGGGCGATGGTGATCCTTAATGATAGATGCAGCCTTTTTGAAGCATTGCTTTTCTAAGATGTCCCCGATGTCAGGGAGGCTACTGCCCCTGAAAGGAGCTGTCTAATTTTACCCCTTCCTGCAGCTTTTTCTGATCCTGTGCAGTGGTCCCTCCATACTGGATGGTGGTGCAATCAGTTAGAATCAGTGCCTCTTGAGGGGCCACATGACCCACTCCTGCTCCTAATTCTGCATTCGTAATCAGGGCAGAAGAGTGCTGTATAACTCCTTGGACCAGCTTTAGCAGATAATAATATTATGGCTGATTTTCAACATAGGCTCCACGCCATCAAGCTTTTCAAATCTATACTTAATCTCTCAGAGTGAATCCAGATTTGTTTATCCATGTGAGCAATAAGCAGTAATAACTAATTAGTCAAGACACAATTAAGTACAATAACTGACAGAACAATTGTGTGGTGATTTTTACAATGTTGAAATCGTCCATGCAAGTCTGTGTAATCTGTGTTCTTCCATTAATTCATTTGGAAGACTGACAAATGACCGTCTGGAGAAAGAAAAGGCTGAACTGATTCACCAGCTGGAGATTCATAGAAAGCAGCCGTGTGCCGTGGCGGAAGGCAGCAACAGATCTGGTAAACCTCTTATAACGTCCTTGCCTCTCTTGTCTATTGTGTTTATGAACTGTCTAGTTTACTTTGTCAGCGTCTCCCGAAGCCCGTGAACTTCACCATCGAGACAGACGGGCAGGAAGTACATGGGAACTCAATCACCTCCAGGTTCCACTTGAGGTTGTGCAGTATCCTGACTAAGAAATATTCAGGTATTCCTTTATCGCTGCAGGGTTTAAATCCTGGAGCTCCCTCTGCAACAGTGGGATGGGAGAACCTTCACCAGAGGCTGTCTAGTGTCCAAGACAGCAACTCACCACCTTACCAAACACAGGGAGCTCTTCTAGAGGTATACAAAATCATGAGGGGAATAAATAGGGTGAATGCATGCAGACTTCCCCTCCAGCATCCCCTGAGGATGGGTGAAACTCGAACTACAGGCCTTAGGTTAAGGATGAAAGGTGAAATATTTAAGGGGAAGCTGAGGGGGAACTTTTTCACTCACGGTGGTGAGCGTGGAAGATGCTGCCAGCGGAAGTGGTGAATGTGGTTAACGTTTAAGAGAAGTTTGGTTAGTTACATGAATGACAGGTGTGAAGGGCTATTGTCCAGATGAAGGTTGATCGGACTGGGTAAAAATGCAGGGGAGCACTGACTAGATGGGCCAAAGGGTCTGTTTCTGCACTGTAGTGCAGTTAGGGGTAGGCAATAAATGTTGGTCCCTCTAGTGACACCCAAATAAATTTGAAAACAGACAAACAATAATAGATGCTGTAGTTTAGGGTTGAGGCCAACAGAATGTTGTCCTTCTGAGGTTGGTTGTTAATTTTACCTTTGTTCTTGTGACAGAAGAGAGACTCGCTGTTCTGTATTGAATATTAATGTAACATTTGAAATGTTTACCTTGCAGTTTGCGATGCCATATTAGACACTGGACATAAAGATGTCAAACTGTTGGGAGAACAACAAACACAACACGACTTGGAGAAGCAACAGCTGCAGGTTAACACCGCTCTTAACAAGTGTACTTACTCTCTGAGCTATGTGGCTACAGACGTCCGCATTAGACGGCATGTGCTGTAAGGAGAGGTTGGACAAACTCGGATTTCTCTGGAGCAGAAAAGACTGAGGAAAATCCAAAGGGCTCAGATAGACAGCCAGTGTTTTTTCTCCCCCAGGATTGAAATGTCTGATACCAGAGGGCATGCATTTAGCTTAAGAGGGAGTAAGTTCAAAAGAAATGTCTGGGGGTGTGAATTTATTAAGAAGTTCTTGGATAGGCATATATATATGCAGGAAATAGAAGAATATGGACGTTGTGTAGCCAAAAGGGATTCATTTAGTTGGGAATTAGATTAGTAATCAAATTAGTTCGGCACAAAACTGTGGGCTGGAGGGCCTGTTCCTGTGCTGTACTGTTCGGTGTTTTAAGTTTAATAACATAATTAGATCATTGTACTCTATCTTAAACACCCATAATGAATGGCAAGGGAGATGTACAGCACAAATTGTCACAATCCATACATGAGAGATTAACAAGCTTCAGATTTCTGTGACCATCCGGTTCTGTCAGCTGTGTAAGTCTAGGGAAGACAATCTCTGGCCCCACCAAATGTGTGAGATTGAGGTGCAAAACCTCCTGTTTGTGTGGAGTCTTACAAATCAGTACCACGAAATTACAGACAGTACACCATATGCAATTAAATGATTTAGCTTTATAATTCTTAATTTGACTAAAGGGTTAGTAAAGTAAAACATAAAGAAAGGGCCCATTTTAATGAAACAGTCTAATGTGCACAGTTGGAGCTCATGGTTTCCCTTCCAGTGTTCCTTCATCGATTTCCCCGGACTTCATCAACTCCCGACCCCACTCCAAGTCCACTCCTTTCTGGTGTCTGCAACCTCTCCATTCTGGCATCTTCTCTCTCCATCCTCTGCCAAACAAAAGACCCAGATCACCTTGGTCTCAGGCACACAACGAGAAAAAAAAATTCCCTTCAATGGATGGTGCACATTCCAAAGCCCCCATTATCTCTAGCCATACCCCAAATACTGAAGCTACAGAAAAACCATTACACTAACAGTGCTTCTACAGAAAGACCATTACTTTCGCAGTGAAACCTCTCCCATGCTGTTACATTTTCATAGGTAATAAGTTGAAGTTTTAAAATTCACATTTGCTTCAGATGTAAATTTAAAAACTTGACTATCACTGAGAATCATGAAAAGTATCAACAGGGATGCCTTTCAGCCCATATTGCCTATGCCAGATTAGAGTTAACCAGCACAATTCCACCTTCCAGCTCTTGGTCCCACAACCACTACTGCCTGCAAGTGCACACAGAAGTTAAACATGATGATGGTTTTTGCCTCTACTCTCTTTTCACGCACTCCATTCAAGACCACACCACATATTGAGTGCATAGACTTGCTCTCTATTCCTTTTTCTGATGATTTAAATTGATACACTTGAGTTTTTGACTCCTCTGCTAAGACCAATCCTCCTACTTTACCTGTCCAGACCCCTCAATCGTTAATCACATATATCTAGAGTAGTTTGCTGAGGGTCTCCTAAAAATATTACCCAGTTTATCCAGTCTTCCCTCATGGATAAAATTCTCCAGCCTTTCTCCAGTACAACCAAATCTCCCCTCAAATTATCTTGACCAGCATGGTTTATTTTGGTCCAATAACCTGCAAGAGCTATTCACATGTGTCAATAATAAAAAAACAATACCAAATCGACCAATAGTGATGTCTATAGTTCTATTATAACTTTCCTGGTTATAGACTTATTGTCTTGGTGAATCAAGGAAAGCCTACCATATGTTTTGTTTTAAACCACCATTATTAACTTTTCCTGCTGCTTTTGAAAATTTGTTTCCATACACTGGAAAGTTCCTCCATTGCTTCACTCAAAGTATTCATTTGGCTGTCATACCTTCCATATTGTCATAACATGACATACCTTGTTACCTCTCTCATTTGTAAATTAAATTCCATTTGGCCAACCAACCAGAGGCATGGATAAGGTGAATATACCCAGTCTTTTTCATAAGAAAGGGGAACAAAAAGGAGAGCATAGGTTTAAGAACAGAAGTGAAAGGTTTAAAAGGGACTTGAGGGGTATCTTCTTCCAGAGGGTGATGTGTATGGAATGTGCTGCTGGAGGAAGTAGTTGAGACAGGTACTACAACAGCTGAAAGACAGTTGAACAAGTACATGGATAGGAAGCATTCAGAGGGATGTAGGGCTGGCTTGAAAGGTGGACACAATGATCAATGTATCGTATATTACTCTTATGACCAAAGTGGCTATTTAAATAATTCAATATGGGGTTGATGAAGAGACTAAAATATTGATTTGCAGTTGCCTAGAACAGTAGAACAGGCTCTTTAGCTCACGATGCTCTACTATGCGGCTGAGTTAAATATGCAGTTTATGCAGTTGAACTTCTAGGCAGGAGGTTCCCAATCTAGGGTTCACGGACCCCTTGGTTAATGGTAGGGGCCCATGACATAAAAAAAGGTTGGGATTGCCTGTTCTGGGCTGAGAAATGGAAAAGTGGGTGGTTGGTCTGAATGGAATTCATCTTCAATGTCATCCTGACAATCTAATTATCTTTTGATTTCTAGGAAGAGATAAAGAGGTTGAAAAGGGAACTGGAAAACTTTGATCCCTGCTTCTTTGAGGAGCTTGAGGACTTGAAATTTAACTACAACCAAGAGGTTAAACGGAACATTCTTCTGGAAGAACAGTTGAAGAAATTATCTGAGCAGTTTGGAGTGGAGATCCCAGGAAATGTTTCCATTGACTGAGAAGCCCATTGTTCAAACATTTGTGGTAAATCCTCCAGCTGCCATCACTGAGGGGAGAGAGGTCTCCTTTAACACTCTTACTGGAATAGAGGTGGTAAAGTGTAATGTGCAGGTCCTGACGTAAGAACAACAACAATCTAAATCCCTTCTAATCTGTTGGGATCACTTCTTGAAAGCTACAGTTCTCCAGTATCCAAGCCTTTGAGAGGAAGGGAGTTTTAGATTATTTCTGCCTAACATATTGTGTTTATGAAAAAAAATGAACACTGGATAGCAATTCACTTTGATTCAGGAGCTAATAATCTAAGTCAGTGTCCGGTGCAGGAATGCAGTGGGGGTATGATTAACTGTTATAACATTTTTTTAATCCGTTTTTCTTTCACCCCAGTTTGTGTTTTATCGGTAACAATCCATGGAGCCTCTTTTACTGAGAAGGAAAAGTTATGGGTTCATTTACTGGTATGGCCTTGATGGAAGGGAGTAGAGATCAGCATTTCAGTGAAGGAGCAATAGCACTTCTGGGAACCATTACTGGGATCAGCTTTTGACATGTACGGTTCTGGCAGAGGGAAGCTGTACACATAAGTACTTTCTGCACAAAAGACCCATAAATGCCATTAACTACGTAATTCCCTGCTCAGTGCTAACTCATAGATGTTCCTACTAGTACTGTTCCAACACATTTGGTCATACAAACCTCAGCAGCAGGATCAGTATAATTCTGACTTAAGTTTAACATTGTTACATTTGCCACCCTTCGAGTTGTGGGTGAAGACTGGAATTAGGAATTTACATTAGTGAAAGTACGCACTAATCATTATGCTAGGATCCATAAATGGAAATGAGATTTAACAGGCCTAGACATTATATTCCCCTAAATTCTGTCATGTTCCTACATCCATCAGCTGGGAAAAGCTAAGTAAAGCAAGGTACAAGTGGGAGACTATAGTTGCTAGAAATCTAGAGCAACACACAGAAAATGCTGGAAGAACTCAGCAAGTCAGACAGTATCTGTGGAGGGGAGTAAACAATGTTTATTTAATTACAGATGGTGCCTGACATGAGTTCCTCCAGCATCTCATGCGTATTGCTCTAGGTAAAATAAGAGTTTCTTACTATTATGAGAAGTACAGTCCAATTAATTAGCACTATCTTGTTTCAGTTGTCAGCAACTTAATTGTATGTCAACTGTGCAGGTAATGCCAGGAGAATTTGCTGTCAAACATGCCTGTACATGCCCAGACTAAAAAATACTGAAGACTGAAAATGCACTTAGAGACACTATTTCCATAGCCAAGGATTTTTGAAAATATGGCAATAAATTAAAGTATTTTTGTAGATTAACCTGTATAAGTTTGTTACTATGAATTAAATGCAAGTTTATAGTCTGAAGTAGAAGGTAAATATTTATTATTTGTCTAGAAGCAAAAGTAATTACAAAAGTGCATGTACTCTTCATTGAACCTGGAATGTATGTTTCAACTCCTGCATGTCACATTTTATTATCAAAAATAACCATTTCCAGGTGACGAACACTGAGATCTGTCTTGTCATACATCTTTGTGGTTGGTTTTATATGTTCCACACAAAACCAAATATTACCCTTGTGTTTAAAACCAAAACAAGCAGGAACATAAGTTAATGCACTGTAGTGTGACCTGTTCTTCCAAACTGATGTGTGGTGTATGCCCAAGGCAGCTCCTAGCATTTCAAAAATACATTTTAAATCCCCACTAAATTATTGGGATCAGGCTTCAGGCCCAGGGCTGTACCACATTATTCTTGAGTTTGCTGCCCTTTTACTACTGCCGTTACCTGAAACTACCTGATAAATTCATAGAACAAAACATTACAGGCCCTTCAGCTACAAAGTTATACCTACCTTTTAACCGATTCCCATTGATAGTCTTCAAAGGTGATAAGTGAATCTAAAACTGAGAGTTGAAATTACAAACACAAGATTCCAAATTTGCCAGCTCAAGGATGAGGGCAGAGGAAGGAAAATATAGTGTCCCTCGCTACCTTCATTGGCGCCATCAGCACTGACAGTGGCCTTCAGTGGATTAACTTCAGCAGTACAAAGGGAGGGCCGAACACAACCTCCCCAAGGACAACTGCGAGCAGCGAATAAGTGACAAACTTCTGAATATCAAACCAAGCCAGGGAATGACTTTTCTAGGGGGAAAAAAAGCTGAGTTCTACGAAGTACCTGGCCTGTACTCAGTGGGGCACAGAAAAAAAGGAAGCAATTTTACTGAACTTCAAGATGCAGAAGCACATTTACTCAGTGGTGCTAGAAAGCTTGTGAACCCTTCAGGATTTTCTCTATTTCTGCATAAATATGACCTAAAATGTGATCCGATCTTCACGCAAGTCCTAAAACTAGATACAGAACCCAATTAAATAAATAACATAAAAAATTATATTTGTTCATTTATTTATTTATTGAGTAAAATGATCTAATATTACATGTATTTGTTGGAAAATGTATATGAATCTTTGCTTTCAGTAACTGATGTGACCCCCTTGTATGCATTAACTTCAACCAAATGTTTCCAGTAACTGTTGATCAGTCCTGCACATCGACTTGGGAGGTATTTTAGACCATTCTTCCATACAAAACTGTTTCAGTTCATCAATATTCCTGGGATACCTTGCATGAACAGCCCTCTTCTGGTCATGCTACAGCATCTCATTTGGGTTAAGACCTGGACTCTGACTTGGCCATTTCAAAACACATTTTCTTCTTAAACCATTCTGTTGTTGATTTACTTTTGTCTTTCAGATCATTGTCTTGTTGCATCATCCAACTTCTATTAAACTTCAGGTGATAGACTGCTACCCTGACATTTTCCTGTAAAATGTCTTGATAGAATTTTAACTTCATTGTTCCCTCAACAACTGCAAGCCGTCGAGGCCCTGAAACAGCAAAGCAGCCCCAAACCATGATGCTCCTTCCAGCATGCTTCACAGCTGGGATGAGGTTTTAGTGTTGGTGTGCAGTGCCTTTTTTCTTCCAAACATGCATTTCAGCTAAAAAGTTCAACTTTGGTCTCACCTGTCCACAGAACATTGTCCCGGAAGCATTGTGGAACTTTGCAAACTTGAGTTGTGCAGCAAAGTTTGTTTTGGAGAGCAGTGGTTTTCTCCACTGTGCCCTTCCATGAACACCTTTCTGTGCAGTGCTTTTCTTATAGTGGACACATGAATAAAGACTTTAGCAAGTTCTAGAGATTTCTGCAGGTCTTTTGCTTGTTACCCTCGGGTTCTTTTTCACCTCCTTCTATACTGCACGTTGTGCTCTTGGTGTGATTTTGGCAAGATGCTCACTCCAAGGGAGAGCGGCAACAGTACTGAATTTCCTCCATTTGTAGACAATTTCTCTTACTGTGGACTGATGAACACGCAGGTCTTTAGCTTTATGCACCTCTACAATTCTTCTAAGATCCTCAAGTTGTTTTGATCGAGGCATGGTGCACATAGAGAGATCTTTCTCGAGAAGCACAGGCTCTGTCGATAACCTGACTTTGTGCGCCTTTTTTTATAGGGCCCATACCTCCAATCTCAACCTACTGTTTGGAACACCTGGCTCCAAATAGCTTTTGTAGAAGGCATTATCCCAGATGTTCACTTACATTTTTTGAACCTAGGCTGTGATTGTTTAAATAGTGTACTCAGTAATGATGAGAAGTACAATTGTTTGTGTGTTGTTAGTTTAGGCAGATTGTTTGTCTATTATTGTGACTTAGGTGAAGATCAGACTATAATTTATGATTAATTAATGCAGAAAACCAGGTAATTGCAAAGGGTGCACAAACTTTTTCTTGCAACTGTAGGTACAAGAGTGTAGAAACGGGAATTTAGAGTGAGGATAATAAAGCACTCACAAGTCTGAATGGAGAAGGAATTTATTCCCAAAAGTTTTAAATCTTAATGGTTTGATAGAGCCATTGAGTAGATTCAAGGTTAATTGGACTCCGTGGTTATTAGAGTTGGGCAGGAGCGTGGAGGCACTGCTAAAATCTGAAAAGCAGTGCCAGCTCAGGGAGAAAAATAAGAAACTGGATCCTATTTGCAGCATTGAACAAGGTTTAAAATCCAGCAAACCTAAAGCTAGGTTATGTCGATTTACAAGTAAGTGCCACAGAGCCAAATTACAACATTTTAATACTCAATTACAGCAAGTTACATTAAATAAGACTGAATAATAAGTGAATACTTAATAGAGATAGAAAGATTTAATTTGAGGCACTGAAGTCTTAAGTAATCAAATACATCTTTCAAATGTCCTGCCACCCATGGGAATGGAGGTCGGGTTGTCAGGCACTGAGGATGAAGACCTGCAATCCCCAAGGTTGGTGAGTCCAGGCCTAAGATCTGAAGGCTAGAGGCCCAGAGGTGGCCTGTCCTGGGGTTGGAGGCCCAAGGTTTACAGAGCTGGAGGTCAGAGTGACCCAATTTGGTGGAGGGGGTAGGGGTAGGAAGATGTTTGTTTTACTGTTGTTACATATGTCCTGGTGTATGCTGGCTGTATGTTATTCTGCTAAACATTGTGGGCATGCAATTGGTACCAGAAACAGGGTGATACTTGCAGGTTAATGCAGTCTACACATCCCCCAATGATCAAGATCAGATCTTCCAACTGAGATCAGTCCCAAGATTCAAAGGAAACAATCCTGCTTGAAACAGCCAGCCACCTCTCAAAACAATCCTTGGCCAACACGCTAAGACCACGTCAACTCTCTGTGTCCTCCCACGAAATATCTTTAACTCGGTCAAACTGCTTCCCGTGGAGCCTGGCCAGGGCAACAAACGAGGAGTTGGCTTCAAAATCCCAGGTGAACTTGGTCAGGTCGACATTGATGGACAAAGGGCGAGTGGCCAAGAATGGCCACAGGAGTGGCCATTCCAAGCCCAGGTGATGTCGGTGAAGCTGGGGAGGAAGATGATGAACATTAACCTTGGTGGAGAGATCAATTGGTACAGCTGTTTCCTAAAATTGTATCCAATAACCCAAGAAATTTGGGAGTAACTCAATGGGGGAAAAATTGTCTGACAATGGTTTCAGAGTTACATAACACAGAAACAGGCCCTCCTTCAGCCCAACTCATTCATGCCCCCACAGCTAGTCCCATATGCCTGCATTTGACCCATATCGGTCTAAACCCTTCCTATCCCTGTACCTGTCTAAATGTCTTTTAAACATTGTACCTGCCTCTACCTCTTCCATCACCTTCTGTGTGAGAACTTGTCCCAAGATCCCCTTTAAATGTGTCCCTTCTCACCTTAAACCCAAGTACTCTAGTTTTAGAGACCCCCACCCTGGGGAAATATCTTAAATATTAAATATTAGCTTTATTTGTTATGTGTACATTGAAACATACAGTGAAATGCATCATTTGTGTCAATTCAAATCAGAGAGGATTACGCAGGTGCAGCCTGCAAGTGCCATTACACTTTCAGTGCCAGAATAGCATGCCTGCAACTTACTAGCCCTAAACCATACATCATTGGAATGTGGAAGGAAACCCTTGTGGTCATGGGGAGAATATACAAACCCCTTACAGACAGTGGCAGAAATCAAACCCTGATCTTTACAGCTAACACTGTAAAACATTGCACTAACTGCTACGCTGCTGTGTTGCACAGGAAACCATTGATGGCTCCTACTCCAATTGCTCTTTCCTCCGTGCCCCCCTCCCCACTCCAGTAACAAACCCCTGATCTCTCACTCACTTTAACTAGGACACCATTTGCACAGTGCCACACAATGCCTTCCACCTTCGCCTCCTCACTCTCCTCAAACCAGGCAACCAAATCCATCAGGTCCAGTGGCGGGGGATTCTCAATCTGCAGCGATCCGTGGGAGACCAGAAGGTGGAGAGGTTGTTTCTTGCTTCCAAGGCCTGGAGCAGAGAGGTAAAATCTGTCAGGGCCACACCTGAGAGAGGCATACAAGATTATGAGGGCACAGATTGAAAGTGCAGTCATTTCCCCAGGGAGGGCATACACAAAGAGCTGCAGAACTCGAGCAAGTCAGTGGCTTGTCAGAGGATGACAGAAGTTCCCCTCCAACCCACACACCATCCTGACCATAGTGCTGTTCCTTCAACATTGCTGGGTGAGAATTCTGAAACTCCCTCTCTAACGGCACTGTAGGTAGACCCACAACTCAGGGACTCCAGTGGTTCATAAAGGCAGCTCACCACCACCACCACCTTCTCAAGGGCGAGTGGGAACGGGCAATTAACGGGCAATTTGCCTCAGACTGCAAAACCCGCACTCCTCAATTTCAGGTTCAGATTTATTTATCACATGTACTGAACGTCCTTTGTATTAACGAGTGCACCCAAGAATGTGCTAGGCACAGCCCACAAATGTTACCAAACACCACCAACCTAGCATGCTCAATGTTCAGCAGAATAACACAAGCATTAAAAACAACACACACACACACACCCTGCATTTCTGCACCCCCCCCCCCAGCCACCTCCAGTCCTTAACCCCGGTTTTCGCAGACATCGGGCCAACTACATACTTCATTTTTCCTTGAATAAATTATAAAGAAGTCCACAATAAATGTCTTCCTACCATATGGATTACCGTTGATATGAGTTCCTATCAGCTCCAGTGTCTGCTCAAGCAGCTCCATTAAGGGAATGACAGTAATTTCTAGAATTTGCTTCCCAGAACTTGGCCTTAAAACCAGGGCGGATCCAGTTTCATAATTCACGGCAGAAAGATGCCAACAATATTGTTTACTTCCCTTCTCCACCGGAATCCAACCTTCAGGACAAGGTAAACGTTTAGTCATAGTCATAGTAGTACTTCATTGATCCCGGGGGAAATTGGTTTACAAAGCATGCAATGTCAAATCTGCCTGGACATGATCCCCATCCCTTGCATATTTACACGTGTATGTCAAACCCTCTAAAACACTACTATCCTATCTGCTGCCACGATCGAATGGCAGAGCAGACTTGACAACAGTCAGAAGATACAAAAGCCTGAAAGTACATACCAGCAGGCTCAAGGACAGTTTCTACCCTGCTGTCATAAGACTTTTAAATTGCTCCCTAGTACAGTAAATTGGACTCTCAACTTTGCAATCGACCTCATTATGATCTTGCACCTTATTAACTGCACTGCACTTACTTTGTAGCTGTTACAGTTTATTCTGCATTGTTTTACCTTGTACTACCTCAGTGCACTGTGTAATGATCTAATTTATATGAACAGTATGCAAGATAAGTTTTTCAGTTTTTCTAGGTATATGTGACAATAATAAACCAATTAAAATACTAGTTCCAAACACCCATCACTCCCTGTATAAGTTACTTGCATCACACATCTACATTAAACTCTTCCCCCTCTTGTATTTAATGCATATCCTCTAAACATCTCTACACTGGGAGAAATATTAAGACTGTCTGCTCTATCTCTACCCCTCACCATTTAAAAGCTTTGATCAGGTCTCCCCTCAGCCTCTGACATTCTGGAGGGGAAAAAACAAGTTTATCCACCTTTGTCCTATAACACACGATCTCTAATCCAGGGCAGCCTCCTCTTAAATCTCTTCTGCACCCTCTTCAAAGCTTCCACTTACTTCCGGTAATGAGGTGGCCAGAAATGCACAGAATGTAATGGAATGACTAGATCTGCAAACAATACTCCAAGCATGGTACATACTCCCTCACCAGGAATGTGTCCATTCTCATCAGGCTGTGGTCTGCCTTGTGATTGGGCAACTTCGTGTGCTGGAATCCAGGTATCAGGAACTACCCTGAAGTCACTGTCGATATTCCAAGTGAACTCTGAGGAAGGAATAAAATAAAATCCATCACAGTCGCTGACTCTTGTAACTCCCAGCTTCCAGCCAGCTCCAGGGTTTATATAGGGTAGAGCTGGGTACATCAACGAGCACCACCAGCACACCTCAGCTCTCAGGCCTGGGGGCATGTTGTCCACATAAACAATGGAACCTGCTGCAGTCCGGCCCCAGTGAGAGAGTGCTGCATTTGTCATTACAGCCACACATTTGACAATAAACAACTTGAATTACAGTTGGAGACAGTTCAGGACATCATGAAAACTAACTTCCCTTCCAGGATCCCTCTATCCTTGCCACGGCCTCAGGAAAGCAGCCATACACCTTGGACATTCTCTCTTCTCTCCTCCCATTGGGCAGAAGTTACAAACACCTGAAAGTACATACAGTACCGTCAGGCTCAAGAACAGCTTCTATCCCACTGTTAGACAACCATTGATGGGTTCCATAGTATGATAAGATGGATTCTTGACCTCATAATTTACCTCGTTATGATCTTGCACCTTATTCCCCAGTACACACAGCCCTTCCCACAGCACCTTCCTGGGCAAGCACAGGAGTTACAATACCAACTGATTTTAATCTCAATTCCCACGTGGATTGGCAAAACCCTTCCACCTCTTCCCAGTGCTGCTTCCAAAGTAGATATCCCAAAGCAGTCTCCTCATCAAAGCCCTTCCCTCTGTCTACAGCTGGGATTCTCCCATCCTGTCTCCACACTTCTCCAATGAAACTTCTTGGCCAAGAAAGTTCACCGACACGTCTACTTCCTCGGGAGGCTAATTTGACTTTGTCCTGCTGACCTTTACCAATTTTTATCAATACATCATAGAAATCATTCTGTCCAGATGTATCACAGCTTGGTAACGGCAACTGCTCTGCACATGACTGCAAGAAACTGCAGAGTTGTGGACACAGCTCAGCCATCACAGGAACCAGCCTCTCCTCTATGGAAACTGTCTACATTTCCTGCTGCCTCAGTAAAGCAAGGACCCCACACCCACCCAGATATTCCCTCTTCTCCCCTCTCCCACTGTGCAGAGGACACTAAAGTCTGAAAGCACATAGTATCAGGATCAAGGGGTTATAATTCTATCGAGTGTTCTCATAGTATGATAAGTTAGACTCTTGATCTCATAAGCTACCTCATGAACTTGCGCCTTATTGTTTACCTGCACTTTCTTTGTAGCTGTTCTACTTTATTCTGCATTGTTATTGTTTTATCTTGTTTGATGTCAATGAACTATGTAACGATCTGATCTGTATGGACAGAATGCAAAACAAGCTTTTCACTGTATCTTCATACATGTGACAATAATAAACCCATTCCAATTCCCTGGGCCTTTCACAGAGATCAGACACATTCCCCAAGTAAATCAACCCCAACGATAAACACATGAGACTGCAGAATCTGGAATCTGAAGCCAATGCAAGATGCTGGAAGATTTCAGCAGGTCAGGCAGCATCCGTGGGAAGAAATGAAGAGTCAACAGTTCGGGTCTGACTGTTGAGATGTAGAATCTTGACCTGAAGTACTGACTGTCCATTTCCCCCCTCCACAGATGCTGCCCCAGCTGCCAAGTTCCTCCAGCATTTTGTGTGTTCCCGGCATTAAACCTCCATCATAGTCATGTTTCAAACTACAAATACTGCCCTAATTTTTCAGAACATAGCTGTAACAATTCAGTCTCTGTTCCTACTCCCCAATGTCTCTGCATTTTGTCCAATTATTAACCTCTGTTTACCCTGACCAATTATTTCATCTCTCATGCTTTAAATATCACACCATGCATCTTTCACAATGACCTTGAGACTTCGGAGCAGATTTAAGTCATTCAGACCATCAAATCTGCTTCACCATTCCATCATGGCTGATTTATTATCCCCCTCAACCCCATTCTCCTGCCTTCTCCCCGTAACCTTGGGTGCCCTTACTAATCAAGAACCTATCAACCTCAGTTTTAAATATACACAATGACTAGGCCTCCCCGGTCGTCTATGGCAATGAATTGCAGAGTCATCACCCTAGCTCTCTCCTCACCTGCCTCCCCTATTCACAGTCAGAATGAAAGCTTATCGATTCCACCCCCTCTCCATACCTGCTGCCTCATCAGTTGAGTGTTTTCCAGTTTTTAACTTTCCTCCATCTATTGGAACTGGAATGGGTTTATTATTGTCACATGTACCAAGCGACAGTGAAAAGCTTGTCTTGCATACTGTTCATTCAGATCAGATCATTAAACACTGCATTGAGACAGAACACGATAAAACAATAACAACGCAGAATAAAGTGCCAAAGCCAGAGAAAGTGCAGTTTAGGCAAATGATAAAGTGCAAGATCATGAGATAAATTGTCAGATCAAGTCCATCTTATCATACTTGATGCCCATTCAAAAGTGATTACAGCAGGATAGATACTGCCCTTCAGCCAAGCACTACATGCTTTCGGGCTTTCATAACTTTTCCCACATGGGATAGGGGATAAGAGAGAATGTCTGGGATGGTAGGGTCTTTGATAATGCTGGCTGCTTCACAAGGTAGCAAGACGACAGTTGTCAAAACGGGGAGAAACAACCAGTGCTACACAGGGAAACTCGCAGTAAACTGTTGGTTACGAACACACAACCTGCTCAGAAAGGAGCTTGTAATTACCAGTGCTGGATCTCGACAATTGAAACTTCCTGAATCGCTTCTCGGACTGCTTGGTCGGTTTCCGATCGAGTCGTGCCCAGAGATATGGCGAACCTGCCAACAGTCAAAAAGCACTAATTAACCAAACACACGACTAAGAGCGTGGCTAGAGCTTCACAAAGATTTGGCAAGCTGCCGGCTAGAGAGAAACAAATTAGGTTTCATCTGCTTGAAAATCTGGTATAAAATACATAAATACCAGTATATATTTACAATATAAACGTATTATAAAAAGCAGTTTAAAGTGTTTGCAGTGCAGAACAGTTACAGGGTAATAGAGGACGTGGGGGGTGCGGCTAACTAGAATGGTTGATTAGATTATCTGCATGGCACAAGAAACTATTTTCTCTTAAAAGCCCTATTGCGCTTACCAGAGGGAGGAGGGAGTTATTTATTTCCCTCCATAGATGTTCCCTTACCTCCAGCATTTTGTGTTTCTTCTCTTGTGTGTGTGTTGCTCACATCTTCTGCAGCTTTCCAACGGTTGCTGCTAAGAGTCAGGTTGTAAGACCTAGCAGCATCTGAATCAGTGAATGTCTGGTCACAACAGCGAAAGATTTTGGGGAGATATCGTTGAATAACAGTTAAAACATTTACCACAACCTGGGAGTCTGGTTCTCTTGCCTGGTGTCGGAAGGTTGTGAGTTCAGGTATCACACAAAAATCCATTCTATTCCAGATAAGTGTGAAGTGATGTGCTTTGGAAAACTCAAACTTGAAAGCGGAGTGCAAGACGAATGGCAGGATTCTTACAGTACAGAGGATCTGTTCTGGGGCACTTGCTCTTTGATTTTTATAAATGACTTGGATGAGGAGTGGAAGGGGGAGTTAGTTAGTTTGTAGATGACATGAAGGTCAGTGGTGTTGTGGATAGTGTGGAGGGTTGTCGGTTACAACAGGACACTGGGCTGAGAAGTTTCCCAGGTAGAAATGGCTAATACCAGAACACATACTTTTAAGGTGAGTGGATGAAAGTTTTGGTGAGATAGCACAGCAGTTCTTTTTAACTTACACAGAGAGAGATGGGTATGCGGAATGCATTGCTGGGTGTGCTGGTAGAGGCAGATCCATTTAAGAGTCTCTTAGATAGGCACATGAATGAAAGAAAAATGGGCTATGTGGGAAGAAAGGGTTAATCATGGAGTAGGTTAAAATTTGGCACAACAGGAACTACAGTATGCTGTGCGGTAACGTTCTATGTTCCAAAATATAGACGTTACCTCAAACACACACAATGGTCTGAGACAATAAGTATTCTGGCACAGTTGGAAGAGTTGCAAGAGGCACAAAAGAAATTACAGTACACTCTTAGCAAAGTTCTATGTTCTTTACAACTGCTTTCTGTTAAAGGCCACACCATGGAAGGAGAATTACTACAGCAGGACCCTAAACGCCTCAGAATAATTCGATGCAGAGCACGTCAAAGAGATTCATTTTGATGGGGAAAATGAGAGGAATAAAATGCAGTATCAGCAGGGGTCGGGAGGCTGTGGGAACAGAGCTCTCGGATAAACACAAGAGATGCTGGAAATCCAGAGTAACACACACTAAATGCTGGAGGAACTCAGCAGTTCAGGCAACACCTATAGAGGGGAATAAACAGTCAACATTAACTTCGAGACCCTTCATTAGAACTGGTAGGGGGAAGAAGCCAGAATGAAGAAGGGAAGGAGTACAACCGGACAATAGGCCAGACCAGGTGGCTGGGGGAGTGAATGGCTTTGAGCATAACAGGTCATGTCCCCAAGTTGTTTATGGGATCCTAAGATGCAGACACAAAGTCCGAGGTGTTGTTACAGCTCAGATAAAAGTTAAAAATTTATTATCAAGCTATGTGTACCACAAACAATGTTGAGGTTCATCTTCTTGCAGGCAGCTGCAAAACAAAGCGACACAATGGAATCCACGAAAAGGTCCACACCACAAAGACGGTCAAACATCCAATGTGTTAAAGAAGAAGAAATTGATCAAACAATTAAATAAACCAATAATATGCAGAACGTGAATCATAGAAGGCGAGTCCACAGCCATGGAGTCTGCTCAGATCTGAGGCAAGTGCTGATGGCTGCAGGCCGCAGATGCAGAGTCAGTTCAGTGCCGATGGCTCCAGTCTACAGGCCGCAGGTGCAGAGTCAGTTCAGTGCCGATGGCTCCAGTCTACAGGCCGCAGGTGCAGAGTCAGTTCAGTGCCGATGGCTCCAGTCTACAGGCCGCAGGTGCAGAGTCAGTTCAGTGCCGATGGCTCCAGTCTATAGGTGCAGAGTCAGTTCAGTGCCGATGGCTCCAGTCTATAGGTGCAGAGTCAGTTCAGTGCCGATGGCTCCAGGCCACAGTTGCGAAGTCAGTTCAGTGCTGACACAAGTAAGGCCTCAGGGAGTAATGAGCTGAACACTGATTCATCCTTCGCTCTCAGGCCCAGGCCTCGCCAGAAAAAGTATATTTAGTAGAATAGTTAGTGGTTTGGTTAGCCGACACAGAAAACATCACCGTGGAAAACTGTTGGGGTTCAGTGGGGGGGGATGCTTCTGGAGAGCACAGTGAGTAAAGCCTTTGAGACTCACGTTCAAGGGCAACCAAACGAGAGTGTGACCTCATTACTCCTCTTTTGCTCTACTTACTGTTTTTTTGTAATACAAAGTAATTTGTCATTATTGCACTGTACTGCTGCCACAAAAAACAACAAATTTCACGACATATGTCAGTGATGATAAACTTGATTCAGGTTCTGTTGCTGACTGTACAATCCCTAAATGAACCGAGTTCACTACTGTATTCCAATTGGAGACGAAGAGCACGCAGGTGTCCCGAACTCAAACTGCATCTCACAGTTGCTCACGACACAACCCACTCGGTCCATCTAGTCTGTACCGGCTCTCAGAACAATTTTATAATTTATCCCCTGTAATCTATTCTTTCTCACAACTCCATCCTGGTTCTCATTCCAGCTAGATGATTCACAGAAGCCAGTTACCCATCAGTCAGAATTTCTTTGGGACATGGAAGGAGACAGGAGGACCACGGGACAGTTCCAATCAGCTGGCAGGTCACGGCGCAGTTGTACATGACGCTGGATGGCTGCAGATAGAATACTGCATACTCTTGGAAAGGTGTATTAAACCAGAAGAAATGCAAAAAAAAAATTTACAAGGACGTTGCCGGGACTTGAGAGGCTGAGTTATAGGGAAAGGCTGGACAGGTTCGGTCTTTATTCTTCGTAACGCAGGAGACTGAGAGGAGATCTTACGGAGGAGTATAAAATCACAAGGGGCATAGGTATGGTGAATGTGCACAGTCTCTTTTCCTGAGTTTGGGAATCAAGAACTAGGGGACACCAGTTTTTAATGAAAGGGGAAAGGTTTAATAAGAAGAGGCTACTTTTTTTCTCCCAGTGGGTGATCAGTGAATGTAATGAGCTTCCAGAGGAAGTGACTAAGGTAGAGACAGTTGGACAGGTACATGGACCGAACAAGGTTTTGAGGGATACAGGCCAAACGCTGGCAAATGGGATTAACTTAGATGGGGATCTTGGTCGGCACAAAGGGCCTTATTCCATGCTGATCTCGGGGAAACGTTGCTGGATGCAGAGCTGGTAACTGCGGGAGCCCCCTCCCGCCCCGAGATTTGGAATCAGGTACACTGCTGAAGCAGTGTTCACAAAGCTACCCCTATTCCAGATAGGTGCTAGAAACAGAAGTAAAAAACAACAGGCATTTTAGTAAGCTTGGACCACATTCCACCCTGAAACCCTGGTCTACTGCTGGATGTTACAAAATGTTTCGGCAAGGCATTCTGACCAGCTAGCAGAGGGACAAATCATAAACACAAGAGGTTCTGCAGATGGCTGAAATCCCAAGCAACACCAAGATGCTGCTCGACCTGCTGAGCTCCTCCTAAGATTTTGTATATATTAGTGGAGTTGCAAAGTTCTTTAGCATCTGTTATATACACACACCTCTGCCACAGGTCTGTACATATTGCTGCCTCCAACACTGTCAAGTGGCCGGCACACAGGAGATTCTGCAGATGCCAGAAATCTTATGTAACACACACACAAAATGCCGGAGGAACTCAGCAGGTCAGGCAGCATCTATGGAAGGGAATAAACAGTCTCAGATACTGGAAATTAATGACTTTTTATTCCCTTCCATAGATGCTGCCTGACTTGCCGAGTTCCTCCAGTGTTGTGTGTGTGTGTATGTTGCAGAAAAATGGCTTCCCGTCCTCCCATTACCTTTGTAGTTTGTGACATAACAGCAAGTGCCATCCACTTTCTCTGTAGCGACCCCTTGGTGGATGTTCGCTGCCAGCGCCTTCAGACTCAGCTCTCCGTTGGCCAGGACTCTGTATGACTGAACACAAGTTGATGAGTGTTGAGTATCCACAGGTTCCACAGATCGATGCATCAATGCCCTCTCATGGGAAAACCCCGTTGCAGGAGCAAACCAAGAGGCCACATGGAGTTGGTGTTTGAAATAACAAATGGTTTACTAAAAAACCGGTACCCACACCGCGAAGCTAGCCAAAGCTGATCTACCTGAGCATGGATTTGGGTCAGCTTTTAAATTTATCAACTTAAATGTATGCTGCATGTATGTTACCTTGAGATTCGTTTCCTTACAGGAAGAATAAAGCAACCAACATGATCTACAAAAATCCACATATAACAAAGACTGATGTGCCAAAGACAAACTGCAAATACAAAAATACCGAGAACCTGAGTGGTAAAGAATCCTTGAAAGTCAGTGTGTAGAGACCCCATTGATTCACTTGAAAACTTTTACATCCTCAGCTGACAAGATTACACAGAAACTTAATTAACACTAAAAGTAGGTTTTGATAGCAGAATGGCAGTTATAGAAAGACTAAAAGTAGATCTTGATTGCTGAGTAAGACTGATTACCTACAGGTCTAATTTTGTTAACAGCAAATCCTGTTTTCTATTACAACATGCTGTAACATAATTAGTGAAGTTCCTGAAACTTGGGTGTTGTCACTACTGCATTCTGTGTCTCTACCTTTGCCCGTGGTTCCTTGTCCCTGTTGACTAGTTATTAGCTCTCACTATTTTTAGATGAGCTGTATTTGTCACATGAATATCGAAACAAAGCAAAATGTGTCATTTGCATCAAATCAGTATAGTCTCTCACAATCAGACTATGTAACAGTTTCTTCCCCCAAGCCATCAGACTCCTCAATACCCAGAGCTGGACTGACACCAACCTACTGCCCTCTACTGTGCCTACTGTCTTGTTTATTATTTACTGTAATGCCTGCACTATTTTGTGCACTTTATGCAGTCCTGGGTAGGTGTGTAGTCTAGTGTAATTTTTGTGTTTTTACGTAGTTCAGTGTAGTTTTTGTATTGTTTCATGTACGTCCTGAAAAACATTGTCTCATTTTACTGGGTACTGTACCAGCAGTTATGGTCGAAATGACAATAAAAAGTGACTTGACTTGACTTGAAAGATTGTGCTGGGGTCAGCCCACAAGTTCACCACACTTGTGGCACCAAAATAATATGCCCACAACTCACTAAGTCTAACCCGTACATCTGCAAAGTTCAACATTCAATGTAAATTTATTGTCAAACTATGTCTATGTCACCATATACAACCCTGAGATTCATTTTCTTCTGGACAATCACAGTAAATACAAAAAACACAATTTGAAAACCTGCCCACAACTGGATAGACAACCACCAATGTGTAAAAATAAACAGACTGTATAAATTCTAACTGGCTGTATCACCATCTAGTTTGGAGGGGTCACAGCACAGGATGGAAATAAGCTGCAGAGTTGTAAACTCAATCAGCTTCATCATGGGCACGAGCTCACTAGCATCCCGGACATCTTCAAGGAGCGATGCCTCAAAAAGGCAGCATGCATCATTAAGGAGACCCAACACCCAGGACATGTCCTCTTCTCATCGTTGCCATTAGGAAGGAGGTACAGAAGCCTGAAGGCACACACTCAACGATTCAGCAATGGCTTCTTCGTCTCTGCCATCAGATTTCTGAATGGACATTGAACCAATGAACACTACCTCACGACTTTTGTTTCTCTTTCTGCACCACGTATTTAAACATTTTTATATATGCTTCTTAATATAATTCACAGTTTTTATGTATTGCAATATACTGCAACTGTGTAACAACAAATTTCATGACATACAGTATGCCAGTTATACTAAACATGATTGTGAAGTACAGAAAGAAATATCGAGAACATGAGATGAAGAGTCCTTGAAAGTGAGTCCAAATGTTGTGGGAATAGTTCAGTAATGGAGCAGGTGAAGTAGAGTGTAGTTATTCCCTCTGGTTTAAGAGCCTGATGGTTGGGTAATAACTGTTCCTGAACATGGTGGTGCAGGTCCTGAGGCCCCTGTACCTTCTTCCTGATGGCAGCAGCAAGAAGACAGCATGGCCTGGATGGTGGGGGTCCTTGATGATGGATTCTACTTTCCAGCAACAGTACTCTGTGTAGATGTGTTCAATGGTGGGGGGTTACCTGTGATGGACTGGGACATATCCACTACTTTGGAATGTGGGAGGAAATTGGAGCACCCGGAGGAAACTGAAATCACAGGGAGGACTTACAAATTACTTACAAATTCCAAACAAACCTGTTCGGCACGAAGTAACCCAGAGAAACCCTGCACATAAACTATCCATCAAGTCTGTATCAACCATCAATTTACACTCATCCTGAGTTTAATCCTGTTTGATTCCCCCCACATTCCCATTAACTCTTCCCAGATCCTAACCCTTAACTGTACATGAGGGCAATTTACAGCGACCAACTAATCAACCAACCTGAACTGAAGTTCACCACAAAACCATCCAGCACAAAAAAGCCGCTGCTCTCACAATGCACCTCACCGTGACCTTAAACGTACTGTCTGGCTGCACAGCACTTCCTCTGTTGTGCTTTGTTCTGCCTTCTTTTACACACTGATTGTTTGTCAGTCTGTTTATGTATAGATTCCATTAATTCTATTGCATTTCTTTATTTTTCCTGTAAATGCCTGCAAGAAAATGAATCTCAAGGTGACTTTGACAACTCTAATAGACAAGCTATCTACTGTCCCTTGTGGAAACTCACCGTGTACAACTGGATGTGGCGATGCCCGCCTTTGACCCCAACCCACGATGGGATATTTTAACTTAAAGGTGCTACATAAATGCATGCACTTGCTTTCGCCCAGGACCGAGGGCTTATTCAATCAGAAGTTGCTTGCTCCTGAGAACCTTACATTGACTCTCTCTGGGGATGGGACAGGTTAATGCAACTCTAACAGCCCTACACGAAGCTGCAATAAGTGGCGATAATTGAACCCCCAGCCTTGCATTAAAAACTGAAACCTCACATTCTGCACTTCTGACCCAGAAACAGTCCTCGTCATTGTAGGCATGAGATTTAAAATGCATGCAACGGGGAGAAAGCTGTGAATTGGGGCACTTCTAGGGTGTTCTACTGACAATTTATTACGCTTTAAAACGCTCTTGTCTGGATTATGGTTGTATGATTTATGGAGCAGCAGCTTGTTCAGTTTTATGTAGATTGTATGTTCTATAGGCCAGTGTACTTAGAATCTGTAGTGCAGCATCCGGACCACACCTAGAGATGTTTTGGGGTTGAACTAGGCAAGATGCCTTTTGACCTGCGGAGAGAAAAATTGAGCCTTGCATACTGGACTTCCTTAGTAGGATGGGGGATATTCCATTTGAAGCATTTTGTTTTAATCGATTGTTGGGAATGTACTAGCAGAGTTGGTAAATATTTTGGGTGGATAATTAAGAAATATGTGCGTGAGTATGGTCTTGGGGATTCGAGGATTGGCCCAACTGTGGCCTGGCCAGGAGTTCCACTGTGTAAATCTCCAGATGCGGGAACAGATTTGATGTTACTAGAGGATAGCCAGGGTCTTGTGGGTGGCGATGGGGTGTCCATTTACAGCAGTGGTATTTTTCCATTTTGCCTATCTTTACAGATGGTTCTAAAGACCCAGTTATTAATTAGGTTGGCTCAGGGATATTTATCCCTAGGTTTAATGTTGAGGCAGGGAAAAGGCTGACAGGTGGGTTGTCTGTCTGTTCTGCAGAATTGACAGCCATTATCATTAGTCTGCAATGGGCTGAAAAAATTAAGCGAAACAGAATCGTAACCTGCTCAGATTCTGTCAAGGTACTGCAGAGTTTGGAATCTAAGCATTCAAGGAGACCTGATCTATGATGGAAGAGGGCAGAAATAGTAGTACAGTTCTGTTTGATACCTGCACATGTGAGTGTATCGGATAATGAACCGGCAGATGTTACAGCAATATAGGTACTAAGTCCGAAGTAGATACTATAGTCAATATAGGAAACTATGAAGCCAAATCTTGGCTGGGATTGGGAAATGGCAAAAATTGTGGGATAGGAGTGGGACAGGAAGGCGGTATTACAATTTCTTTCCATCAGTCCAGAGGAGGCACCTTTTGGGAAAGAACAGGAGTGATGATTTGCAGCTGGTAAGACTGAGGTTTGGATGTACCGGTTCGTACTCCACTTCGGAACTTGCTGCTGAGCATGGGAATGGGTGGTGTGAGTTTTGTAAGGTCCCAGAGGCGGTGGAACATGCGAGCATGGTGTGCCACAGATATTCGTTGGAACTGTTCAGGCAATTATTGGGCAGATTTGGGGTGCCTGGTTTGCAGGATATTCTGGCACCTGAGGCAGAGACGGTTAAGTCGTGCAGGGCCCTGGTGAACTTGTTAATTAAAACAAGTTTGAGGAAGGATCTGGTCCCCGCCATGGCGCCTTTAACCCTCCATTACGGTAGGCGGCGGTAAGTCACCTTCCTGATCGGTAAGTCACATTAACGAAAAGGGCGGTGCAGTGTGCAGCCTCTCCCAGCTTCCTACCTGGTTGGGCCGCTTGGTGGCCGGCTCCTCCCTCAGCTCGGTGGTGAAGGCGCAGGGGATCTTCTGCTGCACCGTCCCCAGACGCGGCATCGCTTCCCCGCGGAGCCTGGCCCGGCTAACACCCTGGAGGGACGCAACCCCCGCCGCGACGGGGGCTGCAATGGAGCGGCCAGCCGGCCTCCCTCCCCGCCGAGATCAGCTGCCTGACGGGAGGCGCCTGCGCATCTATGGAGCGGGTTGCATCATGCCGGCATCGCCGTCGCTCGAACGCGGTACCGTACTAACAAGGATTGAGGTGGATGGCATGGATACAGTTAAAGGAATTACTTTAACTCCATGCAGTTCAAGGGGATATTCAAACACATTAAGATTTTAGTGCCTCGGCACGACACGTCGACCATTTCCTTCTGGATATGCTGCACGACTTTCTGATTTCCTCTGGCATTTTGTGTGTGTTGCTCAAGGTCCTAGAGAGAGGCTTTGAGAGGGTAGATAGCCATAAACCCAGAGACAGGCCCTTCGGCCCAGCTCTTCCATTCCATTCACGTTGCCTGCCATTTGGTAGTCCACATTGCCTGCAATTTGACCCATTGCATTGGGACGAAGGGCCTATTAGAGTGCTACATTACTCTAGATTTGTTTTTGGTTTTCTAGTCTACATACCTGTCCATTCACCACGTTCAGTACAGTGAAGGGTGTTGACCCAAAACCTTGACTGTCTTTTTCCTCTATAGGTACTGCCTGACCTGCTGAGTTCCTCCAGCCGTGTGTTGCTCCTGATTCCACATCTGCTGTCACTTGTCTCCATGTACAAATGTCTTTCAAAGAATGTAATTGTACCACCTCCACCATCTCCTTTAGCAGCTCGTTCCACAAACACATTGAAATTCTAGGGTCTCAGCCCAGAAAGTCGACTGTTTAATTCCCCTGCATAAATGCTGCTTGACCTGCTAAGTTAGTCCAGTATTTTGTGAGTGTTGCTCAAGATTCAAGGGGGGCTTGAAGGGTAGGTGTCGAGATAGTTATCTAGTTATATGACACGGAGACAGGCCTTCGGCCCAACTCTGATACCAGCCAAGTGAAGGAAAAATCAAGTCCCTCCCCTCAAGAAAATGCCCGCAGGGTATTTATAGTGACATATCTGTACTTTGTTAATAAACCTAATTTGGATTCTAAGCTTTGAGATGTAGACACAGGTGTATGTGGAATTGGAGTGCAGATCTCCCATTGAATAGATGGGCTGTGGGGCTGGGTGGGGTACTCTTGGTCTTATTATGAAATCCTATTATTAACCACAGGTTGGACAACTAGACTTGGACTGTAGATCAGAACTAATCCTGATGTTCTGTCTCAGAGATGAAAGCAAGATTCAACCTTGGCTCACCGGGTCAAGACTGACACGGAGTCATAGAGGACCACAACACAGAAACAGACCATTTGGCTCATCGAGTTCACACGGCCTTGTCTTCTGCCTAGTTTATCTATCTGCCTGTATCAGGACATAGATAAAGTCATAAAACACCGCAGCACAGAAACAGGCCCTTCATACCATTTAATCCATGCCGGCTTAGTCTTCTGCCTCATTCCAACTACCTGGAACAGGACTACAGAGAGTGTTATAAAGCATTACTGGAAAGACGTCTATTCTCCTCACTGCAACAATTTCTTTTTCTCCCCTACTTTGATGATAATCCATACTTGGCCATGTATACAAAGAGGTATACAAAATGAGGGGAGGAGATGGGGTAAATACAGTACTGTGCAAAAGTCTTAGGCACATGTAAAAGAATTCTGTAAAGCAAAGATGCTTTCAAGAATAATGACATGAAAAGTTACTAAATATCAAAAAAATTACTATAATGATCAGTAAACAGTAAAAACTAAATCAAATAAATATTTACAAACGAGAAAATCTGCAGATGCTGAAAGTCCAAGCCACACACACAAAATGCTGGAGGAACTCAGCAGGCCAGGCAGGATCTATGGAAAAGAGTGAATAGTCAGCATTTCAGGCCGAGATGAAGGGTCTCGCCCAAAATGTCAGCTGTTTAATCTTTTCCACAGAAGCTGCCTAGCCTGCTGAGTTCCTCCAGCGTTTTGTGTGTGTGGCTCAAATCAATATCTGGTGTGACCATCCTTTGCCTTTAAAGCTGCATCAGTTCTCTTAGGTACACTGTTGTGCAGTTTTATAAGAAAATCGTCTGGTAGGTAGGTTCTCCTGCAGACTTCGGCTATCTCACTTGCTTCTGTCTCTCCAGGTAATCCCAGACAGCTTTAACGATGTTGCGATCAAGGTTCTGTGGAGGCCATATGATCTTAAACCATATAAAAAGGTCTACAATGCCTAAGACTTCCGCACAGTACTGTCCAAGCAAGCTTTTTCTACTGAGGTTGGGTGGGACTAGAACTAGAGGTCATAGGTTAAGGGTGAAAGGTGAAAGATTTAAAGGGAAGATGAGCAGGAATCTCTTCACTCAGAGGGTGGTGCAAGTGTAAAACAAGCTGCCAGTGGAAGTGATGGGTGCGGGTTCGATTGCAAGTTTAAAGAGAGGTTTGGATATGAACGTGGATAGTGGTATGGAGGGTTGTGGTCCAGATGTAGGTTGATGGGACTAAGCAGAACAACTGTTTGGTATGGATTAGATGGGCTGAAGGGCCAGTTTCTATGGTGTAGTGCTCTATGACTATGTAGGGAGTAAAAATTTATATGTGCATCTAAACAATGTTTGACAATTAATGTAAATACACTGCCTTTCATTTCAATAATTGACTATAATTTCATGCAGCAATAATGTCAAAAACAATTCCACACTGGGGGAGAAGGAAATGTTACCATCTTCCTGGGAAAGGAAAACTTGGAATGGGTACAGCACAATATTATGTTGGAACAATCCAGATCATCACACTCCACTGGTCTCACCTCATGGACCTGCAATCTCTGGCCTTTCAGACACTTCTCCACTTCCTTAATGTACTCCATTTTTAATCCCATTACAACCACCACTGCCCAGTCGCTGCACTGCATTTTAGATCCTTACCACTCACTGTATAAATAATCTGACTCCTTTGCGTGTCATTTTCTGTCCCTTGGTTCTCAACCCTCGCCCCTCCCCCCAGACAACGGGACAGTTCCTTTCATTTTCCTCCATCTGACTGCTTCATGATTTTAAATAACCGTGGGGCGGCAAAGTAGAACAACACTTTACAGTGCCAATGATCAGCAATCTGAGTTCAATTCCCACCTCTGTCTCTAAGGATTTTGTATGTTCTCCAGTGACGACTTGGGAGCTCTAGCTTCCCACATTCCAAAAAATAATATGAATGCTTGCTTGCAAGAAAATAAATCTCAAGGTAGTGCAAAGCAAATCTAAAACACCCAAGCACTAATCCCTCCTATCTACACCATGTCCATATCCCTCCCATCTTCCTCACATTCATGTGCCTATCTAAATGTCTCTTAAAAGCCTCTAATGTATTTGCCTCTACTGCCGTACGAGGCAGCGCATTCCAGGCCTCCACCACTCTCTTGAGTAAAAAACTTACTCCTCACATCATCCTTGAACCTACACCCTCTCACCTTCAATGCATGCCCTCTGGTATTAGGCGTTGCTGCTCTGGGAAGAAGATACTCACTGTCTACCCTATCGATGCCTCTCATAATCTGATAAACCTCTATCAGATCTTCCTTCAGCCTCCACCACTTCAGAGAAAACAACCCAAGTTTATCCAGCCTTTCATGATAGCACATGCTCTCTAAACCAGGCAGCACCCTGGTAAACCTCTTCTGCACCCTCTCCAAAGCCTCAACACCCTTCCTATAGTGGGGCGACCAGAACTGTGTGCAATACTGCAGATGTGGCCCAGCCAGAACTTTATAAGGTTGCAACACAACCTCTTGACTTTTGAACTCAATGCCTCGACTAATAAAAGCAAGCATTCAATAAGCCTTCTTAATCAACCTATTTAGCCACTTTCAAGGAGCTATAAACTTGGATCCTAAGATTTCTGCTCAGCAACAAATGTCCTTATTTGCCTGACTAAGGAGCGACACCTCACATTTATCTGAGTTAAACTCCATCTGCATTTTCTTTGCCCATGTCTGCAAATGATTTATATTGCATTTCATTCTTTGCCAGTCTTCTACACTATCCACAACTCCACCAATCTTGGTATCATCTGCAAACTTCCTAACCCACCATGTACATTTTCATCCAGATCATTTATATACATCACAAACAGCAGAGGTCCCAGCACAGGTCCCTGTGAGACACCACTAATTCCAGACCTCCAGCTCAAATAAGTTCCTTCAACCACTACCTATTCACAAGTCAGTTCTGAATCCAGACAGCCAATTCACCACAGACCCCATGCATCTTAATGTTCTGGATTGGCCTCCCATGAAGGACTTTGTCAAACACCCTACTAAAATCCATGTAGACAACATCCACTACTCTACCTTCATCAATCTCTCTTGTCATCTTGTCAAAAAAATCAAGATGCTTATTCACGACCTGCCCTGCACAAAGCCATGCTGGCTCTCCCTAATTAGGCTTTGGGTTTCCAAATGCTCATTTCTTCTTTCCCATAGAACATAGAATAGTACAGCACAGTACAGGCCCTTCGGCCCACAATGTTGTGCCGACTGTCAAACCCTGCCTCCCATATAAGCCCCCACCTTAGATTCCTCCATATACCTGCCTAGTAGTCTCTTAAACTTCACTAGTGTATCTGCCTCCACCACTGACTCAGGCAGTGCATTCCATGCACCAACCACTCTCTGAGTAAAAAACCTTCCTCTAATATCCCCCTTGAACTTCCCACCCCTTACCTTAAAGCCATGTCCTCTTGTATTGAGCAGTGGTGCCCTGGGGAAGAGGCACTGGCTATCCACTCTATCAATTCCTCTTATTATCTTGTACACCTCTATCATGTCTCCTCTCATCCTCCTTCTCTCCAAAGAGTAAAGCCCTAGCTCCCTTAATCTCTGATCATAATGCATACTTTCTAAACCAGGCAGCATCCTGGTAAATCTCCTCTGTACCCTTTCCAATGCTTCCACATCCTTCCTATAGTGAGGTGACCAGAACAGGACACAATACTCCAAGTGTGGCCTAACCAGAGTTTTATAGAGCTGCATCATTACATAGCAACTCTTAAACTCTATCCCTTGACTTATGAAAGCTAACACCCCATAAGCTTTCTTAACTACCCTATCCACCTGTGAGGCAACTTTCAGGGATCTGTGGATATGTACCCCGAGATCCCTCTGCTCCTCCACACTACCAAGTATCCTGCCATTTACTTTGTACTCTGCCTTGGAGTTTGTCCTTCCAAAGTGTACCACCTCACACTTCTCCGGGTTGAACTCCATCTGCCACTTCTCAGCCCACTTCTGCATCCTATCAATGTCTCTCTGCAATCTTTGACAATCCTCTACACTATCTACAACACCACCAACCTTTGTGTCGTCTGCAAACTTGCCAACCCACCCTTCTACCCCCACATCCAGGTCGTTAATAAAAATCACAAAAAGTAGAGGTCCCAGAACAGATCCTTGTGGGACACCACTAGTCACAATCCTCCAATCTGAATGTACTCCCTCCACCACCACCCTCTGCCTTCTGCAGGCAAGCCAATTCTGAAGCCACCTGGCCAAACTTCCCTGGATCCCATGCCTTCTAACTTTCTGAATAAGCCTACCGTGTGGAACCTTATCAAATGCCTTACTAAAATCCATATAGATCACATCCACTGCACTACCCTCATCTATATGCCTGGTCACCTCCTCAAAGAACTCTATCAGGCTTGTTAGACACGATCTGCCCTTCACAAAGCCATGCTGACTGTCCCTGATCAGACCATGATTCTCTAAATGCCCAGAGATCCTATCTCTAAGAATCTTTTCCAACAGCTTTCCCACCACAGACGTAAGGCTCACTGGTCTATAGTTACCCGGACTATCCCTACTACCTTTTTTGAACAAAGGAACAACATTCGCCTCCCTCCAATCCTCCGGTGCCATTCCCGTGGACAACGAGGACATAAAGATCCTAGCCAGAGGTTCAGCAATCTCTTCTCTCGCCTCGTGGAGCAGCCTGGGGAATATTCCGTCAGGCCCCGGGGACTTACCCATCCTAATGTATTTTAACAACTCCAACATCTCTGCCTTAATATCAACATGCTCCAGAACATCAACCTCACTCATATTGTCCTCACCAGCATCAAGTTCCCTCTCATTGGTGAATACCGAACAGAAGTATTCATTGAGGACCTCGCTCACTTCCACAGCCTCCAGGCACATCTTCCCACCTTTATCTCTAATCGGTCCTACCTTCACTCCTGTCATCCTTTTTTTCTTCACATAATTGAAGAATGCCTTGGGGTTTTCCTTTACCCTACTCGCCAAGGCCTTCTCATGCCCCCTTCTTGCTCTTCTCAGCCCCTTCTTAAGCTCCTTTCTTGCTTCCCTATATTCCTCAATAGACCCATCTGATCCTTGCTTCCTAAACCTCATGTATGCTGCCTTCTTCCTCCTGACTAGATTTTCCACCTCACTTGTCACCCATGGTTCCTTCACCCTACCATTCTTTATCTTCCTCACCGGGACAAATTTATCCCTAACATCCCGCAAGAGATCTCTAAACATCAACCACATGTCCATAGTACATTTCCCTGCAAAAACATCATCCCAATTCACACCCGCAAGTTCTAGCCTTATAGCCTCATAATTTACCTTTCCCCAATTAAAAATTTTCCTGTCCTCTTTGATTCTATCCTTTTATAAAGGCCAGGGAGCGGTGGTCACTGTCCCCCAGATGCTCACCCACTGAGAGATCTGTGACCTGACCCGGTTCATTACCTAGTACTAGATCTAGTATGGCATTCCCCCTGGACGGCCTGTCCACATACTGTGACAGGAATCCATCCTGGACACACTTAACAAATTCTGCCCCATCTAAACCCTTGGAACTAATCAGGTGCTAATCAATATTAGGGAAGTTAAAGTCACCCATGATAACAACCCTGTTATTTTTGCACCTTTCCAAAATCTGCCTCCCAATCTGCTCCTCTGTATCTCTGCTGATACCAGGGGGCGTATAGAATACCCCCAGTAGAGTAACTGCTCCCTTCCTGTTCCTGACTTCCACCCATATTGACTCAAAAGAGGATCCTGCTACATTACCCACCCTTTCTGTAGCTGTAATAGTATCCCTGACCAGTAATGCCACCCCTCCTCCCCTTTTTCCTCCCTCTCTATCCCTTTCAAAGCACTGAAATCCAGGAGTCCCTAAGAAAGTTCTCCAGCAATTTCCCTACATCTGACATGAGACTCACCGGTCTATATTTCCCAGGATTTTCCCTTGTTCCTTTCTTAAATAGAGGTACAACATTAGTCACATGCCAGTCCTCCAGGACTCCACCTATGCCTAGAGGGGACCTGAAGATACTAGTCAAGGCCCCAGCAATCTCATTATGGTTAATAACATAACAACATTATGGTCAGGGTTAGTAAATTGTGGGAGTACTCTGCCCCCAGCACATCCTTGGACTGTGTTGGTCGTTAATGAAAAAATGCATTTGAAAGTACGCTTCCATATTTCGATTATTTATAAGCCTTTATAACTCATTCAAATTCCCTCGCATGTCCATCCCAAAGGCATTGCAAGAAATTCTGTCCTTCATTCACACAACAGGTTACATAGAAATTAGTGTATTTAACTTAACGGTAACAATGTTTGTGAAATCATAACTTATCCCGTGTATACTTCATGTTGTAGAGCTTGTGACATAGAGCTGTAGTATGCAATATTATATATACACCACCACTACACAATTAAATAGAAGACAAGTTGAAAGAATACAGCTAGTGGGCATCAATAAAATACTGAATTCAGAAAGAAACTCCCTTCCCAGAGTGGTGAGAATGACTGTGGTGTCAAGGTTGGATAAAGAGGAGGAGAAGATGTGAAACAAAGAATATAATGTGGAGAGAGGTGGGGAGGTTTGTCTGCATTGACCAGGATTAACATATTCAATTTCCAGAATCTTAAATACTTTAAATTTATGGTATAAGGACTTCTAAGAAGTAATTTACTTGCTTTCCTGACATAGCTGTGAAAGCCAAGCCATTGGGTATATTTAAAGCAAAGGTTGATAGGCTATCAATTAGTAAGGGCATACTCAATGGGCTGAATAGTCTTATAAGTGCTTGGAACAATAAATACTGAAACGCTGAAAATCAGCTGGTGAACGAGTAAAACTTCAGACGATAGAAGTGGGGCGGGAAAATGCAATATTACTGGTGCTCATTTGATAAGCAAAAGTACAAGAAGGTTCATCTGAATTCTATATATACAAATTAATCAATGGACATAAAATCTGAAGGACTTTCTTCCTGGTAGAAGTTCCTATCCCATTTAGCGCCATAAAATATTTAATGACCCTCAAATATTTTGAGTTTGAGGGAGTTTAGAAGAACAAGGTGGGATCTCATTGAAACCTATCGAATATTGAAAGGTCTAGATAGAGTGGACATGTTCCCTATATTTAGGGAGACTAGGTTCAGAAGACACAGTCTCAGAATAGAGGGATTCCATTTAGGACAGAGATGAAGAGGCATTTCTTTAGCTGAACCGTGGAGAATCTGGGGAAATCACTGCCACAGACAACTGTGGAGGCCAAGGCATTGGGTATATTTAAAGTGGGGGTTGATAGATTCTTAAACAACAGGAATTCTGCAGATGCTGGAAATTCAAGCAACACACATCAAAGTTGCTGGTGAACGCAGCAGGCCAAGCAGCATCTCTAGGAAGAGGTACAGTCGACGTTTCAGGCCGAGACCCTTCGTCAGGATTCTAAATTAGTTAAGTGTCAAAAGTTATGGGGAGAAGGCAGGAGAATGGGGTTGAAAGGAATAATAAATCGGCCATGGCAGAGCAGATTTGATAGCCTAATTCTGCTCCTATGTGTTATGGTCTTATGGTCTAAAAATATCACCTTAAAAAATTAAATATCTTTAAGAATTAGTAGAACTAAACTCTGCCCGACTGAGAAGCTGGAACATTCTGCATTGATACTACAGGGTTCTGTGTTGCATTTAGCTTTCACCCATTAATTAATGGCACATCGATTTGGAACGTGCATAGACATAAAGATCCTTCTGACTTTGCCCAGTTTGTTCTCCAAATCTCAGACTCCCCAGCAGTTTCCCAAGATGTTGGCAAAATCTTCGTCGTTCACAATTCCAAGGCTGAGACCCTCGTAATAGGATTCAAATTCACAGTAGGTCACTTCATTCGGGCTGGCGCAGTACTCCTGCAGGGTGTCCAGGAATGCTGAGCGGACCTGCAGCTCTGAAGATTCCCCTGTAGCAGAACAGTAAGGAGAACAACATCAGTCCAGCAAGTTGTCACAGACTGAGGTTACAGGTGGAAATCTCTGAGTGAAAATTAAATAAAAACAGCAGGCACTAGAAATCCAATAAAACCAGAAACTGCTGTTAATATTCAGCAAGTCTTGCTGAAGAAAAACAAGAGCAGATATTTCAAAATTCAAAGTAAATTTACAATCAAATTACATATACGTGAGCTGTCTGCAGGATGTTGCCATTGGTCGTGTTGGTCTGCAGTTTTGGAATCGTTTTGGAGGGTTCAGCAGTTTGTGTTTCGTGTTTCTGGTTTCTGGTTTCTGGTTTCTCTCTTTTTGCTGTTTGTGCAAGTTGATCTGTGGCCTGTGGTTAATGAATGTCACAGTGCTAAACTGAACTGAATGGATTAAACTGAACACTCCAAGATGCTTTTATATTTAGATGTTACTCGCTGGCTTTTTGCCATTTGCACTATTTGTTCATTTTTTTGCGTGTTGGTGTTGGGTGTCTTCTTTGGACGGGTTCCATGCTGTTTCTTTGTTTCATGGCTGCCTGCGGGTGGATGAATCTCAGGGTTGTGTACTGCATACACAATTTAATAATAAATGTATTTTGAATCTTTGTCACCAAATATTACTTGAGATTTATTTTCCTGTAAGTGTTCATAGTAAAACAAAGAAATACAACCAAATCACTGGAAAACTACACACAAAGACACGTGTGCAACTAACATGAGAAAGAAGACAATCAGTACAAATACAAAAAAATAAATAAATAATACTGAGAACATGAGTTGTAGAGTCCTTGAAAGGGAGTCCATAGGTTGTGTTCAGTGATCAGTTCAACATTGTGGTGAGTGAAGTTATCCACGCCGGTTCAGGAACCCGGTGGTTGAAGACATAACTCTTCTTGACCATCGTGGTGTGGGACCCAAGGCTCCTGGACCTTCTTCCCGAAAGTAGCAGCAAGAAGAGCACATGGTCTGGATGGTGATGGATGTTGCTTTCTTGTGACAGTGCTCCTTATAGATGTGCTCAGTGGTGGGGAGGACTTTACTCACTAAAGTACTAGAAACATGAACCAGAATGGAATCACTCTTACTTTACTTCAGAGGCATGGGCAACACATTCCAAAGATATACGGGTTAGTAAGCTGTGGGCTTCCCATATTGACATCAGAAACGTGGTGACACTTGCAGTCTGCCCCCAGCACATTCTTGTACTGTATTGCTCGCTGACACAAACAATGCATTACTCTGCATGTTTCAATATCTCAATTTACATGTGACAAATAAAGTTAATCTTCAATCTTTAAAATCTTTCACAGAAGTGGATATTTTGAAGATGTCTGCAGTGAAGACCGTAGAGGAGGGTACAATTACATTTAAAAGGCATTTTGGCAGGTTCATGGATGGGAAAGGTTAGAGGAATCTTGACAAAACGCTGGAAAATAGGACTAGCTCAGGTAGGCAAGTTGGTTGCCATGGACGAGTTGGGCTGAATGGCCCGTTTCTGTGCTGCATAACTCTGTGATTTTAACAGCAGGCAACACTAAACTCTGAGTGAGATGATGCTTTACATACTGCCCAGCTGTGCCTTTGCTCTGTTTTATTGACTTCAACAGTGCCAGATGTGCAGGAGGGTGTACAAACCGTGGGTGAGCTACGGCAGATTCAACCCCTACAGGTATCCACTGATACTGAGCTGTCACCTATCCTTTCCCTATCCCTCAGCAACGGCACCATGATACGCTCCACAGAGAAATGAAAAGTTCCTCTGGCACCCCGTCATCCAGGTCCCAATAACAACATGTCGACAACAATTGTAAAACAGCACAAGATCTAGTGGGATGAGCTGTCTTGCAGGAATTACTCTCCAGAAACTGTATTTCATACCAGAATCAGAATCAGCTTCCGTCCTTGGACTCACTTTACACTGCACACTGTCGGAGCAGTGCTGCCAGGATAATCAAGGACACGACCCACCCAGCCAACACACTTTTCGTCCCTCTTCCATCCAGGAGAAGGCTCAGGAGTTTGAAGACTCGTACGGCCAGATTTGGGAACAGCTTCTTTCCAACTGTGATAAGACTGCTGAACGGATCCTGACCCAGATCTGGGCCATACCCTCCAAATATCCAGACCTGCCTCCAGGTTTGTGGCACTACCTTACTTTCCATTTTTCTATTTTTATTTATAATTTATAATTTGAATTTTTAATATTTACTATCAATTTGTAATCCAGGGAGCGGGAAGCGCAGAATCAAATATCGCTGTGATGATTGTACGTTCTAGTATCAATTGTTTGGTGACAATAAAGTATAAAGTATAAAGTTTTATTTTCTCCAACATACAGTATGTCATGAAATTTGTTTTGCAGCAGCAGTACAGTGTAATACATAAAAATATAGTGGATTCTAGTTAATTGGGCTATTGGTTAATCAGCCTCTTCTTTGGGACAACTCTTAAAGAATGAAAACTAACTGAGAAAATTGCCAGAACTTCCATTGTTTATTTGGGAAACTATGCTCTTTAATTGGGGCAGGAGACTGTTGCTGAACAGGTTCTAACTAGCGTCAGTCACACACATTTGTGTGGCTGCTAGAGGCTACACTGTGCTTCAAGTGAACAGTTTTTAAATAGCATCGGTTGCATGTGTTTTTGATCAAAAAGCAGTGGTTTTTGTCACTGATAGTTGGTGAGAAATAAGCAGCAAGACAATTCCAAACCATTTTGCTCACTGCGGTTTCAATTATTCAGGGCAGGAGATGCCAGAAACACCCAGGAATAAAAATAAAACCATTTCACTACTTCAACAAGTTATGCACTATGAAGAATTTGAAGGTATCTTGAATGGTACATCCTGTACCTCCTCTCGGATGGTAGCTATGAGAAGAAGGTATGTCCTGGGTGGTGAGGGTCCTTAATGATAGATGCCACCTTCTTGACCTATTGCCTTTTGAAGATGTCCTCAAAGGTGGGGTGGCTAGTGCCCATGATAGAGCTGGCTGAGATTACAACCCTCTGCAGCTTTCTCCAATCCAGTGCAGAGGTCCCTGCATACAAGGTACTGATGCAACTAGGTAGAATGCTCTCCACAGTACTCCTAGAAATTTGCTATAGAATCTTCGCTGACGTACTAAATCTCCTCAAACTCCTAATGAAATATAGCCACTGGCTTGCCATCTTCATAATTGCATCAATGTATTAGGTCCAAAATAGATCTTCTGAGATAGATACCTAGGAACTTGAAATTGGTCACTCTTTCCAGTGCTGATGTCTCAATGAGGATGGTGTGTGTTCCTTCAACTTTCCCTTCCTAAAGTCCACAATCAATCCCTTGGTCTTACTGACATTGAGTGCAAGGTTGTTGTTACATCACCACTCAACCAGCTGATCTTCCTCACTCCTGTACGCCACCTCATCACCATCTGAAATTCTGCCAGCAATAGTTGTGTCATTAGCAAATTTGTAGACTGTGTTTGCGCTGTGCTCGCCAGACAATCATGGATGTAGAGACAATAGAGCAGTGGCTGAGCATGCATCCTTGAGCTGCATCAGTGTTGATTGTCATTGAGCAGAAGGTGTTATTTCTGTACCCAGTGAGGGAGGGAAGGATCCAGTTGCAGAGGGAGGTACAGGAGTCCATGTTTTGAAGCTTATTGATTAGTACCAAAGGTATGACTGTGTTGAATGCTGAGCTGTAATCTATTAACAGCAGCCTAATGTATGTAATGCTGTTGTCCAGGTGATCCAAGGCCGAGTGGAGAACCAGTGAGACTGCAAATGCTGTAGCCCTGTTGTGGCGATAGGTGAACTGCAGCATGTCCAGGTCCTTGCTTAGGCAGGAGTTGATTCTGGCCATGACCAACCTTTCAAAGCACTTCATCACAGTAGATGTACCAATGTCTCCATGACCACCAAGATCTCCAATTGTTGATTACCCCCACCACCCCTCAAATCAGAATCCTGTAACATCTGTAACCTGTCAGCCAACCTCTCACCTCATCCCTCTACCCGCTGATTGATCCTACATTCCTATCAATCTCCCTGACCCGCTTTAATTCCTTTGCACTCTGTGAAGAGAAGTTTTCAAACATAGAAGGCTAGGATCTGCACACAGTTAAGGGTGGGATGATAGCTTAGTGGTTAGCTTAACTCTATTACAGTGCCAAAGACCCGATCTCAATTCCTGCCACTGTCTGTAAGGAGTATGTACACTCTTCCTATGACCACATGATTTTAAATCTTCAGCTTTGAATCATAGATTCAGACATTGCAGGGTACCATTTGATGAGGAAGTCGCACTGTGATGCTGTTAAAGATAGCAAAGCATTAGCAAAGAGTAATCAGTTCACATGAAATGTTCCATGCAACACAACAAAACTCACTCACTTCGCTACAGTTACATGGTATTTTGTGATACTGTACCTGACCCAAAATTAACAAAAACTCTCAGGGAAGGATTTTGAAGATGGCGTACATGGGCTGACAAGAGTTCCATAGCCAGTAAAGTCGCTGCCTCACAGCCCCAGTCTCCCAGGTTCAATCCTGACCTCTGTCGCTGTCTGTGTGGAGTCTCCTCATTCTCTTTGTGAATCTGATGCTTTCCACTGAGCCATTCCATACATCTGTTCCACACATTCCAAGGATGTGTGGGTTGGTAGGTTAACTGGCTGCCGTAAATTCACATCCAACCCCTTCCCCAAATGGGAGTTAATTACTGGGAGTATGAGAAAACTCAGACATGATTAGTGAAGGCCTATGTAAATGAGCATTGATGGTCAGTGCCAGTCACTGGCCTAAAGAGCTCATTGCAGTGCTGGATCACTCTGTGGTCACTATTATTGAGCTTTAGGAACAGCTTTTGCCTCTCTACCATCAGATTTCTAAACAGTCCATGAACATAGCTTCACTATTTTGCCTTATTTTTACACTACTTATTTTTAATATATTCAGAATTTCTTATTGGAACTTATAGTAATTCTGCTGCCCCAAAACAATAAATTTCACAGCACTTAGTGATCGAAAACCTGATTGGGAGCGGAACACATATGTCCCACAGAAGTCGTTCTCAAAAGCAAGGGTAGGCAACTGTGGCTGACAAAGCCATGAAAGGGCACATAAGGTAGCAAAAGCGGTTAGGAAGTTAGATGATTGGGAAACTTTAAAATCCAACAGAAGGCAACTAAAAAAGCTATAAGAAGGGAAAAGATTAAATATGAGGGCAAACAAGCCAGTAATATAAAGCAGAATACTAAAGGTTTTTCCAGTTATATAAAGAGTAAAAGGGGGGTGAGAGTTGATATTGAACCACTGGAGAATGATGCTGGTGAGGTTGTAATGAGAGACAAAAAAATAGCAGATGAACTTAACAGATACTTTGCATCATTCTCACTGTGGAAGACACTAGTCAGGCCACACTTGAAGTACTGTATTGTCAACAGTTTTGGGCCCCATATCTCAGAAAGGATGTGATGCCATTGGAAAGAATCGAGAGGAAGCTCATGAGGATGATTCCAGTAATGAAGGGGTTAACATATGAGAAACATTTGGTAGCTTTGGGCCTATACTCACTGGAATTTAGAAGAATGCGGGGAAATCTCATTGAAATCTAATGAATGTTGAAAGGTCTAGAGAGGGTGGATGTGGAGAGGATGTTACCTTATGGTTGGGTATCCAGACCTAGAGGGCACAGCCTCAAATCTGAGGGGCGACCTTTCAGAGCAGAGGTAAGGAGGAATTTTTTTTAACCAGAGAATGGTGAATCTGTGGAATGCTCTGCCACAGACTGTGATGGAGGCCAAGTCCGTGGGTATATTTATGGCAGAAGTTGATAGTTTCCTGATCAGTCAGGGCATCAAAAGATATAACAAGGCGGCAGATGTTTGGGGGTGAATGGGATCCAGGATCAGCCATGATGGAATGGCAGAGCAGACGCAATGGGCTGAATGGCCTAATTCTGCTCCGATGTCTTATGGTCTCATGACTCTTTGCACTATTTATTATTGTAAATTATAGTAATCTTTATGTTTTGCACAATACTGCTGCCACAAAACAAATTTCATGATCTTTGTCAGTAATGATAAACCTGATCCTGCTATTCCTCTTTTGCACTATGTATCTGTTTGTTTATTTATTGCAACTTATAGCAACTTTTTTATGTCTTGCACTGTACTGCTACCACAAAGCAATAAATTTCATGACATATGTTAGTTATAATAAACCTGACTTTGACTGAGTCAGCTTCTCCAAGTGGCAGTGAATGATGATTGTGAGCAGACTTCATCATTACCTGATAAAACTTTGGGGTGTTTCTTTGGGTTATAGAACTTGCTAATATCATTCACAGAGATGCTGCCAGTCTTATTAGGATCAAGCTTCATGTAAGCCTGTGAAGAGAAACAGTGATATAACTGAAGTAACAGAGAAGATGCAGTCACACATTAATGAGTCCCCTCATGTCACTTTCACAGTTTGTATAAGAACAATATCAACGCAAGTACCTCATATACACAAGAGATTCTGCAGAAGATAGAAATCTTGAGCAACACAGGCAAAATTCTGGAGGAACTCAGCAGGTCAGACAGCATCTGTGGAGGGGAATAATCAGTCGACGCTCTGTGACAAAACCCTTCATCAATACCATGGAGAGCACTGTGACTGGTTGCATCACTGCCTTTATGGAGGCTCTGATGCACAGGATTGGATAAAGGTGCAGGGGTTGTAGATTCGGCCAACTGCCTCGCGGGTACTAGCCTCCCCAGCACTGAGCACATCTTCAGAAGGTGATGTCTCAAGAAAGCAGCATCCATCTTTAAGAAACCTCACCATTCAGCACATGCCCTCTTCTCATTACTACCATCAGGAAGAAGGTACAGAAGATGAAGACATTTTAGGAACAGCTTCCTCCCATCAGATTTCTGAATAAACCACGAACCCTTGAACACTACTCACCTTTTGCTCTCTTTTTGAACTACTTATTTATTTTTCATATTTCTTTTTGTAACTTACAGTAATTTTTAATGTATTGTTGCAAAACAACAAATTTTATGACATTATTATTCAGTGATAATAAATCTGAATCTGATTCTTTTTATTCCCCTCCATAGATGCTGCCTGACCTGAGTTCATCCATCAGTTTGTTTGTTATGCTTAGGTATCTCAGATGTCTAGCATAGAGTACAACCTAACCAGGAATAGCAATGAAGCTCCTCACTACTAGGTAACCTGCTAGTTTTGAAGAGACAATACAGATTAAGCACCACTTTAGTCTTAGAGCCAAGTAATAATTTGAATCTTTCCCAGTTCTGAAGAAGGTTCACATGCCTGAATCATTAGCTGTTCCTCTTTCCACAGACGCTGCTTGACCTGCTGAGTGTTTCCAGTACAAGCAAACGCAGCAAGATTGTAGTTCAGGTCAAATTGGATAGCTATATGGACAGGAAAGGAATGGAGGGTTATGGGCTGAGTGCAGGTCAGTAGGACTAGGTGAGAGTAAGAGTTCGGCACAGACTAGAAGGGCCGAGATGGCCTGTTTCCGTGCTGTAATTGTTATATGGTTGTTGTATATTATATGGGTTACAGAAATTCATCCTTCAGAATTGACAAATCACTGCCAAAACATCCGAGATATGGAATAAAAATTCACTTTCACAGAACTGCAGTGTCAATTTTTTTAACTCACATTTCTTGACACATGTACAGATGTTGTGGCTTTGCATCACAGATAATTGTAACTCAGGATTTTATAGGAACACAACCCCACCTCTGTAGTACAGGGGTCACCTGTAACTTCTGTTACGATTTCAGATTTCCAGTATTTTTTAAATTTTCACTTCTAAAGTACTAGAAACATGAACCAGAATGGAATCACTCTTACTTTTCTTACAAATGCCTTTCGAAACTCATTCATTTCTCCAATGGTGGCTTGGATAAACAGGTTATAATCTACTTTACCCTCACAGTCCTGGTCCAGTAAAAGCCAAATAGACTCAAAATCCTAAAAAAAGAAACATCAAATTTAGTGGCTATTTAAAAATTTAATTTGAACATCTTTTTCAAGCTGCAGTGAAGTAATAAGTTTAATGTTCTTCAGTGACTGTCAAAAGATAATTTATTTTCAAAATTCGAAGTAACTTAATATCGAAGTATGTATATCTCACCATATACTACCCTGAGATTCATTTTATTTATTTTTTATTTAGAGATACAACAAGGTATTAGGCCCTTCCAGTCCAATGAGCCTATGCCACCCAATTGCATCATATAGCCAATTGCTGTACTAACTTGTAGCCATGTGGTCATGGACAAAACGTACAAACCCCTAACAGACAGCTGCGGAATTGAACATGCGTTGCCCTCGATGTCATTGTGTTACGCTACCATGCTGCCCATTTTCTGCAGACATTTGGAGGAGAAAAGAAATACAAGAGAATTTTATGAAAAACTTTGTTTAACTGATTAGCAACCAATCTATATTTGAGAAATTTTTAACATTTGTTTCAAAATAAGAAAGAAATAGCAGGTGTAGTGTGTTACATGGAAAGCACCCTCTCCGGATGCATCGCAGTTGGCATGGCAACTGCTCTGCCCAAGACCGTCAGAAACTGCAGACAGTTGTGAACTCAGCCCAGTTCATTGTGCAAACCATGGATTCTGTCTAAACTTGCCCCCCCCACCCCATCCTCTAGATTTTATATCTCAGTTGCACAAAGGTGTAATTTCCTGTGTGTAATTGACCTAAAACCCCACACATCTTTAGCTTCCTCCCTATTGCAACCATACTTGTGATCCAGTCACCTCTTTCACATCCCCTTCCCGGTGGTGCTGCCATTTTCTCAGACTATCAATTCTACCTCTCTCAGTTATCCCGTTATTGCCACTTTAGCACACCTTCTTGCACTAATTTAACGTAACTTAGAGATACAGCACAGTAACGGGTCCTGCAGACCCAACAAGTTCGTGCCACCCAGTTACACCCATGTGACCAACTAACCTACTAACCCATACATCTTCGGGATGATGGAGAAAAGGAAAACGGAATCGTCCAGAGGAAACCCACACAGTCGTGGGGAGAACATAAAAACTCTTTACAGAGAGCAGTCGAATTGAACCCAGGTCATTGGACCTGTAACTACTATCTTTGCATCATTCCACTGCCTCGTACTCACTGATCCATCCAATTGTGTTCTTTATGACCATGCACACTGTTTACCCCGTGAGCAAGGAATTTCATTGCACCCTGGTGGGTTTGAAAGTAAATTAATCTAATATACCTCAGGCAACCTTTTAATCTCCTTGGATTTTACACCTATCTGCATATCTTTTGAAGATCTACCATTAGCCCCTTGACTCACACCATATCCCTCGCCCAGTGCCACTGGCTTCCAGTCTATGTCCTGGGACCAGCACATACTGTAAGTGCCAATACAAAGAAAGCACGACAGCGCCTCTACTTTCTTAAAAGCTTGTACGGATTTGGCATGTCATCTAAAAGTTTGACAAACTTCTACAGTTGCACAGTGGAGGGTATCGCTGACTGGTTACATCATGGCTTGGTATGGAAACACCAGTCCTAGAACAGAGAACCCTACAAAAAGTGGTGGTTCACAGGAAACGCCCTCCCACCATTGAACACATCTACAAGGAGCGCTGCCACAAGAAAATAGCATCCATCATCAAGACCCCCACCATCCAGATCATGCTCTCTTCTTGCTGCTGCCACTGGGCAAGAAGTACAGAAGCCTTAGGTCCCACACCAGCTCGGACACCATGGCTTCTATGGGGTCAACCAAAGGTGTTATTGCCTTTTTTAAATATATTTTTTACGATCCCAAGCCCCTACTGGACATTAAGTATATAAGGTACTGCAACAGCAAGCGAACATCTTGACCCCTTTTCTTGTGAAGGAGAATGAGGGGGGATCTCATAGAAACATTCCAAATGTTAAAAGGCCTGAACAGATTAGATATGGCAAAGTTATCTCCCATATGTGTATGTTATTTCCCCAGTCATTGGGTGCGTTTAAGGCAGAGATAGATAGGTTCTTGATTAGCCAGGGCATCAAAGGGTATGGGGAGAAGGCAGGTGAGTGGGGATGACTGGAACAATTGGATTGAATGATTAAATGGTGGTGCAGACTCAATGGGCCGAATGGCCTACTTCTGGTCTTAAGACCCTGTTGGACATTGTTAATGTGGAATGATGCAAGTCCGATTCACTGATTTTTTGGCGAGCAGCTGGGAAGCTGTGTGGCCTCGGTCAGAGCAATGACTAGGCCTCAATCATAGTGTCACCTGTTTGCAGCCACCCAGGGGAGGGTGTTGGTGTTGGTGTGCTCCACAGCAGTGCCAGAGACAGTGTGCTGCTGCATACATGTTGGAGTCAGTGTTTGCTTGGCAAAAGACAAGATATATTTGAATGGAGAACGTGCAACATGCATGGACTCAAGGATTTGAACTATATATTTTGTGTGACTATATTTTACTGCTCTCTTATATATGCCACTTTTGCCACGTGCTGTGTATGACTGTTGGTATTGTATTTTGCACCTTGGCCCTGGAGTAATGCTGTTTCGTTTGACTGTAATTATGGTTTCTCATGCAAGGCTGATTGACAATTAAAGTTGAACTTTGACCACACTTTGATTCAAATTTATGACGTGTACATTGAAACATACAGTGAAATGCATCATTTGTGTTAACAACCAACGCACCCAAGGATGTGCTGGGGGCAGCCCACAAGTGTTGCCACACATTCCAGTGCCAATATTGCGTGCCGACAATGGTCAGCAGAACATAGAATATAACAAATAATAAAACACCAACAGCAAAACAAATCACGTTCCTCTCTCCCAATCACCCACACACATCTTTGGTCATCATAGATAAAGCCTAATACCAGATTTTGTTAGTTTGCATTCCTGTAAAGCGTTGTTTTACCCACCTTAAAGCATTCTATAAAAATGTGCATTGCTATTGGTGCTGACCTCATTAGGAAGTTCTAAATGGAATTCCTTCAGAGCCTGTTTCAGTTCTGCTTTGGCCATATCTCCACTCCCACTGGAATCCCGTTGCCGAAGGTACTTTCCCAGTCCAGTCATAGTGCGGACTCCTCTGTTCTTCAGCTTTTCTTTTAACAGCCCTTTATAAGAAAGAGGAGAAAAGATATAGCTGACTTGCTAATTACACTCAGTAGCCACTTTATTAGGTACCCCTGTACACCTGCTCATTAATGTAAATATCTAGTCAGCCAATCATGTGGCAGCAACTCAATGCATAAAAGTATGCAGACAAGGTCAAGAGGTTCAATTAAATGGGGAAGAAATGTGATCATCAGAATGGGGAAGAAATGTGACCCAAGTACCTTTGGTTGTGTGGTTGCAGATGTGGTGGTTTGAATATCTCAGAAACTGCTGATCTCCTTGCAGCTTTCATGCACAATAATCCCTAGAGCTTGCAGAATCTTGAGAGTCTAGAGAGTGGTGTGAGAAACAAAGAGCATCCGGAGAGCGGCAGTTCTGTGAGCGAGAATGCCTTGAGAGAGGTCAGAGGAGAATGGCCAGACTACTTCAAGCTGACGGGAAGCCAGCAGTAACTCAAATAACTACGTGTCACAACTGTGGTGTGCAGAAGAGCATTTCTGAATGTTCAACATGTTAAAACTTGAAATGGATGGGCTACAGCAACAGAAGATCACACCGGGTTCCAAATGTATCTAATAAAGTGGCCATTGAGTGTAAATCAAAATTAACATGGGCTACAAAAGACCATGAACATAGGTACTCTCAGTGGCCACTTCATTACCTACAGGAGGTACCTAATAAAGTGGTTACTGAGTGTATATGCAGACTTTTCTGTCTTATTCAAGATGAACAATTTTAATTGAAGTCTTTGAACTGCAGACTAGAGAAATCCACAAGGAGCTCTGGTTCAAACAAGCCAGTGCAGCTGCTTCACTGCTTCTTCTCTGAACTACTGTGTCTGTAGTTGTGTAAAGCAATGGCGTACAGAATGTGAGTGAAATAAAAATGTAATATAATGTCAACAATAGTGCTTCACTATATAACGGGCAAGACAAAAATGTTAGGGAGATGTACCCACAATAATGTACCCAGAGGATCAGTAATATACCAGAAAGGTCTGATGAACAAAATAACTGTATGGGCAGCACAGTGACACAGTTAGTAAAGCACAACAACTTGAGTCTCAACGTGGACAAGACCGAAGGGCTGACTGTGGGCTTTAGGAAGGTGCAGGCTGACCACTCCTCACTGCACAGAAACGGCTCCACCATGAAGAGGGTCAGGGGCACCATGTTTCTGGGTTCTGGGAATGCACATAACGGTTGATCTCACCTGGTCTCTTGGTCCCTCAACACCACCCCTTTGGTCAGGAAAGAACAGCAGCGTCCCCACTTCCTGAGGAGATTCAGGCCACCCTTCCCTCCCCATTTCTAACCAATTTTTACCGGAAGCACCACTGAGAGTGTCCTGACCAGCTGCATCCCTGTGTGATACAGGAATTGCAAGGCATGTAACCTCAAGTCCCTACAAAGAATGAAGTCTGCTGAGAGGATCCTCAAAGTCCCTCTTCCACCCGTCAGAGATATTTATCAGGAGCGCTGCATACACAGGGTACTTAGCATTGTCAACGATCCCTCCCATCCGTCCAACAATCCCTTTGACCACCCCCCCCCCCCACCATCAGGCAGGAGGTATTGTAGCTTTAGGACAAGGACTGTAAGGAAGGGAAACAGCTTCTTCCTCCAGGCTGTGAGACTACCGAACTCCCGGCCACCACCCAGGTCTCATCACACATGAAGTGCCAGTAGCAAGATATTGTTTACTTTTTAACTTGTCATTAATGCACCTTATTATTTATTATTTTATTTGTAGTTGTGTGTGAGTTAAATGTACTGTGCTGTGCATCTTGGTCTATAGGAATGTTGTTTTGTTTGGCAATAGATATAGTAAAATGACAATGAACTTGAACTTCAACTAGAGTTATTCCTCACAGCTCTAGTGACCTGAGTTCAATCCTAACCTCGTGCAGCTGTGTGCAGTTTGCATTTCCCCCTGTGACCATATGCTTTCCCCAATTTCCTCCCATATCGCAAAGATATGTGGGTAGATAGGTTAATTTCCCCTTGTAAATATCCCCTAATATTCAGGGGAGTGGTAGAAACCTGGGTGAATTCAAAGGTTCATTTATTATCAAAGTATGTATCCATAGGGATTCATCTTCTCCAGACAGCCACAAAACAAAGAGAGAACATGGAAGTTATTCAGAGGGAAACATCAAACTTGTGGGGAGAATTAGTTACAGCAGAAACCTATTGAATATTGAAAAGCCAAGATAGAGTGGAGATGGAGAGGATATTTCCACTAGTGGAGGAGTCTAGGACACAGCCTCACAGTACAAGAATGTCTGTTTAGAACAGAGATGAGGAGGAATTTCTTTAGCCAGAGGGTGGTGAATCTGTGGAATTCATTGCCAGAAATGACTGTGGAGGCTGAGGCACTGGGTATATTGGATGTGTGCCTTCAAGCTCCTGTGCCTCCTCCCTGATGGCAGTAGGGAGGGGGTACAGGAGACTGAAAGCACACACTCAACAATTCAGGAATATCTTCTTCCTCTCTACCATCGATTTCTGATAGACATTGAACCCATGAACACTACCTCAATACTTCTTCTTTTCTCTTTTTGCACTAATTATTTAACTTTTATATATATACATTTACTGTAATTTAGATTTTTATTGTTATGTATTGCACTGTACTGCTGCTGCATAACAACAAATTTTACAACATATGCTAGTGATATTAAACCTGATTCTGATTCCATATTTAAATTGGAAGTTGATAGGTCCTTGATTAGTAAGTGCATCAGAAGTTATGGGGAGAAGGCAAGAGAATGGGGTTGTGAGGGAAAATACATTAACCATGATTGAATGGTGGAATAGACTCAATGGGCCAAAAGGACTAAATCTGTTCCTATATCTTATGGTCTTTTATGTTTGTAAAACAATGGCATATACAATGTGAGTGAAATAAAGATGCAATATAGTGTCAGCAACAGTGCCTCAGAAATACAACCAGCACCTCAAAAATGATAAGGGGATGTACCAACACCTGAGAGGAGCAGCAATATTCCAAAAGGTTTGATGGACACAACAATGGGCTACACACATCAAAGTTGCTGGTGAACGCAGCAGGCCAGGTAGCATCTCTAGGAAGAGGTACAGTCGATGTTTCAGGCCGAGACTCTTTGTCAGGACTAACTGAAGGAAGAGCTAGTAAGAGATTTGAAAGTGGGAAGGGGAGGGGGAGATCCAAAATGGACAGATGATTGGCAAAAGGGATACGAGAGATCGTGGGACAGGAGGCCCAGGGAGAAGGAAAAGGGGGAGGGGGGGGAAACTCAGAGGATGGGCAAGGGGTATAGTCAGAGGGACAAAAACTGGGTTGGTAGGTTAATTCCCCAGGTGTTGGAGAGTGGTAGAAACTTGATAAGAAAGTGGGGAGATGAATATTAGTGGTGGACTGCGATGGCTCTGCAGGCAGAATGGCCTTCTACCTAATAAGGAAACATAGCCACATATTATACATCAATGAAGCTAACAAAGAGATGAATTACTCTTTCCAGCTTGGTTTGAACACACATCAGTTATTATGTGCTTTTACAACATGAAACGTCACCTTGTGCAGCCAAAAGGATATTTCTGTCTTCAATCTCTTGCTTACTTAAGGATGGATTCCCACTGGTTCTGTAAGAAATTATGCGAATGGGAAAAGTTGCATATAAAATCAGAAAAGAAAAACAATTTGCATTGAATCTGTGGTTGGAGATGGGTCCTTGTATGCTTGCTGCTGAATTAAAGCACAAATCTAAAGACGTTCAGGTTAGGGTTAGTGAGTTGTGGGTGTGCTATCCTGGCACCAGAAGCATAGTGACACTAGAGACCTGCCTCTAGCACAATCCTGACTGATTTGATGCAAATGATGCATTTCAATGTACATTTCAATTTACAAGTGATAAAAAAAATATAATATTTTTCTTGCAATTCTAAAGCTAAGCTGTGTATTTTCAGTCCCTGGGTAACAAACAGGTTCTGATTTTGCAGATGTTCGTAAGTCAATCTTGTTCACAAGTCAGAAACCACACAAACATTGCACAATATGGAAACCGCACCTCCATAGTATTTTAATGAATGACATCCAAAGGATATACGACTGATTGGAAAAAACAATTCCTAAAGGTGGAGATGGGAATCACTTCAGCTGTCTGTAGGAATATTGGACTTCTGAATTTAATAATATCATGGGAGCGCTGTAGGTAATGGTGTTCAAAAGTCAGGCATACATAACCTTGTTGTTCCATCCATTGTGATGTGCCTGGCAATGTTTTCTATAGTGATGACAATAAAGATGAAAGATTTTTCATAGTGGTCGCCAACCGGTCGATCACGATCGAACGGTTCAACTTTGAGACTTTCCCAGTGGATCCCGAAAAATAAGAATGGAACTAAAACCCCGCAACCCAGAAACAATTTCTCTTTACAAACAGCTTTCCGTAGCAGGGGGTATTGCTATTTTACCATTATCCTAATTTGTATTAACTTATCTTTACAATGCTCACATTACAACACTTCTCCCCCTTTAAATTCCAACATTCCCCAAATGTAAATAACTGGGAAACAAAAAACAGTAGTCATTATCTTATTTATACCAGTGTCTCAGTAACAGTTTACAAAACACCTGAAAAACGTGGCAGATTCAACATTCAGTCTAACGAAGGAAACAGTCCATTCAAATATTCAGTCTGTCGGGAGGTTTGCGAGGGCGCTGTGCTGCAACAGATGAAAATTATGAAATCTAAGTATAGGAGCTGTCTTACTGACCGAAACCTCATAGACCGTCTCAAACTGGCTGTCTGTAGTTATGAGCCAAATTTCAGGGAACTAGCAGAAAGTATTCAGCCCCAGTCATCACACTGAGTGCAACAGTCAATTTTTATTCATTTATTTTTCATGTTGAAATAAAATTAAATAATGAAACATAGAATTAAAGGTGTTGTAATGTGAACATTATAAAAATAAGTAATACTAATTAGGATAATGGTAATATAGCAATACTCCTGCTACGGAAAGCTGTTTGTAAAGAGAGGTTGTTTCCAGGTTGCGGGGTTTTACTTCCAATCTTTTCTGCCCGGTGCGCATGAATGTGACTAACCGATTTAGTAGGTTGATCTTGCCTTTCACTAAGGCCGAGGTAGGGGATCTTGGGCTTAAAAAGGTTAGCGACCACTAATTTACAGATTAGCCTTATTTGTCACATGTACAATACATCAAAACATACAGTGAAATGCGTCGTTTCCATCAAATCAAATCAATGAGGATTGTGCTGGAGGCAGCCCCCAGGTGTTTCCACACTTCCAGCACCAAAGTAGCATGCCCACAATGTACTAATCCTAAACATACTGTACTTCTTTGGAATGTGGGAGGAAACCAGAGCATCCAGAGGAAATTCATGAGGTCACAGAGAGAACATACTAACTCCTTACAGATATCAGTGGGAATTGAACCTCGATCGGTGATCACCAATGTTGTAAAGCTATTGCGTTATACATACTAAGTGCACATTATCTGCATAGGACAGAGATGTTAATTCCCATAGATAACAAAAAAAACAATGGATACAATTAAGGTTCTCTCCTTTATACCCAAATAAAGATAAACATATCCTATAATATGGTAAAACTATTGACAGACATTGAAAAGTTTAAATACATAAAGGGAAAATATATTAGGCAACTTCCATTGAATGCATTGATATGTAAAGAGCAGCAACGTTTTTGAAATCACACCTTGTAGCTATCTAAAGAAAGATTTCTATCTATTACAACAGCACACAGGAGGGAGCCACTTGGCAAAAATAGTCTGGAAACCAGTCACCGTGTTTATACATACAAGGTTGCCCATCTTTGTTCGCTTGCCATAACTTACCCTACTGATAAAAGTCCCAAATGTTCACATTACCTTGACAGGAGACGTTTCGATGGAGGTGTACAACAGAATAATGATTAGTTTAGGTATGAGAAGGAGGGGGCAGCTGTTTCCATTAGGGCCAGGGGCATTAAATTGGCCAAAAGATACAAGTGAGATTTTTTTTGTTTATTAATTACAGAGCTGTTAGGATATTGAACTCAATGGCTGTAGGGCGAATGGAACAAAATCAACCAGGGTCTTTCTTAGGAAATGGAGGAGTAGAGAGAAAATGATGTGTGCACATTGGTCCAGGATGTATAACCTTTCAACTGGATGATGGAAGTTACATTTAATTGTGCTGGATGTGATAATCACTGTATGAATTGTGATTTTTGGGAAGATAACACTTTAGTTTCCTTGCATACAGCTCATGAATAACTTGATGAATAAAGGAACGTAGCTTGATATTTAAGACATTTGGACAGGTATATGGAGTTATGGAGAGTAAAGGACTAGAGGGACTTGGGAGAAATGCAGCAAATGGGACTATCTTGAGTGGGCATCATGGTTGGCCTGGACTCATTGGGCTGAAGGACCTGTTTCCATGTTGAATCAGAATTAAAATCAGAATCAGGTTTACTATCATGAACCAGTTGTGAAATATGTTTTTTGTAGAGCATAAAAATAGATGAATATAGATATATTGACAGATAGATAGATAGAAAGAGGAATAGTGAAGTAGTTGTTAATGGAAATCTGATGGCTCTAGGAATCACTGATTATGGGAAAAGCATTTTGTCTATATACTTTATGTATGGCTTTTGTCATATAATTTCCATTGAGTTACCATTCAGTCTCCTATGCTACGCTATGGAGTGTAGCGGTTAGTGCAACGCTCTACAACACCAGCAGTCAGGGTTCAATTTCCGACAGCGTAAGGAATTTGTACATTCTCCCCGTTACTCTGTGCTCAGGTTTCCTCCCACATTCCAAAGACAAACCGGATTTGTAAATTCTGGGCATGCTACGTTGGTGCCAGAAGAATGGTGACATTTTTTGGGCTGCCCCTGGCACATCCTTGAGCTGTGGTGGATATTGATGCAAACTGTTTGTTTGAATGTTTTGATATATATGTGACAATTAAAGCTAATCTTTAATCTCAAAGGGCTGAAGGACCTGTTCCAATGCTGTATGACCTATGACTATGGTGGGAAAGTAGGGTTCAGAAAGGTTTGAATTCCCACATTAATCTCATTTTTTTTTACCTTGTTTAAACTACGTTTTATTTAAGAGCAAGAGATTCCATAACTTACAGCAATGAGTGCTTCGCCATTTTGTCAATGCTGGTGATCCGTAGTGTCAATAACTGCTTTGCTTGGACACTTGCAGGGAGGCCAACGTGTTCTGAGGTCAGAAAGGTCAGGTTTGCACCCTGGCTCGGCAAAGAGAACAGTGACCAAGTCATCAGCGTGTACATGGAACACACATTGTCTACATGCAGTGCAGTTTCACTGTAACCGAAACACAATATTCTGCATTCTTTATACTACCTCAATAAATTTGTGTAAGGAATGATTTGTCTGCAAGGCATACCAAACAAAAGCTTTCCACTGTATCTCAGAACACATATTAATAGTAACCAGTAGCAAACAACAATGACATAAGTTACTTGGTAAAAAGAAATATTAAAGGGCAAAGTGTGTAAACAATGGGAGGTGAGGAAATTATCAAAATAGATAAGTCATTAACGCACATTTTATGGACTGAATGGTTGACCGCTTACTACCTACCACATAGAAATCACCAACATCATATTGCCTTTTCTTCCGCCTACCGTAACAATGGCAGTAAATGCCCCTCTGAATGAATGGAAGTGCGTTAGTCCTGAATAAAAGAGACCAAAGTTTACAGTCAGAACTTCAAAGGACCACAGTTATCACGGGAGAAGACAAATATGCGGGGAATTTCCAGGCCTGGCTTTCTGATGCTTCCTTGTCCGAGATATTTGACTGCAACCTACCTTACGTGTACAGAGGTGCTAGACAGATTCCACACCGCCCCCCCCAAACAAACTTTTTCAGTGGAAATACCACCAACCGTATGACTGATTTGTAACTCACTTTTGGGAAACTACAATCAATGCAAAGGAAACATAACTGAAGGGAAGGGGGACAGTAGGGAAGGGTGGCTAGGAGGGTGGGGGAGTAGAAGGGAAAGAGAAAATAAATGGCACATCAGAGTTCCTGTTTGCTTTCAAATTATACAAGGTTTTATTTTATTTATTCTTATTTACAGATACAGCATGGTAACAAGCCCTTCCAGCCGATTTTGAGCCCGCACTGCCCATTTACACCCACAAATAATTAACCTACTAACCCATACATCTTCGGAATGTGGGAGGAAACCCATTCACAGGGAGAGTGCACGAGCTCCCCGCAGACAGCAGCGGGGTTTGTACCCAGACTGCTGTAGCTGTAACAGCATTACACCAACAGCTATACTACCATGCCACCCTTTGTGTGAATGCTCACAGGCTTCTTCAACTTGAACATATGTAGTTACTTATAAAGCCCCCTCACCGGGCTTGATAGGAACTTGGTTTGTTAGCCGGCTCTGCTAACAGCCACTAGACTCAGCAGTGAGGATGCCACCTTTCTCAAACAATGTACGTCTAGGGTAGGTATAATTTGGGTCCCACCAAACCAGAAAGTTGGGATGTTTCGACTAATGGTATTCTGAATTGCGCAAATGCTGTGTAAATACTGCCCACGTGTAATTTTCCGTTGGCAAGAAATAACAGATTGTACACCACCTACAATCATAAAGACAGTGTACTTACTAATTTCAGCTTAACCTAACAGTTATTAAGAGAAAAAAGAAAAAAAAATAAAAGGGCCCATTATAATTAAACCAGTCTAAATGTGCACATGTTGAAGTTCATATCTTCCTAAAGCTGTGGAAATCCAGTCCCTTACTCATGGCACTGACTTATCATTACCGATCACTGGTAGAACTTCCCATCTTGGGCTCCTTTGAGTCACACCTTTCCAATGGCCATCTCTCCAGATCTTCTCTCTACATCTCCCACCAAAAGACCACAAACCCCACCAGTGACCGTCACAAATCCTCTCCGCCCAGCTTCCTCGAGAACCTTCTCTCATTCCACTATCCTGATTGGCTGACACTACATTCCCAAGTGAACATCACAGCCCCTTCTCTTTAACTGAAACCCAAACACTATCAGCAGGACACACTGCTTCTACGGAAAGCTACGAAAATAGATACCCTACGACACTAGCAGTAAAAATCTTAACCAGGGCATTATAGTTACATTAACGTGGATGGACACATTGGTGAAGAAGGCACTTAGCATGTTGCCTTCATTGGTCAAGGTAATGACTACAAGAGTTGGGATGTCATTTTACAACAGTGCACGGCGTTGGTGAGTCTGCACTTGGAACACTGTGTGCAGTTCAAGATTACCTGAGTACAGGAAGGATATCCTTAAGACCCTAAGACATTGGAGAAGAATTTGGTCATTCAACCCATCAACTTTGCTCTGCCTTTTGATCATGGCTGAATTATTTTTCCTCTCAATCCTGTTCTCCTGCTTTCTCCCTTTGATGCCCTTAAAACTCTGCTTTAAACACCCCCAATGACTTGACCCATATAACTGTCCATAGCAATAAATGCCATAGATTTATCATCCACTGGTTAAATAAATTAATTCCTCCTCAACTCTAATCTAACGGACATCCTTCTATTATAAGACTGTGCCCTCTGGTCATAGACTCCCCCACTTTCAGAAACATCCTCTGCACATCCAATTAAGCTGGAAGGAGTGTGGAAAAGATTCACAAGGATATTAACACAAGTCCTCTGGGCCTGCTATGAGGAGAGACTGGATAGGCTGGGGTTTTTTTTCCTCTATATAGAAGTCTGAGATGCAACCTTACGGAGGTTAATAAAATATCATGAGGGATGTAAATAAGATGAATGGTCAGAGTCTTTTTCACAATGTGGGGGAATTAAAATGAGAAGGCATAGATTTCAGGGAGGGGGAAAAGATTTAAAAGGACCGGAGTCAATTTTTCCACACAGAGTGTGTTAGGTACATGGAATGAGCTGCCAGTGGAAGTGGTAACGGGAGGTATGATTAGAACGTTTAAATGCCATTTGGAGAGCTACAGTACATGGATTGTAAAAGCTTAGAGGGATATAGGTCAAATGCAGGCAACTTAGGTGGACAGCTTGATTGGCATGGTGGAGTTGGGCTAATGAGTGTAACTCAATGACCCATCTTCTGACAGGTCCTTAGCAGAAATGTTACATGCAATCCACATGTAACTCAATGACCCACCATCTTCTGACAGGTCCTTAGCAGAAATGACTCACCCTGAGAAGCCACACATCAACTGTCCTGAGCATCAGATTTTTCTTCTATTGACCAGAGATGTGGATTGGCCCCAAGTACATGCTTCTGTGTTAAATCAACCATGCCTCTGTCTTCGTATGCTGTACTCTGAGACAGATGTTTACTCAAGTCCAAATGTACAGTCTTCAGAAGAAATTTCAGGTTGAGACTTCATTCCATTATGGAGGAGCTAACTTTTAGGTAAAACATTAAACTGAGAAACCATTATCAGTGTCAACGAGCAGAAGGATCTTGGGGTCCAAGTTCATAACTCGCAGAAAGTGGCTACACAGGTTGATAGGGTGGTTATGAAGGCAGATGGCATGTTTGCCTTTATTATATGAGGCGTGGTATTCAAAAGTCAAGAAGTTATGTTGCAGGCTTATATAACTCTGGTTAGGCCTCATCTGGAGTATTGCATACAGATCTGCTCTCCCCATAATAAGAAGGATGTCGAGGCTTTGGAGAGGGTACAGAAGAGGTTTGCCAGTATGCTGCCTGGATTAGAGACCATGTGCTATAACAAGAGGTTGGACAAACATGAGTTATTTTTTCTGGAGTGGTGGAGGCTGAGGGGAGATCTGACAGAGGTTTATAAGATTACAAAAGGCATTGATGGAGTAGATGGTAGCTTTTTAAACAGGGTTGAAATATCTTATATCAGAGGGCAAGCATTTAAGGTGAGAGATAGTAAATTCAAAGGAGATGTGAGGGGCAAGTTGTTGTGTTTTTTTTACACAGAAAGAGGTGGGTACCGGGAACATGTTGCCAGGGATAGTGGTAGAGGCAGATACATTAGGGATTTTTAACAGACGTTTAGATTGGCACATGAATGTGGGGGAAATGGAAAGATAAGGATAATGTATAAACAGAAGGGATTAGTTTAGTTGGCCATTTGATTACTAATTTAATTGGTTCGGCAGAACATTGTGGGCCAAAGGCCCTATTCCTGTGCTGTACTGTTCTATGTTTATGTTCTTTGAATCCCTTCCTGCCCTCTTACGCAGACCTGGAAGGTCATAAGTAACCTTTAGCCACCAGTGCTATAATCATCTATCTGATCAGCGAGTTATTATTTACTGTTTGTAGTAGTTTGCTATGCTCAACCCCTAGAGGATAATCGCGATTCAAAGGACTTCACTCGTTATATAACTCTTTGAGATTACCTATGCACGAGAAAGTTGCCTTAAAGTACAATTATTTTATGTAATTCAGACTATAAGTCACAGTAAAGCTTTTGATTAAAAAGATTCACTCTTAGGTATTTGTTATTGATGTGCAATGGATCGATGTAAAGGTTATTGAGGATAGGACTAGGTGGTGGTGATGGGGGGGTGAGGGGTGGCTGGTAGGGCTGGAAAACTGTGTCGTGGGCCGATCAGGTGCTCTCCAACATGTGCATTTATCGTTGCCGATTCACCAGGTTCTGAAAACTCACATTCACTCCTCAATTACACTTTATTTACCTGTGTACAGGTTCAAGTTCAATTTCAGTTCATTGTCTTTCAACTGTAGACATGTATACTGCCAAATGAAACAACATTCCTCTGAACCAAGGAGGATAACACAGTACACACAACTCACACACACAACACATCACGTAACGTTACTACAAATAAATTAACAAATAATAAGATGCATTTATGGAAAGCACCATTGTCACCAAACTGCTCTGAAGTCTGAACAAAACTAGTGCCATTTTTATACAGAAATTGACCAGCAGATATGGATATTGACCAACTGGTAATCTTGTGCATGTTCAAACTCCTTATTTCTGCGATCAACTACCAATCACACAACAGTAATACAGGTACTAATAGTCAATAGAAACTACAAACTAACAACAATGATACTTTGAATTTAGTAAAGTAATTGTCACCTAGTTGGTGTATGTGATTTGCATCTTCCAGTCCTCTGCTGTACAAAGGTGAGCTATGCTCTTCAAAGATCTTGCTTGCCTGGGATGACTGCACACTGTCCGTAAACTATCCTTTCCTGGGCAGTATCGTAACACTGACTGTGTCTAACACCTATAGCACACTACTCAGGAGGACTTACCTATTCTTCCCAAAATGGCGATATTCATATACTGTCAGAGACTTGTCAAATGCAAAAAAGAAGCCAATTAGCTCTCTGCATGCATCCCGTCCATTTCTGGTTAAGACAAAATTGCACACAAATTAGCCAGGCTAGTTATATCAGTAGAGTACCACTGGACCAGAGTGTAGGTAGTAGGACTGACTACAGCACTTGCAATTCCGGCATAGTTATTTGACCATTCTCAAGCTTTGGGCATCCACACTTGCATCAGATATTGGAGAAATTAACTCCCTCATGCAGGGGTTAAAGGTAGAAAGGGTAAGCAGTTTTAAGTTCCTGGATGACAACATCGCTGAAGATCTATCGTGGGTCCAACATACTGATGCAATTATGAAGAAGGCACACCAGCAGCTATATTTCATTAGGAGTTTGAGGAGATTTAGTACGTCATCAAAGGCTCTTGCAACTTTCTATTAATGTACTGCGGAGAGCATTCTGACTGGTTGTGTCACCACCTAATATGGAGGGGCCAATGTACGGGATCAGAAAAATCTGCAGAGGGTTGTAAACTCAGTCATCTCCATCATGGGCATTAGGCTCTCCAGCTGAATAGCTTTGAATTCCTTAGCAACATGCCCAATATGCTGGAAGAACATAGTAGGTCAGGCAGCATCTATGGAAATGAATACACAGTCGACAGTTTGGTCCAGGACCCTTCAAAACATCGACTGTTTATTCTCTTCCATAGACGCTGCAGAATTTCTTGTGTTTTCGAATGCCCTAGCTTGCATATCCAGTTTTCCAAAATAGCATGCACAACAGTTGCCAACTTGATTCCAATTCTTTACTTACCTCCATCAGAACATGGTACATCTTGTGAATCTAACAATGGATATAAGTAGGTCAACTTTTAAACGAAAGGCAGATTTACCCAAATTTCTTATTAAATCACATTTAGTAATAAGAGTGAAAGATTTAACTAACTTAGAAATAATCCGGGCATCAAACCGCAACTTGTTTGAGAGGAGGTTTTCAGTTAATGTTGAACTTGTCTTCACTCTATTAAGGCAATAAAAAGAGGTCACCGATAAATCCAACATGCAATTTGTGCAAATATTTTACCAGCAGAGTGGTTGGACTACAGAAATTGTTTTCACAAATATGGCACACAGTCATTTCAGTGGAAGCAAAATAAATGCAGAAGGAGAAGAAAGGATACGTGGAATGGCCTGGGCACTGAATGGTGGAAGCAGCTTTTTATAATGCTGTTTATATTTTACATACATACTGGTATTTACGTATTGTGCATATTTTATTTCCTAATCATACTTTAACCTCTAACTTTAATTTTATATAATGGTTGAATATCATTTTTATTGCATTCCTGTCAACACACCACAATAATACATTTAAATATATATGGCGAATAAAGTCGATCCTCATTCACTGGAGTTAGAATGAACTAGTTGGGCAAACAGCCTGTATTTTTTTAATTTAGAGGTACAGTGTACAGTTGGCCCTTACAGCCCTTTGAACCCCACTGCCCCAGCAACAACCACCAAACCCAATTTAACCCTAGTTTAATCATGGGACAATTTACAATGACCAAATAACCTCCCTGGTATGGCTTTAGACTGTGGGAGGAAACCAGATCACCCGGAGAAGACCCACGCATTCCATGGGGAGGATGTACAGAGGCTCCTTACGGAGGCCGCCGGAATTGAACTCTGAACTACAAACTTCAACCCTGAACTCTAATAGCTCTGTACTAACCACTACACTACCATGGTTCCCCACTCTTTGCCACTATCTATAACACTGCCAAGGGGGAACTACACTGTATTGACAGACAAGTCATGCACACTTCCAATTTTTTGGACTGTCTTTTCTCATGTTGGTGCAATCTCACAGGACAGGTGAACAAGTTAACTAACAGCGTATCATCATCAAGCATGTTTGTGCATTTTTCTTAAATATTATGATTGGATTGGGAGATCACAATTGATCCTGAAATTTTTTGCATTCCCTTGTATTTTCCTGCAGTCAGCATTACTGTGTCAGAGGAGGCTATTCAGCCCATCACATCCATGTCAGCAGCCAACCGTTGAATTCTAGCCATCCCATTCACCCTCTGCTCATTTCCCTGCAGCTCTGCTCTACCTTCTCTCTCACTTGTCATCAACTCTTTTTTTTTAATTTCTTTCCTGCTTAACCGCACTGGGGATAATTTACAGTGGCCACTTAACCTATCAGCAGGATTTTAGAATGGGGAAGCAAACCTAACCACCCAATGAAATCCCACAGGGAGAATATGCAAAGTACAAAGAGGCAGCACCCAATGTCGGGATTGAACCCAGATCTCCAGAGCTGTGAGGCTGTGGCACTGACCACAGGTCCACAGTCCTTCCTGCTACCATTCACAGGATGCAGGATGTTTGTGTTTGTATAACATCATTAGTAAACTTATGTCCCATTGCACTTTATAGCTTATAAAGTACTTATTCAAATGGAGTCACTATGTCATGAGGAAAATGAGGCAACCAATTTGCATACTGCAAGCTCCCAAATCAGTGATGGGATAAAAATGAAATAATCTGTTTCAATAATGTCATCTGAAACAAATACACTCAGTTGCCTCTTTATTACATACCTCCTGTACCTACTAAAGTGGCCACTGAGTGTATTTTCATGGTCTTCTGCTGCTGTAGCCCATGCACTTCAACATTCTACATGCCGTGCCTCCAGGGATGCTCCTGTGCACACCACTGTTGTAACATGTGGTTATTTGAGTTACTGTTGTCTTCCTGTCAGCTTGAACCAGTCTGGCTATTCCCCTCTGACCTCTCTCATTAACAAGTCATTTTCACCCATAGAACTGTCGCTTACTTAATGTTGTTTTAAAAAAAAATTGACACCATTCTCTGTAAACACAAGTGATTGCTGTGAGTGAAAATCCCAGGAGATCAGCAGTTCTAAGATACTCAAACCAGCCCTTCTGGCACCAACAATCATCTCATGATCAAAGTCACTTAGATCACATTTCTTTCCCAGTAGGATTTTTGGTCTGAATTGTAACAAAAGCAACCTTGACCATGTCTACTTGCTTTTATGTACTGAATTGCTGTCACATGATTGGCTGATTAGATATTTGTGTGCAACTTTATTAGGTAACTGCAACCTTGGTTTAATGCAAACTGATTTTTCCCTTCTGTAAAACATGATAGGGTTATTAAAACAAAAATTGTGCACCATATTAAAAGTTTCTTCCCCCAGGCAGTTAATCTGATTAACCATTCTAATTAGGCCCCACCAACCTCCATCTATTATCCCGTTACTGTACTGCACTGTAAACACTTTAAACCAGTTTTTATAATACTGTTTACATGTTAAATACATGCTGGTATTTATGTATTTATGCACATTTTATTCCATATCTGTACTTTAACCTCTTACTTCATTTTAATAGAATTCTTTATTCTTTATAATTGCTGAATGTTGTTGTTTTTTGTTCCATGTCATATCCTGACACACCAGAGCAAATTCCTAAATCCATGTAAATATATACGGCAAATAAAGTTAATCCATGATCCTAATATCTCAACTAATGGAGTTCTATCAGGAATGCGACACTTCCTCAGTATAACAATAAAGTGTTAGCTTGGATCTGCTCGGAATGGGAGTGGAAGTTGATCCTGTAATGTTCCCATTCCACACCAACATTACTACCCACTGAACTGCAACTGATCATCGTTAATTTTATATTAAGAAAATCATTTAGTCTTAATAGATTTCAACATGCGCATACTTGGTTTGATGGAGTTTCCTGTTTCTATATCTTAGAGGTGCGGATCCAATGCCCGGAAGTGTAGTTTGCTGATGTGTCAGATCAATGCTGTTTCCATCTTGTTCTGGATCACTGATCACTGCCCTGTTACAGAGGGGAATAATTATAGGGAGAGCGAGAGGATAAGTTGTGTGGGGAGGGGTGAGAGAGAGAGAGAGAGAGAGACAGACAGACAGACAGGGTGGGAGGAGGAGGGGCAGAGGGAGAGGGAGAGAGAAGAGAGAGAGAGACAGAAAGAAAGAGGTAAGAGAAAGAGATGGAGAGAATGAAGAGAGACGGAGAGAAGTAGTGAGAGAGATAGAGCATAGAGGAAGTGAAAAGAGACAGAGAAACAACCAATACAACAGATCAAAGACGTTAAGAATGGGAGGTTCAGCAGGCAAGACCAAAACAGCTAAACTTTGAAACTAAAATATCCAGTTCATCTTTAAGGTCAAGGTATTCAATTAATAGCATCCAAATATTGACATAGGAACATTTGCAAGAGCACATCACAGTGAATACCAGCCACAGTTTGCCAAGCTGTTAAATTTTAGCAAGGCTTATTTGAAAGACACCCAAAATAAAACAAAATTCAAATTCTTGCTTTTCTGCCAAACCAAATTGTCAAAGAAGAAATCTTCTACCCTTCTAATGACAAACTTCCAGCAGGTAATAACTAATCCACTGATGAACTCAGTGAGACAAGTCAGTCCCTTTGTTGACTTTCATTGTATGTACATTGAGTATGCCAACCAGTTATGACTTACACAATTACAAGAAAAACATTATACTTTTGTTTTCCTTTATATCTGTGCAAACTTTAACTACAGTGGATTCTGGCTAATTGGGCCATCGGTTAATTGGGGCATCCGCTTATTCGGGACAACTCTTAAAGGACAAACACTAATGGAGAAAATAACCAGGCTCCCCTTCGTTTATTTGAGACACAATCCACTTAATTGGGATAGGAGACAATTGCCAAACAGTTTCTAACTAGTGTCATTTACGTGTTCTTGTGTGGCTGTTAGACATCACACCATACTTAGAGTGAACTGCTTTTAAATAGCATCGAATGGATGTGTTTATGTTCAAAAAGCAGTGATTTTTGTTACTGATAATTGGCAAGAAATAAGCAGTAATCCAATTCCAAACCGTTTTGTTCACTGCGGTTTCAAGCATTCAGGCTTGGAGATGCCAGAGACAGAAAATTAACGATTTCAATATTTTGACAAGTTAGAAACTACGAAGAATTTGAAGGTATTGACAATCATCTTGAATGTTACAATGCAAGTGAAGATTTGGAAGATGCTATTGTCAAAAGCATTGTTTGAAGACAGTCCATTATCTGCACTAGGTGTCTGCGCTGATTGTTTTCATTTACAGTCAATCAAAAGAACAGTGTACACTGAATGAAATCCTCTGTCAATAACTATGAGGAAGTAACATACAGTTTTATAGTACTGTATTGGTATTGGTAGATCTAATGTGTTCTGTATTTTATTTAAATATATAACTTGTTAGTTAAAAGGTAGCTTGTCTTTTTTTATACCTTTATAACTATTTCCATGAAACTGGCTAATTGGGGCAGCCATTTAATTGGGCCAAAATGTGCTGATCCTGATGTAAGCTAATTAACTGAATCCTCTGTACTTATGAGACAAAGAGTGTTAAGATTCCATGAAGGAGCAAGATTGTAAAGGGATGAGATGGTGAATACTAGGGGACAGTTCAAGGAGCACATCAACAGTGCTGAGGGAAGCAGCTTCCATCACGAAGTACCCTCACCAACCAGGGTATGGTCTCGCCTCACTGCTGCTATCAGGAAAGAGGTCCAGGAGCCTCAAGACCCACACCAACAATTCAGAAACAGTTATTACCCCTCAGTCATCAGGCTCTTGAACCAGGGAATATACCTTCACACACCCGAACACTGAATTGTTCCCAAAATCTATGGATCCACTTTCAAGAACTCTTTATCTCATGATCTCAATATTTATTGCTTATTTATTTATTATTATTAATTTGTTTGTTTTCTTTTCTTTTTGTATTTGCACATTGGTTGTTTGTCCATCTTGTTCGTATTTCATTCTACTGTGTTTCTTTGTACTTACTGTGAATGTCCGTAAGAAAATGAATCTCAACGTGACATCTCACGGTGACATGTATGTATTTTGATAATAAATTTATGTGCAAGGGCACTTGGTGAGGGACGGTACAGGTGGAGGCATGATCAGGTCCTGAAGACCATCGCTGAAGCCGTCAGCACAGGAGTTGAGTGGGCGAAGCAGTCCCGACCCTCCAAGCAGACCATTGCCTTTGTCAGAGCTGGGGAGCAGCCAATACCCGCCAAAAGAGCATCTGCTGGCATTCTGACCTCTGCAAGGGACTGGCAGCTGTTGGTGGACCTCGAAGGGCAGCTGAAGTTCCCCAACCATATCGCAGCCACCACCCTGCGACCAGACATTGTCCTTGTGTCTGAGTCTACTAAGCAAGTGGTGCTGCTGGAGCTGACAGTCCCATGGGAAGATAGCTTGGAGGAGGCTTTTGAAAGGAAGCTCTCCAAGTACGCAGGACTGGTCAGCAACTGTCAGCAGGCTGGATGGAGAGCGAGGTGTCTCCCAGCAGAGGTTGGTTGTAGGGGATTCGTAGCCCATTCTTTAGTTAGAGCCTTCAGCATTTTTGGCATCAAGGGAGAGAGGAAGAGGAAAGCCATCCGCAGTACCACCGATGCGGCAGAGAGGGCCTCAAGATGACTGTGGCTCAAAAGAGGGGAGCCATGGAGTCATAAGTAGCTAGCCATCTGGACACAAGCTGGGGTCTGATCAGCCCCGGCTGGGTCACCTGGAGGAGGTTGTATGATGTTGAAAGACCCGAAACACCCGATGATTCCAGGAACATCACTGAAGATGTGTCCAGAAGCATCAATAGATGTATGTACACAACTTTTAACTTTGAGTTCTTCTGGCTGATGAGCCCTGAACTAGGGGACTGGCTTAGTGTAAGGGTTTGGCCATTAAATAAGATACGAAATTTCTTTGACTTACTGGTGTTTGGAAATCTTTATGTCTGAGAACTCCGGTACGTTTAACATAATGCTTCACAGCACCACCGATCGGGGTCTAATTCCTGCCACAGACTGTAAGAGGTTTGTACGCTCTCCCCGTGACTGCATGGGCTTGCTTCAAGCACTTGGGTTTCCTCCCATGTACCAGAGATATATGGGTTGGTAGATTAATTGGAATGGGTTAGGGTTAGTGAGCTGTAAGCATGCTATGTAGGCACGAAAAGCATGTTGACCCAATACATCCTCAGACTGTGCTGGTCATTGACAACAAATAACACATTTCACTGTATGTTTTGATATACATGTAACAAAGAAAGCTAATCTAATCCAGAACTGGGGTAGCTCAATTAATCATCTTCATAAGTTTTGGACACTTGGGGAATCATCGGCTAGTGGACTGGGTCGGACCGTGGATGCACAAACTCAGCCCTGATCTTATTAAGTAACAGAATAGGGTGGCACAGTGGCAAAACTAGTAGAGCTGCTGCCTTAGAGTTGCGGTGTCACAGGTTCAATTCTGATATCAGGTGCTGGGTGGAGGGTGCACTTTCTCCCTGTGGATTTCATCTGGATGTTCCAGTTTTTCTGACATCTAAAAAATTTAAAAGTCAGTGGACTAATTGGCCAATATAAATTGTCCCAAGTGTGTAGAACAGCTCAAAAGTATGGGGTTGCTTTTCAGCAGCAGGGACTGGAAATCTGGTCAGGATTGACGGGAAGAATAACACTGCTAAATACAGAGAGATCCTGGATAAAACCCTGCTAGCGTCTGTCAGAAAGCTGAAACTGTGGAGGAAGTTTGTCTTTCAGCAGGACAACAATCCAAAGCACAACACCAGAACAACCATGGAGTACCTTCAAATGAAAAAAAAATTGATGTCGTTGAGTGGCCCGGTCAGAGGGCCGACCTTAACCCGCTCGAATATCTCTGGCAAGACCTCACGACTGCTGTCCAATGCCGATCTCCAATGAACCCGGCACAGCTTGAGCTATTTTGCAAGGAGCAATTGGCAAATCTTGCTCCATCACATTGTACAAAGCTAAAAGAGACTTATCCAAAAAGACCACTGGCTGTAATGGTTGTGAGAGGTGGTTCGACTAAATACTCAGCAAAGGGGGATGAATACTTTTGAACTGCTGACATTTCAGTTTTTGATTTTGTAGTTTTTTATGCTTCACAATCCCCCTGTTTTATGGGTTCTACTGTGAAAAAAGGAGCATGTGATTCGGAAATAAAAATTCTCAGTTATATTGATCCTTGGTTGTAATAATCATTTATGTGAACAAAGGGTTAGGGGCTGCAATACTCTTTCAAGACACTATATTTGCATGATGATATTTTTGCGGTATCATACAACAAAATATATATTTCCTTATTATTTATTATTTAAATACTAGGATTCTTCTAAATAAAAATTAGCTTTATTTGTCACATGTACATCAAAACATAAAGTGAAACCAACACAGCCCGAGAATGTGCTGGGGGCAGCCTGTAACTGTCACTATGCCTCCGCCACCAACTTACAAACCCTAATCCGTACGTTTTTGGAACACGCATGGAATCTGAACCACTCAGAGGAAACCTATGCAGTCATGGGAGAATGTACAAACTGCCTATGGACAGCAGTAGGAATTAAACCCCAATCGCTGACGCCTAAAGTGTTATGGCAGTTGCTTTGCTATGGACTTTATATGCCATGTCACTGTAGTAAGTCCACATATCTTATTTTCTACCTACACTGTACTTCCTCTGTAACTGTAACTCCACAATCTACATTCCATCACTGTTTCCCCTTCTAATACTTTGATGTATTTAGATTATGAAACGACCTACAGGGATGGCGCGCAATACTAAGTGCTTCATTGTGCCTTGATATGTTACAATAATAAACCAAAGGAAATTTAAATTACTTTGCTCTGTGACTCATGGCACTGGATGGTCTACACCTACTATTTCTTTTACACTCAATCTTCTTCACATCATATGATGGAATTCATACTGTAATTTGAGAGGGAGAAACATAATTCACATGTATTAGTAACACAATGGAATAAAGGAAATTACAGAGGCATGAGAGAGGAGTTTGCCCAGGTGGATTGGTCGAAGATACTGGCAGGGATGATGGCAGATCAGAGATGGCTGAAGTTTCTGAGAATAGTTCACAAGGCGCAGAATAGATATGTCCCTCAGAGGAAGAAGTTCTCAAATGGCAGGGCTAGGCAATTATGGCTGACAAAGGAAGTTAAGGACTGCATAAAAGTCAAGGAAAGGGCATATAAAGTAGCAGAAGTGAGTGGGAAGTTGGATGATTAGGAAGCTTTTAAAATCCAATAAAAGGAAACTAAAAAAGCTATAACAAGGGAAAAGATTAAATATGAGGGCAAACTAGCCAATAATATAAAGCAGGATAGAAAAAGTGTTTTCAGTTATATAAAAAGTAAAAGGGAGGCGAGACTTGATATTGGACTACTGGAAAATGATGCTGGTGAGGTAGTAATGGGGAACAAAGAAATGGCAGGTGAACTTAATGGGTACTTTGCATCTGTGTTCACTGTGGAAAACACTAGCAGTGCCAGAAGTCCATGAGTGTCAGGTAGCAGAAATGAGTGCCATTGCTATTACAAAGGAAAAACTGCTAGGCAACTCAAAGGTCTGAAGGTGGATAAGTCACCTGGACCAGATGGACTACATCCCAGAGTCCAGAGAGAAGTTGCTGTAGAGATAACAGATACATTTGTCATGATCTTTCAAGAATCATGTGATTCTGCCATGGTCCCGGAGGACTGGAAGATTGCAAATGCCACTCCACTCTTTAAGAAGGAAGGAAGGCAAAAGAAAGGAAATTATAGGCCAATTCGCCTAACTTCAGTGGTTTGGAAAGTGTTGGAGTCCATTATCAAGGATGAGGTTTAAACTTACTTGGAGGCACATGATAAAATAAATCAAAGTCAGCATGGTTTCAATAAAGGGACATCTTGCCTGATAAATCTGTTGGAGTTCTTCGAGGAAGTAACAAGCAGGGTGGACAAAGGAGAGGCGATGCATGTCATTTACTTGGATTTTCAGAAGGCGCTTGATAAGGTGCCACACTTGAGGCTGCTTAACAAGATAAAATCCTGTGGCGTTACAGGAAAGATACTGGCATGGACAGCGGAATGACTGACAGGCAGGAGGCAGCCAGTGGGAATAAAGGGGGCCTTTTCTGGTTGGCTGCTAGTGACTAATGGTGTTCCTCAGGGGTCAGTATTGGGACTGCTGCTTTTCATATGGTTTGTCAATGATTTAGATAATGGAGTTGATGACTGTGTGGCAAAGTTTGCAGGTGATACACTGTGTACATAGATCTACTGATGCTTCTGGACACATCTTCAGTGATGTTCCTGGAATCATCGGGTGTTTCGGGTCTTTCAACATCATACAACCTCCTCCAGGTGACCCAGCCGGGGCTGATCAGACCCCAGATTGTGTCCAGATGGCTAGCTACTTATGACTCCATGGCTCCCCTCTTTTGAGCCACAGCCATCTTGAGGCCCTCTCTGCTGCATTGGTGGTACTGCGGATGGCTCTCCTCTTCCTCTCTCCCTCAATGCCCAAATTGCTGAAGGCTCTAACTAAAGAACGGGCTATGAATCCCCTACAACCACCCTCCACTGGGAGACACCTCGCTCTCCATCCAGCCTGCTGACATTTGCTGACCAGTCCTGCGAACTTGGAGAGGTTCCTTTCAAAGGCCTCTTCCAAGCTATCTTCCCATGGGACTGTCGGCTCCAGCAGCACCACTTGCTTAGTAGACTCAGACACTAGGACAATGTCTGGTCTCAGGGTGGTGGCTGCGATATGGTTGGGGAACTTCAGATACAAAGATATGTGGAGGGGCAGGTAAGTGCTGAGGAAGCAATACGATTGCAACAGGACTTAAACAAATTGTAAGAGTGGGCAAAAAAGTGGCAGATAGAATAGTGTTGGGAAATGTACGATAATGTATTTTGATAAGAGGAACAATAATGTGGACCGTATTCTAAATAGGGAGACGGTTCAAACATCAGAGGTGCAGAGGGACTTAGGAGTCCTTGTGCAAGACTCCCAGAAGGTTAATTTACAAATTGAGTCTGTGGTAAAGAAAGCAAATGCAGGTTGGCATTTAGTTCAAGGGGAATAGATTATAAAGCAAGGAAGTAATGCTGAGCCTTTATAAGACACTAGCCAGGCCGCACTTGGAGGATTGTCAACAGTTTTGGGCCCCATATCTCAGAAAAGGTGTGTTTTCATTGGAGAGAGTCCAGAGGAGGTTCACACGGATGATTCTAGGAATGAAGGGGTTAACATTTGAGAAGAGTTTGGCAGCTTTGGGCCTAAACTCACTGGAATTTAAAAGAATGGAGTGGGATCTCTTTGAAACCTACTGAATATTGAAAGGACTTGATAGGGTGGATGTTGAGAGGATGTTTCCTATGATGGGGGTATCCAGAACTAGAAGGCACAGCCTCAAAACTGAGGGGCTACTCTTTAAAACAGAGGTATGGAGGAATTATTTTAGCCAGAGAGTGGTTAATCTGTGGAATGCTGAAGGCCAAGTCCATGCATATATTTAAGGCAGAAATTGATAGTTTCCTGATCAATCAGGGCATTAAAGGATATGGCAAGAAGGCAGGTGTGTCGGGTTGAGTGGGATCCGGGATCAGCCATGATGGAATGGCAGAGCAGTCTCGATGGGCTGAATGGCCTAATTCTGCTCCTATGTCTTATTGTCTTATGGGTGTGGGACAGATGGCAGAGAAGGAGTGCCAGGGGCATGAGTTGGTGCAGGTCCAGACACCCCCAACCCTGAGACACCAGGCAAGGTAATTTGATTCCATTCAGTTGGTTTACTGATCATTACAGAATGTCTCTCTGGTGCTTCCCTTTCCCTTCCCCTTTTCCCAACCATGATTCCCTTCTCCCTGCATCTCCTTCTTACTCTCAGTCCACAATAGAGACCCATATCAGAATCAGGTTTATCATCACTCACATATGTTATGAAATTTGTTTGTTTTTGTGGCAGCAGGACAGTGCAATACATGAACTTACTAGAGTACTGTGCAAAAGTCTCAGGTGCCCTAGCTCTGTATATGTGTGCCTCAGACTTTTGAACAGTACTGTATGTTCTTTTGCTCCCCCTCTGAGATTACACTTGAAGTCTACCTTTTTGACCAAGCTTCTCCCATCCATCAAATCTCTTCATACAACTCAGATACAGTACAGATAATGTCCATTTGAAGTGCTTTGGGACGAACTAATACATTAAAGTGCTGTGTAAATCCAATTTGTTATTGTTATAAAGTTAATCTACCTGGGAATACATGTGATTTCTAAGATATATTCAAATTAAGTACTTTTGCTGCATTATAGAGCAAAATATCTATTCCTTTACACAAAATATCTTATTGTTTAAACAGTGAGCTCTTAAATAAAGACTGGTTTTATTTGACACAGGTACATTGAAACATAGAGTGAAATACATCACTTGTGTCAATGACAAACACAGCAGGAGGATGTGCTGGGGGCAGCCCACAGCTGTCACCAGTCTCCGGAGCCAATGTAGCGTGCCCACAACTCACTAATCTTAATCCATACATCTTTGGAATGTGGAAGGAAACTGGAACACCTGGGGAAAAATCCATGAAGTTATGGGATGAACCCACAAATTCCTTATAGACAGCGGCAGAATTAAATCCCAACTGACATATAGAATATGCTGGAGGAACTCAGCAGGTCGGGCAGCATCTATGGAAAGGAATAAACAGTCAAAGTTTCAGGCCGAGACCATTCATCGGAACTGGATGGAGCATCTTCAGACCTGATGAAGAGTTTCGGCCTAAAACGTCAAGTGTTCATCCCCCTCCATAGACGCTGCCTGACTTGCTGAGTTTCTCCAGCACTTTGTATGTGTTACTCTGAATTTCCAACATCTACAGAATCTCGTTTATTGAATACCGATTACTGGCACTGTAAAGCATTATGCTAGCCACTATGCTGCCATCCTGTAGAATACAGCAAACCATTTAATCTTTCAAAAATACCATCATGAGTATTGTTGTGAATATCTATTTACAGTCTCAGAAAGGCAGTGTCCATTATTAAGGACCTCCAGCACCCAGGGCATGCCCTTTTCTCACTGTTACCATCAGGTAGGAGATACAGAAGCCTGAAGCCACACACTCAGTGATTCAGGAACAGCTTCTTCCCTTCTGCCATCTGATTCCTAAATGGACATTGAAGCTTTGGACACTACCTCACTTTTTTTAATATACAGTATTTCTGTTTTTGCACATTTAAAAAAAATCTATTCAATATACGTAATTGAATTACTTGTTTATTTATTGTTTCATTTTATTTTATTTATTATTGTTATTTTTTTTCTCTCTCTGCTAGTTTATGTATTGCATTGAACTGCTGCTGCTAAGTTAACAAATTTCACGTCACATGCCCGTGATAATAAACCTGATTCTGATTCTATAAGGAAAGGTTCAACTGAATTTCAGGCATCAATTCAGGATTAGGTGCAAAATCCAAACAGCAGAGAATTTAAATTCAACACCACCGTTGAAAGTGTTGATTCCTAAATATATTTGAAAATTGGTCTTGTTCTTCACCTACCTGGATAGGTGATCCACCAGTACTTGTTCTACCACGGCCTGCTTTCGCTTCTCCATGGCAAGATCCTCCTAGGTACAAAGTTCATTAATTTACACCATTTATCGAGGTGTCAAGCTTGCCACTGAATTAAAGGCAGAGACTGAGATCTGCTTATTATCAACTGATCTAAGGTCTTTGTATCAGATTACTACTTTCAACCGCAAAGTGACTATCAATTGGTCTGCAGAAAATAAAACTGAAAATCTACATATTATTTTTTACAATTTTGGGATATCCCGTAAGGCTATAAGACATAGAAGCATATTGTAATTACGTCATTTGGCCCATTGAGTCTGCTCTGCCATTCCATCATGACTGATTTATTATCCCACTCAATCTCCTCCTTCTGCCTTCTCCCCATAACCTTTGACGCCCTTACTAATCAAGAATCTATCAATCTCAGCCAAAAATACACCGAATGACTTGACCTCCACAGTGCTTTACATCAATATCCCAGTGCACCTTACAAGATATATTTTTGAACTGTAGTCCCTTTGATTAGGAGGATGTGAGAAAAAGCTTTTAAGGAGTACCTTGGGGGGTGGGGAAGAAAGAGGAGACCTGGTCTAACATGGCAGACAATTTACGCAGAGCAAACTCCCAGAAAATAAAATTATCTACTTTGATGATGAAGATGATAATTTGGTCACCAAATTACAGGAAGGTTATTAATAAGGTTGAAAGAGTGCAGAGAAGGTTTACAAGGATGTTGCCAGTACTTGAGAAACTGAATTACAGAGAAAGGTTGAATAGGTTAGGACTTTATTCCCTGGAGCATAGAAGAATGAGGGGAGATTTGATAGAGGTATATAAAATTATGATGGGTATAGATAGAGTGAATGCAAGCAAGCTTTTTCCACTGAGGCTGGGGGAGAAAAAAAAACAGAGGACATGGGTTAAGGGTGAGGGGGGGAAAAGTTTAAAGGGAACATTGGGGGGGGGGCTTCTTCACACAGAGAGTGGTGGGAGTGTGGAATGAGCTGCCAGATGAAGTGGTAAATGCGGGCTCACTTTTAACATTTAAAAACTTGGACAGGTACATGGATGAGAGGTGTATGGCAGGATATGGTCCAGGTGCAGGTCAGTGGGACAAGGCAGAAAAATGGTTTGGCACAGCCAAGAAGGGCCAAAAGGCCTGTTTCTGTGCTGTAATGTTCTATGGTTCTATGATATACAGCATGCTTGCCTTCACTGGACAGAGGAATAAGTATGAGAGTAGGGACATTATGTTATAGCTGTACAAACAATGGTGAGATCTCACTTCGAGTATTGTGTGCAGTAATGATCACCACTTTAGAGGAAGAATGTGATTAAACTTGAGAGGGTACTGAAAAGATTCACAAGGTCTGGAGAGTTAGAGTTACAAGGAGAGATTGAATGGGCTGTGACTGCTTTCCCTGGAGCAAAGGAGACAGAGGAGTGACCTTATAGAGGTTTAGAAAATCATGAAGGGCATATATCTACATAATATTTATTGCAAATCAGTGGGGCAACTTTTTCCACAGAAAGTGGTGGGTAAATGAAAAAGCTTAATTTTGAAATATCTTATTGTAATTTATAACTTTTTATAATTATGTACTACAATGTACTGCTGCCGCAAAACAACACATTTCACGACATATGCTAGTGATATTAAACCTGATTCTGAGCTACCAGGAGAAGTTATAGAGGTGGGTACATTTAAGACATTGGGAGAGATACGTGGATAGAAATGATTCAGAGGTTTATAGGCCAAAGGCAGAAAAATGGGATTAGTGCAGAAAAATACCTTGGCTAGCATGGATGAATTGGGCTATACCTATGACTGGACAGAAGAGACAGAAGAAAACTATCTTCATTCAGTGAACTATAGATGCCTGGAACTCACTAGATGAAGGAAGAAGTCCCCACAACATTTAAAATGTACCAAGATAACATCTGAAAAGCCATTAAACTGGAAAGGTTTTAACCAAGACCTAGGATGTGGGATTAACCTAAAGGCCAGAGTCTATTATTAAAAATTTGGACATGATGGCCTGAATGGCATTTTCTGTAGAATTTTACTAGAATTCTTCATTTCTTAGTGAGAAGAAATAATAAGGACATTCAGATTCAAAGCTGCCGAGCAGTACATTTGTGTAACAGTGATCAACTGTGAGAAATTTTGGGTCCCTTATCTAAAGGACTTGGAAAGGGTTCAGAGGAGGTTCACAGGAACAACCCCAGGGATGAAAGGGTTAACATAAGAGAAGTATTTGATGTCTCTGAACCTGTCACTGAATGGAGTTCAGAAGGATGAGGGAGGGATCTAATTGAAACCTACTGAATACTGAAAGACCTGGATAGAGTGGACTTACAGAGGATGTTTCCAATAATAGGAGATTCTAGGATGAATGAGCACAGCCTCGGAATAAAGGAATCTTTCTTTAATCTGTGGCAGTCATTCCCATAAAGGACTGCAAAGGCCAAGTTATTCAGTATATTTAAGGCAGAGATTAATAGATTCTTGATTGGTAAGAGGATTGCAGAGGCTTTATAAGACATTAGTCAGACCCCATTTGGCGTATTGTGAGTAGTTTTGGACCCCTTAACTAAGAAAGGATTTGCTGGCACTGGGGAAGGTCCAGAGGAGGTTCATAAGAATAATACCAGGAATGAAAGGGTGAACATATGAGGAGCGTTTGATAGCTCTGGACTTGTACTCCTGGACTTTAGGAGAACGAGAGGGGAATCTCATTGAAACTTATCGAATATTGAAAGACCTAGATAGAGTGGATGTGGAGAAGATGTTTCCTATATGGAGAGGAATCCAGGACCAGAGGACACAGCCTCAGAACAGAAGAACAGAGATGAGAAATAATTTCTTTAGCTAGAGGGTAGTGAATCTGCAGAATTCATTGCCACAGATGGCTGTGGAGACCAAGTTATTGGGTATACTTAAAGCAGAGGTCGATAGGTTCCTGATCAGTAAGAGTGTCAAAGGTTATGGGGAGAAGAGGGGAGAATGGTTGAGGGAGTTGAGAAATTAGCTATAATGGAAAGGCAAAGCAGACTGAATGGGCAGAATGGCCTAATTCTGCTCCTATGTCTTATGGTCTTATTAGGATGATGGGGAGAAGACAGGAGTATGGAAATGAATAAAAATGAGCCATTATTGAATGGTTGACTGGATGGGCCATATGACCTAATTCTTCTCCAGGGAGGACAAAACACTCTGGCATCTTCTCAAGATCATATCATTTGACTGGGAAAGGCCATACTGCAGTGGATAATAAATCATTGACAAGAATATATTACTTTGTATTTCATTCAAAGGAATTTAGTTAGTAACAGACTTACAGCTGCCAACTTCCTCATGTGCTGCTGCTCATTATATGGTTTGCTAGTGTAGCACTGTTGAAGGTTAGCTTTCTCATCGAGAGCTGCCAGGTACCTGGGAGTCACATCATCAACTCTTGGTTCCTATTAACAATATAACAACACAACAGAAATGGATGGGCATTAACCAAACAGCGACAGAAGAAGGGCATTCAGCCCCAGGCAACAGGTCACTTCAGCAACCAGAGATCAGCTGAAAACAAAATAACTTTGCCTCCGGATGCTCTGGTTTCCTGCCATAGTCCAAAGGCATACAGTTAGGATAAGTAAATTGTGGGTATGCTATGTTGGCATCAGAAGTGTGGCATACATGCAAGCAGTCCTCAGCACACTCTCAATGCAAAAGATAATTTTCGCTGTGCAGTGCATTTTGATGTTTCAATGTACATGTGACAAATAAAATTAACCTTTAACTCTACAAGACTTTCCTCCCACATTCCAAAGGCGTACAGGTTAGTGGGTTAATTGGTCATGTGGGTGTAATTGGATAGACTGTTACCATGCTGTATCTCTAAATTAGATAAATAAGTACAACAGAAACTGCTGGAACCACTCAACAGGACTGGCTGTATCTGTGGGAAGAGAAACAAAAACCCACTACAGAATCACAGAATTTGTATCTTATTTTCATTTATACCCAGACTGCTCCCACACCCTTTAGTATCCATATTCAATAAAAATCTACCTGTCTCAGATTTAAATGACCTCCATTTTTAATCAGTCAACCATTTTTTATAGGAGAGAGTTGAAGATTACCATTACTCATTGTGTTAAGATGTGCATCCTGACATCAACCCTGAGAAGTCTAGCTTTCCATTTGAAGCTACATTCTTCTACTTTGGACTCCATCATCTAAAATAAATATCTTTTATTGACCAAAATGCAAAATAATTATCTTCAACACCTCAAATCAATGAACCGATGTCGTTCATTATGTAATGATTTATTTTAGATGATGGAGTTGAGAACAGAAGAATGTAGCTTCAAATGTAGCCACAATCACTCAGCAAAGCAGCTAACTCTTAACTGCAGTCTGAAATAGCCCGTCAAGTCAAAAGTCAGTTCAAAGTCAAATTGGAATGGATAATAAATGCTGCATTTGCTTCCAGTAAATCAATAAATGCGGCAGAAAGGGTGGGCAGTTTCAAGTTCCTGGGTGTCAACATCTCTGAAGATCTGTCCTTTTCCCAAGATATCGATGCAGTTACAAAGAACATACACAACAGCTGCTATATTTCATTAGGAGATTCAGGAGACTTGGTATGTCACCAAAGACTCTTACAAATTTCTCGATGTATCCTGGAGAGTATTCTAACTGATTGCATTGCCGTCTAGTATGGAGAGGCCTTTGCACAGCATCAGAAGAAGCTGCAGAAAGTTCAAAACTCAGCCAGCTCCATCGTGGCCATTAATCTTCCCAGCACTGAGGACACCTTCTAAAGGTGATGCCTCAAAAAGGCAGCATCCATTATTAAGGACCCCCATCACCCAGGACATACCCTCTTCTCATTGTTAGCATCAGAGAGAAGGTATAGAAGCCTGAAGACACACACTTAATGCTTTAAGACCAGCTTCAGGGACCCCTGCCATCCAGACCATGCTCTCTTCTTACTACTACCATCAAGCAAGAGGTACAGAAGACCTAGATCCCATACCACTAGGTTCAGGAACAGTACAACCAACAGGCTCCTGAACTGGTATAGATACCTTCACTCAACACAACTCTGAACTGATTCTACAACCTACAGACTCACTTTCAAGGATTCATTACAACTCATGTTCTCAGTATTAACTTTTTATTTGCATAATGCTTCTTCCTTTACACATTAGTTATTTGTCGGTCTTTGTTTAAGCACAGTTTTTCATAAATTCTACTGTATTTCTTTATTTTTCCTGTAAATGCCTGCAAGAAATTAAATCCCTCAGGGGTTCCCAACCTGGGGTCCACGGACACCTCGATTAATGGTAGGGGTACATGGCATATCAAAGGTTGGGAACCCCTAAACATATACTGTATGTGCTTTAAGAATAATAAATTTGACTTTGGCTTTTTTGACTGCTGCCATCAGATTTGTGAATGGTTCATGAACTCATGAACACCACCTCATCATTCATCTTCTGTATTTATTTATTTTTGTAATTTATAATAACTTTTATGTACTGCACTGTTCTGCTGCTGAAAATAAATAGATTTCACAACATGTCAGTGCTTATAAATGTGATTCAGATTTTAAAGGGAACGTTGCCTTGGGCAGGCAGCAAGCTACCGGGGTCTGGAGACCTGCTGGTGGAGGATGCTGATGTGAAGGGTCTGCTTTGTTCTTCTCCGCCATCTGCTGGACATATTGCTTGTAATTTGTCTTCATCTCCTCTTCATACTGCTGGTACTTCACTCTGTACCGCTCTGATGGTGCAGGTAGATTTTCAGGAACTGTCAACTCTTCCACCGGGCATGGCTAAAAGGATGGAGTTCAATCAAAATTATTTATTTAAAGTAAAGTAATTTCTAGAAGCAATAAGACAAAGGAGCAGAATTAGGCCATTCATCCCATCAAACCTGCTCTGCCATTCCATCATGACTGATTTATTATCCCTCTTAACCCCATTCTCCTGTTTCTCCCCATAATCTCTGACACTCTAACTGATCAAGAATCTGTCAACCTCCACTTTGAATATACTCAATGGCTAGGCTTCCATAGCTGTCCATAGAAATTAATTCCACAGATTCACCACCCTCTGGCTGATAAAATTCCTCTTTTCTCTGTTCTAAATGGAAGTCCTCCTGTTCTGAGGCTGTGCCCTCTGGTCCTAGACTCAACCACTATAGGAAACATCCACTGTACCTAGGCCTTTCAATATTCAAACAACAGGAAATCTGCAGATGCTGGAAATTCAAGCAACACACATAAAAGTTGCTGGTGAACACAGCAGGCCAGGCAGCATCTCTGGGAAGAGGTGCAGTCGACGTTTCAGGCCGAGACCTTTCGTCAGGACTAACTGAAGGAAGAGTGAGTAAGGGATTTGAAAGGTGGAGGGGGAGGGAGAGATCCAAAATGATAGGAGAAGACGGGGGGGGGGGAGGGATGGAGCCAAGAGCTAGACAGGTGATAGGCAAAAGGGGATGCGAGAGGATCATGGGACAGGAGGTCCGGGAAGAAAGACGGGGAGGGGGGGGGACCCAGAGGATGGGCAAGAGGTATATTCAGAGGGACAGAGGGAGAAAAAGGAGAGTGAGAGAAAGAATGTGTGTATAAAAATAAATAACGGATGGGGTACGAGGGGGAGGTGGGGCATTTACCCACCACTAAGCACATCTTTCCCTTCCCCCCCCCCCGCATTCCGCAGGGATCGCTCCCTACGCAACTCCCTGGTCCATTCGTCCCCCCCATCCCTCCCACTGATCTCCCTCCTGGCACTTATCCGTGTAAGCAGAACAGGTGCTACACATGCCCTTACACTTCCTCCCTTACCACCATTCAGGGCCCCAAACAGTCCTTCCAGGTGAGGCAACACTTCACCTGTGAGTCGGCTGGGGTGATATACTGCATCCGGTGCTCCCGATGTGGCCTTTTAAATATTGGCGAGACCCGATGCAGACCGGGAGACCGCTTTGCTGAACACCTATGCTCTGTCCGCCAGAGAAAGCAGGATCTCCCAGTGGCCACACATTTTAATTCCACATCCCATTCTCATTCTGACATGTCTATCCACGGCCTCCTCTACTGTAAAGATGAAGCCACACTCAGGTTGGAGGAATAACACCTTATATTCCATCTGGGTAGCCTCCAACCTGATGGCATGAACATCGACTTCTCTAACTTCCGCTAATGCCCCACCTCCCCCTCGTACCCCATCCGTTATTTAATTTTATACACACATTCTTTCTCTCACTCTCTTTTTTCTCCCTCTGTCCCTCTGAATATACCCCTTGCCCATCCTCTGGGTCCCCCCCGCCCCCTTGTCTTTCTTTCCAGACCTCCTGTCCCATGATCCTCTCATATCCCTTTTGCCTATCACCTGTCCAGCTCTTGGCTCCATCCCTCCTCCTCCTGTCTTCTCCTATCATTTTGGATCTCCCCCTCCCCCTCCAACTTTCAAATCCCTTACTCACTCTTCCTTCAGTTAGTCCTGACGAAGGGTCTCGGCCTGAAACGTCGACTGTACCTCTTCCTAGAGATGCTGCCTGGCCTGCTGCGTTCACCAGCAACTTTTATGTGTGTTCCTTTCAATATTCGATAGGTTTGAATGAGATACCCCCTTGCCATTCCTCTATACTCCAGCTAATACAGGCCCAGAGCCATCATACATTAACCCTTCAATTCCCTGGATCCTCTGGACCCTCTCCAAGGCCAATACATCTTTTCTTAGACAAGGGACCCAAAACTGCTCACAAAACTCTGGGTGCAGTCTGACCAATGCCTTATAAAGCTTCAGCATTACTTACTTGCTCTTATATTCTAGTCCTTGCGAAATGAATGTTAACATTGCATTTGTCTTACTTACTACTGATTCAACCTGCAAGATAACCTTTAGGGAATCCTGCACAAGGAACCACAAGTCCCTTTGCTCCTCTGATTTTTTAAAATTTTCTTTCCATTTATTAAGTAGTCTACTCCTTAAATGAATGACCATATACTTCCCTACACAGTATTCCATCTGCAACATTTTTGCCCATTCTCCCAGTCTAGGTCCTCGCAAACTCTGCTTTCTCAACACTACCTGCCCCTCCACTTATCCTTGTACCATCTGCAAACTTGACCATACAGCTATCAATTCGGTCATCCAAATCACTGACATGTAATGTGAAAATAACGGTCCCATTATCAACCCTTACAAAACATAACTAGTCACTGCCAACCAGCCAGAAAAGGACCCTTTTATTCCCACCCTTTGTCCCCTGCCAGCCAGTCAAGCTTCTCTCCATGTTAGCATATTTCCCGTAATATCATAGGCGCTTATCTTGTTAAGCAGCCTCATGTGCGGCACATAGTCAAAGGCTGTCCGAAAATCCAAGTAAGCAACATCCAGTGACTTTCTTTGTCTATCCTGCCTGCTATTTCCTCAAAGAATTCCAACATAATCGACAATATTACTTTGGCTTGCCTTTTATTTTTATGTTCTTTACACTCGGTGGCCACATTATTAGCTACAGGAGTGACCTAATTAACTGTCCAGAATGGTCTTCTGCTGCTGTAACCCATCTACTGATTCTTTATATATTACTACTGAGTAAAGTGGGCAAAAAAGTTTGTTAATGCATGTTTTAAAATGTATCACATTAAAAGAAAAGTGTAGGTGTAATACGGTTAGAAATGCTATGCTAAATTTACCATATCACTGAACTTGCTTGCCTCGCTGGACTCTGCTGGGGCACAGTTGCGGTGGTAACCCGTGGGAGAGGAGACCTTGACTGTGCAAGGCGTAAGGAAGAAGTATAATTGGGAGCACATACAACCACTCTATGCTTATGGAGGGGATTCACCACCGGACGGTGTCACAAGTGGTGTCAGGGACAGAAGAGGGAACAAAGGCAACCTGCAGTAGATTCAAGGTAGGCAGACGTTTCTTTAAATACGTATCGCTACCTTTCCTTGAGTACTGAACAAATTAATTAGTGTTTTAACGTTATCATGCCTCCTCTTATTTCAGGAGATGCACAATAACTTTAAAACACTAATCAATTTATTCAGTACTCAAGGGAATACAAGGATCCTGAATCGAGGGTATTAACCACCCCTATCCAACCCACACTCCGTGGCCTTTGCTGATAAATCATCATCACTGTTGTTCTAACACTAGGGCTCTGGATATTTGTGCTGGAAAGGAAATGAGAGGGGAGAGAGCAAAGTAACCCTGTTCAAGGATAAGGGAGTTTAGCAAGTGCGACCAGAACTCTCCAGCTCAGCATGAACCAACCAGCCGAGGGAGATCAGTTCAGTTCTCCTCAGGTAATGAATAACTCTTTCAAAGAGAAAATGTGGCTTCAATGGCTTCGTTCTGTGTTTTATTGTTCTTTCTCGGGATAGTCCAGCATGTAATGGCCACCCCCAACCTTCCTTAAGCCAAATGCCTGGTTGACCCATTTCACTTGGCAATTAAGGATCAGCCACACTGCATCTGAGTCTATACTCATTAAAGATTTAAAGATCTTAAAGATTAGATTTATTTGTCACATGTACACCGAAACATACAGTGAAATGTGTGACTTACATCACATCAAATCAGCAAGGATGGGGCTGGGCGGCCCACAAGTGGCACCAATATAGCATGCCCACAACTCACTAACCCTTACCCATACGTCTTTGGAATGTGGGAGGAAACCAGAGGAAACCCACACGGTCACAGGGAGAATGTGCAAACTCCTTAAAGACAGCAGCAGGAATCGAACCCCAATCTTACAGCTCTGCTGATAAGTGTTACGATAACCACTATGCTACCATGCCGTCAAAAGCCTTGATGGGAAAGTATATTATTGAAATTAGATGGAAGATCTATTTCCTTAATTGTATTTAAAGTCCCTAGCTGCTAGTGGTGATCTTATATCTATTAACTATTAAACCAGGCCATAAGACCATAAGACAAAGGAGCAGAAGTAGGCCATTCGGCCCATCGTGTCTGCTCCGCCATTTTATCATGAGCTGATCCATTTTATCCTATTTAGTCCCACTGCCCCGCCTTCTCACCATAACCTTTGATGCCCTGGTTACTCAGATACCTATCAATCTCTGCCTTAAATACACCCAATGACTTGGCCAATAATATAATCCAATAATATAACTATGCACATACACATGCTGTAAGAACAAACATTGTAAACTGCAGACCATAACCACTGTCAACCATTTACTCACAATAACATACCTGACGGTAGGAGTGGTACACTGCATGTGCAGATGGCAAAGGCGTGCCCCAGCTTACAGTTGAGGTAGAATCCGGAGAAGCCAGTCGAGGTTTTGCTGACATAATAGGTGTATATAACAAATCACTCTGCAAGGACAAGATTCATACTGGTGTTACTAAACAGGAAACAAAGATCATAAGACACAAAAGCAAAGTTAGCCCACTCGGCCCATCCAGTCTGCTCTGCCATTCCAAGATGGCTGATTTATTATCTCTCATTCTTCTGCCTTCTCCCCATAAGTGATGCCACTACAAGTCAAAAACCTATCAACCTCCACCTTAAATATACCCAATGACATGGCCTCCACAGCCATCTGTGGCAATGAATTCCACAGATTCCGCATCCTCTGGCTAAAGGAACTTCATCTAGTTTTGCATTTCTAAGGTCAATTAAATAACAATTACTATAGCATGTTGATACTATTTTGAACATTCTCCACTGTTTCTCCATGAAAGTGTTCTTTCTAAATACATTTATCCCCCTATTCAATCTATATAATGACAAGAAGTCACACTTTAAGACTGCTTTTAATGTATTAAAATGTTCGAAGACACTTTGTAAAAGCATCCTTGGAAAGGACTGTTAGTCTATGCTAAACACCATTGCTGAAGATTTCAGCAGAGAAAATGTTTAAGCAGTTGTTAGCCTTTGAAAGAATTGGGGATTACTGGGGATTGAGCTCAGAACAGAGCGTGCCTCTGGCAGGCCATAACCACCTTGTAGTCGATGAACTGACCGCCTTGTCTCTGTGTTACTCCAGTCAAAAATCATTGCTCAGTTGTAAACAATGACAATTAAATTTGATGTTTTTTAAATTTTAAGATACAACACAGTAATAGGCCCTTCCAGCCCAACAAGCACACCCTATGACCAATTAACCTGCTAACCCATATGTCTTTGGAATGTGGAAGGAACCCGGAGCACCTGGGGGAAACCCATGCAGTCACGGGGAGAACGTACAAACTCCGTACAGACAATTGTGATGAAAAAATATCATAGAAAGTTCCTAACACATCAACATTCTGGAGAATGCTCTACTTTTACTGCAGTACCACTACAGTATTTAGGCTATTTAGTTTTCCTATCAGCACAGCAGCATAGTGGTTAGTGTAGTGCTCTATAGCAGTGGTCCCCAACCAAGGAAACAATATGATTTGGCGATATGAAACGATATGAGTCAGCTGCACCTTTCCTCATTCCCTGTCACGCACTGTTGAACTTGAACACCCCAACCCACCCCACCGTCGGCCGTCCGCAAGAATATTGTCAATATTAAACCGGTCCCCTCCTCTATAACGCCAGCTGTAAGGTTGGGGTTCATTTCTCACTGCTGTCTGTAAGGAGTTTTGTACATTCTCTCTGTGACTGCGTGGGTTTCCTCCAGCTGCTTTAATGTGCTCCACATTCATGAAGGGGTTTACATATGAGGAATGTTTACTGCTTTGGGCCTGTACTCATTGGAATCTCGAAAAATGCGTGGGGATCTCATTGAAACCCACCGAATGTTGAAAGGACTAGATAAGATAAATATGGAGAAGATGTTTCCTCTGGTGGGGGTATCCAGAACTAGAGGGCGCAGCCTCAAAATTGAGTGGCGACCTTTTAGAATAGAAGTAAGGAGGACTTTTTTTAGCCAAAGGATCTGTGGAATGCTCTGCCAGAGACTGCAGTGGAGGCCAAGTCCATGGGTAGATTCAAAGCAGAAATTGATAAGATTCCAGATTGTTCAGGCCATCAAGGGATATGGTGAGAATGCAGGTGTATGGGGTTGAGTGGGATCTGGGATCAGCCATGATGAAATGGCGGAGCAGACTAATGAGACTAATGGCCTAATTATGCTCCTATGTCTTATGGTCTTATCCAAAGATGTACAAGTTAGGCTTAGTAAATCGTGGGAATGTTATGCTGGCACCAGAAACATGGGAACACTTGCAGGCTACCCCCCAGCACATCCTCAGACTGTGTTGGATTGCTGACACAAACAACACATTTCACTTTATGTTTCGATGTACATACGACAAATAAAGTCAATCTAATCTCATCTTTATCCAAATCATTCAAAAGGCATGCACTTCAAAAAGCCAGCATTCTTTAAACATCAGGCAATATGCATATCGAGGCATGTGTAATCCATATTAGGGAAAATGTGCAAACCATCTCATTCCTGGCATGAGAATTTATTGCAAATAGAATTCTAGAGAGTGATTAGCTACTTACCTCACTGTCCAAATCACCAAGTTTCCCCAAATCTAACACAGGCACACTGAAATGAAGGAAAAAAAACTGCTGTTATACAAGTACAGTGGATTCCAATTAATTGGGACACATCGGGACCAGTACATTTCGGCCCAATTAAATAGCTGCTCCAATTAGCTGAAGTTTCATGGAAATAGTTAAAAATGTATTAAAAAAAAGACGAATTACCACTTAACTGAGTAATGAATTATGTATTTAAAAGAAATACAGAGCAAATTAGAATACTGCCAATGCTACTACAGTACTACAAAACTGTGTATTAGTTCCTAATAGTTACCAACAGAGGAATTTATCTCGTGTCCACTGCCATGTGTGGGGTGTCCAGGGAAGGGCAGCGCCTCTGGTGTGGAGCTTGTCATGTCCATTCTGGGGCAGCTCACTTGATCCCCACCAGTCACTCAGCTCTCACCTGTAGCTCCATGTAGCTGTTTGCATGCAAGAGCAGCCACACCCCGGTACACCACTTCGACAAGGAGGCTACACCAGGTGAGGGTAGCCACCGGGCCTCACACCATGGTGAAATAGGGATATGTCCCAGCATATGAACTCAGCTCTGGTGGACGGGGCGGATGTGATTGTCAGTGAGATCCAACGGCCCAAGGTGGTTCCAAAACGCTTTGTGGAGAGTGAAGGGTATGACAAAACATAGAAGAAGTCATGATTATCCACTGCAACCAAGGAAGACCTCAGTTTCGACTATTCGTACCACCAGACCAGGACAGCTGAAGTTGAGAAAGTGAACAGAGCCAGTGGGCCTTTCAACTTTAAAAACTTTCCTGCAGATACAACAGACAACCAACATGCTGCCATGTTCTTCTGATTGACAGTAAGTTAACAAAATTAGTGCAGATACCTAGTGCAGATAATGGACTGCTTTCAATCAACAATTCCAACCTCCAGATCTTCATTTTCATTGTAACATTCAAGATGATGGTTGATACCTTCAAATTTTTCATAGTTCCTAACTTATTGAAGTAGTGAAATCGTATCATTCTAGTATCTCCAAGCTTAAACACTTGAAACTGCAGTGAGCAAAGTAATTCTAAATCATCTTACTGTTTATTTTTCACCAACTAACACTTACAAAAATCACTGCATTTTGAACACCAACACATGCAACTGATGTTATTTTAAAATTGCTCACTCGAAGCACAGTGTAGTGTCTAATGGCCACACAAATTTACACAACTGAAGCTCGTTAGAAACTGTTTGTTAAGTCTCCTGTCCCAATTAAGTGGCATCATGTCCTAAATAACTGAAGGGAATCCCAGCTATTTTCTCAATTAGTTTTTGTTCTTTAAGAGCTGTCCCAAATAAGCACCTGTTCTGAATAACTGATGGACTAATAAACCGGAATCCACTATGAATGTTCAACAATATGTTCTCCCTTCAACATACAGTACGAGAGCTGCAGAGTGTGCCTCCAACAAACGTAACTCACCAAACCTTCTTCAAGGACACCTCCTAAATAGAGTCTAAATAGAAAGGCCTAGATAAAGTGGACATGGAGAGGATGTTTCCTCTAGTGGGGGAGTCTAGGACCAGAGATACAGCCTCAGAATAGAAGGAAGTCCCTCTAGAAGAGAGACAAGGAGGAATTTCTTTAGTTGAAGGGTGGTAAATCTGTGGAATTCATTGCCACAGATGGTTGTGAAGGAGGCCAAGTCATTGGATATATTTGAAGCAGATGTTGATTGGTTCTTGATTAGCAAGGCTGTCAAAGGTTAGGGGGAAAGGCAGAATGGAATTGAGGGGGATAAATCAGCCATGATGGAATGGTGCAGCAGACTCAATGGGCCAAGTGGCCTAATTCTGCTCCTATTTCTAATGGTCTTATGGTCTAAACTGCAGTCCTCCAACAGTCACAGCTGCTAGTGCACCAAGTCTGGGGAAGTACCATTACCACTCTGTCAATCTGATTTAAATATATAATTGAGTGTCTTGTTGTCATTGGACGAACCCCTTGGATCTCCAAATCAACACTGCCACTGAGAGGCTTCGCCACACAGACTGCAGTGCCAACTCAACATCATTTTCTCATCAGCAACCACCGGTAGAGCACAGTAAAGCCCCTTCAGCCCATGATGTTGTGCTGACCCTTTAACTTGATCTAAAATCAATCTAACCCTTCCCTCCCCATTTTTTTACATTTATCCATATGCCTATCTAAGGCTATATCCACACTAGACCAGATAAATCTGTAACCAAAGCATTTTCCTCTTCGTTTTGACCCTCCGTCCACACTGAAACGGCGTTTTCTTCCCCCGAAAACGGAGCTTTTCAGAAACGCTCTCCAGAGTGAATAAATCTGAAAACGCCTAATATCTGGCGTAGTGTGTACGGGGTAACTGGCTATTTTTAAAACCGCTGCCATGATGTGCCGGAACAAATGGTGACGGCAGTGCGGCATTTCATTGTTTTCTTGAACACAACCTCCAACACCACAACAATATCCGACAATAGATGTGTAAGGTAACAGCCTAATGTAACATTGTATGGAAATACAAGATAACACTGATGCAGACATGTTTTATACATTTAACAAGGTGCTTTATTATGTATTGCTTGTGCAAACATTCAATAGATGCAATTGTCACTTTTGCCCAGTAACTCGTTTTATTGCACATGTTAAATACAGCAAAATAATACACAAAGACATGGCTAAAGTAAAGGTAAACAAATGAGGTAACAGCAAATTTCACTTTTGCCCAGTAACAAGCCTTATTGCATTTGGTTGTAGCTGTCGTCCCTTTCATCGGTGAAGAGACTATGGCTGTAGAAAATGTTTCTGGACAAATACGCACCAAGTCTTTCGTTTGGCAATTTCCTTTTAAGTTTTTCTAGTCTGTAACTGGAAAAACGCGCACCAAATATACCGTTTCTTCTTTGCTTGTTTTCTGTAGATGTGTCCTGCGCATGCCCAGTAGGAGGAGATTCGCCCAAGTATCCATTTTAATGTGGATGGAGATATTTTCAAAAACGCCTGGTGTGGACGCTTATCGTTTTTACGCGAAACCGGCGTTTTCAAAATTATCCGGTCTAGTGTGGACGTAGCCTAACAGTCTCTTAAATATCTCTAAAGTATTTGCCTCTTCCACCACTCCTGGCAGTGCTTTCCATGAACTTGCTACTCTTTATGTAAAAAACCTACCTCTGACATCCACCCTATACTTTCGTTCAATAATTTTAAAATTATGCCTGCTTGCCATTTCCACCCTGGGGAAAAAGTCTCCTGCTGTCCACTCTGTCTATGCCTCTTAGAATCTTATACACATCTGATTCTCCTTCACTCCAAAGAGAAAAGCCATAGCTCACTCAACCTATCTTCATAAGACACACTCTCTAATCCAGGCAGCATCCTGGTAAAAAAAATCTTCTGCAACCTCTCTAAAGCTTCCACGTCCATAAATGAGGCAACCAGAACTAAACACAATACTCCAAGTGCGATCTAAACAAAGTGGACAACAAACACCACTGACAGACACAAGAGACTGCAGATGCTAGAATTTGGAGCAACAATCAATCTACTGGAGGAACTCAGCAGGTTGAACAGTATCTGTGGGGAAAGGGAGGGAAGGTTTGGGTCAAAACACTGCATCGGGACTGAGAGTGGGGATGGCAAGTATAAAGAGGAGAAGCAGCATGCTAAAACAGGAGCCTGAGGAGGGTGAATGATGACAGACAGGTGGGGGAGGGAATGGAGGTAGAGTTAGGAGACTGTGGCAGGTGGATGATAGATGGAGGCACAGAGAACAAAACTGAGAGGTAGATGGAGTGAGGAGAGGGAGGACTGATGCTGGCAACAGCTATGGAGGGAGGCAAGCAGGAACTTACAGGGCTCACAGTGCTGTAGTGTATTGAGGCTGCGAGAGTAAAAGTCTTTTTACTTTTTTATGCAACAGCAACATCTAGATCAACATGATTCTCCATATACATTTACATGTACTAGGAATTTGTTGTGGTGTATGGTCAGGACACAACATGCAATAAAAAACATTCAATAGTTGTAATAATAAAGAAGTATATAAAAATAAACTTAGAGGTTAAGGCATGGATATGGAATAAGATGTACATCAATACATAAATGCCAGCCACTGGTGCAGTGGCATCAGCACTGGATTCGAGGCCAGTGATCCTGGGTTCAAACCTGGCCAGCTCCTTGCACGTTTTCTATCTATGCTCAGTTGAGCGTCGACCTTGTAGAAAACAGATAAAATGCTAAAGAAACAGCAAGGTTGCCACCCGATGCGTCACAAGGCACAGAGAGGAATAACAACAACAAGAATAACGTAAATACCAGCAAATGATGTGAACTGCATTATAAAACATGGCTTAAAGTGTTTGCAGTGCAGTGAGTGAAGTAAGAGATAGAGGGGGTTGTGAGGGTTAATTAATGGTCGATCAGTTTACTGCCTGCGGGAAGAAACTATTCAAAGTATCATTGCTATCCTGAAAGACAAGCTATTGGCTGCAGGCAATCAGAAAGAAGAAGGTTATTGTCCATTCAAGTTCAATCATACATGATTATCCATGAATAAAGTCAAACAAAACAGTGTTACTCGAGGGCTAAGGTGCAAAACACAGTACCAATAGTCATACGCAGCACAAGGAACACATAGCACATATAAGATAGCAGTAAAATACAGGTACACAACAAAAAGTAGTCCAAGTCCCTGAGTCCATGAATGTTGCAGCAGTCTGCATTTGAACACAACACAGCTGTATTCTGCTAAGTGAACACTGGAGGGCAGCATCAATGTCAGCATGGATGTTCTTCCAGCACTGACTCTGATGCCTCTCTCCTCAGCAGCTGAAAACAAGCATCAGCATGGCTTGAGACCTGACCTCCTGTCAAACGAACACTGGAGGCAGTATCAACACCAGCATGGACACAACGCCACACTGCCTCCAACACCAAATCTGACACCGCCCTCCTGGACGGCTCCAAGCAGGCAACACTGCGGCTTGAGACCTAGCTCTCACTACGACCAAAGCCAAAAGGCTCCCCCGCTGTCGGTTCTGTCAATAAAGCAGTGAACTAGACTTTCAGCATTCCACATTACCAATGTCCAAAGGGATTTTGTGATCACAAGGAAATCAATAAAGACAATCAACCGCTGCTAGACTGCATACCGCCTTCATCAACTCTGATGCCTCTCTAAAGCAGGCAGCAACACAGTCCACCAAATCCAGCTCCTTCAGTCTCTCTGCCAACAAGCAACTCGCTGATGGGGTAGACCTGTAGTACTTTAAGTTCTTAATGTCCAGAAGGGTCTTGCAATAGTAAAAAAAAACAAAAATACCTTTGGTTGGCCCCGTAGAAGCCGCTGCATCTGAACATGCCGCCATCTCACATCTCAGTCACATCTTCTTTGACCCCTCACAACCAAAATCGCTCTTTTCCCACACTGGTCCTCTCATTAAACAAACTTAGTTAGTTAGAAGCTAGAATCTCATAACTCTAATTTCTCCCAAAATAATCCATGGGCCCCAATAGTGCATCTCATATCAAAGAAAAGCAAAGTTGAAAAGATAAACTCATTAGTAAATTTAACATCAGAGACTTACTCATCGGGACGTGGGCCATAAGCAACGCTGGAACTGATCCTCCAACCCTATTTAGAAAAATATATTTACAAAGCCAATTATTTCTAAATGATAATTTGAAAGGAACCAACATTATTAAATATAAATGAAATTATAACAATTACATATACTAGTAGGCAGCAAAATAAACCAGCACAAGAAACTGAACATGTTTAGTGAGGAGCACACATCAAAGTTGCTGGTGAACACAACAGGCCAGGCAGCATCCTAGAGCCTGGCCTGCTGCATTCACCAGCAACTTTGATGTGTGTTGCTTGAATTTCCAGCATCTGCAGATTTCCTCGTGTTTGCATGTTTAGTGAGGTCCTGATATAACTAAAGTAACAGAGAGGAAAATAAATAAACAGTTGGTGTGACAGATAATAAAAAGTAAGTGAATAAAAAAGCGAGAGTCATGGAATTATACAGCACACAAATAAAACCATTGGCTCAATTCATCCATGCCGACCAAAAATGCTCACCTACACTAGTCCCATTTGTCCACAATTATCCCATATCTCTCTAAACTTTTCCTATCCATATACCTGTCCAAATGCTCTTATTGTAACTGTCCCAATCATTTGCTCTGGCACTTAATAGCTCAATAAATTATGAAATACTTTGTATTCTTTCAAAATAGTTTATTTATTGGATGTGGGGGTAGAAGGGTGGGTTGGCAAGTTTGCAGATGACACAAAGGTTGGTGGTGTTGTAGATAGTGTAGAGGATTGTCAAAGATTGCAGAGAGACATTGATAGGATGCAGAATTGGGCTGAGAAGTGGCAGATGGAGTTCAACCCTGAGAAGTGTGAGGTGGTACACTTTGGAAGGACAAACTCCAAGGCAGAGTACAAAGTAAATGGCAGGATACTTGGTAGTGTGGAGGAGCAGAGGGATCTTGGGGTACATGTCCACAGATCCCTGAAAGTTGCCTCACAGGTGGATAGGGTAGTTAAGAAAGCTTATGGGGTGTTAGCTTTCATAAGTCGAGGGATAGAGTTTAAGAGTCGCGATGTAATGATGCAGCTCTATAAAACTCTGGTTAGGCCACACTTGGAGTACTGTGTCCAGTTCTGGTCACCTCACTATAGGAAGGATGTGGAAGCATTGGAAAGGGTACAGAGGAGATTCACCAGGATGCTGCCTGGTTTAGAAAGTATGCATTATGGTCAGAGATTAAGGGAGCTAGGGCTTTACTCTTTGGAGAGAAGGAGAATGAGAGGAGACTTGATAGAGGTGTACAAGATAATAAGAGGAATAGATAGAGTGGATAGCCAGCGCCTCTTCCCCAGGGCACCACTGTTCAATACAAGAGGACATGGCTTTAAGGTAAGGGGTGGGAAGTTCAAGGGGGATATTAGAGGAAGGTTTTTTACTCAGAGAGTGGTTGGTGCGTGGAATGCACTGCCTGAGTCAGTGGTGGAGGCTGATACACTAGTGAAGTTTAAGAGACTACTACTGGAGGAATCTAAGGTGGGGGCTTATAAGGGAGGCAGGGTTTGAGGGTCGGCACAACATTGTGGGCCGAAGGGCCAGTACTGTGCTGTACTATTCTATGTTTATGTCTTCTATGTCTATTATCTATTCAGTAAAGGCAAATGGGGCTATTGTTCTTGATGATTAATGTACCAAAAAGTTCAATACATTCTCCTACAGTGCTTCAATGTCAATTATAATTCCTCCTTGAACAACAAGTAACTTTCAAGAAGCTGTCACTCAAAGCTGAACGCCTAGTGTTCAGTGGCAATGGAGGCATTGACTGTGATAGTGGCTGCACGGAGACTTCAGTGCTTCTCCCAGCATCTACTCCTGCCATTGAGTTCACTCAGAGACAAACTGACTTCTGGATTATAAAAGGAATCCAGGCATATGGGGATAATCAGGAAAATGGAACTGAGGTAGAAGATCAATTGATAGACAGCAATGAAGGCTTTAAAGGCAGAGGAGCATGCGGCAGCTCCAGATGTTTATGTTCTTTAGGGATCTGTCATCTGGACTGAGAAGCTCTTTTGGGTGCCTCTGACTGGACAGAAAGAACCATCACACAGAGGCTATGCCCAAGAAGGTAAACCAGCACCAACTTCGTCAGCAGGCTAAAGAAGTTTGGCATGTCTCCTTTGACCCTCACCAATTTTTGCAGATTCATCACAGAAGACAACATCTGGATGCATCTCAGCTTGGTATGGCAACTACTCTGCCCGACACTACTAGAAACTGCAGAGTTGTGGACACAGCTCAGCACATCATGGAAACCAGCCTTCCCCGCATGGATTCTATGTACACTTCTCCGTGCATTGTTAAAGCAACCAAAATAAAGAAAGATCCCGCCCACCTCATACCTTCTCTCTTGTCCTCCATCCCACTGGGCAGAAGTTACAAAAATATGAAAGCATGTACCAGCAGACTCGAGGACAGCTTCTACCGTGCTGTAATATTACAACTGAACGGACCTCCTGTATATTAAGATGGGCTCTGGGCCTCACAAGCCATCTCATCATGGCCTTGCAACTTATGTGTGTGTCTATCTGCACTGGACTTTCTTCGTAACTGTAATCCTATATTCTAAACAGTGTTGTTGCCTTTCCCTCGTACTACCTCGATGTACTGATGTGATGAAATGATCTTACTGAATTCCATGCAAAACAAAGCCTTGCACCGTACCTCATAACGTGTAACAATAATTGACCAAACATCAAACATCTTTGTCCGGCCTCGTTTTTCATAACTCTGTACATGTTTAAGTGTTTAGCTCCCAATTTTCCTGTGAGTGTACCTGAGCTGATTTCTGTCGGCCCCCGTTCCTTGATGTCCCAACGCCTTTTACTTCTAGATCCATTTTAAATGGTCAATTCTGTAAAAATAAGACACCCGCACCAAAAAAAAATTAGCAGATCGTTTTTACACGACACACATCATGAACTGTTGGGAATGCACAACCAAAGGATCAGGGTTACACAAACCTGGGGTGGGTTCACCTGGCCTGTCCACTGACGTCAGTGCCCGCCGCCTACCACTCACCTGGCGACTACCCCACCTCGACCAATGCGCGTTGCCATGACGACCTGCCCCTCGCGTCAGTTTTCTCGGCCCAGGGCTTCCGGGACCCTAATGCCCATGCGCCAAACAGTGTACGAGGAATTGCTGTTCACTGCTCCTTGTTCCCTGGGCATCGGTTTGAAAAGGATCGGTGATGCAGCTCAACATGCTAAGAAACGTCAGTCTGGAAAATTTTATACCTAAAACTTGTATTTTCATAGTATAGTTTATCGCTTTTCAGAAAGTTTCAAGCCAAGAAAGTCATATAATTGCGACTGTGAGAAAGACAACAATTTACATGAATTGTACCGTGACATTATCTGTTTTAGTAGTGAGTGGAAAATAATGGCCAATGCACCAGAACAATACGTCAAAGCAATCCGAGAGTGAATTGATTCAACATCTTTAACTGAAATTCCACCTCTCCAACAACGCGGCAGTCCCGCAGTACTGCAAAGCAGTATTCAGCCGAATTTCTGTGGTTTACCACAGGATTTGTCACATAATTATTGCACCTAGGCTATGAATAGTTGATTAAAGCGATTAGCAACCTCGCGCCTTCAACATACTCGGCAGTGTATCTAATTTCTTAAGAATGTTACTGTTTATTTTGCTTCCGGTATCATTCTGAGCATTGCATTCCAGATCACAATAAAATTAATGTTTTTTTTTAATATAAATTAGGAAAAAGTAAAAAAAATGTAGTTATGCTGAGAATCATTACAGTATAATGTGGACAAAAGAAGCTCCACGACAACCGCAAAAGAGAACACATTTTGTTTGAGATACAGAGGATAAGGAGTAGACAAGAGAGATATCATTGATAGGATAAGACCAGGGTTACCATGGAAACAAGCGATAGCCGTTATCTGCTTGAATAGCACAGAAGTTTGCAAAAGTCAGACAACACCAGTATTGCTGGCAGAATCAAAGGTGATCACGAATCATCATATAAGAGGGAGGTTGAAAAGCTGGCTGAACACCCCAGTGTTCTGAAACAGATAGCTGAAAAGATTATGGAGGCATTATTAATGATCTTTTAAGAATCACTGGATTCTGGAATGTCATAGTCATAGTCATACTTTATTGATCCCAGGGGGAAATTGTTTTTTGTTACAGTTGCATCATAAATAATAAATAGTAATAGAACCATAAATAGTTAAATAGTAATATGTAAATTATGCCAGTAAATTACGAAATAAATCCAGGACCAGCCTATCGGCACAGGGTGTCTGACCCTCCAAGGGAGGAGTTGTAAAATCTGATGGCCACAGGCGCGAATGACTTCCTATGACGCTCTGTGCTGCATCTTGGAGGAATGAGTCTCTGGCTGAATCTACTCCTGTGCCCACCCAGTACATTATGTAGTGGATGGGAGACATTGTCCAAGATGGCATGCAACTTAGACAGCATCCTCTTTTCAGACACCACCGTGAGAGGGTCCAGTTCCATCCCCACAACATCACTGGCCTTACAAATAAGCTTTGTTGATTCTGTTGGTGTCTGCTACCCTCATCCTGCTGCCCCAGCACACAACAGCAAACTTGATAGCACTGGCCACCACAGACTCGTAGAACACCCTCAGCATCGTCCGGCAGATGTTAAAGGACCTCAGTCTCCTCAGGAAATAGAGACGGCTCTGACCCTTCTTGTAGACAGCCTCAGTGTTCTTTGACCAGTCCAGTTTATTGTCAATTCGTATCCCCAGGTATTTGTAATCCTCCACCATGTCCACACTGACCCCCTGGATGGTTCCAGAGGACAAAAATTTGCAAATGGCACGCTACCCTTTAAGAGGGAGGCAGAAGAAAGGAAATTAACCCGACTTCGGCGGTTGAGAAGACGTTGCAGTCCATTATAAGGATATGATTTAAAGTTACTTGGAGGCACATAATAAAACAGGCCAAAGTCAGCATGGTCTCTTAAGGGGAAATCTTGCCTGACAAATCTGTTGGAATTCTTTGAGGAAATAACAGGCAGGGTAGTGAAAGAAGGGTCAGTGGATGTAGCTTACTTGGATTTTCAGAAGGAATTTGGCAAGGTGCCACATATGAGGTTACCAAACAAGAACCCATGTTATGACAGGAAAGATAATAACATGGATAGAAGATCGGTCGACTGGTACAAGGCAAAGAGTGGAAATGAAGGGGCATTTTCTGGATGGCTACTGTTGACTAATAGTGATAGGACCACTCCTTTTCATATGTGAATGATTTTGATGGCAGAATTGATGGCTTTGTGTACAAGTTTGCAGACAAAACGAAGATAGAAGGAAGGCAGGGAATCTGCAGAAGGACTTAAGCAGATTGGGCAAATGAGCAAAATGTGGCTGATGGAATGTAGTGTAGGGGAGTGTATAGTCATGCACTTTGGTAAATGGAATAAAGTTATGGGCTATTTTGTAAATGGGGAGAAATTTCAAAAATTAGTGGTGCAGAGGGACTTGGGGATCCTTGTGCAGGGTTCCATAAAGGTCAACTTGCAAGTTGAATTGGCAGCAAGGAAGGCAAATGCAATGCTAGCATTCATTTTGAGAGGACTAGAATGTAAGAGCAAGGATATAATACTGAGGCTTTATAAAACATTGATCAATCTGCAGTTGAAGCATTGTGAGCAGTTTTGAGCCCCTTCTGAAAGAAAAGCTGTTCTGGCATTGGAGACAGTCCAGAGGCAGTGCACAATAATTATCCTGGGAATGAAAAGGTCAATATGGGTAGAGCATTTGGTGGCCCTGGGCCTGTATTCACTGGAGTTCAAAAGAATGAGGGGGATCTCATTGAACCCTATTGAATATTTAAAGGCCTAAATAAAGTGGAAGTGAAGAGGATATTTCCTACAGTTGGGGAGCTTGGGACCAGAGGACACAGCCTCAGAATAGTGGAATGTCTATTTAGAATAGAGATGAGAACTTTGTAAAGATGGTGAATCTGTGAAATTCATTGCCACCAATGGCTGTGAAGGCAAAGTCATTGGGTATATTTAAAAGAGATTAATGCCATCTTGTTTAGTAAGGGGTACAAAGGTGATGGGGAGAAAGCAGGAGAATTGGGTTGAGAGGGATGATAAATCAGCGATGATGAAATGGGCAGAATGGCCTAATTCTGCTTCTATGCCTTTTTGATCTTAGGCCATGAGCTGATTATTGACTACAGGAAGAAGACACCAGAAGTCCGTGAGCCAGTCCTCATAAAGGGATAGGAGGGGAACAGGGTCAGTAACTTTAAAGTCCTTTACGTCATTATATCAGAATCAGAATCAGGTTTATTATCACCAGCATGTTAACTTAGCAGCAGTGGTTCAATGCAATACATAATGTAGAAGAAAATAAATAAATTTACAGTATGTGATTGGAATAGATTAAAATTGTGCAAAAAACAGAAATAATTGTACATTAACAAAGTGAGCTAGTGTTCATGGGTTCAATGTCCATTTAGGAATCGGATGGCAGAGGGGAGAAGCTGTTCCTGAATCACTGAGTGTGCCTTCAGGCTTCTGTACCTCCTACTTGATAGTAACAGTGAGAAAAGGGCATGCCCTGGGTGCTGGAGGTCCGTAATAATGGACACTGCCTTTCTGAGACACCATTGCTTGAAGACGTTCTGGGTATTTAGTAGGCTAATACTCAAGATGGAGGCAACTAAATTTACAACCCTCTGCAGCTTCTTTCAGTCCTGTGCAGTAGCCCCCCTCCACAGTGATGCAGCCTGTCAGAATGCTCTCCACGGTACATCTATAGAAGTTATATCAAGATATATTATTCTAGGACCAGCACATTAGTGCCTTCACAAAGAAGGCAACACAACACCTCTACTGTCTTAGAAGTTTGTGCAGATTCTACATGTCTTCTAAAACTCTGACAAAAACTTCTGTAGATGCACAGTGGAGAGTATCCTGACTAGTAGCCTCACAGCCTGATATGGAAACACCAAAGCCCACGAACAGAAAGTCTACAATAGAATGGTGGACACAGCCCAGTCCATCACAGGCAAAGTCCTCCCCACCATGCAGAACATCTACAAGGAGCGCTGCCAAAAGAAAGCAGCATCCATTATCAAGGACCCCCATCATTCAGGCTATGCTCTGTTCCCACTACTGCCATTGGGAAGAAGGTACAGGAGCCCTTGGGTCCAAAAACCACCAGGTTCCGAGTCCTAAATCAGCATGGAAAACTTCATCCACTACAACCCTGAACTGATTCTACAACCTATGGATTCACTTTCAAGGACTATTCAACATTATTTACATTTTTAAAAAATTTGCACATTGGTATTTCTCAGTATGCCTGTAGTTTTTCACTGATTCTATTGTATTTCTCTGTTCTACAGTGAATGCCTACAAGAAAATGAATCTCAAGGTGACATATATGTACTTTGACAATAAATTTACTTTGAACTCTTTTCTGGAAAGTGCGGTGTAATCCCATTCCTTTCATTGCCGATTTTACGCCCTTACATTTTTATACACACACAGTACATTTTGACAAGTTCAAGTTTTGAACTAATTGAAAGAGCATTTAAGTTATTTTTTACAATGATTAATATACTTAAGTACAGTAAACACAATTTACTTTATAGCAGGTAATAAAAAATCAACAGGAAGATCACAGAAAGATGAAGAATCAAACCAATGGAACAAAAAAGAAAGCTGAAGGCATTCCAAAAACTATCTTGCTCAATTTGAAAGAAAGGTGTGCCTTTTGTACTGTACCTACTCAATTGCTGCTACGAAAGCAATACTTTTCCTTGATCATAAGATTATGTAAATTTACTCTAAATCTTCCTTAAAAATCTTAACATCTATATGCAAAGACATTAGATTGTTTTGTTCTGTATTGTGTCATGAAATAGTAACTCCTGACTGAATGAACCATAATTCACAATGCAGAAGAGCACTTGAATAAATTAGACCTTCAAAATTTATCCAATGCAAAACTGTTCTCATCAGAGCAGCAGCCTCAATGTGTGTGACAAGATAAAAACCAATAACCATAGTATCATTAGTTTAGAATCTGAATGAAGGATTTCAGCCCTAGTGACTGTTTATTCCCCTCCACTGATGCTGCCCAACTTGCTGAGTTCCTCCAGCATCTCATTCTCAGCATCTGCACAATCTCATTTATATTTTATGCCATTAAATACATGGATTATTGCAAACATTCCTCGTTGTAAAAAGATTCAGCCCAATCACACTGCAAGGTGTCCTGGAGATTAAAGTGCCTTAAGTCCTCTTGTTGGTGGGGCCATTCAGGTGTCCTGGAGATTAAAGTGCCTTAAGTCCTCTTGTTGGTGGGGCCATTTTGGAAGACGGCACATAGTTTTGGTCCTCTTAGCTAAAAATTAAGGTTTACATTAGCTTTGGAGGCAGTCCAGAGGTGACCCATCACACTAACTTCTTGTATGAAAAGGGTTGGACAATTTGGCTCTGTATTCCTTGGAGTTTAAAAGAATGGGGATTGATCTTATTCAAACATACAAGAACCAAGGGGGCAGATGTTGATATGTTTCTACTAGCAGGAAAACCCTGCAAAAGGAAGCCTAACTGCAAAACAGAGTCAGTCACTTCAAACTAATGTTCCTACATGTTTTTTCTCACAGGGGATAGTGGATCTCTCCTGGGGAAGGCCAGAGCATTTTAAACAGTTACTGTACATAGAGCATTACAGCACAGAGCAGACTCTTCGGCCCATGATGTGTGCTGACCCTTTAACCTACTCCAAGATCAATCTAACCCTTCCCTCCTACATAGCCCATCGTTTTTCTGTCATCCCCATGCCCTATCCAAGTTTCTGAAATATCCTTCTGTGAGCTTCTATCACCACCCCTGCCAGACCATTTCATACACCCACCATTCTGTGTAAAAAAAACTCTGATATCCACTCTGTACTTTCCTCCAATCACATTAAAATCATGCCCCCTTGTACAGTATTAGCTATTTCTGCCCTGGAAAAACGTCTCTGGCTGTCTGCTAGATCTATGCCTCTTATCAATTGTGTACACCTCTATCAAGTCACCACTCACCTCCTTTAAACTGGATAGAGATAATATTTAAAAGGTCAAGGAGTTGGGGAGGCCAGCATAGATCAGCCATGATCATATTGGTTGGTGGTGCAGGCTTGAAGTGCTGAGTAGCCTACTCCTGTGTTCTTTAGGACACTTCTAAACTTGATGAACATTTCTGCTTTCCCTACACCTTCAGCAATGAGTTGCAGATTTCCCCACGTTTTGAGACACTTTTTTTTTGGCAACTAGCCTCTGAACCTAACACCAATGATCTTGTATGTATGGACCCGAATTCATAACTTCTAGATCTGACCCACTCGCTTTCCCCAGCAAGTCCCATTTCTGGGTCCTAAAGTAAAATGAGTGTAATTGAGTAGTGTGAATTCATCGGTTCAGCTAGAGCCTATTACTATTGTATCTCTCTTAAAATGTTTTTTTCAATTATGTACATAGTAATTCAATGGACACTCAATTTACAATTAAGAATTGATTAAATAATGAAATACTGACATATTTTCATTAGTGAAATTTATATATACATAAACATCAGTACCCTCAAGAAAGAAAATAATGTTAGCTACAAAAGACCAAGATGATACTTACTATACTTCAGTATATATTGTAGAGGTAATAAAATATATGTGCTACCTGAGTGTTTTAAATAGTAGTAAATCAATCACATGAATCTAAATAACAACCAAAATGAATCAATAAGATGGAAGAGAAACACACAGCAACTCATTTCACAAACTCATTCACTTTGTTGCGTTTTCTCAACTCCATGATCCCATTATTTTCTGGCAAATCCTCCAGGGCTTCAAAGTCCCCCTCAGAGTCCTCTTCAGAAGTGCTGTCCACAGACTCAGACTCATCGAGAAACGATGATGTAAACACTTTGCTGTTTATTGAATCACCGTCTTCTAATAAATCTTCCCCATTCTCCAGGAAGGTCTGATCTTCACTCAGCCGTGTCTCTTTTGCAGCATCCTGGATATACCCTTCGAATTTCTTAGAGATAGAAAGCATTTCCTCTAGGATGGGAAGAAAATGTTTAGATTAAAATTCTGAACAGGATTTTAAACTAATAATATTTACAAAACCACAATTACATCTACGCTTACTCAATAAAGGTGTGTGTATAAGATGACAAGAGCGTTAGATATAGTTGACAGCCAGAGACTTTTCCCAAGACAGGATAATACCAAAGGGTGTAATTTTAAGGGAATTGGAGGGAAAAGTGAAGGGGGGTGGAATGTCAGAGGTACAGTAGCTTTTTTTCATAGAGCAATGGTTCCATGGAACATGCCACCGGGGTAGTGGTAGAGACAGTTACATCAGGATTTTCTAAGTCTCTTAGATATGCACATGGATGAAAGAAAATTAAAGGGTTATGTGTGACAGAAGGTTAAAATGCACTTGCCAAGTACGTTAAAAGGTCAGCACAACAGCCTGTACTGTTCTATGCCACAAGAGAAAACTTACTTTTTAAAATAATTTTGTTTCAAAATTTCCTATTTTTTTCTCATTTTCAAAAAGGTTAAAGATAACTGATTACCACCACAATTCAAGAACAACAAATTACATTGGTGTAGCAACTTTAAGATTAAAAATCCCAGGGAATTTTACCTGAGAATAATCAAGATTAATTTTCACACTTGTGAAACATAAGGGGAAGATGACAACATGCATGGTCAAAAAGATGTGTTTAAAGGAATGTGAATCAGGTTTATTATCACTAACATATGTTGAGAAATTTGTTGCTTTGCAGCAGCGTATAGTACAATTCATAAAAGAACTACAGGTTACAAGTTGATTAACCACATTGACGAAGGTAGAGCAGTAGATGTAGTGTATATGGATTCCAGCAAGGCATTTGACAAGGTACCCCATGCAAGGCTTATTGAGAAAGTAAGGAGGCATGGGATCCAAGGGTACATTGCTTTGTGCAGGGGTCCCCAACCTTTTTTGCACTGCGGACCGGCCGACCGGTGCGGGGGGGGGGGGTGGTGTCAGGTTGCCAATGGACAGAGTTGCAGTCAAATACATTGTGTTTGCCCCGAGAAAGACTACAATGACCATGAAGCCTTGCGAGGGCACCAGTGCGCATGCGTGATCTGCCGATTCTACCCCCCCCCCCGGCAAATCGTTTTTGGCGATTCTGTTCGATTGGGGGGTTGGGGGTGGTTGTTAATCACGACCGGAATATAAGTGATAAGTGGCTAATACACTCAATTTCGTTTCTAAAAGGGTTTATCTAACGCATTTAATATTAAACACACAGTGCATATTTTCCTCACATGAATATAGTGATAAGTCAATTATCAGGGGAGCTTGAAGTAAGTGTTGAACGAACTTCCAGTAGAAATGGTAGAGGCAGGTTCGATATTATCATTTAAAGAAAAATTGGATAGCTATATGGACAGAAAAGGAATGGAGGGTTATGGGCTGAGTGCAGGTCGGCAGGACTAGGTGAGAGTAGCGTTCGGCACGGGCTAGAAGGGCCGAGATCGCCTATTTCCGTGCTGTAATTGTTAATCGGTTATATAGGTCACTTATAAGTCAATAGCATCATAACATTTTAAGATATTAAACACACTGCACATATTTTCCCCGTATGAACATATAAAATAATTATAACACACCAATATCGCTGAATCAGTGGGAGCCCTGGGCTTGTTTCCCTGCAACAAGTCGGTCCCATCGAGGGGTGACGGGAGACAGCGATACTCGAAGGGGGTTCCTTATGTCCAGTTTATTCCGCAGTTTAGTTTTCGTTGCATTCATTGCAGAGATACATTGGAAATGGAAGCAACGTTTTCAGTGCTTTCGTGGCTATCTCAGGATATTCAGCCTTGACTTTGATCCAGAATGCCAGCACAGATGTTATGTCAAACATACTTTTCAGCCAGCCGTCATTTGCAAGCTCGAGGAGTTGATCTCCTTCCCGCGCTGACATGGATGACACTTGCGTAATGACCTCGCACGCGTTCAAGCTCAACTGTGACCGTGACAGGGAATGAGGATAGGTGCAGCTGACTCATATCGCCAAATCATATCGTTTCCTCGCGGCCTGGTAGCACATGCTCTGCGGCCCGGTGGTTGGGGACCGCTGACTTTGTGGATCCAGAACTGGCTTGCCCACAGATGGCAAAGAGTGGTCGTAGACGAGTCATATTCTGCATGGAGGCCGGTGACCAGTGGTGTGCCTCAGGGATCTGTTCTGGGACCCCTACACTTTGTGATTTTTATAAATGACCTGGATAAGAAAGTGAAGGAACACACACAAAACGCTGGTGGAATGCAGCAGGCCAAACAGCATCCATAGATAGTAAGAGTACTATCTCTTCTTTCAGTTAGTCCTGACGAAGGGTCTCGGCCCGAAACGTCGACGGTGATTCTTCCTATGGATGCTGTCTGGCCTACTATGTTCCACCAGCATTTTGTGTGTGTTGCTTGAATTTCCACCAACTGCAGATTTCCTCGTGTTTGCGATTTTGAAGGAAGTGGAGGGATGGGTTAGTAAATTTGCTGATGACACAAGGTTGGAGGTGTTGTGGATAGCGTGGAGGGCTGTCAGAGGTTACAGCGGGACAATGATAGGATGCAAAACTGGGCTGAGATGTGGCAGATGGAGTTCACCCAGGTAAGTGTGAAGTGGTTCATTTTGGTAGATCAAATATGATGACAGAATATAGTATTAATGGCAAGACTCTTGGCAGTGTGGAGGATTAGAGGGATCTTGGGGTCCGAGTCCATCGGACACTCAAAGCTGCTGCGCAGGTTGACTCTGTGGTTAAGAAAGCATATGGTGCACTGGCCTTCATCAATTGTGGGATTGAGTTTAGGAGCCGAGAGGTAATGTTGCAGCTATATAGGACCCTGGTCAGACCCCACTTGGGGTACTGCACTCAGTTCTGGTCGCCTCACTACAGGAAGGATGTGGAAACTATAGAAAGGATGCAGAGGAGATTTACAAGGATGTTGCCTGGATGGGGGAGCATGCCTTATGAGAATAGGTTGAGTGAACTTGGCCTTTTTTCCTTGGAGCGACGGAGGATGAGAGGTGACCTGACAGAGGTGTATAAGATGACGAGAGGCATTGATTCTGTGGATAGTCAGAGGCTTTTTCCCAGGGCTGAAATGGCTAGCATGAGGGGGCACCATTTTAAGGTGCTTGGAAGCAGGTACAGAGGAGGTGTCAGGGGCACATTTCTTTTTTTAAACGCGGAGAATGGTGAGTGCATGGAATGGGCTGCCGGAAACAGTGGTGGAGCCGGATATGATAGGGTCCTTTAAGAGACTCCTGGACAGGTACGTGGAGCTCAGAAAAATAGAGGGCTATGGGTAACCCTAGGTAATTTCTAAGGTAAGGGCATGTTCGGCAAGCTTTGTCCAAAGGGCCTGTATTGTGCTGTAGGTTTTCTATGTTCTTTCTATGTTCTACTATAAAACACATATGCAGTGCCTATAAGAAGTATTCACCTACCTTGGAAATTTTCATGTTCTATTGCTTTACAACATTGAATCAAAGTGGATTTAATTTGGCTTTTTTGACAATGATCAACAAAAAAAAACCTCTTCCGTGGCAAAGTGAAAACAAATTTCTTCAAATTGGTTGAAACTTATTATAATTATTAAACACAAAATAATTGATTGCATAATTACTCACCCCTTCAAGTCTGTATTTAGTAGATGCACCTTTGACAGCAATTACAACCTTGAGTCTACGTGGATAGGTCTCTGTCAGCTTTGCACATTTGGATACTACAATTTTCCCTATTCTTCTTTACAAAACTGTTCAAGTTCTGTCAGATTACATGGGGATCGTGAGTAAACAGTCTTTTTCAATTCCAGCCACAAATTCTCAATGGGAATGAGTTCTGGACTCTTGACTTGCCACTCCAGGACATTACTTTGTTGTTTTTAAGCCATTCCTGTGTAGCTTCGGCTTTATGCTTGGAATCATTGTCTTGCAGCAAAACAAATCTTCCATGACACAGTTCTCTTGCAGACTGCACAGGTTTTCCTCCAGGATTTTCTTTCATTTTGCTTCATGATCCTCCCAGGGCTTGCTGCAGTGAAGCATCCCCACAGCATGATGCAGCCACCACCATGCTTCACAGTAGGGATGGTGTGTTTTTGATAATTTATGGTGTTTGGCATATGCCAAACATAGCGTTTAGTCTGATGGCCAAAAGCTCAATTGTGGTTTCATCAGACCACAAAACCTTCTTCTAGCTGACTTCAGAGAGTCCCACGTGCCTTCTGGCAAGCTCCAGCCGAGACTTCATGTGAGGTTTTTTTTCAACAGTGGTTTTCTCTTTGCCACTCTCCCATAAAGCTGCGACTGCTGAAGCACCCGAGCAACAGTTGTTCTATATACAATCGCTTCCATCTCAGCCACTGAAGCTTGTAACTCCTCCAGAATTGTCATAGGTCTCTTGGTGGCCTCCCTCACTAGTCCCCTTCTTGCACAGTCACTCAGTTTTTGAGGACAGCCTGCTCTAGGCAGATTTACGGCTGTGCCATATTCTTTCCATTTCTTGATGATTGCCAACTATACTCCAAGGGATATTCAGTGACTTGGAAATGTTCTTGTATCTATCTTCTGACTTGTGCTTTTCAATAATCTTTTTGCGGAGTTGCTTGGAGTGTTCTTTAGTCTTTATGGTGTAATTTTCGCCAGGATACTGACTCACGAGCAGTGGGACCTTCCAGATACAGGTGTATTTTTACTAAATCAAATTAAACACCTTGACTGCACACAGGTGATCTCCATTTAACTAACAGTGTGACTTCTAAAACCAATTGGCTGCACCAGTGATGATATGGTGTGTCATAGTAAATACTTATGCAATCAATTATTTTGTTTTATATTTGTAATTAATTTAGATCACTTTGTAGAGATCGGTTTTCACTTTGACACAAAAGAGACTTTTTCTATTGATCAGTGTCAAGAAAAGCCAAATTAAATCCACTGTGATTCAGTGCTATAGAACAATAAAAACAAGAAAACTTCCAAAGGAGGAGAATACTTCTTATAGGCACTGTACGTAAGTTAAATAAGTCATGCAAAAAGACAGCAAGTATAGTGAGGTAGTGTTCACGGGTTGGTTCATTGTCCGGGTTAATCAGAGAAGGGGAAGCAAACACTACCATATTTATGCTAACAGCAGCAAACTTGAAACGAATTATCACCCCAAAACTTTACAATATATACACACACACAACAATAATTTTACCATCAATATCAGGTTCCTGCCTCTCTTTTATCAGTTTTCTTATTTCTTGAAGCTGTATCGCAATTTCATTCTTCTGCCCGGAAGCAACAGCGTTGACACTGTAGTGAATTCAAAACCACAAAACCTACAGTTACATTTAAGCATGGCAAAATATAATCACCTGCATATGTTGTTCAGAGTGAAGCCAGGGAGCAAATTATTCATTATCTTTATCAATAAAATTAAACACAAGAATCATAGGTTATAGTGGTACAGGCTGGACCACAATGAAATACCTATAGACAGTACAAACAGACAGTACCAAATTAACTGCATGTGAATGAGGTTGTGGTATTTACTTACTAGTTACTAACACTGTGCTAAACTTAGTAGGAATAAAAAAAGCCAGCACATTCACAGGTAAATGCATTTTTTAATGGCATTGCTCAGTCACCAGCACACAACATCAATGAACCACCTGGCCCTCAATATTAACTATTACATGCACTCTTTTATAACTCCACACACAAAATGCTAGACGAACTCACCAGGACAGGCAGCATCTATGGAAGGAAATAAACAGGCGATGTTTCAGAATCACTTACATTTACTCCTTCCTAACTTGTTGGCGAGGTATTGTTTTAACATTTTCTGCCCAACTGTTCTTTTTGAATGGCATATGAGTTTGGTGTATTGCCTGATGATCTCTTGAAATCAGTATTTAAAACTCTGCCAAAAATTCCTGGAACTATTGACTGTGAAAATTATAGAACGAGCAGTCTTATGAGTCACATAATAAAGATTTTGTTGAGAATTGTTCGGAGTCATATTAAAAACAAGTTAAGACCAGAAACTTCTAAACTGCAATATGGGTTTATTGAGGATAGAGGAACTAGGAACGCAATTTTCATACAATGAATGCTTTCAGAAAGAGCAAATAAATATCAAAGTGATGTCTTTTTACGTTTTATTGATTTCACTAAAGCATTTGACAAAGTGCAACATGAAAAATTATTTCAAATTCTCACTAAGCTAAACATTGATGGAAGGGACCAACAACTGCTTCAAAATTTATATTGGAATCAAACGGTGGCGGTAAAAATTGATGATAATATAAGCAGTTGGACTACAATCCAAAGAGGAGTTAGACAGGGATGCATCGCCTCACCGGAATTATTTAATATCTATAGTGAAATGATTCTCAGGAGAAATAGAAGGCCTAGATGGGATAAAAATCGGAGGTGTTAACATCAACAATATAAGATATGCAGACGATACCACCCTAATAGCAAGTGCTGCAGAAGACCTACAAATCCTCCTAGACAAGGTAGTACAAACAAGTGCAGATTTTGGTCTAACCATCAACTGTAATAAAAAACAAATGTATGGTAATATCAAAACAGCAGGATACTCCCAACTACCAATTGTACGTCGGTAACCAAGAGATGAACAGAAGACCAGCTTTAATTACCTTGGCAGCTTTATATCACAAGATGTTAGAAGTAAAGTAGAAATAAAAAGAAGAATTGCCATTGCCAAACCAACTTCCAAAAAATGAAACCCATTTTTACCAACAGACACATTTCTATGACAACAAGGCATAGGCTACTAAAATGTTACATCTGGTCAATCTCGCTGTATGCTTCCTAACATGGACCATAACACTAAAACTCCAAAGAAACTTAGAAGCAACAGAAATGTGGTTTCTTAGAAGAATGCTGAAAATATCATATACAGGTAGGGTAACTAATGAGACAGTACTCCAACGTGCCCATACAAAAAAGATCTTTAATGAGAACATTAAATGAGAGGAAACCTAAATTCTTGGGCCATGTCATCAGAAAGGGAGAAATAGAATGCCTTACATTACAAGGCCATATGCCTGGGAAACGCAGAAGAAGAAGGCAAAGAAGAAAATATATGGACACTGTGAAAGAGCTAACAGATCTAAGTGTGTGAGATATCATTTACGCTGTGAGGGATCATTCAATGTGGAGAGCCATATCACCCAAGCATGTAACGCTCAAGGCACATGAAGAAGCCGTCCAACTGTTAGCTTTCTCTCAATTATTTTTCCAATCTTTATCATTAATTTATAATCCTGATTTTAATTCATGCATTTGTCAATCACTGACTCAAGAGCCTCACTTCTTCGCGTCTGTACTTTTATGCATAGTAGTCTTAGAAGTAGCACAAAATTTTAGTACAAAAATGATACCTGGACGCCAAGGATTAAAAATTAGACCATAAGACCGTAAGATTTAGGAGTGAAAGTAAGCCATTTGGTCCATTGAGTCTGCTCTGCCATTCAATCATGGGCTGATCCACTTCATCCAAGCATCCCCATTCCCTGCTTTCACCCCATACCCTTTGATGCCCTGGCTCATCAAGAACCTATTTCTGCCTTAAATGCACCCAATGACTTGGCCTCCACAGCTGCTCCTGGCAACAAATTCCACAGATTTACCACCCTCTGACTAAAGTAATTTCTCCGCATCTCAGTTCTAAAAGGACGTCCTTCAATCCTGAGTCATGCCCTCTTGTCCTAGAATCCCCTACCATGGGAAATAACTTCGCCATACCAAATCTGTTCACGCCTCTTAACATTTGGAATGTTTCTATGAGATCCCTTTCATTCTCCTGAATTCCAGGGAATATAGCCCAAGAGCTGCCAAACATTCCTCATACGGTAAACCTCTCATTCCTGAAATCATTCTCATGAACCATCTCTGAACCTTCTCCAATGTCAGTATATCCTTTCTAAAATAAGGAGCCCAAAACTTCACATAATACTCCAAGTGTGGTCTCACGAGTGCCTTACAGAGCCTCAACATCACATCCTGACTCTTATATTCTATACCTCTAGAAATGAATGCCAACATTGCATTCACCTTCTTCACAACTGACTCAACCGGGAGGTTAATCTTTAGGGTTTCTTGCACAAGGACTCCCAAGTCCTTTTGCATCTCTGCATTTTGAATTCTCTTCCCATCTAAATAATAGTCTGCCCATGTATTTCTTCCACCAAAGTGCATGACCATACACTTTCCAACATTGTACTTCATTTACCACTTCTTTGCCCATTCCCCTAAACTATCTAAGTCTCTCTGCAGGCTCTCTGTTTCCTCAATACTATTCGCTCTTCCACCTATCTTTGTATCATGGGCAAATTTTGCCACAAATCCCTTAATACCATAGTCCAAGTCATTGATATACATTGTAAAAATTAACGGTCCCAACACCAACCCCTGTGGAACTCCACTGGTAACCGGCAGCCAGCCAGAATAGGATCCCTTTATTCCCACTCTCTGTTTTCTGCCAACTAGCCAATGCTCCACCCACGCTAGTAACTTCCCTGTAATTCCATGGGCTCTTATCTTGCTAAGCAGTCTCATGTGCGGCACCTTGTAAAAGGCCTTCTGAAAATCCAAGTACAGGAGTCTCCCGCTTTTCGAACGTTCGCTTTACGAAACCTCACTGTTACGAAAGGCCTAAATTAGTACCCTGTTTTCGCTTTCAGAAGGTGTTTTCACTGTTACGAAAAAAAAAGCAGCACGCGATAAAAGGCAGCGCGCGCCCCGAGCAGCCGCTCTCCCCCGGATTCGGAACAACATTCTCGCTGGCATTGCTTAAACACGAGCCTGTGAGCAGCCGTTTGCAAAATGAGTTCTAAGGTATCAGAAAAGCTTGAAAGAGCTCATAAGGGTGTTACACTTAGCGTAAAACTGGACATAATTAAGCGTTTTGACCGTGGTGAACGAAGTAAGGACAATGTGAGTTTGGCTCATGTAAGCCGACAAACATGATGTTGAAGAGGTTTTGGCATCCCATGACCAAGAACTGACAGATAAATAGCTGATGCAATTGGAAGAAAAAAGGATAACAATCAAAACCGAATGAGTAATGATAAAGTACGACTTTAATTTTGAAACGGTACGTTGATTAGGGGATATTTGCAGGATGGTTTGAGTTCTTACAAAGAACTGTGTGATAGAAAAATGCGCGAGGCTCAGCAATCAAGCAAGCCTTCCACATCAGCCACAGCAGACGACGAACCTTGACCTTCGACATCAAGGCAGGCAGAGATAGAAGAAGATGAGCTGCCTGCTCTAATGGAAACAGACGACCAGATGACACCCCAGTGTCCCACCACCACAACACCCAGGCCACGGACAGATACCGATTCGCGGAGAATGCAACGGTAGCCGGGAGGCACACAGCACACCTTTAAGAAAAAAGCCGAAATAAACAAGCTAATTAATTAGGTGCCGCCGACACGTAATTGTCGGCCCAGATCAGACATGACGCAATCGGAAATCTTAACTGATCTGGACCGACAATTACGTGGTGGCACCTAATTAATTAGCTTGTTTATTTCGGCTTTTTTCTTAAAGATGTGCTGTGTGCCTCCCGGCTACCGTTGCATTCCTGCATGCCTCACGGCAATGTATCACTCGGCGGCCTGGAGGGTGGGGGCCACTGCACCATCCCAGCCTGCAACGACACAGTCTAACACACCATCCTCAATGTGCTCTGCGCTGTCCCGATTCCAGTAAGTGATACTACACTGTACATACATTATTTCTACTTTATATCAGCTGTGTATTTTTACGTGTTATTTGGTATGATTTGGCAGCTTCATAGCTTAATCTCCTTTGTCTACCCTGCTTGTAATTTCCTCAAAGAACTGCAGTAGGTTTCAGGAAACCATGCTGGCTTTGGCCTATCTTGTCATGTGCCTCCAGGTACACTGTAATCTCATCTCTAACAAGCGATTTCAACAACTTCCCTACCACTGATGTCAGGCTAACAGGTCTATAGTTTCCTTTCTGCTACCTCCCACCCTTCTTAAATAGCAGAGTAACATTTGTAATTTTCCAGTCATCCGGTACAATGCCAGAATCTATCGATTCTTGAAAGATCATCCAATCTCTCCAGCTACTTCCTTCAGAACCCAAGGGTGCATTCCATCAGGTCCAGGAGATTTATCCACCCTCAGACTACTAAGCGTCCTGAGCACCTTCTCAGTCGTAATTTTCACTGCACAAACCTCACTTCCCTGACGCTCTTGAATATCCGGTATACTGCAGACGTCTTCCACTGTGAAGACTGATGCAAAATACACATTCAGTTCCTCTGCCATCTCTGCATCTCTCATTACAATATCTCCAGTGTCATTTTGTATTGGTCCTATATCTACCCTCGACTCTCTTTTACCCTTTATATACTTAAAAAAGCTTTTCATATCTTCTTTGATATTAGTCGCCAGCTTCCTCTCATAATTCATCTTTTCCTTCTAAATGACCTTCTTAGTTTCCTTCTGCAAGTTTTTAAAAACTCCCCAATCCTCTATCTTCCTACTACCTCTGGCTTCCTTGTATGCCCTCTCTTTTACTTTTACTTTGGCTCTGACTTCATTTGTCAGCCTCGGTAGTGTCTTTTTTCCCTTTGAAAATTTCTTCTTATTTGGAATACATCTGTCTTGCACTTCCCTCATTTTTTGCAGAAACTCCAGCCATTGCTGCTCTGCTGTCCTTCCTGCAAATGTCCCTTTCCAGTCAACTTCAACCAGTTCCCTTCTCATGCCATTGTAATTTCCTTTATTCCACTGAAATACGGACACATTAGATTTTATTTTTTCCCTCTCAAATTTCAAAGTGAACTCGATCATATTATGATCACTGTTCCCTAAGGGTTCCTTTACCTTAAGCTCTCTTATCACCTCCAGATCATTGCACAACACCCAGTCCAGCACAGCCGATCCCCTAGTAGACTCAACAACAAGTTGTTCTAAAAAGCCATCCCTTAAGATATTCCACAAATTCTCTCTCTTGAGGTCCAGTACTGGCCTGGTTTTCCCAATCCACTTTCATGCTAAAATCCCCAACAATTAACATGACATTGCCTTTCTGATATGACTTTTCTATCTCCTGCTGTAATCTGTAATCCACATCCCGGCTTCTGTTTGGAGGCCTGTATACAACTGCCATTAGGATCCTTTTACCCTTGCCATTTCTTAACACCCAGAGACTTTTTTTTTCTTAGAATCCATAAAAGCTATATTTCTTGTAACTTCGATCACCAAGGTTTGATTAGGATATTAAATGGAAACTAATTTGCAGATGTATTAGGCAGATTTAAGGACCTCCTAATTAGGCACAAAGATGAAAGAAAAATGGAGGGCTATGTAAGAGGGAAGTGTGAAATTGATATTAAGAGTAGGTTAAAAGATTGGCATATCATGGACGAAAGGCCTGTATTGTGCTGTAATTTTCTATGTTCTGTGATGCATGAATAGAAACGATTTCCACTGAGTGGTGAATGATATGGCGGGGGTGAAGTGCACAGTTGTGCAGCGGTGGTTAGCATACCTCTATTACCCTGGTTCAATTCCACCGCTGTCTACAAGGGGTTTTTACATTCTCCCATGACCCCGTGGGTTTCTTCTGCATGCTCCACTTTCCTGACACATTCCAAAGACGAGGTTAGTAGGTTAATTGGATATTTTGGGGTAATTGGTGTCACGGGCTCATTAGGCCACGCTGAATCAATCAATAAATAAACAAATATCAGAAAACCTGCATAAAAAGGACGGTAGAAATTCTGGAACTCTTCCACCAGGGACAATTGATGCTAGCCAGTTTTAAAGCTATTAATCTCAGGTTTAAAATTGTTGTTAAGCAATGAACAGTGAATCTATTGTACTGGGAGAGCGGGTGCTATAAGAGATCAAGGAGTTAGGAACGGAAACAGGTATTTGTTTCACAGTTCCCTCTAATAGGTGACACACAGTCAAATAAGTAATGGCAAGATGGCAACGCGACTGCTCGCAGTAGCTTCTACAGGGTCAACAGAAAGCGCCATCATTCTTCTTAAATCTACTTCTAATGATTGCAAGATACTGCTGTACATTAAGAACTTAAAAGGACTGCTTATCTACGCCATCAGCGAGTTGCTCACTGGCAGAAATAATGAAGGGGCAGCGCAACGTGCTGCTGCCTGAGTTGATGGAGACTTAAAATGAATTTGCGAGTGGCTGTCATAGTCGCTTTTCTTGAGATCACAAGACCCCTTTGGACATTGTTAATCTGGCATGCTCCAAGTTCGATTCGCTGATTGATTGGATGAGGGCAGGGGTGGTTGGCAGGGGTGTTCCCTAGCCTTGGATGTAGCGACCACTAGGCCCGAAGCCTCGGTGTTGCCTGCTTGCAGCTGCTGGAGTGAGGAGATGAAGCCATTGCACTTCACCGGGGGTAGTGTGGCATGGCGTCCAGAATGAAGTCGTTACTGCCCTCCCAGGGTTTTGCTCAGCAAAAGACAAGCTCTGTTGTGGTCGACTGCAGATTTTTTGGCAGTATTCAATGGACTCGGGCCTCAAGCTGCAGGGCAGATTGCTTTTTAGCCGCCAGGGAACAGGTATCCGAGCCATCGTGCTCTGCTGGGGGCAACGCAATGCAATTGTGATCAACTGAAGATTTCAATTGGACTGAGGAGTCTGAACTAGACACATAAATATTTGTCTGGTTGTATTTTTACTAATAGTCTGTATGTGAGGAGTGGGCCTCTAAACTGTGGTATTACCTAGCGGGCGTTGGGGCCAGTTGAGAGATGATAACAGTGGGCTGGAGAGGTCTGGACTATATAAATGCATACTCTGTATCATTGTATTTTTACTAATATTCTACACGTACCTGTATATGAAGGGACTGGGCCCCAAGCCGTGGTATTGCTGAGTGGGCATCGGGGCCGGTTGAGAGATCATAACAGTGGGCTGGAGAGGTTTGGATTATATACGTGCATATTCTGCATCGTTGTAATTTTACTAATGTTCTACATGTGCTGTGGGTGTTTGGGCAGGTCTGCATATATCGGTGGGATGGGGTTCTGGAATATATATATGCATATTCCGCAATGCTGTATTTTATTGGTTTGTTGACTTGTATATGCGAGGACTGGGCATCAAGCTACGGTTGTGGGTGGGGTGTGGGGCGAGGGCCTTTGGGGCTCTTTTATTCTGTGAATGTGTGTGACTATTGGTAAAGTGTTTTTAGCACCTTGACCTTGGAGTGATGCTGTGTCATTTGGCTGTATTCATGAATATTCATATATGGTTGAATGACAATTAAACTTGAATTGAATGGAATAATCAACCTCAGCAAGGAAGCAGCTGCAGTAGTCAACGAAGAGGATCAAAACAAGATTCAATTCACAAGCTCAAAATAACACTTGGCACAAGAAGAATGAACAGAAACAACAATGACTTACCAACTGGTGAGTGGATCCAGTTCTTTCACTAACGAGTCCAGCATTTTCTCAGTCTGTGCCAAACGCACCTCCAGCTCAGAAAGCTGATTTTCTAGTACAAATAAAGTATCTCATTACCTACATTGCTCTGAGTGCAAGTACTATTTTATAACTCTTAACACTGTTGGAAGCATTCTCATTTCAAGTCAGGCCAAGTACTGATGATCAACTCCAAAGAAATGTGTACTACCTGGGTTAATGCTTTGGTGCAGTATTGAAAAAGATCCAGTTCTCTTCCCCAAAAGTGTTAATTCTTGGAACATATACAGGAGAATGCGATTGAGAGGCAGAACAAATCAGCCATCGTGGAATGGCAGAGTAGACTCAATGGGCCTAAAGTTCTAATTGTGATCCTATGCCTTATGTTCACTAACAAGAACAGCTTACATTATCCATACCAATTACTCTCCAAAGGCTTTTGACTTCAAACTCTGCAGTGCCAAGTGTAAGGGGGGGGGGGGAAATCTCACTGAGACCTATCAAATATTGGAAGGTCTAGAAAGAGTGAATGTGGAGAGGATTTTCCTATGGTCTAGGAGCAGAGGCCACAGCCTCACAATAGGAGCGGAGGAGAAACTTCTTGAGCCAGAGGGTAGCCATCAGGAAGAAGGTACAGGAGCCTCAGGACCCACACCACCACATTCAGGAACAGCTATTATCCCTCAACCATCAGATTCTTGAACCAGAGGGGATAACTTCACTCAAAGGCAATCATCCCATCACTGAACTGTGCCCACAACCTTTAGACTCACGTTCAAGAAGTCACCTCATGTTCCTGATATTTATTGCCTATTTATTTATTCAAAGTACATTTATTATCAAAGTATATATACCTTATACAGCTTTGAGATTCACCTCCTAGCAGGCAGCTACAAAACAAAGAAACCCAAAAGAACCCATTTAAAAAAAGACCAAACAACTGAAATACAGAAAGGAAAAAAGGACAAATGATGCAAATAACATTCTGAAATCCACAAGAAGTCCAAAATCCATAGCTCAGCGCAAAGCAACATGCTGAACTGGCCTGTCCCTCACCTTAGGACCTGTTTTTAATCTGGTCCAGCACCTGAATCGACATCCAAACACAGGTTTCAGTGGCCTCGATATGCTCTGGCACCTAGACCCCACCATCGCAATTCGGCCTATACCCGACTTTTCAAATTTGACCCAGCGCTTAAATCTTCATCCAAACTTTGGGTTTAGTCGCCTCGATATGCTCTTGTGCCTGGACCTCGCCACCTCAATTCGGCCTGTACCCGATCTTTCCAATTCGGCACAGCGCTGAAATCGCCACCCAAACAGCAGGTTCACTCACGTCGTTAAGCTCTGGAGCCTGGACCCCCCGCTTCGATTCAGCCTGTGCCCGACCTTTACGATTTGGCCCAGCACGTAAATCTTCGTCCAAAAAAATGGGTTCAATTGCTTTGGTACACTCTGGTGCCTTGACCTTACAGCCTCAATTCAACCTGTACCCAACCTTTCCAATTTGGTATGGTGCTTAAAGCAAATGAACCACAGATCTTCCTCGCACTCAGCGATGGGCCCGCTATCTTGCCTCAGTTCTGCCACATCAAATTGCCTCCAAGTCCAAAGGGAAGTTACAGACTATTGCTTGTGATTTGTCAGAAAAAGAGTAATTAACAAAGTACTTGTTTTGTTTGCCAGCAGCCAGAAGTCACTGAGATTCATCAGCGCCATCTTAAACTGGATATATCAGATGTTACTATTTTTATTCTTTCTTCTTGTATTTACAGTTTACTGTCTTTTACACATTGGTAGTTTGTCCCTCCTGTTGGGTGCAGTCTTTCATTGATTCTATTGTGTTTCTTGTACTTATTGTGAATGCAAAATGATGACTCTCAGGGTTGTATATGGTGACACAATATGTACTTTGAACTTTGGTGAATCTGTGGAATTCTTCACCAAAGAGGCTGTGGAGGCCAAGTCATTGAGTATATTTAAAGTGGTGGTTGATATGTTACAGGGAGAAGGCAGGGGAATGGGGGGGGGGGGCGGTTGAAAGGGATAATAAATCAGCCATGATGGAATGGTATAGTAGACTCAGTGGGTCAAATGGCCTAATTTTGCTCCAAAGTTTTATGGTCCAATGTGGGGCAGGGGAATACAGGAGATGCAAAGGTCCACCCCCCCCCCCACCCACTTTGCAATATCCAATAACTCTGCCTGGGATGTATACATATGTTTCTAGAGGTATAATCCATTTATTTAATACATACCTTCAAAAGCAATCATTTAAAATCCAACACATACCACCACTTCCACAGTGGCAGTAAACAGCCTCCAACCTGATGGCATGAACATCAATTTCTCCAAGTTCGAGTAATTTTCCTCCTTCCCCTTCCTTCTTCAATTTCCCACTCTGGCTCCCCTCTTATCTCTTCTCTCCCAACCTGCCTATCACTTCTCCCTGGTGCCCCTCCTCCTTCCCTTTCTCCAATGATCCACTCTCCTCTCCCATCATATTCCTTTTTCTCCAGCCATTAACTTTTTCCACTTATCAGCTCCCAGTTTCCTACTTCATCCCCTCCTCCCCAAAAACCTTATTCTGCCTCCTTCCCCCTTCTTTTCCTGTCCTGAAGGGTCTTGGCCCAAAATGTTCTCTGTTTATTCATTTCTATACATGATGCCTGACCTACTGAGTTCCTCCAGCATTTCGTGTGTGTTGCTTTGTGTTTATGATTAAATAGAAGGTTTCAAGTTTCTATTCCAGTGACTATGACAAAAATGATATAGATTAACAATCTGGAAGAAGGGACCGAGTGTATTGTATCTAAGTTTGCTGATGATACTAAATTCAGTGGAAAAGCAAATTGTGCAGAAGGTACAGAGAGTCTGCAGAGAGAAACGGATAAGTTAAGTGAGTGGGCAAGGGTCTGGCAGATGGCGTATAATGTTGGTAATTGCGAGGTCATCCACTTTGGAAGGAAAAATGAAAGAGCAGATTATTATTTAAATGGTAAAAAATTGCAGTATGCTGCTGTGCAGAGGGACTTGGGAGTGCTTGTGCATGAATCACAAAAGGTTGGTTTGCAGGTGCAGCGGGCTATCAGGAAGGCAAATGGAATGTTGGTCTTCATTGCTAGAGGGATTGAATTTAAGAGCAGGGAGGTTATGCTACAACTGTACAGGGTTCTGGTGAGGCCACACCTGGAGTACTGCGTGCAGTTCTGATCTCCTTGCTTGAGGAAGGATATACTGGCTTTGCGGAGGAGGTTCACCGGGTTGATTCCAGAGATGAGGGGGTTAGACTGTGAGGAGAGATTGAGTCATCTGGGTCTGTACTCGGTGGAATTCAGAAGAATGAGGGGAGATCTTATAGAAACATATAAAATTATTCAACTAATAGATAATAGACAACAGGTGCAGGAATAGGCCATTCAGCCCTTCGAGCCAGCACCGCCATTCACTGTGATCATGGCTGATCATCCACAATCAGTATCCATTTCCTGCCTTATCCCCATAACCTTTGATTCCACTATCTTTAAGAGCTCTATCCATCTCTTTCTTGAAAGCATCCAGAGACTTGGCCTCCACTGCCTTCTGGGGCAGAGCATTCCATATATCCACCATTCTCTGGGTGAAAAAGTTTTTCTTCAACTCTGTTCTAAATGGCCTACTCCTTATTCTTAAACTGTGGCCTCAGGTTCTGGACTCACCCATCAGCTGGAACATGCTTCCTGCCTGCAGCGTGTCCAATTCCTTAATAATCTTATATGTTTCAATAAGATCCCCTCTCAGCCTTCTAAATTCCAGAGTATACAAGCCCAGTCGCTCCAATCTTTCGACATATGACAGTCCTGCCATCCCGGGAATTAACCTTGTGAACCTACGCTACACTCCCTCAATAGCAAGAATATCCTTCCTCAATGCAAACAACAGGAATTCTGCAGATGCTGGAAATTCAAGCAACACACATCAAAGACGAAGGGTCTCGGCCTGAAACGTCGACTGCACCTCTTCCTAGAGATGCTGCCTGGCCTGCTGCGTTCACCAGCAACTTTGATGTGTGTTGCATATCCTTCCTCAAATTTGGAGACCAAAACTGCACACAGTGCTGTAGGTGTGGTCTCATCAGGGCCCTGTACAACTGCAGAAGGACCTCTTTGCTCTTATACTCAATTCCCCTTGTTATGAAGGCCAGCATGCTATTAGCTTTCTTCACTGCCTGCTGTACTTGCATGCTTGCTTTGTGACTGATGTACAAGAACATCTAGATCTCGTTGTACTTCCCCTTTTCCTAACTTGACTCCATTTAGATAATAATCTGCCTTCCTGTTCTTACCACCAAAGTGGATAACCTCACATTTATCCACATTAAACTGCATCTGCCCACTCACCCAGCCTGTCCAAGTCACCCTGCATTCTCATAACATCCTCCTCACATTTCACACTGCCACCCAGCTTTGTGTCATCAGCAAATTTGCTAATGTTACTTTTAATTCCCTCATCTAAATCATTACTATATATTGTAAACAGCTGCGGTCCCAGCACTGAACCCTGCGGTAGCCCACTGGTCACCGCCTGCCATTCCGAAAGGGACCCGTTAATCGCTACTCTTTGTTTCCTATCAGCCAGACAATTTTCAATCTGTTCACTCTGCCCCCAGTACCATGTGCCCTAATTTTGCCCACTAATTTCCTATGTGGGACTTTATCAAGGCTTTCTGAAAGTCCAGGTACACTACATCCACTGGCTCTCCTTTGTCCATTTTCACAGTTACATCCTCAAAAAATTCCAGAAGATTAGTCAAGCACGATTTCCCTTTCGTAAATCCATGCTGACTCATACCGATCCTGTTACTGCTATCCAGATGTGTCGTAATTTCATCTTTTATAATTGACTCCAGCATCTTTCCCACCACCGACGTCAGGCTAACAGGTCTATAATTCCCTGTTTTCTCTCTTCCTCCCTTCTTCAAGAGAGGGACAATATTAGCCACCCTCCAATCCACAGGAACTGATCCTGAATCTATAGATTAAGATTGAGGCAGGAAAGTTGTTTCCACTGGTAGATGAGACTAGAACTAGGGGACATAGACTCAAGATTCAGGAGAGTAGATTTAGGATGGAGGAGGAACTACTTTTCCCAGAGAGTGGTGAATCTGTGAAATTCTCTGCCCAATGAAGCAGTGGAGGCTACCTCAGTAAATATATTAAAGACAAGGTTGGATAAATTTTTGCATATTGGGGGAATTGAGGGTTATGGGGAAAAGGCATGTAGGTGGAGATGAGTCCATGGCCAGATCAACCATGATCTTATTGAATGGCACAGCAGGCTTGATGGGCCAGATGGCCTGTTCCTGCTCTTATTCTTGGGTTCTTATATCCAAGTCAGGGCAATATGTGACTTGAAGAATTTGGGCGGTGATTGTGCATTTGCAATTATTATTTATCACAACCTTTCTAAAATTCTCAACTTTGATTAACACATGGGATATTTATCCATTACTCAATATAAAATTACCAGCATCAATAACTTAGACAGGTACCTGTAGTTTTCTTTTTATCTTCAACCTGTTTCTTTTTTTCATTATTTAATTTTTCATTTTCTTTGAACTTTACCTAAAAATGCAGGAAAAAACAACATAAACAGTGGTTGATAGTAGTTCTATGAAAATCTTTTAAAAACCAGATCAATAGATGTTTGATTATCATAAGCAGTAAATTCTAAATTCCATTATCTATAAAATGTGGGCTGATTACCAAAGATTCAGATTTATTTATCACAGGTACATCAAAACATACAGTGAAATGGCAAAAGCATGCATCCTTGCTGATAACCAAGTGCAACGCCGTTACATGAGATCTCAAGCGAAGGTTCATAGACGTACTCAGAAGACCCAATGCATGCTTTGAAGTGGAATCCCCCTGGTGTCTAGGTCAACCTCTATTTCTCAAGTTATATCACTAGAAAATGATAAACTGATCATCTACCTCATTACTTATTACTATGTCTAGTCTAGCTACATGCGACCACACTTGATGGGCAAATTAGTATATTAATAGTGAGATATTCCTTCTTTTAACAGTGCGGATTACTTTATTTGAAAACTATTTTCAACATCCAGTACAGGAAATTAAACAATACCAATCAGAAACATTCATAGGAAGATATGGCTAAAAGGTAAAAATGTTTATGTGTTCATCTTCCTCTCTGTACTACAGCAAAATTTTAAACCTTTTCAGGATCAATATCTCTACAGAAAGTAGGCATTCTCTGATAGGCACAGTAGTGTAGCGGTTAGCATAACCCATTACAGCACCCACAATTGCAATCTAGCTTTAATTCCTGCCAATGTCTGCAAGGAGTTTGTACGTTGTACCTGTGACCACCTGGGTTTCCTCTAGGTGCTCCAATTTCCTCCCACATTCCAAAGACGTACAGGTTAGGGTTAGTAAGTTGTGGGTTTGCAATACTAGCACCGGTTGCATGGCAACTCTTGCGTGCTTCCCCCACCCAGTGCGATCCTCGGAATGTGTTGGCCATTGACGCATAACAACGCATTTTGCTGGTACTTCAATGTACGTGTGAAAAATAAAACTAATTTTTATGCACTTTTACACCACTTGTTTGAGTTGTGGTTATAAGACTAGGCCAGATAAAGAAGTCGTAAAGAGCATTTTTAGCACATTGGCCTTCATAAGTTAATGTATTGGGTACAGGATTGGGATGTTATGCTGAAGTTGTACAAGATGTTGGTGAGGCCTAATTTGGAGTATTATGTGCAGTTCAGGTCACCTACCTACAGGAAAGATATTAAAAGATTGAAAGAGTGCAGAGAAAATTTACAAGAATGTTGCTGGACTGAATTATAGTGAAACGTTGAATATGTTAGGACTTCATTGCCTACAGTGTAGGAGAATAGGGGGAGATTATATTGAAAGAGATATACAAAATTATGAGGGGTATAGATAGGGTAAATGTAATCAACCTTTTTCCACTGAAGTTAGGTGAAACTAGAACTAGAGATTATGGGTTAAGAGTGAAAGGTGAAATGTTTAAGGGCAACATAAGGGGGATTTATGTAATTGAATAATTCCGCATTAAGAAACTGCTATCAATCTTGGCAATAATGAAGCTAGCAAAATGTCATTAAATTATTTCACTCATGTCCTTCAGGAAAGGAATCTGCAGTTTCCACCCAGTCGGACTTACGAGTAGCTTCATACCCACTGTAAGCTGGCTGATTTTTTAAATGTTTTCTGAATTGGCCTGGCAAGGGACTGAGTTCAAAGGCATTTAGATATAACCAATACATAGTGGCCCAGCCAGCAATGGCCTCTTAATGAATCAATAAATAAAAATAAAACCTTGACAAATTTTAAACACAAGAGATTCTGCAAATGCTGGAAACCCAGACCAACACACATAAAATGCTGGAGGAGCTTAGCAGGTCAGCCAGTATCCATGGAAAGAAATAAAGAGTTGACATTTTGGGCCGAGACCCTTCGTCAGAACCTGAAATGTCAATTCTTCACTCCTTTCCATAGATGCTGCCTGACCTGCTGAGTTTCTCCAGCATTTTGGGTGTCCTATCTTGGCAAATTCAGTGTCAAAGTTTCCAGTTTTGTGTACTAGCACTGCACTTACCTGCATGAGTTTGTAAACAGCGTACGCACCTATGCCTATTGCGTAAAGCGGCAAAAACTGGAAAATGAACCCTCTGTTTCTGCCTCGAGCCATGTCAGCATTTAATTCTTTCTGATTTCTCATATGCTGCATCCTGAGATTAGGTTGTCCTTTGGGACCATTTGATTCGGAGTTCGTGTGCAGCGGGTGGTCTCTTCCAGAACCTGTATTGTCAATCAAATGAAGAGATTTTTAATAAAACAAATCCAGTCACCATTACACAATACTCCATACTCTGAATGATACCAAACATGGAACAAACCAAACTCAGCCCTACAATGCACACGATAACTATTTAAAACACAAATGAGAGAGTGGATGTGATAAGGATCTCTCCTGTACCATAGGACCACAGGGTACAGCCTCAGAATACAACGATGTCCCTTTAGAACAGAAATGAGAAGGAATTTCTTTAGCCAGAAGATAGTGAATCTGTGGAATTCATTTGCACAGACAACTGTGCAGGCCAAGTCATTGCATATATTTAAAGCGGAGCTTAATAGGTTTCAATAAGTAAGTGCACCAAAGGTTAAGGGGAGAAAGTAGGAGAATGGATTTGAGAGGGATAATAAATCGGCCGTGATCGGAAGGTAAAGTACACTTAATGGGCTGAATGGCCTAGCCCTGCTACTATGTCCTATGGTTATACAGAAGAAAATTCGCCACTCTTAAAATTCTAATGCTTTATTGTAAAAAAAAAGCAAAAACTGAGATTTCATTGAAACAAAGGGTGCTTTAGCCTCCATAGTATCCAACAGATCTTTGAGGAGCAGTGCCTCAGAAAGGTGGCGTCCGTTACTAAATACCCCCATCACCCAGGACATGCCCTCTTCTCATTGTTACCATCAGGAAGGAGGTACAGAAGCCTCCAAGGGGATGAAGGACTAAATTTATTTTTGCCCCTTCTAGAACCACTCTACGACATAGTATGTCATTCACCAGGCCTTGACACACCTAGACAAAAAGGACACTTATGTCAGAATGCTGCTTCTGGATTTCAGTTTGGCATTCAATAGGCTGAGTGGCCCACATCTGCTCCCATGTCTTATGGTCTTATTCAACACGATCGACCCGTGGACCTTGGTGAATAAACTCCTACTCCTCGGTCTCGATACGTCACTGCACATCTGGGCCTTGAACCTCCTAAAAAACAGACCTCAGATACTCAGGATGAACAACTGCTTCTCCTTCCCCACCATCCTCGACACCGGGGTGCCCCCCAGAGCTGTGTGTAGAGCCAATTTCTGTACATTCTGCTCACACAGTACTGCAGAGCCAAACATCCGAGTAATCACATTGTCAAGTTCACTGATGACACGACAGTGGGGCTCACCAACAACGATGAGACAACCTAGAGAAGGTGGAGGAGCTCGAGGCCAGGTGCCAGACAAATAATATTTTATTCAAAGTAAACAAGGGAGAAGATTATCGACTTCAGTAGAACTCCCAATGCTCACACCCATTCACATTGGCGGCACAACAGTGGAAACTACCAGCAGTTTCAGACCCTTGCACAATCTCTGTTCCAAAACACATTCTATACAAGCAGGAAATCTCACCAATGCGTCTATTTTCTGAGACTGAAGAGAGCTGGGCTATGCACATCAAAACTCACATCATTCTACAGATGTTGTAGTAGACAGCATCCTAGCAAGCTGCATTACTGCATGGTACAGAAACTGCACTGTGACGGACAGGAAGGCTCTATAGTGGGTAGTCAAAACTGCCCAACACATCATCGGCACCAGCCTACCCATACATTCATGAAAGGTGCCAGAAAAGGGGCAGTAATATTATCTACCCTGCTCATGGCTGTTTGTCCCAATCCCTTCAGGGAGAAGGCTACATAGCATCCACTCAAAAATAGCTATTTTCCCCATGCAGCAAGTCTGATCAACAACCCCACCCTTCCACACCCCAATCACCACAACTTAGTCATTTCCTGTTATGGACATACAATCAATGTATATAAGCTATCATATGTATTTATATTTATTGTGCATTTTCTCTCGTGTGCTTTTAACTTATTGTGTTTTTTTTTCTTGTGCTGCATCAGATCTGGAGTAAATTATTATGTTCTACTTTATGCTTGTGTACTGGAAATGACATTAAGCAATCTTGAATCTTCTGCAGAGGTTATGCAAAAGCAAAGCTAACAGCAAAATCTATATTAACACTGAAAAAGAAAAAGGACAAATGCTTTAAAGAGAAATCTTTAATGAGGTTGAGAATAAGGCAGAAAATTTTGATTAAGAGAACAGATTTTCAGAGAATGACTGAATTTCAAGTACGTTTAACACTTGCCCAAATCAGAGAGGTTAGCGCTTGGATCATATCACATCTAGGAAGATACATCAATGGTATACTTCATGAAGTACGTATTTTCCCCATTATGCTTGTACCTAACATTTATTAGCACAAGTTGCCTCGAGCCATGGTGCAGCCTACAGAAGTTATAAAAAGCTAAATTTAGAAGACATACACAAAATGCTGGGGGAACTCAGCAGGTGAGGCAGCATCAATGGATGCTGTATTCATAGTTGCTGTCACTCCTAACCAGCGGAATGACAGACTGGTTTGCTAGGAGTTGTACCATCAATTTGCATGTTGCTCAGGGATTTGGACAATATGTGTGTTTTCTTCTGTAACCATGTGTGTGCTTTCTCTCTCTCTCTCTCTATTTTGAATGTATGCTATGCACCTTGGCCCCAGGGAAAATACTGTCTTGTTCGACTATGGTTTGAATGATAATTAAACTTGATTTCATTTGATTGATTCGACAATATGTTTTGATGTGCATGGGACAAATTAAGCCAATCATTAAATCCTTAATCCCTACAACTTTACTGGAAGATGTGCTTGAGTTAACTCTCAACTCACCAAACACTGCTACTTGAACTTTAGCCAGAGGAAATGAAGCCTAAAAACAAAGAGGAATAAAATGTACCTTTGGTGGAGAAAAGGAGTAAGCCAGTGAAGAGAAAATAGCGGCCACAAAATTTTAAAAAGCAGGCACAGTGAGAAGGCACTTACAGAGTTTCAGAACATGCAGAATTTCAGTGAAGCTATCAACAAACTTAAGAACCGCTAAAAATACACAGCAAGACGACCATAAACATACACACAGTAGCCTTCTGTATCTAGTAAAGTGGCCGTCTGCAGCTATAGCCCATCCACTTCAAAGATGCTCCTCTGCACACCAATGTCAGTTTGAACCAGTCAGGCTACTTTGACCTCTCTCATTAACAAGTCGTTTTCACCCACAGAACTGCCGCTCACTGGCTGGTTTAAATGTTTTTTTTTGCGCTCCATTCTCTGTGAACTCCCTACACCCCGGGGTATCGTGAACACCTATTCGAGTACTGCACCCACCCCCCGCCCCCCGGGTCAGATCTTCCCGACATCAAGGCCCCGCCCCTGCACTGCGCTCCTACCTGGGTTCCGGGGCCCCGTTCCTGACAACGGCGCCGCCGTCTCCTTCCCTCCGCCCGACCCCAGCAATATCCTCGGCACCACCACAAATGCACAGACGAAGAGGCACACGGCCAGCGCCGTCTGCTGCGCCAACGCCATTTCGCTGAGGAGGCCCGAGTCACGCCCCGGCCTAGCGTGGGAAGAGCCCGCCGGCCACGGCTGCTTGATCAGCACCGACTCCTCTCGGTTGCCGGGCGCCCGCCCTACGGAGGGCGAGACGCCGCTCTCGTACCCACTGCTCGAAACGCGACCGGCTTGTGCATCTATTGTTTCCACCTGAACGGAGTAAGCCTGTTTCGGGAATTCAGCAATTCAGGTAGCATTCATGTCGGGTGATAAACAGTCGACGTTTCGGCTAGGAGCCTTCGTCAGGACTTATTATTTAGCTTTAGATGAAGCGTCTCGGTCCAAAACGCCAACTGCTTATTCCCCTTCTTAGATGCTGTCTGACTTACTGAGTTCCTCCAGCATTTTGTGCGTGTTGCTCAAGATTTACAGCATTTGCAGAATCTCTCGTGTCTCTAAATTGTTTACTCGTAACACCTCAGAGCCAGAGGGGTTTACTCAGAGTTACTCCTTCTTGCTATCTCCCTGTGGTTCCCACTCCTTCCCTTTGGTGACAGTTGCCCAGCACAATCTTGATTTGATTTGACGCAAAACAAAACATTCCACTGTGTTTCAATATATATGTGACAAATAAAGCTAACCTAATCTAATCCATTGCCCCCCTCCTATTAGATTCCCTCTCCTAACCTTCTTCACCTCAGGAGGAGAAAAGCAAAATTCGATGAGCCAGTTCTCATCAGGGGATCCAAGGTGCAGAGGGTCAGTAACTTTATATTCCTTTGTACTTTCATTTCAGAGGACCTATCCTGGACCCAGCACATACATGCAATTACAAAGAAAGCACAGCAGTGCCTCTACTTCCTTAGAAGTTTGCAACAATTCAGCAAGTTGTCTAAAATGTCGGCAAACTTCTATACACGTGTAGTGGAGAAAATAATGACTGGCTGCATTGAGACCTTCCTGGTGGGGGCTGGAGGTATATAGGGCTCAAAGCTCTCCGCTTCTTTTTGGATTCCAGACCTGACCAGTTCCCCTCTACCACCACTCTCCTCCGTCTAGCAGAATTAGTCCTTATTCTTAATAATTTCTCCTTTGGCTCCTCCCACTTCCTCCAAACTAAAGGTGTAGCCGTGGGCACCCGTATGGGTCCCAGCTATGGCTGCCTTTCTGTTGGCTTTGTGGAACAATCCATGTTCCAAGCCTATTCTGGTATCTGTCCCCCACTTTTCCTTCGCTACATCGACGACTGCATTGGCACTGCTTCCTGCATGCATGCTGAGCTCGTTGACTTCATTAACTTTGCCTCCAACTTTCACCCTGCCCTCAAGTTTACCTGGTCCATTTCCGACACCTCCCTCCCCTTTCTTGATCTTTCTGTCTCTATCTCTGGAGACAGCTATCTACTGATGTCTACTATAAGCCTACGGACTCTCACAGCCATCTGGACTATTCCTCTTCCCTCGCTGTCTCTTGCAAAAATGCCATCCCCTTCTTGCAATTCCTCTGTCTCTGCCGCATCTACTCTCAGGATGAGGCTTTTCATTCCAGGACAAAGGAGATGTCCTCCTTTTTTAGAGAAAGGGGCTTCCCTTCCTCCACCATCAACTCTGCTCTCAAATGCATCTCTTCCATTTCATGCACATCTGCTCTCACCCCATCCTCCCGCCACCCCACTAAGAATAGGGTTCCCCTTCTCCTCTTCTACCACCCCACCAGTCTCCGGATCCAACATATAATTTGCTGTAACTTCCACCACCTCCAACAGGATCCCACCACTAAGCCCATCTTTCCCTCCCCTACCTTTTCTGCTTTCCGCAGGGATCGCTCCCTACGCGACTCCCTTGACCATTCGTACCCCCCATCCCTCCCCACCGATCTCCCTCCCAGCACTTACCCTTGTAAGCGGAACACTTCCTCTTTCACCACCATTCAGGGCCCTAGACAATCCTTCCAGGTGAGGCAACACTTCACCTGTGAGTCAGCTGGGGTGATATACTGCGTCCGGTGCTCCTGATGCAGCCTTCTATATATTGGCGAGACCCGACGCAGACTGGGAGACCATTTCGCTGAACACCTACGCTCTGTCCCAGTGGCCACACATTTTAATTCCACGTCCCATTCCCATTCTGACATGTCTATCCACGGCCTCCTCTACTGTCAAGATGAAGCCACACTCAGGTTGGAGAAGCAACACCTTATATTCTGTCTAGGTAGCCTCCAACCTGGTAGCATGAACATTGAGTTTTCTAACTTCCGTTAATGCTCCACCTCCCTGTCGTACCCCATCCCTTATTTATTTTCTTTTCCTTTTTTTCTCTTTTTTCTCCCTCTGTCCCTCTCACTATAACTCCTTCCCCATCCTCTGCGTGCCCACTCCCCCTTTCTTTCTCCCTAGGCCTCCCGTTCCATGATCCAGCCTTGTATCCCTTTTGCCAATCAACTTTCCAGTTCTTAGCTCCATCCTCCCCCTCCTGTCTTCTCCTATCATTTCGGATCTCCCCTCCCCCTCTCAAATCTCTTACTATCTCTTCTTTCAGTTAGTCCTGACGAAGGGTCTCGGCCTGAAACATCGACTGTACCTCTTCCTATAGATGCTGCCTGGCCTGCTGCGTTCACCAGCACTTTTTGTGTCTGTTGCTTGAATTTTCAGCATCTGCAGATTTCCTCCTGTTTGAGAAGCATAAATGTCAGTTTTATAAGAAACTTTAGAGCAGGGGTCCTAAAATGGGGTCCACCAACCCCTTGGTCACTAGTAGGGGTCCATGGCACCAAAAAGGTTGGGAAATCCCGCCTTAGGGCACCACTATATTGAGTGACAGGACTGTCATGAACCACATTCATTTCTGCACAACTTAAATATCTGCCTGTACACAAGAGGTTCTGCAAATACTGGAAGTGCTCTCATCTCACTGCTGCCATTGGGGATGGAGGTACAGAAGCCTCTGGTCCCACAGCAACAGTTATTGCCTTCAACCATTAGGCTCCTGAACCAGCATAGATAACTTCACTCACCTCAACACTGAACTGATTCCGTAATCTATGGACTCACTTTCAAGGACGCTACAACTTATATTCTCGAAATTATCTATCTGTCTGTCCACCTGTTTGTTTGTTTATTTATCTGTTTTGTGTTTATTTATTTTTGTTTTTGTGGTTTGTCTTCTTTTGTGCATTGGTTGTCAGTACTTGCAGTTTTCCATTGATTCCATTGTATTTCCTTGCTCTGCTTCAAAGCCTGCAAGAAAATGGATTTCAAGGCAGTATATAGTGACAAATATGTACTTTGATAATAAATTTACTTGGAAGTTTGAACTTTGAAATTTAGAGCAACATGTACAAAATGCCAGAGGAACTCTTGAATGGCTCGAGTTCCACCAGCATTTCATATGTGTGGCTCCAGATTTGCAGCATCTGCAGCATCTCCTGTATTAATCACCATCTACCTACCCCTTGGACTCTGCGTGATATGCAGATGACACTGTGCTTAGCTTCCAATTCTCTAACTATCCCCTGGAATGTTCTCAAAGTAAAGTTATTACCCTGGTCAAATTGAATTTCTTTGGGCAGACCTACCAGTGTGAAAAACTTACTGAATGCTTTTACCACTGTCTTGGCTTTGATGTTTTCAAAAGACACAGCTTCAGTGAACCCAGACACAGCACACATAATTGTTAACACATCCTGATAACCAGCAGCAGTCTTTGGCAATGGGCCTACATAATCCACTATGACCCTAGAAAAAGGTTCACCAAAAGCAGGTATCGGTTTAAGTAGTGCTACCTGAATAACCTGATTAGATTTCCCCTCAACTTGACAGGTATGGCAAGTCCTGTGACAAGTCACAACATCCTTTCTTAAACTAGGCCAGTAAAATTCCTTCATAATCCTGTTCACTGTCTTCCTCACACCATAATGTCCACCTTAATGCATACTGTAAGCCATGTTTAAAATTTCAGCCCTGTAAACTTTCAGAATCACTACCTGATATTCAATAAACCAGTCCTCACTTGCAAGCACAGTGGCTGGTCTCCACTTCCTCATTAACACCCCATCTTTAAGATAATATCCTACTGACTCCCTCTGAACCTCCCCTCCTGTGAGAGCTATCTCCTTTAACCATATAACAATTACAGTACGGAAACAGGCCACCTCGGCCCTTCTAGTCCGTGCCAAACTCTTACTCTCACCTAGTCCCACCAACCTGCACTCAGCCCATAACCCTCCATTCCTTTCCTGTCCATATAGCTGTCCTACTTAACTTTAAACGACAACATCGAACCTGCCTCAACCACTTCTGCTGGAAGCTCGTTCCACACAGCTACCACTCTCTGAGTAAAGAAGTTTCCCCTCATGTTACCCCTAAACTTTTGCCCTTTAACTCTCCACTCATGTCCTCTTGTTTGAATCTCCCCCACTCTCAATGGAAAAAGCCTAGCCACGTCAACTCTATCTATCCCCCTCATAATTTTAAATACCTTTATCAAGTCCCTCCTCAACCCTCTACGTTCCAAAGAATAAAGACCCAACTTGTTCAACCTTTCTCTGTAACTTAGGTGATGAAACCCAGGTAACATTCTAGTAAATCTTCTCTGTACTCTCTCTATTTTGTTGACAACTTTCCTATAATTCGGTGACCAAAACTGTACACTTTAAAGCCACCATTTCAGAATCTCGCTTCTGTTCCTCTATAAATTTCTTCCTCAATAAGGACAAACCTTCCTCATCGTGCTGAAATCTGGAAGGTAGAAAAGTCTGTGACACATCATCATAATTTAAACTACTGGTTTTGCTATCATGGGCCTCAGCAGGCTTCCTAAACATGCTTCGAGTATCTGCACATGTGGGATAAACATCAGTCTTCCTGCATGAATTCTTAGCAGCAGATTTGCTCATCAATTGAACAGCTAAATCAACCTCAGCTTGGAGAGGTGTCAACATTCCTCCATTGTTTACTAAACTTAGCACCATCACCAGGCTGATAAGAACCGTGTACACATTGTGGAAGAGACCAAGCAATCCATTTATCTGATTATGGCCTTCACTTCAACTTGTCTCCATAACAACTTCCACCTCAAAACCATAACAATCCTCCTTCTTCTCCACAACATCATAAGCTAGCAGGTGTTTACCTCCAAATGTCCAAACAGAATTCCACAGAGTAGCACATCCTTCCTCAGCAGGCCTTTGTCCTGTAAGCAGGGTCGAAGGTCGCACAACCAATCCAACCTTTCCCAGCACTGTACTCAAAAATCCAGGAACAGCACTTTTCCCCTTATTTTCAGCAACACTGAACTCACCAATTTTCACCTTATCACTAACTTCTAGCTCACTGTCTAATACAAGTGACTGAGAATCCTCACATTCCATTGGTAGCAAGGTTAACCCATTATTCACTGAACCAAGATCATCTGACACAAAAAACTGCATTCCTTTCTAACCAAGTCAGACACCTCAGACTTTAACTGAGCTTCAACACAAGGTTCAGAACCCTGTGAATTCACAGGTACTTCAACTACCTGAACACAGCCCTCTTCTGGGCTGTCATCACTTGTCCCAATTCAAGGTCACCCCGAACCTCCCAGCTATTCTCTGGGTATTTCTCATCTGAAGTAAACTCAAGCTTGTGGGTTAAAACAACTTCATCTGCTTTCTTAGCAGACACCCGCAAGGTGGCGGTATCCTCTGCACCCAGGTATGCCCTTACATCATCAAGGACACAACTTTTAAATTCATCAAACAAAACAAGCCCTTCTGAGCTGTAAAAATCATCAAGGTCCAACACTAAACCTCTCAGCTGCCACATCTCCCTTTTACACTGTCTGTCTTTCTGCCTCTTCTCTCTGTTTGTCTGCCTCCCTAGCCTCATGGCTCCTCTGCCTTTCCACTTCATCAGCCTGGAGCTGTTTTAATTTCAATTTTAATTCCAACCGAACCTCAGCCTCAGTAAGTACCTTACCTTCAGCAAATAACTCTAATGCCTCCTCATTAAATGTTTCCTTATCTATATAACACTGGGCTATTACCGTCTGTATCTGAGCTCTCCTCATTATAGTGGTCACCTTTAGTCTTAACTTTTGAGCAATTCCCAACAGCACAGCCCTCGTAGCATCATACAATGCTTCAGGGGTTGGTTCCAACAGAAACTTCTGAACACTAATGTCCATTTCTGCTGTATTTCCACACAAGCAAATCAAAAGGGATTTTCCCCAATCAATTCAAACAAGCCTCCCGACCAATTTGTTCATATCCCAGACGAAGCCCCAATTTTGTCACGTACCCCATAAAGAACCAGCAGAAAAGGAAAACCCTTTGGAGTCCAGTATTGCTATTGACTAATGATATTTATTAGTAACTACGCAATGCAATGATATAAATGTAGATAAATCAAACAGGTTAGCAATGATTATACACAAGTATGGAATATATATAAAAACCAAGCTTCTTCAAGTCAAGGGGTAAATAGATACAATCTTACGATGATGAGTAAAGTTCAGTTCAGTTCATGGTATTGAGTTGAGTAGTGATGGAGAGAGAGAGAGGGAGAGATTTGAGTCTTCAGATGAGCTGATGCTGTCGATCTTCCCATTGTCCTCCGAAATTCTTTAAAAGTCACCGACTGTGACTTCAACCAAGGGGACCGTTTTTCTGTGGTGGAATCATCAACCCAGGCATGGGTTGACAACATGGACAACTCTCCATCGGTCACTCCCTTTTCTCATTGCAAGAGCCACTGATCGATCTTCCAAAAACCCACTTTTTCTGTGGGCACAACAAAGCTCATTCAGTGTCCAAAAACATGTGTGTCAGTTCTATCATCTGACCTCCTATTTATCTCACCATACTGAGTACCAACTGTTATTCAAATAACTCCTCCCTTCTCTGTCTGTGTAAAAATGCACTAGCTGGCAATGTCCTTGGAAAGTATAAACACGCTTCAAAGAAAGCATAAAATTGATTGTCCATCATATAACGCCGCTCTCGGTCACCATAGTGACTTACAAGCTGCTCGGTGCCCTTCTCTCTCTCTCTCTGACCCAGCAGAAATCCAAAAGTTAGTCTTCATCGCTCTCTCTCTCTCTTTTCAAAAGCACAGTTCATAGGGATAATCGAGCACAGTTCATAGGAGTAATTTAGGACCTCATCACACTACCACCTCCTACCTACCACCACCTACCTACCTCCACCTACCACCTACCTACCTCTGCCACCTACCTACGACCAACTACCTACCATCTCCACTTCCTGACATACTGAGTTCCTCCAGCATTTTTCAAAGTTCAAAGTACATTTATTATCAAAGTGTGTGTACAATGCACGAGCGTGAGATTCATCTTCCCCCAGGCAGCCACAAACAAGGAAACACCATAGAACCTGCTGAAAGAAAAACACCACACAACAAAGACCATCGAATACCCAACAAGCAATAAAGGAACAAATCGGGCAAATGGCAAAATGTGAGCAAATAACACACAGAAAATTAAAGTTACACCACAGAGTCCCCAAAAGAGAGTCCACATCCATGAGCCACTGAGGCGAGTGAAGTCGGTTCAGAAGCCGATGGCCACAAGCCACAGCCACAGAGCCTAAGTGTCTCGATCAAATCACGCAAGTAGTGAAAAACATACAATAGTACAGCAAAGTACAGGCCCTTCAGCCCACAATGTTGTGCCAACCCTCAAACTCTGCCTCCCATATAACCCCCCACCTTAAATCCCTCCATATACCTGTCTAGTAGTCTCTTAAACTTCATTAGCGTATCTGCCTCCACCACTGACTCTGGTTGGTGCATGGAATGCACTGCCTCTCTCTGAGTAAAAAACCTTCCTCTAATATCCCCCTTGAACTTCCCACCCCTTACTTTAAAGCCATGTCCTCTTGTATTGAGCAGTGGTGCCCTGGGGAAGAGGTGCTGGCTGTCCACTCTATCTATTCCTCTTATTATCTTGTACACCTCTATCATGTCTCCTCTCATCCTCCTTCTCTCCAAAGAGTAAAGCCCTAGCTCCCTTAATCTCTGATCATAATGCATACTCTCTAAACTAGGCAGCATTCCGGTAAATCTCCTTTGTACTCTTTCCAATGCTTCCACATCCTTCCTATAGTGAAAAATGAGTAAACAAGAACACATGGAACATGAACTGCAAAGTCCCGAGGTGAACCAAAGCCACAGAGCACGTTCAGCACTGAGGACATTAAAGAACAGAACGCAGAATCCCCAAAAGTGAGTCCATAGCCACGAAGCACCAAGGACGTGAACTTTGAGGATTAAGAATTGAGCCTTACTGCATGCGACCCACGACTCCTGGGACCCAATTCCACCAGCAGCAGTGAGAGGGAGACTGGTCAAACACAGGCAGATGGCACTGAACACCCTCTCTCGTCTTTCATCCTTGGCGATTTTAATCTTGTTTGACACTTTAATCAGCCGGAGGTAAGGGGACCAACCATAGGACTTCACCATTAGGAATCAATGGCTGCCCCTCTCGTCCTCGCCAAATCCCCCAGGAGATCACAGAAGTACCAGATCGTTTAGCTGGCTCAAAAGTACATCCTTAAAATGAAAATTGCAGCCTGCAATCGATTGCAGTTCAGGAGAGGTATATTTAGAAGAAAAAGAGTATCTAGTAGTTTTGTGAGCTGACTGCAAGATATCACGATTGGTCACCACTGCCACCTTGCCGGATTTTGTGTCTGTGGCTCAACTTTCCAGCATCTGCAGAATTTCTTGTACTTATAATTCTTCTTTGACTATGTTGCAATGTGAAGCAGCAAATCAAATGATAGAATTTGATTAATTTTTGGCATCAACATAATCTTTGCATCTCTGACCTGTCCATCCCTGATAAGAGGGACTTACTCAGAGCCTTCTCCTCACCTGACCATCACCTGCCTCTGGTTCCCCGCCTCCTTCCCTTTTTTCCATGGTCAACTATCTTCTCATATCAGATCCCTTCTTCTTCACCCCTTTACCTCTTCCATCTATCACCTCCCAGCTACTTACTTTATCCCCCCCCCCACCCCACCCACCTACTCACTCTCTCACTTCTCTCACTTACTAGCTTGAACTCCTTCCCCTCTGCCTACCTTCTTATTCTGGCTTCTGCCTCCTTCCTTTCCAATCCTGATGAACTATTTTCCTGAGATACTCTAGAAATAATTGATCAATGTCCACCTGAGTGAAACAAAGCCAAGGAAAACAACGTGAAAGTAAATGCAGAGAAACACATGAAGTTCAGTCCTTGGACATTACAGTCTGGAGATATCTTTTGTGCAAAATGCAATTACTCCAGACACAAGAAAGTCACTCCAAATTACTTGTAGCCGGTTGAAAAGACCAGCACATTCACAGTATCACATCAGCCATTTTCATCTTGGGCACTATGTTCCTCATCGAGGACATTTTCAAAAGGCGATACCTCAAAATGGCAGCATCAATTATTAAGGACCCTCACCTCCCAGGACATGCCCTCTTCTCATTACTACCATCGGGGAAGATGTACAGGGGCCTGATGTACAGTCAACATTTTAAGAACATTTTCATCCCCTCCACCATCAGATTTCTGATTGGTCCATGAACCCATGAACACTAACTCACTATTTTAACTCTTCTTGCACTGTGTATATATACACACACACACATACACACACACACACACACTCTCTCTCCTTCAGTTGTCCATCGAGATCCGACGACGACGTCCACTTCTTTAACAGTGAGATCTTTGATGACTATACAGTCGTATCCTGGATCCACAAGCTCTATTGTAGGTGGGACAAGTATATGTGGTAGTGGTGGCAACCATGGCTGCATTTCTCCTGGCTCTCTTCTGCTGTCTTCTGGTTGTTCTTTCCATCTCCAGAATACGAATCCCATCCCTACACAGCTGTCACCATGTGCTACGGTCAGCAGCAACATCCTCCAGGTCCTCAGGTCTGATCTTGTACTTCCTTAAAGCATTCTTCTTCTGATCCTTATAGCGCTTCTTCGGCCCTCCTGAGCATCGACCATAATGTAGCTGGCTGTATAACACTCTGCGGGGTAGCCGACATGGGGGCATCCTTATCACATGCTCCATCCACTGCAGCCGACGCTGGGTGATTATGGCTTCAATACTCCTGCAGTTGGTCTTTACAAGTATTTCAGTGTGAGGCACCGGCTCACGCCAGGTAATTCCCAGGATGTGCTGGAGGCAGCTTATGTGGAAGCGCTCCAAGGACTTGATGTGATGGCTGTAGGTTACCCAAGATTCACAGCTATAAAGGAGGGTGGTGACACAGACCACTTGGTATACGGCGACCTCTGTGGAGGGCGAAGTCTCCTGTTCTGAAAGACTCTACACCGAAGTCTCCCAAAGGCAGCTGATGCCTGTTTAATGTGGCTCTGGATGTCGTTGTCAATGCCACTATCCTCAGAGAGAATGCTGCCCGGATATTTGAAAGATGGCACTACTGACAGCTTTTCATCACCAACAGTGAAGGCAGGTAGAGTGGGTGGGACACTGGTACTCCATTGGCAAACCACTTCTGTCTTGGTTTATGGGTTGAGCTAAGGAATAGAAGAAATCGCAGGGGTAAAAGGACCCTGATGGCAGTTATTTATAGGCCTCCAAACAGCTGCAGGGATGTGGACTACAAATTACAACTGGAAATAGAAAAGGCTTGCCAGAAGGGCAGTGTTATGATAATTGTGGGGGATTTTAACATGCGAGTAGATTGGAAAAATCAGGTCGGCACTGGATCTCAAGAGAGAGAATTTGTAGAATGTCTGCGAGATGGCTTTTTAGAACAGCTTGTTGTTGAGCCCACTAGGGGATCGGCTGTACTGGATTGGGTATTGTGTAATGAACCAGAGGTGATTGGAGAGATTGAGGTGAAAGAACCCTTAGGAGGCAGTGATCATAACATGATTGAGTTCACTGTGAAATTAGAAAAAGAGAAGCCAAAATCTGATGTGTCGGTGTTTCAGTGGAGTAAAGGAAACTACAGTGGCATGAGAGAGGAACTGGCCAAAGTTGACTGGAAAGAGACACTGGTGGGAAAGACAGCAGAGCAGCAGTGGCTGGAGTTTATGCGAGAAATGAGGAATGTGCAAGACAGGTATATTCCAAAAAAGAAGAAATTTTCGAGTGGAAAAAGGATGCAACCGTGGTTGACAAGAGAAGTCAAAGCCAAAGTTAAAGCTAAGGAGAGGGCATACAAGGAAGCAAAAATTAGTGGGAAGACAGAGGATTGGGAAGTCTTTAAAACCTTACAAAAGGAAACCAAGATGGTCATTAAGAGAGAAAAGATTAACTATGAAAGGAAACTAGCAAATAATATCAAAGAGGATACTAAAAGCTTTTTCAAGTATATAAAGAGTAAAAGACAGGTCAGAGTAGATATAGGACCGATAGAAAATGATACTGGAGAAATTGTAATGGGAGATGAGGAGATGGCAGAGGAACTGAACAAGTATTTTGCATCAGTCTTCACTGAGGAAGACAGCAGGATACCGGACACTCAAGGGTGGCAGGGAAGAGAAGTGTGCGCAGTCACAATTACGACAGAGAAAGTACTCAGGAAGCTGAATAGGCTAAAGGTCGATAAATCTCCTGGACCAGATGGAATGCACCCTCGTGTTCTGAAGGAAGTAGCTGTGGAGATTGCGGAGGCATTAGCGATGATCTTTCAAAAGTCGATAGATTCTGGCATGGTTCCGGAAGACTGGAAGATTGCAAATGTCACTCTGCTATTTAAGAAGGGGGCAAGGAAGCAAAAAGGAAATTATAGACCTGTTAGCTTGATGTCGGTGGTTAGGAAGTTGTTGGAGTCGATTGTCAAGGATGAGGTTACAGAGTACCTGGAGGCATATGACAAGATAGGCAGAACTCAGCATGGATTCCTTAAAGAAAAATCCTGCCTGACAAACCTATTACAATTTTTTGAGGAAATTACCAGTAGGCTAGACAAGAGAGATGCAGTGGATGTTGTATATTTGGATTTTCAGAAGGCCTTTGACAAGGTGCCACACATGAGGCTACTTAACAAGATAAGAGCCCATGGAATTACAGGAAAGTTACATACGTGGATAGAGCGTTGGCTGATTGGCAGGAAACAGAGAGTGGGAATAAAGGGATCCTATTCTGGTTGGCTGCCGGTTACCAGTGGTGTTCCACAGGGATCAGTGTTGGGGCCGCTTCTTTTTACATTGTACATCAACGATTTGGATTATGGAATAGATGGCTTTGTGGCTAAGTCTGCTGACGATACGAAGATAGGTGGAGGGGCCGGTAGTGCTGAGGAAACGGAGAGTCTGCAGAGAGACTTGGATAGATTGGAAGAATGGGCAGAGAAGTGGCAAATGAAGAACAATGTTGGAAAGTGTATGGTTATGCACTTTGGCAGGAAAAATAAACGGGTAGACTATTATTTAAATGGGGAAAGAATTCAAAGTTCTGAGATGCAACGGGACTTGGGAGTCCTCGTACAGGATACCCTTAAGGTTAACCTCCAGGTTGAGTCAGTAGTGAAGAAGGCAAATGCAATGTTGGCATTCATTTCTAGAGGAATAGAGTATAGGAGCAGGAATGTGATGTTGAGGCTCTATAAGGCGCTGGTGAGACCTCACTTGGAGTACTGTGGGCAGTTTTGGTCTCCTTATTTAAGAAAGGATGTGCTGACGTTGGAGAGGGTACAGAGAAGATTCACTAGAATGATTCCAGGAATGAGAGGGTTAACATATGAGGAACGTTTGTCCGCTCTTGGACTGTATTCCTTGGAGTTTAGAAGAATGAGGGGAGACCTCATAGAAACATTTCGAATGTTAAAAGGCATGGACAGAGTGGATGTGGCAAAGTTGTTTCCCATGATGGGGGAGTCTAGTACGAGAGGGCATGACTTCAGGATTGAAGGGCGCCCTTTCAGAACAGAAATGCGAAAAAAATTTTTTAGTCAGAGGGTGGTGAATCTATGGAATTTGTTGCCACGGGCAGCAGTGGAGGCCAAGTCATTGGGTGTATTTAAGGCAGAGATTGATAGGTATCTGAGTAGCCAGGGCATCAAAGGTTATGGTGAGAAGGCGGGGCAGTGGGACTAAATAGGATAAAATGGATCAGCTCATAATAAAATGGCGGAGCAGACTTGATGGGCCGAATGGCCTACTTCTGCTCCTTTGTCTTATGGTCTTGGTGGTATTGACAGTCAGCCCCATCCTGCTGTACACTGTCACCGCCACAGCAAGGACAGTCTGAAGATCCTCGAGTATGGGCCACAAGAGCACAGTCGTCTGCATACTACAGCTCCTGAACCCGCTCTCTACTGAGTTTGGTGGTTGCGTGGAGCTTCCTGATGTCAAAAAGGTTGCAATCTAATCTGACGTCCACTGCCACACCGCTGCTGTCTTCAGTCTCATTGTGGAGAAGCTTGGTAACACACAAGAGAAAGATGTTAAAGAGCACTGGCTCTAGCACACACCCCTGCCTCACCCCTGTGCGTACAAGGAAGGGCTCGGACTCTTGTCCTCCTACGATCACCTGAGCAGTCATCCCAGTGTGGAACTGGTAGAGGATGTTAACAAATTTATTGGGACAGCCAAACCTGAGGAGAACATCCCATAAGAGCTCTCTTTGTACAGTGTTGAATGCCTTGGAGAGGTCGACAAAGGCCATAAGCAAGTCCTGATGTTGATCCCTGCACTTTTCCTGAAGCTGCCGGGCTGTGAAGATCATGTTGATCGTGCTCCTGTTCTTCCTAATTCCTAGTTGCAATTCAGGCAGCATTGACTCGGACATGGCTTTAAGGTAAGGGGTGGGAAGTTCAAGGGGGATATTAGAGGAAGGTTTTTTTACTCAGAGAGTGGTTGGTGTGTGGAATGCACTGCCTGAGTCAGTGGTGGAGGCAGATACACTAGTGAAATTTAAGAGACTACTAGACAGGTATATGGAGGAATTTAAGGTGGGGGGTTATATGGGAGGCAGGGTTTGAGGGTCGGCACAACATTGTAGGCCGAAGGGCCTGTACTGTGCTGTACTATTCTATGTCTATGTTGCTGATGAGTCTCTGAAGCATCACCTTAGCCAGGACCTTTCCAGCAACAGAGAGGAGTGATATGCCCCTACTATTGCCACAGATGGCCTTGTCACCCTTGTTCTTACAAATGACAACGATGTTTGCATTTCTCCATTGCTGTGGGATGTTCTCAGCAGTCCAGACCTTGGTGATGTACTGGTAGAGAGTGCACATACACATGTATCCTCTGCTCTTCAGTAACTCAGCAGGTATATGGTCAGTGCAAACACAATCCCTGATCAGTGATTGTTCAAATCACTGAAAACACCATCCAGTCGGTGAATCTGAACAGGATAACCTCAGGATCAAGGGAGAAACTGCCCACGCTTGTTGGGGAGAAATACGCTCACACCTGGAAATCACTGAGAATTACACATTTGTACAACAACCACTCTTGTGCAGTGCTGTGCACAAGTCTTAGGTACATGTAAAAATACCTGTAAAGTGAAGATACTTGAAAAATAATAAACTAAAAAGTTTTTAAATAACAAAAAATTACTATAAAAGAGCAGTAAACAGTAAAAAACTAAATCAAATCGATACTTGGTGTGACCTTTAAAACTATATCAATACACTATGTACACCGTCATGCAGTTATATAAGAAAATCAGCTGTTCCAAGCATCTTGCAGAACTTCACAAACAAGAGAAAATCTGAAGATGCTGGAAATCCGAGCAACACACACAAAATGCTGGAGGAACTCAGCAGGCCAGGCAGCATCTAGGAAAAGAGTACAGTTGACGTTTCGGGCCGAGACCCTTCCTGAAACTTCGACTGTACTCTTTTCATAGACACTGCCTGGCCTGCAGAGTTCCTCCAGCATTTTATGTGTGTTGATCTTGTAGAACGTGTTCTTCTGCAGACTTTAGTTGTCTCACTTGCTTCTGTCTCTCCAGGAACTCCTAGGCAGCCTCGATGATATTGAGATCAGGGCTCTGTGGAGGCCATGCTGTCTGAAACCATATGAAAATATAGGGTTCCCAAGATGTTTGCAGAGTAATGTATCTCATATTGGGGCAGCATAGTAGAGTAAAGCTCGACAGCACCAGCTGTAAAATTGGGGTTCAATTCCTACTGCTGTTGTAAGGAGTTAGTACGTTCTCCCCCTGACGATGTGTGTTTTCTCCAGGTGCTCCAATTTCCTCCTACATTCCAAAGACACACGGACTAGGGTTACTGAGCTGCGGGCATGTTATGTTATGAAGCAGGACAACACTTGTGGGCTGCACCCAGCGCACCCTCAGACTGTGTTGGCTGTTGACACAACAATGCATTTTACTCTATGTTTCAACGTACATATGACAAATAAAGCTAATCTTTATTCTTATCTGAAGGACTTTGTAAAAAAAAAGTGATTAAGCAAATGAGAACATTGCTCTGAGTAGGGGAATTGTGACATTTTATCTGACTGTTCCGTCCATGCTAGTACACTTCCTGTTCATTTCCTCTTTAGAGCTATGAGTAATGTTCTTCTCAAAACTCTAATTTCCTTTCTGTCTTTCATAATGAGATGATGAAATCTTGCTTAAGGAAGTCTTTTGCCTGTGCAAATGTCCTTGGGTCAAACTCATCACATATTCAGTATGACTGAAATTCCTCTCTTCACAACTCAGATCTCCCTCTGGTTTCCAGGGTTTTGTAGATTCAGAGTTATATGGCACAAAAACAGGTCCTTCAGTCCAGTTGATCCAAAATGCCTATCTACACTTCACTCTGTTCGCTTGTGCTTGGCCCATATTCCTCTACACCTTTCCTATCCACGTACCTGTCCAAATGTCTTTTACATACTGCGATTATACCTGCCTCTACCACTTCCTCTGGTAGATTCTTTTATATATCCACCACTCTCTGCATGAAAAACATGACCCTCAGATCTCCTTTAAATCTTTCCCCTCTCATCTTAAACCTCCTAAACTGAGAAAGAGACTGCCATATCTACTCGACCTGTACCCTTCAACATTTGGCCAGCATGGACTTGTTGGGCAGAAGGGCCTGAATTCATGCTGATTTGCTCGGTGTCCCTATAACAGTTTATAAAGTTCTATAAGGTCATAATTCAGTCTCCTTTGCTCCAGGTAAAGCAGACCCATTGAGAGGTTTATGTGGAAGGGAACAGTAGTTTAAAAGGTCAGCACAATATCAGACCACAAGACCATAAGATATAGGAACAGAATTAGGCCATTTGGCCCATTGGTCTGCTTCACCAGTTCATCATGGCTGATCCAATTTTCCTCTCAGCCCCAATCTCCTGCCTTCTTCCTGTATCCCTTCAAGCCCTGACCAATCAAGAATCTAGTAACCTCTGCCTCAAACATACACAAAGGCTTGGCCTCCACGGCTGCCTGTGGCAAAGCATTTCACAGATTCACCACTCTTTGGCTAAAGAAATTCCTCATTTCCATTCTAAAAGGATGCCGCTCTATTCTGAAGCTGTGTCCTCTGGTCTTAGACTCTCCAACTGTAGGAAACATCCTCTCCATCTTCACTCCATCAAGGCCTTTAACCACTCGGAAGGTTTCAATTAGGTCACCCCTCATTCCTCTGAATTCTAGTGGATACAGGCCCAGAGCCAACAAATGCTCTTCACATAACGAGCTATTCAATCTTGGAATCATTTTCATGAACCTCCTTTGAAGCCTCTCCAGTTTCAGAACATCCTTTCTAAGATAAGGGGCTCAAAGCTGCTCACAATACTCCAAGTGAGGCCTCACCAGTGCTTTATAAAGTCTCAACATTACATTTTTGTTTTTATGCTAACATTTCATTTGCCTTCCTCACCGCAGACTCAACCTGCAAACTAACCTTTAAGGAATTCTGCACAAGAACTCCCAAGTCTCTTTGCACTTTAGTTTTTGTGTTTCCTCTCCATTTAGAAAAATAGACTACCCTTTCATTTCTTCTACCAAAGTGCATGACCATACACTTCCCGGCACTGTATCCTATCTGCCATTTCTTTGCCCATCCTCCTAATCAGCCAAAGTCTTTCTGTAGCCTCTCTATTTCCTCAAAACAACCTGCCCCTTCACCTATCCTCGTATCATCTACAAACTTTGCAATAAAGCCATCCAAATCATTGACGTATAATGTAAAAGGAATCGGCCCCAACACAGTCCCCAGTGGAACACCACTAGTCATTGGCAGCCAACCTGAAAAGGCTCCTTTTATTCCCACTCCTTGCTGCCTACCAATCAGCCACTGCCTTATACTTGCTAGAATCTTTCCTGTAATACCATGGTTAAGTAGCCTCATGTGTGGCATCTTGTCAAAGGCCTTCTGGAAATCCAAGTACTCAATATCAACTGATTTTCCTTTGTCTATTCTGCTTGTTATTTCTTCAAAGAATTCCAACAGATATATTAGGCGAGATTTTCCTTGAGGAAACCATGCTGACTATGGCCTATTTTATCATGTGCCTCCAAGTACCCTGAGACTTCAACCTTAATAATTGATTCCAACATCTTCCCAACCACTGAGGTTAGACTAACTGGTCTATAGTTTCCTTTCTTCTGCCTCTCTCCCTTCTTGAAGAGCGGAGTGACATTTGCAATCTTCCAGTCTTCTGGAACAACTCCAGAATCTAGTGACTCTTGAAAGATCATTATTAATGCCTCCAAAATCTCTTCAACCACCTCTTTTAGAACCCTGGGATGTACACCATTTGGTCCAGGTGTCTTGTCTACTTTCAGAGCTTTCAATTTCCCAAGAACCTTATCTCTAGAAATGGTAACTTCATGCACTTCATGACCCCTAACTCCTGGAAATTCCACCATATTGCTAGTGTGTTCCACAGTGTAGACTGATGCAAAATACTTATTCAGTTCATCCACTATTTCCTTATCCCCCATTACTACCTCTCTAGCATCGTTTTCCAGTGGTCCAATATCCACTCTTGTTTCTCTTTTATACTTTATGTATATTGGACTGAATGGCCTGTACTATGTTGTAGTGTTCTATGTTCCATGTTTTATCCCATTTCTCCTTATTACTCACAGCCTCCAGTTTAGGCAACATCCCCACAAATCTTTCCTGCACAATTTCTAGCTTGATCCAATCCTTCCCATCATGTGGCAAGGTTGTTAATCTATCCAATGTTTCTCAAAATACTGTTCTTAATATTTCCTGATAACCAGGCTACAGACCATGCATCAATATGTACATTTCCTTGACTTCTTCCAGCAGTAACAATGACTGACTCTCTTTCAAGGTAGTGCAGCAGCATCAAAAATGGTTCCGGGTTCAATTGTGGCTGGCTCCTTGTATGCTTTCCATCTGGGTTGGGCATCGAGCTAGCATCTCAGCCTCAAATGATAAGAAAATGACAAAAATTCTACCCAATATGCCACAAGGTGTGAAAGGAAAACTCAGCTTCACTTTATTCTTCGCTGGCTTGCAAAAAAAAAACCAAAAAAAAAAAACACAGTATTTCAGTTATCATTTCAGGCATTAACAATTTGGCAGCATGGTAACATAGTATTAGCATAATACTGTTACAGCATCAGCAATCAGCCATTGGGGTTCAATTCCATATAAGGAGTTTGTACGTTCTCCCCATGACCGAATGGGTTTCTTCCTGGTGCTCTGGTTTCCTCCCATATTCAAAAAACATACAGGTTAGCAAGGGTTAGTAAGTTGTGAGCATGCTATATCAGTGACATTTGTGCACTGCCTGCAGCAGAATTTCAGACTGTGTTGATTGTTGACACAAATGACACACTTCGCTGATGATTCAATGTTTTGATGTACATATGACAAATAAAGCTAATCTTAAATTTAAAGCTCTTCAAGTTACACCAGCTCTTGAATTCCAAAATCCTTTCTGACCTTTCTCCCTCTTGTCATTCCTCAGAACCCATATCTTCGACCCAGTCCCATGTTTTCCCCATCCTTTAAGACCTTCCTCTGGGAACCTTTTCTGAATTATTTTCAGAACTTTCAAAACCTTCAATTCGTTGTTTAAATTCAGATGTTGGCTATTATTAGTTTTTATTATATGAGAAGGTATTTTACCTTTTTTCTCCTTAATAAACAGCTTCGGTCTTGGTAGGGGTTAGACTCTTTTTTGTAATAAATTAGTATATTTCAATATAACTTTTGATTAACTTACATGAATACGGGGTAATGAGATTGTTACTATGAATAGATATAATGTAATTGGTAGGTTTTTTAAATTTTTTTTTCACCTTTTTCTTGAACTCTGTATTCTTCTAAGTAGAAACTAATAAAAATATTGGAGAGAAGACCTTTCTCTTTCTGATCCTGAGCAATCAATCCTTAACTGAGTTTCACCATCTTTTACCTATGTTCCTCACTTTAATTTGAAACCCAGTGTACCATTGAACAAGTCATAAGATCATACAGCACAGAACAAGGCCCTTCAGCCACCAGACACATACTGTCCATCAATACCTACCTGCTTGGGGCCACGGTAGCATAACAGTTGGGGCGACGCTATTACAACTCGGGGTAGTGGAGTTCGGATGTTCATTTCTTACGCCATCTGTAAGAAGCTTGCACGCTTTTCCCGTGAGTGCATTGGTTTCCTCTCACATTCCAAAAACGTATCAGTTAGTGGGTTAACTGGTCATTGTAGATTGATTGTCCTGTTATTTGCAATCGATGGGCTGCTGGGTGGTGAGGCTCGTTGGGTCAGAAGGGCCTGTTCCACACTGTATCTCTAAATAAAATTTAGAAATCTACATAAATCCTGTTTATAAGACCACAAGACCAGAAGAGATAGGAGCAGAATAAGTCCATTCAGCTCGTTCAATCTGTTTCGCCATTCTCTCATGGCTGATTTATTAACCCTCCCAACCCTAATCTCTTGCTTTCTCTGTGTAACTTTGTTGCCCTTATTAACCAAGAACCTATCTACCTCCACTAAATATACCCAATGATTTGGCTTCCATAGCCATTTGTGGTAATGAATTCCATAGATTCACCACCCTCTAGTTAAAGAAATTCCTCATCGTCTCTGTTCTAAAGGAACGCCCTTCTATTCTGAGGCTGTGCTTTCTGGTCCTAGACTCCCCCACCACAGGAAACATCCTCTCCACTTAGGCCTTTCAATATTCGATAGATTTCAATGAGATTGCCCCCCACATTCTTTTAAACTCCAATAAGTACAGGCCCAAATCCATCATATATTAACTCTTTTATTCCTGGGATCATTCTTGTGAACCTCCTGTTGTGAACCTCTCCAGAACTGAAGATGGATTAAGTATTCTTGAGAAGGGCTGTAATAGTGTTTTTGTGTTTGAATAGATCTTTATCTGATTGCCGAAGTAGAAGATGACACCAATTCCAACTACTTATGGCATGTAATTCTGCTGGCCTCACGCCTTCTCCCATCTCCAGAATTCCCATCTCACATGGGACTTTTCCCTCTGGCCTCTTACCCTCCCTCTATTGCTAAATGCTAATGTGACATTGCCTTAATTTTTCCACTCACCTCACTCACTCTGTCTCATCCAATCCATCCCTCTCTGAAATGGCAGAAATCCACTAGGAACCAAAGCCTGTAACATCCTCAAACCTGTTAACACGTACAAACATATATCTGAACCAGTTTTGCAAAGGTATAACATGATGCTGCAACTTTTATATCTTAATTGTAGCACTTTAGCAAATCACAATCATTCAAATTGCATTCATCCATCTGAGTTCATATCCCGCCAACACACTGGTGGAATTTAAATTAACAAATTGAAACAATAAGCAGTTTTAGTAATACTGAATTATTATAAAAACTCATCTGGATCATTAATGTTATGTAGGAGTATGTCCTACACAGTCACTCTAGACCAAGGGTTCCCAACCTAGGGTCATGGACATCTCAGTTAATGCTAGGTGTCTATGGCATAAAAAAGGTTGGGAACCCCTGCTCTAGACCCATTATACATCCCTGTAGTTGGCTCTTAATTTGCCATATACATGCAAATGTATACACCAATTAAAGTTGATCCTCGATTGGTTCTGCACATTATAGGTAATCACCACAACCATCTCGAAGGCAACGGGAATGGGAAACAAATGCCAGAAAATGCCTAGATCAAGAAGAGTGAATTAATAAAATAATAAACTTGATACTTCAGTGCAGAACTGAAGTGTTGTCCTTTAGATGAGACAGCAAGCAAACATACCCTCTCTTGTTATTCTAAGCAGAGTAAGGTTGTTTATATGGTATCCTATTGAATAATTATCCATCATTTCTTCACCTCCACCATCAGATTTCTGAACAGTTGATGAGCCCATTAACATTACCTCACTATTTTTGCTCTTTTTTTTAGCATTATTTACTTTCTATATGTCTTATTGTAACTTACAGTATTTTTTAATGTATTAAACTGTACTGCTGCCACAAAACAGCAAATTTCCCAACACACAGTGTCTTAGTGATAATAAATGTGATTCTGATTCTAATTATCCTTCAGTTAACATCACGTTCTCAAGCTGCTTATGCTTCTGTATCCCTGATATTGTTATAGCATCAAGAACTATTCCCAGCTCTTTGGGATGTCCTAAAATCATTCAAAGTACTGTATATCGGTGGGAGGAGAGACAGCAAGGGCCGTGGACAATTCTGATTTGATGGAGAGGGATGTGAAAGCACAGAGGAACAGCTGGAGAAATTTCTGAAATGCTCATTCACTGCTGTCATTACTGTGTGGTCGGGAATCTTCCGGAGGGTAAGCCTCAAAATCCCCGGCTTTGCCTGCTGTTGGCGACCGAGATTGAGGTCGAATCATTCCGACAGAGATGGCGCTCAGTACTCGGTGTTGGAGAGCTGATTCGGAGGCTCGAAGTTTTCGGATGACTCAGAGACGGATTGTGGTCAGGCATGGCAAGGAGAGTTTTTCTTCCTTCTCCTGTCTGCGTGAGATGTGGGACATTTGAGAGACTTTGAACTTTTACTGTGCTCATGGACTTCTTCATCAAGTTATGGTATTGTTGCACTGTTGTAACTATATGTTATAATTATGTGGTTTTGTCAGTTTTTTCAGTCTTGGTCTGTCCTGTGTTTTGTGATATCACACCGGAGGAAATATTGGAAATATTGTATCATTTCTTAATGCATGCATTACTAAATGACAATAAAAGAGGACTGTGTGTCTTCATAATCTATATATTAAAATCCTTCCTTTCTTTGTATACCCTGATCAAACATCTGGAATTTAGTGAACTTTTTCATGCCACCTTTAATGCGTCCACACCTCACTTGACATACCTGCTTTAGTTGCAAAGATTCAACATATCATCTAAAAGTTTGACAGACTTCTATAGATGCACAGTGGAGAGAATCCTGACTGGTTACATCATGGCCTGGTATGGAAGCACCAACGCCCAGGAACTGAAAAGGTTCAGAAAGTGGTAGATACAGCTGAGTGCATCACAGGAGTAGCCCCCACCATCAGTGAGCACATTTACAAGGATGGCTGCCACAAGAAAGCAGCATCCACCATCAATGACCCACACCACCCAGGCTGTGCTCTCTTCGCTCTACTATCAACAGGCAGTATGTACAGGAGCCTTAGTTACCACAGCACCAGGTTTTGGAACAATTACACTACAGTATAATCATCAAAATCCTGAACCAAGAGTGGATAATCTCACTCACTTCAACTCTGAACTGATTCCATGATATATGGATTCACTTTCAATTCATATTCTACATGGTTTTTATTTGTACAAATGCTTCTCATTTGCACTCTTTTGTCAGTATTTGTTTGTGTAGCTTTTTCCATAAATTCTATTGCACGTCTTTATTTTCTGTAATGCCTGCAAGAAAATAAATCTGAAGGTAGTATGAGGTGACATATACATACTTCGATAATAAATTCATTTTGACCTTCAACTTTAAACTCCAAGATTCTTTGTCAAGGTGAAGCTGTTTTGCTCTGGCATGCATATTTATCGAAATCTGCTTGTTGAGCATGTAAACTTGACACGTGGATGTTTAACCTGACAAGTGTATAGTTAGAAATTACACTTCCTGTACAGCTGACGTGATTGGTGAGCTAACTAAAGCTTATCAGTAAGGAGCTGGAGTGGATGCCTTCCATGTGCCTGGCTTTGTTTTATGTTAGACTCAAACACTAACCCTGGAAGTACTGACATTTTCAACCAGAAACAGCACCTGCAAGTCTTTAACATTGCCATCAGATTCAGATTTATCATTGAAACATACACTGAAAAGTATTGTTTGCGATAATAACTAACATACCTAAGGGTGCTGGGGGACAGCTCGCCACTGTCACCACACATTCCAGCACCAGCATAGCGTGCCCATAATGCTCAGCAGAGAAACACTGAACACAATAAAGCAGAACAGGCAAGTAACAGAACAGCAGCAGCAAGACAATCCCTGTTCCTCTCACCCAGCCATGACCATACACGGTCCTCTAACCCCAGGAGAGCTCATCTTCTTCGGCCGACAGGGGACTTGTGAATTCAGATGCACACGACCATTTTACAGTAAGAATTAAATTCATCCCGCACCTGGATACAACTCTGAAATGTTGTTGATACATTGAAATTTTCTTGGGTTAAAGAGGCCATGTCTTGTGAGAAGTAAAAGTGAGGTATGTTGAGGAGGAAGGGAAACTATGTAAGTAAGTAACAGCAGTTCACAATTCAGGGTGACAGCAACAGTAGTTCTATAAGAAGTCCCTGAATGACTGGTGCAATTTTCCCATAGATAGATAAGCCTTGATATTTAGTGTGCCTGCATACTTAATTTGAATTCACGTGTCATTTTGAAATATTACATTTCTTGCCATCTTAGTATTTATCTTAATGCCATTACATTGATTCACTTGTAACCTTAGTGCCCTTTCCAGCAGAGGGAAATGGAGTTTTTATTATTCTAAGCTGTAACTTATTGCTCTGGAATTACTGGAATTTCTGCCCTACAGTCACGTCAAGCAGTAACAAGTCTGAAGCAAAAAAAAACGGTAAAGAATTTAAATCTTTTGTAATACCCTAGAATATTTAATTAATTTTAAAGTGTATTCGCCAATATTCAATAGCGGCAGATCAACTAATTTCTGTCCTGCAACACCATTCCACGCACAGCAATGTGACAAGTTCATCTCTTTCACTGGTGTTGGCTTGGCCATGAGTGCTGGCAGAACTCAAGTGCCTGAAGTATTCATTAGATGGATTCGGATTCAGATTAGTTTATTATTAAACTCACTAGGGTGCAATGAAAAGTTTTATATGCGTAAGGTTCGCAGTCTGCGTGGGGAAAATAAACACTACAATAAATACAATGACAAACGCAAAGCAGCAGAAGGATGTAACTACTGTAATATAATTCTGGAGCAGTGCAAAAATACTAAAGTGGTAATAAGAGAAGTACCAAGAGGGGTAGAATTAGGAGTACCAGAAGGAAATATGAGGACTGGGGTCCCGGTGAGTTTAAAAGCAATGTGGAAATTCGAGCTCCAGTGAGTTTAAGGGGAATGTGGGAATTCGAGCTCTAATGTGTTTAAAGCGAATGTGGGAATTCGAGCTCTGGTGAGTTTAAAGGAAATGTGGGAATTCGAGCTCTAGTGTGTTTAAAGGGAATGTGGGAATTCGAGCTCCAGTGAGTTTAAAGGGGAATGTGGGCAATGAGGCCCAAAAAAATTGAAAGTGAATGTGAGAAATGGGTTCCCAACCTGGGGTCCATGGCATAAAAAAAGGTTGGGAACCCCTGGTTTAAAGGGAATGCGAGCCAGTTGCGGAACCTTCAGGAGGATTTTTTAAAAACCGAATAAGGGATTGTTGGACTTTTAATGTAATGGAATGACATTTCCTACCTTTCCATCTGTGGGAAGGATCCTAGGATCTATTGAATTTAGGAATTTAACAGCCAGTGCATCCACTATCTTCAAAAGCAGCAGCTCTTTCAAAAGAACACAAAAACAAAATGCTGGAGGAACTCAGCAGGCCAGGGAGCCTCTATGGAAAAGAGTATAGAAGAGGTTTAGAGCCGAGACACTTCCTCAGGACTCTTTCAAAAAGTCACTGGAGGTACAGTATATGACCCTTCCAGACCCAGTTTCCTCAACACAAAGGTAAGAAAAGCGTGCATGGATTTAAAGCAACGGATAAGATATAATTTAGATGAGATTTTTCACCCGGGCTGGGGAATCAACTTCCTTTTCGATCTGTCATTTTTAAAGTGAATAGTGAGTGACTGCGGGTTAGTTTTCTTCTGGAGATCTATGTTTTTCGTCGTCTGGTTTGGTCGAGTTCCTCCTTCTTGAGGTATTTGATATCCGGAGTACTCTGCGGGTTGCTGTCACCCTCCGCCCACTCAACCCGGCAAGGGTTAGTCAATGGAAAGGCGGCGCCAGTCACCTCCGCCCAACCCATTCGATATCGATTATTGGAAGAGAAAATTTGCTGTTAAATACTGATCATCTCAACTTCTGAAAGTAAGAACTGGGAGAGAATCATCAATCCGCAGCAGAACCGGGGACACAATTGTTGAACTTCCTGTTCCAAAATTCCCGTACTTCGAACTTCTCGATATGGACCTGCGGGGATTCAGCAAGATTTCACTTAACGCACTCTTTTACTTCGCTGCGTTTCGAGTGGGAGCAGCTGTTGATATCGACAATGAGGATTTCATCAAGGAATGCGTCAATACCCACAATCTGTATCGCTCTCAAATTGACCCTCCCGCCAGCGACATGCTGTACATGGTAAGCGGAAATATTTCACCTAAGTTTATATAGCAGCGCGACATCCTAACACATTTTCAAGAGACGAAGTGATTATCCAAAAAGTAAAACTATATTCTGACGCTTAGAGTAAACTAAAGTTGTGGGTTTTTTAATGCTCTTGAATTACTTAGATTGGGGGATTCTGTCGTGGTTTCTCGTTTCTTACAAACAACAAGGAGACGCAGAAAATCCTTCAAGACGTTTTAAACTTTAATTTGCAAATCAAAGCTGAGACAATCAGAAAGCTAGTAGCTGACTGCCCATCGAGGCTTGTACACAGCATTATTTATAGCAATCTCCTATCTTAGCTACATTATCATATCCAGACGGCCTGTGATCACATATCATCAATACATCCGCTCTCGACCTTCCACTATTGTTTTACTCCCCAATTTAATTATGTCCTAGTTTACTTTTTAGACCAGGTGTCCCCTCATCCCTAACCACAGTTATTTCTTAAATTGGTCTTGTTTTGACATACTGCCACATATTTCATTACCTCACTCGTCACCTACTTGGTTTCATTCTTAGTTCTCTTCATGAATTAATAGTGATTAGGTCAAAAGTCATGGCTACATAGTGAATACTTTCCACTGAGCTAGTAGCAGTTACATAGTGAATATAGAAAATACAATGTCCCTTTGAGTAAATGCTGTTACAATGTGTACATTTGGGTAAATACTGTTGAGTAAATATTGTAAATACTGTAATACATAGAAAATACAATGTATGCGTTTACATTTTCTAATTCAAGGTACAGTATTCTCGGTAAAATTATTCACTCTAACGTGCGTTTTAAAGCAGCGTATCACATAAAATTACAACTGAAAAAACAAACTCGCAGCAGTCAAGATAGTACAAATGGGAAAAAAAACTTAACGCAAGGTGGGGTGAAAGAGAAGAAAAACAAATTAGAGAAGGGGCGGGGAGGAATAGCTAGGGCACATGTGACTACTAATTACCTTTATAAGACATAGGTGCAGAATTAGGCTATTCAGCCCATCGAATCGGCTCCGCCATCCATCATGGCTGATCCCGGATCCCACTCGGCCCCATACACCTGCTTTTTCGCCATATTCTTTGAAGCCCTGATCGATCAGGAAACGATCAACTTCCGCCTAAAATATACGCACAGATTTGACCTCTATCGCAGTCTGTGGTAGAACGTTTCACAGATTTACTACTCTCTGGCTAATAAAAAACAAGAACCCCCGGACCTCTGTTCTAAAGGGTCGCCCCTCAATTTTGCGGCTGTGACCTCTAGTTCTGCTTTCTCGCCATTTTCTTTGAAGCCCTGACCGATGATACCCACTGGACCTTAGGAAACATCCTCTCCACATCGATCCTATCCATTTAAATGAAATCCCCCTGCATCCTTCTAAATTCCAGTGAGCACAGGCGCAAAGCTGCCAAACGCTCCTCATATGTTAACCCCTTCATTCCCACAATCATCCTTGTGAACCTCCTCTGGACTTTCTCCAATGACAACACATCCTTTCTGAGATATGGTCACAAAAACGTTGACAATACTCCAAGTGCAGCCTGACTAGTGTCTTATAAAGGCTCAGCATTATCTCCTTGCTTTTATATTCAATTCCTGTTGAAACATGTGTCAACATTGCATTTGCCTTCTTTATCGAAGACTCAACCTGTAAATTAACCTCCTGGGGGTCTTGCATGAGGACTTCTAAGTCCCTCTACACCTCTGATGTTTGAGACTTCTCCCTATTTAGATAATAGTCTGTACTATTGTTCCTTTTACCAAAATGCATTATCATACGATTCCCAACACTGTATTCCATCTGCCACTTTTTTGCCCATTCTTCCAATTTGTCAAGTCCTGTTGCAATCACAGTTCTTCCTCAGTACTACATACCCCTCTAGCTATCTTCGTATCATCCACAAACGTTCCTGCAAACTCATCAATTCCACTATCTAAATCATTGATGAACAATATGAAAAGCAGTGATCCCAATACTGACTCCTGAGGAACACCACTAGTCACTGATAGCCAACCAGAAAAGACCCCTTTTATTCCCACTCACTGCCTGTCAGCTATTCCTCTATCTATGCTAGTGTCTTTCCTGTAACACCATGGGATTTTATCTTGTTAAGCAGCCTCATGTGTGGCACCTTAAGAAATGCCTTTTGAAAATCCAACTAAATGACATCCATTGCCTCTCCTTCGTCCACCCTGCTTGTAACTTCCTCAGAGAACTCCAACAAATTTATCAAACAAGATTTCCCTTGATAGAAACCGTGCTGATTTTGACTTATTTTATCATTAGTCTCCAAGTACCACGAAACTCCATCCTTAATAATAGACTCCAACACTTTCCAAACCACTGAGGTTAGGCTAATAATTTGCTTTCTTAAACCTTCTTCCCTTCTTATAGAGTGGAGTGACATTTGCAATCTTCCAGTCTTCCAGGACCATGCCAGAATCAAGTGATTGTTAAAAGATCATAACCAATGCATCCATTATCTCTTCAGCAACCTCTCTCAGGACTCTGGGATGTAGTCCAACTGGCCCAGGTGACTTGACCACCTAAAGACCTTTGAGCTCGCCTTGCACTTTTTCCTTTCTAATAGCAATGGCACTCACTCCTGCTCCCTGACACTCATGGACCTCTGGCACACTGCTATTGTCTTCCAAGGTGAAGGAAGATGCTGTCTCTATTTCCTGAGCAGACTGAGGTCCTTTAACATCTGCTGGACAATGCTGAGGATGTTCTATGAGTCTGTGGTGGCCAGTGCTAACATGTTTGCTGTTGTGTGCTGGGGCAGCAGGCTGAGGGTAGCAGACACCAACAGAATCAACAAACTCATTCATAAGGCCAGTGATGTTGTGGGGATGGAACTGGACTCTCTGATGGTAGTGTCTGAAAAGAGGATGCTGTCCAAGTTGCATGCCATCTTGGTCAATGTCTCCCATCCACTACATAATGTACTGGGTGGACACAGGAGTACATTCAGCCAGAGACTCATTCCACCGAGATGCAACGCAGAGCGTCATAGGAAGTCATTCCTGCCTGTGGCCATCAAACTTTATAACTCCTCCCTTGGAGGGTCAGACACCCTGAGCCAATAGGCTGGTCCTGGACTTATTTCCTGGCACAATTTACATATTTACATATTACTATTTAACTCTTTATGGTTTTATTACTATTTATTATTTATGGTGCAACTGTAATGAAAACCAATTTTCCCTGGGATCAATAAAGTATGACTATGACTAAAGTACCCATTAAGTTCATCTACTATTTCTTTGCCCCCATTACTTCCTCACCAGCATCATTTTCCAGTGGTCCAATATCAACTCTCACCTCCCTTTTACCATTTATATAACTGAAAGAGCTTTTGGCATCCTGCTTTATATTATTGGCTAGTCTGCCCTCATATTTCATCTTTTCCCTTCTTATAGCTTTTTTAGTTGCCTTTTGTTGGATTTCAAAGTTTCCCAATCATCCAACTTCCCATTCACTTTTGCTACCTTATATACCCTTTCCTCAACTTTTATGCAGTCCTTAACTTCCCTTGTAAGCCACGACTGCCTAGCTCTGCCGTTTGAGAACTTCAGCCATCTCTGCTCTGCTGTCATTCCTGTCAGTATCCACCTCCAATCCACCTGGGCAAGCGCCTCCCTCATGCCTCTGTAATTCCCTTTATTCCATTGTGATACTGATACACGTGAGTTATACTTCTCCCTCTCGAATTGCAGTATGAATTCAATCACATTATGATCACTACCTCCCAAGGGTTCCTTTATATTACGCTCCCTAATAAGACTTGGGTTATTACACAACACCCAATCTAAGATAGCCTATCACTGAGTATATTTTTGAGTAACTTGGGGGATATTATACAAATACAAAATAAATTAAAATAAATGGTTTAAGTTATAAATACAAGAGTTTCTGCAAATGCTGGAAATCCGGAATAACACACAAAATGCTGGAGCTTCTCAGCAGGTCAGGCAGCATCTATAGAAATGAATAATGATTCAATGTTACTGACCTTAAACTGTTTAATGGCAAATGGTTTAGATCAGTGTATGAGTTATAGGCATCCGTTAGTCTCATGAGACCATGGATTTGCGCCTTGGAAGGTTTCCAGGGCACAGGCCTGGGCAAGGTTGTATGGAAGACTGGCAGTTGCCCATGCTGCAAGTCTCCCCTCTCCACGCCACCGATGTCCTTCAAGGGAAGGGCACTAGGGCCGATACAGCTTGGCAATGGTGTCGTCGCAGAGCAATATGTGGTTAAGTGCCTTGCTCAAGGACACAACACGTTGCCTCAGCTGAGGTTCGAACTAGCGACCTTCAGATCACTAGACCGATGCCTTAACCACTTGGCCACGTGCTAAGTATGAGTTATAGGCAAATATAAAAAAAAGTTGCAGATATTTAGTTGTGCCCATGGATACACTGGGGTTGCTAACAAAAAATAGAGGGTGCGCTGTGGTTACGGCTCAGGGTGCTAAAGTTTGGAGTTCATTTCTTCTCCCGGTCAATGTGTGGACTTCCAGGTGCTCTGGTTTCCACCCACAGTCCAAAGACCTATCGGTTAGTAGGTTAATTGGACATTGTGTATAGTGATTAAACTGGGTTGTTGGGCAGCACTGCTCATGGGGCTGGAAGGGCCTGTCCAGTGTTGTATCTCTAAATAAATGAAAGCCTTTTAATGAAAGAGGTCAGTCATTAAATAGACTCACGGATAATAGAACAATGGAGGGCCATATAGGAGGAAGGGTTAGATTCATCTTAGAACAAAAGTTTGGCACTACATCATGGTCACTGTTTCTCTAAATCAATTAATAATACAGGTGATGTCAGAAATCTGAAACCAAGATGGAAAATGCTGGTGTTAGTGGTTACCTGAACTCTTGGAATTCAAGTGTTGACTTTAGAAGCTGCAATGTGTCTTGTTATTTCTTGAATTTGTGTTGAGCTTTGCTGGAGCAAGAGTCCCAGGGCAGAGAATATAGAGCAAAAGAGGGACAGAAAATTGGAGGGATGGGTGACAGAAAATCCAAAATCATGCTTACCAATTGAACAGAGGAGATCTGCAAAGTAGTCACCTATACTGTTCTCAGGTTTGAGGAACAGCTTCTCATCTTTCAATTGGGCACCTTAATGTTGTTTCCCATTCAACAATGTCAGGTAATGTGTATTTCTGATTTTACTGTTAATTGTTATGATGCGGTGGAAGGCCTTTTGCCATGTTGGGTCTGCTGGCTCCAGAGCATGGTACGATTGTGGAACAAGCTGCCAGCAGAAGTGGTGGATGCAGGTTTGATTTCAACATTTACGAGGGGTGATTGATAAGTTCGTGGCCTAAGGTAGAAGGAGTCAATTTTAGAAAACCTAGCACATTTATTTTTCCTACATTTACACACTTAGTCCAGCGGTCATGGAGCATATGGATCCCTTCTGTGTAGAAGTCGGCGTCTTGGACCTCTAGAAATGATCCACAGCAAGGGTGATTGATAAGTTCGTGGCCTAAAGTAGAAGGAGATGAGGAGAAACTTCAAACTTTCTGCATTTTCACTCAGAGTTGAACTGCACGTGCGTGTAACGAGAGCTGTATAACTCATCTCCTTCTATCTTAGCCCACGAACCTATCAATCACCCCTGCTGTGGACCACCTGGAGATACAAGACGCTGTCGTTACATGCACGTGCAGTTCAACTCTTTGAGTGATAATACAGAAAGTTTGAAGTTAATAACTCATCTCCTTCTACCTTAGGCCACAAACTTATCAATCACCTCTGCTGTGGACCACTTCTACAAAGAAGGGATCCGTATGCTCCACGACCACTGGACTAAGTGTGTACACATAGGAGGGGACTATGTTGAAAAATAAGTGTGCTAGGTTTTCTAAAATTGACTCATTCTATCTTAGGCCGCAAACTTATCAATCACCCTTCGTAAATGACACTTGGATAAGTACATAGATGGGAGAGAGTGGAGGACTATGGTTCAAGTGCAGGTCAATGGGATCAGGTAGAATAAGTTTGGCACAGACTGGATGGGCTGAAGGGCCTGCTTCTGTGCTGGAATTGTCTATGATTCCATCAGTTACATTGCCCCTCTCTGTATTCCCTGTACTCTTCACATTCTCTCAACCGCTCCAACTTTCCATTTAATTATTGATACCACTTGCCACACTCAAGGGTGATTTCAAACCAATTAACCTGACACCAGGTCTTTGGGATAGGGCAGGGAGCCCATGCAGTCAGAGGGGATGGACAAGCTCCACACATCAACAACTGAGGTGAATAGGATTACAAGTCCATAAGATCAAAAAGACATAGGAGCAGAATTAAGCCGTTCAGCCCATCAAGTCTGCTCTATTATTCCATCATGGCTAATTTATTATCCCTCTCAACACCATTCTCCAGACTTTTCCCTGAAACCTTTGACACCCTTACTAGTCAAGAATTTTTCAGCCTCTGCTTTAAATATGCCCAATGACTTGGCCTCTACAACCGCCCACAGCAATGAATTCTACGTCCACCACCTTCTGGCTAAAGAAATTTCTCCTCATCTCTGCTCTAAAGGGCCATCCCTCTATTCTGAGACTGCTATCTGTTCCTAGACTCCCTGACAATAGGAAAATCCTCTCCACATCCATTCCGTCCAGGCCTTTCAATATTCAATAAGTTTCAATGAGTACCCTTCCCCTCATTCTTCTAATTTAAAATATATGATGAATATCCAAACTGCAGGTCGCTGAGACTGTGCAGCAATAGCACCCTGATTTTTCATAATTTCTGGTGCCTCTGCAAAAGTTGCAATCTGAAAATTTGTTCTTCCCTGTGCTACAGCTTTTGACAGTGGAGGAACATTTTCAATGCTTTTGCATAACACATGGGTGTCTTCCGTCATGTGATGTTGATAAATGGAATATGGATCTTGGGTAGCAGGCCATGGCTTGCAAATGAGTAACTTGGAAGTGAGTGTCAATGGCATTAATTTTATATTCCAGACTTTAGAGTTTAATTACATATTCACTCATAGATCATGAACCTTGTTTAGCAAGAACACTAAAGTTACAGACTTTAAATGCATAGAGTCATAGAACTTAATAGCGCAGTTTTAAGGTGCTTGGAAGTTGGTACAGAGGAGATGTCAGGGGTAAGTTTTTTACGCAGAGAGTGGTGAGTGTGTGGAATGGGCTGCTGGCAATGGTGGTGGAGACGAATACAGTAGGGTCTTTTAAGAGACTCTTGGATAGGTACATGGAGCTCAGAAAAGTAGTGGGCTATGGGTAACCCTAGGTAATTTCTAAGGTAAGGGCCTGTATTGTGCTGTAGCTTTCTATGTTTCTAAACAGGCCTTCACTCCATCTAGTCCATGCCAACATATTATTCTGCCTAAAACCATCAACCTGCACCTGAACCATACCCCTCCCATTCATATACTTATCCAAATTTCTCCTAGTGGTTAGCACAACTCTGTTGTACAGTAGCTTGGGGCATTCCAGTGTTTGGAGTTCAATTCTGGCAGTTTCTGTAAGGAGTTTCTGTGTTCACCCTGTGACGGTGTGGGTTTCCTATGGGTGCTCCAGTTTCCTCCCACAGTTCAAAGATGTACCAGTTGGTCATTGTAAATTGTCCTGGGATTAGGTTAGGTTAAATAGTTTGGCTGCAGCCTGAAGCACCAATGGCATAATGGGCAGTAAGTAAGTCTCTAAATAGGTGGGCTGCTGGGTGGTAAGCTGATCGGGTCTGTTCCACGACGTACCGATAAATAAATAAATTCTGAATGGAACCAGCATTCACCACTTCCACTGGCAGCCTGTTCCGCACTTGCACACCCTATGAGTGAAGACGTTCCCCCTCATGTTCCCTTAAATATTTCACCTTTCACTGTTAACCCATGACCTGTAGTTCTAGTCTCACCTATCCTCAGTGGAGAAAGCCTGGTTGATTTACCCTATCTATACCCCTCATAATTTTGTATACTTCTAAATCTCTCCTCATTCCTCTACAGTCCAGAGAATAAAGTCCTAACGTGTTCCACCTTTCCCTGTAACTCAGCTCCTCAGGTCCAGGCAACACCCTTGTAAATTTTTTCGGCACTTTTTCAATCTTTTTGGTATCTTTCCTGCAGGGAGGTGACCAGCACTGCACACAGTAGTCCTAAGTCAGCCTCATCAACATCTTATACAACTTTAATGTAACATCTCAACTCCTGTACTCATACTTTGATTCATGAAGGCCAATGTGCCAAAAGTGTTCTTTACAATCCTATCTACCTTTTGAAGCCACTTTCAACGAATTGTGGAGCTATATTCACAGATCTCTCTGTCTACCACACTTCTGAAAATGTGGATGGATGAGTTAGTAGGTCTGTAGATGATACAAAGATTGGATAGTGTCAATGACTGGCAAGGAATACAGTGGGATATTAACCAATTTCCCCCGGGATCAATAAAGTATGACTATGACTAGATCAATTGTAGATATGGCAGATGGAGTTTAGCCTGACGAAATGTGAAGTGTTTGCAAGCCAGTGGTGTAGTGGCATCTGGACTTTGCCTCTTCGCTGCAACTCAAGTGGTCATGGGTTTGAATCTGGCCGGCTCCTTGCACACTTTCCGTACGTACTGGGTTGCCTGATGTGCCGCAAGGGACAACAGCAAGTGCGAAGTGTTGCACCTTGGTTGCCGTGTTATAGGAATGATGTTCAGGATGCAGGAGAGGTTTACCAGGATGTTGCCCAGATTAGAGGGCATGTGCTATAATGAGAGGTTGCATAAAATTTGGTTGCCTTTTCGAGATCAGCAGAGGCTAAGAGGAGAACTGATAGAGATTTATAAGATTATGAAAGGCATAGATAGAGGAGACAGAGAATGCCTCTTTTCCAAAGTGGCAATGTCCAATACTAGAGGGCATGCATTGAGGAAGCTGTCCCGGAGCCTGTTGGCGCTGGTTTTTATGCTGCGGTACCGTTTCTCAGACGGTAGCAGCTGGAATAGGTAGTGGTTGAGGTGACTTGGGTCCCCAATGATCCTTTCAGCCTTTTTTACACATCTGCCTTTGTAAATGTCCTGAATCATGGTAAGTTCACAACTACAGATGCGCTGGGCTGTCTGCACCACTCTCTGCAGAATCCTGCGGTTAAGGGAGGTACAGTTCCCATACCAGGCAGTGATGCAGCCAGTCAGGATGTTCTCAATTGTGCCCCTGTAGAAACTTCCTCAACCATCTGAGATGAAAGAGGTGCTGTTGTGCCTCTTTCACCGCACAGCTGGTATGTACAGACCACGTGAGGTCCTCAGTAATGTAGATGCCGAGGGACTTAAAGCTGTTTACCCTCTCAGCCCCAGGTTCACTGATGTCAACAGGGGTTAGCCCGTCTCCATTCCTCCTGTAATCCACAACCAGCTTGTTTGTTTTTGGGACATTAAGGGAGAGGTTGTTTTCTTGACACCACTGTGTCAGAGAGATGACTTCTTCCCTGTAGGCCACCTCATTAATGTTAGTATTCATTCTGAGGAGAATGGAATACAAAAGCAAGGATGCAATACTGAGGCTTTATAAGGTCTTGGTCAGAACACATTTGAAGTATCGTGAGTAGTTTTAGGCCCCATATTTAAGGACGGATGTGCCGATGTTGGAGGCTGGAAAGCATCAGGAAGAAGTTTACGAGAATGATTCTGGGGATGAAAGGGTTAATACATGAGAAGTGCCTGATGTCTCTGGGCCTGTACTCACTGAGGTTCAGAAGGATTGGTGGGGGGAGGAGGGTGGGAGGTTGATGTCACTGTGACCCGTCAAACATTGAGAGGCCTGTATAGAGTTAATGTGGAGAGGATGTTCCCATAGTGGGAGACTCAAAGAATAGAAAGCACAGCCTTGGTATGAAAGGATAATCCTTTAAATATGTGTAAGCTTCTGTTAAGGTTCCCCCTTTTTCTATCTCTCTTACTGTAAGTGTAGTAAATGGCTGTTGTGTGTTCTTCATACTCAATGTTGGAATCCTGGGCGGTTGCAGCACCTTGAAGGCCATGTTAGGGACTTTGGGGAAAAAAAGCAAAGATGGTGTGCAGTCAGACTGTCAGGAAGGGCAGGCAGATGATAGGATCTAATTGCAGCCTGCAGGGTGAGCATCGGTGCTTTGGAGATGCAGGATCAAAGTGTTATATCTCAATGCATGAAGTATAAGAAATAAGGTGGATCATCTTGTAGCACTTTTACAGAGTGTCGGGCATGATGTTGAGGCCATCACTGAATCATGGCTGAAGGATGGTTGTAGTTGGGAGCTGAATGTCCGAGGTTATACATTGTATTGGAGGGATAGGAAGGTCAGCAAACGGGGTGGTGTGGCTCTGCTGGTAAATAATGGCATCAAATCAGTAGAAGGATGTGACATGGGATCAGAAGATGTTAAATCTTTGTGGATTGAGTTAAGAAACTACAAGGCTAGAAGGATGGCAGTTATATACAGGCCTCCCAACAGTTGCTGGGATATGCACCACAGATTGCAACAGGAAATAGAAGAGGCATGTCAAAAGGGCAATGTTATGAAATTCATGGGAGATTTCAACATGCAGGTCAATTGGGGAAATCAGATTGGAAATGGTTCCCAAGTTTGTTGAATGCCTACAAGATGGCTTTTTAGAGCAGTTTGTCGTTGAGCCTAATAGGGGATCAGCTATACTGGACTGGGTGATTAGGGAGCTTAATGTAAAAGAACCCCTGGGAGGCAGTGATTACAATATGATTGAGTTCAACTTGAAATTTAATGGGCAGAAAGTAAAGTCTGCGTGGCAGTATTTCAGTGGAGTAAAGGAAATTACAGCGGAATAAGAGAGGAGTTGGTCAAAGTAAATTGACAGGAAATTCTGGCAGGGATGACAGCAGGGCAGCAATGGTGTTGGTTTTTGGAGAAAAATGAAGAAGGAGCAGTACAGATGTACTCTAAAAACAAAGAAGCTCCAATGGCAAAATCGTGCAACCGTGGCTTACAAGGTATATCATAGCTAATGTAAAAGCAAAAGAGAGGACATACAGTACGACAAAGCAAAAATTATTGGGAAGACAGAAGATTGGGAAGCTTTTAAAACCCTACAAAAAGCAACTAAAAGAGCCATTAGGAGGGAAAAGATGAGATATGAAAGCAAGCTAGCAAAGAATATCAAAATGGATAGTAAAAGCTTTTTCAAATATTGTAAAAAAAAAAGAGATGGGTGTGGTTATAGGACTGCTAGAAAATGATAGAAAATGAGGCTGGGAAAGTAATAATGGGGACATGGAGTTGGCAGATGAACTAAATGAGTATTTTGTATCAGTCTTCACTTGGAAGACACTAGCAGTGTGCCAGATGCTGAAGGGTGCAAGTGAAGAGAAGTGAGTGCAGTTACTATTACAAGGGAGAAGGTGCTCAAAATGCTGAAATACCTGAGGGTACATAAGTCATGTGGACCAGGTGAACTGCACCCTAGGGTTCTGAAAGGGGTAGTGGTAGGGATTGTGGAGGCATTAGTAATGATCTTTCAAAAATCATTGGACTCTGGTGTGGTGCCAGAGGACCGGAAAATTGCAAATGTCACTCCACTCTTTAAGAAAGGAGGGAGGCAACCGAAAAGAAATTATAGACCAGTTATCCTGACCTCGGTGATTAGGAAGATGTTGGAGTCGATTGTTAAGGATGAGTTTATGGAGTACTTGGTGAAACAGAGCAAGATAGGACAAAGTCAGTATGGTTTCCATAAGGGAAAATCTTGCCTGACAAACCTGTTGGAATTCTTTGAGGAGATTACACACAGGATAGATAAATGGGATGCAGTGGATGTTGTATATTTTGACTTTCAGAAGCCCTTTGACAAGGTGCTACACATGAGGCTGCTTACCAAGTTAAGAGCCCATCGTATTACAGGAAATTTACTACCATGTTTAGAGCATTGGCTGATTGATAGAGAAAGCAGTGAGTGGGAATAAAATGACCCTTTACTGGTTGGCTGGCAGTGGTGAGTGGTGTTCTACAGGAGCCAGTGTTGGTACCGCTTTATTTTATGCTGTATATCAATGATTTAGATGATGGAATAGATGACTTCATTGCCAGGTTTGCAGATGATACAAAGATTGGTGGAGAGGCAGGTAGTGTTGAGGAAACGGGTAGGATGCAGAAGGGCTTGGACAGATTAGGAGAATGGGCAAGGGATGGTAAATGAAATATGTTGTTGGAAAATGCATGGTCATGCACTTTAGTAGGAGAAATAAATGTGCAGGCTATTTTCTAAACAGAGAGAAAATCCAAAAATCTGAGATGCAAAGGGACTTGGGATTCCTTGTGCAGAACACCTTAAAGTTAACTTGCAGGTTGAGTCGGTGGTGAGGAAGGTAAATGCAATGTTAGCATTCATTTCAAGAGGTCTAGAATACAAGAGCAGAGATGTGATTCGGAGGCTTTATTAGGCACTGGTGAGGCCTCATCTTGAGTACTGTGAACAGTTTTGGGTTCCTCATCTAAGAAAAGATGTGCTGGCATTGGACAGAGTTCAGAGGAGTCTCACAAGGATAATTCCAGGAATGAAAGGGTTATCATACAAGGAACATTTGATAGTTCTGAGTCTGTACTCACTGGAATTTAGAAGGATGAGGGGGGATCTCATTGAAACCTTTTGAATGTTGAAAGGCCTAGACAGAGTAGATGTGGAAAGGAGGGTCCATTTAAAACAGATGCAGAGAAATTTCTTTAGCCAAAGGGTGGTGAATTTGTGGAATTTATTACCAAGTGCAGCTGTGGAGGCCAAGTCATTGGGTGTATTTAAGGTGGAGATTGATAAGTTGTTGATTGGCCACGACATCATAGGTTATGAGGAGAAGGCCAGGGTGTGGGGCTGAGGGGGGAGAAAAGGATGAGCCATGATCGAATGGCGAGCAGACTCGATGGGCCAAATGCCTAATTCTGCTCCTTTGTCTTGAGGTGTAAATCAGAAAAGATTTTTTTTGCCAGAGGGTGGTGAATCTGTGGAATTCATTGCCTCAGGCAGATGTAGAGGCCAAGTCATGGGTATGTTTAAAGCAGAGATTGATAGGTTATTGATTAGTAAGTGTGCCAAAAGTTATGGGGAGAAGGCAGGACAATGGGGTCGAGTGGGAATAATAAATCAGCCACGATCAAATGGCAGTGCAGACTTGATAGGTGAATGGGCTAATTCTGCTCCTGTCTTAAGCTCTTGTAAATGCACATGCATGTTCTGAAATTCCCAACTTGGTTACAGGTTACTTGGCTGTCTGTAGTTGGGAAATAGAATTGGGAGAAATTAATAAGAATGTGGGGAGAATAAAAATGAAGTAAAGTAGGATTATAAAATAGGTGGTTGATGGCAGTCGCTGACTTGGGGGAGTGAAGGGCCTGTGTTCATGCTTGAATGACCTGAAATAGATCACACCTTAATCTTCCATTTAAAATTTACACTCAGTGACCACTTTAATGAGCAGGTGTACCTAATAACACAAATATCTAATCAGCCAATCATGTGGCAACAGCTCAATGCATCAAAGCATGCAGACATAGTCAAGAAGTTCAGTTGCTGTCTAGTCTAAACATCAGAAAGGTGTGGAAATGTGATCTAAGTAACCTTGTGGAATGATTTTAGGCATCAGATAGGGTGGTTTGACTATCCCAGGCATTACTGATTTCCTGAAATTTCCATGCACAGCAGTCTCTAGAACTTACAGAGAATGCAAGGAAGAATGTCTAGAGTGTGGCAGTTCTGTGGGAGAAAATGCCTTGTTAATCAGAGAGGTCAGAGGAGAATGGCCAGACTGGTTCAAGCTGACAGAAATGTGACAATAACCCAAATAACCACATATTTCAACAGCGGTATGCAGAACATCTCTGAATGCACAACATGTTGAACCTTGAAGTGGACAGGCTACTGCAGAAGACCACATCAGGTTCCACTCCAGTACTTAATAAAGTGGCGACTGAGCGCATATTAAAATGCAATTCTTTATCTATTGTCAGAATATTGTAACTGTTTATGTTCCTCACTGGGTGTGTAGTCATTTAAACTTCTCTGAGGATCACCATCTTGATGTGGTGGAGAGACTTGTGAGCTCTAGAGAGCAATGCTGACTGGAGTTTAGCCACTTGGCACTTGGCTCCTGGTGGGGTCACACTACCAGGGGCTAAGGGTAAGATCAAGGCAGAAGTTCCAGACAAAGAGCAATGCAATCAAAACTTCAACAGCTGAGCTGGTGAACACATCACAACAGCTGTGAAGGCAGAGGAAGGCTGCAGCAGTGAGGGTTCCCTAATCATCTTGCATTCAATGACACTGATGCTGATCTCTTTTTGTCAAGGAGTGTGTGGTAGCTACCCATGCATCAGCCTCCCTGTTAACAAATTCATGCACAGGAGTTCTCCATTATGGGAATTTACAACCCTTTAGGAGAATATCATACTCAATTTGAGTGATTGCACTACTTATTTAAAACTGGCTTTCATAGACATCTTGGTTGGTATGGATGAGCTCAGATAAAGGGCTTTTTTATGTGTTATATAACTCTATGACCTTTATTATTGATCTCCAATAATGGAGTAATGGAAATGTGGGAACAAATTGTCAACATAATTATTTTTTAATGCAAGTGCTAACATTGTGTAATAGAAGTATAAAATCAAACAATTGTAATGCCATGGTTAAGATTTCTACTGCTGTGCTTTGGATATTTCATTTCAGCAGTTGTCTGCAAAATCAGTGTATCCTGCTGGTAGAATGCTTTAGTTTTGGATAAGATAATAAGCCCTGCTGTTCAACTTAGAAATGTGAGTCAGCCAATGAGGATTGTACTGAAGAGTTTTCTGAAGGACAGTAGTCTGATCCGGGGGCTTTTGGCAGGAACTGTGGAGCGGGACAGAAGGGAAGATTCTTTTGGGAGGAGAGTCCCTGTTGCATGAAGTGCTTTGTGCAGATGAATGGCTCAAACAAGGAAGGACCAAAATTCGTGAGAGGGAGCCAGTTTGTTCGAGTTGGACTTTGAGCAAAGTTCAGAATGTGGTGAGTGTAGACTGTAGGCCCACTCCAGTATCAGCTCCAGTGAACTTGTGCACAGTGGACTAACTGAACTTTAATAGGCCCTTTTAGTTTCTTTTTCTTTTTCTTTTTCCTCTTAACCGTTTGATAAAGCTGAAATTTGTAAATGTTCTTTCTTTATATTTATGTGGTGTACAATCTGTTATTTCTGACAGACCAACAATTCTGTAAGGGCAGCATTTACACAGCATTCACTCAAATTGTGGTTTCTTTAATTGGAACATCACGATATTCCACTTTGGTTAAACCCCAAATCATATAGATCCTAGAAGTATGTTACATGGCTGAGTTACATGGCTGTTAGCAGAGCTAGCTAACGAGTCAAGTTTGTATACAAGTCTGGTGAGAGGGTTACATAATCAAAGCAGAACATTTCTGAGATCTTGGCTATATGTCTCTAATTTACTTGGCTATTTATTTTTTACTTCTAGTCATGGGATAGGACTCTCGCTGAAGCAGCTCTTGCATGGAGTAAGAAATGCACATTTAATCACAACAAAGATCTACGCACTAAATGGAAACTTCATCCGGTATTCAAGACTATAGGAGAGAACATTTATGTCCAGACAGGTTCCAGTTTAAATGTTCCTGCTGCAATAAAAAAATGGCGCGATGAAGTTCAATATTATGATTATAACTCCAACAGATGCAGAAGAGTGTGTGGTCATTACACCCAGGTAATATATTTTCAACAAATAATTTTGCAGGTCAAATAAGAATCAAGGATGCCATTTTTATCACTAGTTCAGTTTTTTCAGCAATAAATGATTTATTCATATGATATAGTTCTTGTCCCATTACATAAATGATCCACATACTAGTTATCTGTTTCTTGAACAGCATGTATGTAAATATTAGTATTTCGGCCTGCTCTTAGTGAGCAAGAACAGGTTGAAATAATAATATTCCTCATGCCTCTAGTGAAGAATATATAATTACTGTTGGTGGCATCTCCATAATTATCATAAACACAAGAAATTCTGCGGATGCTGGAAATCCAAAGGAAAACACAGTAAATGCTGGAGGAACACAGATGATCGGGCAACATCCATGGAAATGAACAAACAGTCGACATTGTGGGCCGAGGATCTTCTTCAGTACCGAAAAAAAAGAGGAAAAATGCCAGAATAAAAAGGTGGGGGAGGGGTAGGAGGATAGTTGGAAGGTGATAGGTGAAGCCAGGCATGTGGGAAAGCTAAAGGGCTGGAGAGGAAGGAATCTGATTGGAGAGGAGAGTGGACCACAGGAGCAAGGGAAAGAAGAGGGGCACCAAGGGTAGGTGATACATAGGCAAGAAGAGGTAGGAGGCCAGAGTGGGGAATGGAAGAAGAGGGGAGATGGGAGGGATTTTTTTAAACCAAAATTAGCAATTGTATTGGATGACTCTGCTGTCCAGACAGGAGTGGGAGGGAGCCAAGCACAGGCTAGGCTCAACATGGACCATAGGAAATGAGCAACTTGTATTCAGTGAGCTTGTTTGTGAATGCTCTTTGTAACTGAAAAATTCCATTCAAGTTGGTGCTCACTTTCTGTAACCTCAAAACTTGACTCTAAAATACATGATTTTAAATGCCAAGAACGTCACAATTCATTAAGTTTGTGGCTCATCAGTATCTCAGTTCCAATTTCTATTTGGTATCAAGCATATTACAATCTGGCATGCTTTCTTAGAAGTACTTAGAATAGAGGCAATCCATTTGTGAAAGATTGAGAAATTTATGGGGATCTGAGATGGAAAAGAGGTTCAGAAATGATCATACTGAAAGGTGGGGCAAAGTTGAGGTATCAGATGGTCTATTTCTGCTCCTGTTTTCTTGGGCTCTTGAGTGTCATGTTCTTGAGTTCAGTAGAGGGGCTGGACAAACATTTCATTAACTGGCACTTTTAAATGATTGGCAGCTATCAAGTTCAGCTGTGCCAGTTATAAAAGCTTTAATTCTTGGTCAAGTGAGTAGAAGGCTTGCATGTTTCAGACATCTTGAATTCAAACAATTATATCACAGCAATGATATAGCCTGCACAGCTCTCTCTGGAATGGAATTCTACAGATTCACCACCCTCTGGCTAAAGAATTTCCTCCTCCTCTTCATTCTAAAGAGACATCCTTCTATTCTGAGGCTGTGCCTGCTGCTCCTGAGACTCCCCACTATAGGATACGTCATCTCCGTGTCCACTCTATCTAGGCGTTTTAATATTTGGTAGGTTTCAATGAGATCAACGCTCATTCTTCTAAGTTCCAGTGAGTACAGACCCAGAGCTATCGAACACTCCTCATGTTAACCCTTTCATTCACAGAATTATTCTCAGAAATCTCCTCTGGACACTCTAATGCCACCATATCCTTTTTTAGATAAGGGGCCAAAAACAGCTCACAATACTCCAGATGTGGTTTGATCAATCCTAGCTTTGAAATTCTAGTCCTCTGGAAATGAATGCTAACATTGCATTTATCTTCCTTGCCTCCAACTCAACATGCAAATTAACCTTCAGGGAATCCTGCACGAGGACTCCAAGTTGCTGTGCACCTCTGATTTCTGAATTTTCTCACCTGTTTAGAAAATAATCTATACCTTTATTCTGGGAAATAAAGTAATTTGGGCCACTTTTAACTGGATCAGGGTGAAATTTTACCATGAACTTTGGAGCTTTGTTTGAGAGTAGACTATCATAAATAATGACTTCTTCCATGTTTTGATTTCAAGCTCGTCTGGGCGTCAAGTTACAAAGTTGGCTGTGCAGTTCACACCTGCCCAGGGGGAATTATTCACTTCAGCTCTGAGCTTTCGACTATTTTTGTTTGCGATTATGGACCACCGTAAGTCTTTCCTGTATTGGGTTCTTTTTAGAAGGTACAATTAATAAAATATTAATATTTTTGTGTTATTCTTTCTTGCAGTGGAAATTATCCAAGACAACCTTATTTAAAAGGAAAAGCATGTACTCAGTGCCCTGACAGTTGGTGTGAAAATAAATTATGCAGTAAGTTTGAATCACATAGATTCTTTATATATTTTGATGTGATCATTCAGATTTTTGAAATCAAAAAAACTCAGTAATTCTAGTATGTGACAAAGTTGATTTAATATTGTTGTGTATTCATTTTCTTTTCATCAGGAAATGCAACACGTGAGATGACAAGTGAGTACATTTTAATATTAAACCTTTAAATTATTTAGCAGAGGGATAGATTAGCTTTATTTGTCACATGTACATCGAAACCTACAGAGCATTAAATCAAATCAGCAAGGATTTTGTAAGTGTCTCCAGCACCAACATGGCATGCCCATGATTCACTAACCCTAAACCACCCATCTTTGGAATGTGTGAGGAAACCAGAGCAACTAGAGAAAACCCCCACAGTTACAAACCGTAAGATTCTTAAAGACAGCAGCAAGAATTGAATCCTTATCTTTCAGCTGTAGTGTAAAACATTGCATTAAGATTTATTTCAGTTTAAAGAAATGTAGTGTATTTTTACATCTTTTTTTTCTTTTAACAGATAATTCAGACTCTGCATGTGGCAATTACTGCATCGCTGTTGTAGTAACAAGACCATTGACTCTTATTATTATTTTCGGTGGAGTATATCTGATACAGTATAAGTACACTAACATGTTTGCCTATATATAGTACATGCCAACATTCTTCCATGTCTGCATTTATATCAGACCTGAATACTGGATTTTGTGTGGCTGAAAGTAAGGAAAATGACACCTCCATTAAACACGAAACATAGATATCAACTTTCAAAATTTCTGATGAATCATGATGGAGGTCAAACTTTGATCTGCACTATAGCTCAAATAGTGATTCATGACAACTTTTCAATTTGTCAGTTGGTTTGTTAACTTCTATAGTGAAAATAACTTCAAATTACCAGCAACATCTAAAAAGGAATGCATCGGAAAGCTATAGGATATTTTAGATGAGGACAATCACTGAATATGAAAGGGGAAGTTTTGGGAGGTACTAAATTTTTTCTGGTTAGCAACTGAAGCTTGAGTTTGCTTTAACATTTTTAAAATTTTTTATGGAGATACATCTTGATCTTTTTGTACTTTGATGTGAATATTTTTGCTCATTATTGTTAACAACATTGCCACATGGAAATGGAGCTTTATATTTTGTTTTCAGCATTAACTGTCCCAGATCAATTATAATGCAGTCTAATAAAACATGAAACTCTTTCACGTTTCAATTTGCACTTCGAAAATTAACTGTTTTATTTCTACACTTGCTTCAAGATTTGTCAATGCCAAATCAAGAATCTGTTCTCAGGTCTTGGCCTGAGATGTTGACTGTACTTTTTTCCTTAGATGCTGCCTGGCCTGCAGAGTTCCTTTAGCAGTTTGTGTGTGTTGGTTGGATTTCCAGCATTTGCAGATTTTATCTTGTTTGTGTTAGGAATTTGATTATAGTCCACACTCTGGATTAATGGACAGAACTGAATTTGCGTTGTCCTAAACTTTCTGAATAGGTTCTGCCTTAAACTCATTCTGCAATAGAATTGTTCAAAATGGAGTTCCATTTAAAAATGTTTTTTAAAACAAGAGATTATTATTTGAATAAGTATAGCATTTTGGTATCAATTTGAATCAATGCATTTAGGGACTTCATGAAGGATCAACTTTATTTGCCATATATATTTACATGTCTCAGGAATTTACTGTGAGGTGTTGGTCAGGGCATGACATGCAACTAAAAATGTCAACATTCAACAGTTATAAAGAATGATGCAAAAAGCTTAGAGGTTAAAGGAGAGAAATTGAATATACATACCAGCATATAGTTACAATGTAAAAACCACTTTTTGTAATGCCTTTAAAGTGTCTACAGTACAGTGACATGCTAACTTGAATGGTTGGTGAGATTGACATCCTGGGGAAGAAAGTTTTAAAATAATGTTTCTTTTTTGTTTTTGTTTTTAATAGCCCTATAACACTTTCCAGAAGAGAGCTTTTAGAAAAGGCAGTTTACAGGGTGGGTAGTATCAGCTATGATTTTTTTTTTCCCCTGCTTGCTGCTTTCTTTTTTTTTGCCGACCTCATTTAAAAAGAATTAAATTAACATTTAATATTAAAAGTATTAGATTAACATGTCCACAGAAGGTAAAAGGTGGTTGTAGATGGTTTGTATTCTATGGAGGTCAGTGACCAGTGGTGTTCCACAGGGATCTGTTCAGGGACTTCTCCTCTTTGTGCTTTTTATAAATGACCTGGACGAGGAAGTAGAAGGGTGGGCTAGTAAGTTTGCCGATGACAAAAAGGTTGGGGGTGTTGTGGATAGTCTGGAGGGTTGTCAGAGGTTACAGCAAGACATCGACAGAATGCAGGACTGGGCTGAGAATTGGCAGATGGACTTAAACCCAGATAAGTGTGAAGAGGTTCATTTTGGTAGGTCAAATCTGAAGAAAAAACAATATTAATGGTAAGACTCTTGGCAGTATGGAGGATCTGAGAGATCTTGCTCCTTGTCCATAGGACACTCTAAGCTGCTGCACAGGTTGACACTGTTGTTAAGAAGGTGTATGGTGTGTTAGCATTCATCAACTGTGGTATTGAGTTCAAGAGTCGTGAGGTAATGTTACAGCTATATAAGATGTTGGTCAGACCCCACTTGGAGTAATGTGTTCAGTTCTGGTCACCTCACTACAGAAAGGATGTGGATACTATAGAGAGAGTGTGGAGGACATTTACAAGGAAGTTGCCTGGTTTGGAGGGTGTACCTTTGTATTGGTGGGGTCGTGACTGTCACGTAACAGCACTGCCCACTACCTGGTTGGAAGGCACGCCACCTGCCAATCAAGGTTTGCCCCCTCCTCATCCATCAATGCACACCTAACCATTGACCCCTCTAAATAGCCTTGTACTTGGCCTCCGGCGATTGGCCTTTGTGATCAGCTTATCTCTTCTGGCACCGAGCCATTGGCCCCCTTGTGAATTACCTGGGCTGGACCCTCCAGCCCTCCTGCACTAAAAGGGTGCCATGTGTGCTGGGCTCTCTCTTTTTGCCATCTCCGAGGGACCACCCTGCTTCACTTCAGGCTGAGAACTGTGGAACAGCACTGGTGAAATTGGTGAACTGTGCATTGAATAGGGTTGGGAGTGTTGATTATTGTCCCTAATAGCACAAAGATGTGCCTGCACAAAGTCAAGGGGTGGCGGGTATCGTATTGACTTTTCCCGTGTTTTTGTGTGTGTGTAGCGATTTTCCCACGTTCGTTATTAATTGTCCGGTGTATTTTACTGCTGATCTGACTTTTCCCCGACTGCTGTAAATTGTGCCCGTGTGTGTGTTGCTTCTGTTGCCATTTTCCCACGTTTGCCTTCTGTAAATAAAATCCTTTACTACCAAGTCTGTGTGTCCAGAGTCCTTGCCTTTGAGACCTACCGAATCTGTTTCCTCACTTACAACAATTGGCGCTGCGAGAAGGATCTCAGGGATCTTGGCTAGACACCGGAGTGGGAAAATGTTCTGGAACAGGGGCAAAAAAGCCAGTGCAGGCACTGAGGATAGGATTCCCGGCTGGACGGACGAGCGCTTGGTCGAGTAGTTGGATCCACGTAGCGAGAAATTACGGCACCACGTGGTCTCCCTCCTTAAGAAGTCGGGGTTGCCCAAAGTCAAAGGGAGTCAAAGGGGTGCCTTTTAGCTGTTCACGTCCCTCCTGAGACGCCAGGTTAGGGTTTCCGGCCAGATGCAGCAGTTATGCAACCAGAAGGACAGGGAGTGAGAAGAGCTCCAGCAGCGCTGCTCCACGCTGCAGGAGGCAGTACAAGCTGCCCAGACTCGAGGTCGGGGGACTGAAGTCGCCTGCAGGCTAATAGAGCTACAGCAGGCGCGGGCAGCTCGCCGGTCTGGCTGGCAGCAGCACCCGCTAAAGATTCGAGCCCTGGTCCAGTGTGGTGACAAGCTGGACGCGTGGCTGGGGGACGGGGATATATGGCTAAACAGTGACGAGGTGGGGGTGCCCGAGGAGCCTAGGTCCCACAACCGCCCTCCCCTCTATGCCTCCGAACCCCTGCACGCTCGACCCGTCACCACGGTGTCCCAGGTCCACCGCAGAGAGGAGGGGGATGAGGATGACCAAGCCGCAAGGAGGCATGCCCGTGGTTCCTCTGAGATCCGGGATTTCTCCCCAATGGAGCTGACCCAGCTGGCGGATCGGTACCGCCAACGGCCGGGCGAGCACCTGGCCGCGTGCCTGCTCTGACTGTTGGATGAGGGGGGCCCCAACTTGAGCCTCTCTCATCAAGAGGCCAGCGCCCTGGGGAGCTTCTCTGATCAACAATGCCTTATGGGCGCCACAGCCAGAGATCCGGGAAGGCACTACCCTGTGGGATCGGGTGGTGACCGCTGTGAGGGTCCGATCCCTCTCCAGCAGGGTGTGGTATTTACACGGGCGCCCACAATGAAGTACGGTCAGTGAGGGAACCCGGTTGTTAGAGAGTGGGCACTGGTCAACGGCATCTACCAGGCTGCCTGTGACCGTAGGAAAGGGAAACACACAGAGGTGGATGGCACTCGTCGACACAGGTGCCCAACACACCATCATCCCGGGCAATCCCGCCAGATGGAAGGGAACCGAGATGCAGGTAGAGGGCTTAGGGGGTTCCCTTTTACCCGCGAAGGAGGTCACACTCCGCCTAGCCATTGGGAACCAACCTCCCGGACCTGTACGAGTCCTTATAGCCGCTTCACCTGAGCGCATCCTCGGTTTTAATGTCTTAAAGGGACAGTCCCTTGGTTGCTTGACACTAACAGAGGCAGGTTAACCGTTGGGGTCGCACGGGCCACTATTGTAGTTGGAGTGGCCAAGTGGGAACCTATCGTTGTCTCCGCCCCCCCCCCCCCCCCACCACCACCAAGATCATCTGTAACAGTCAGTACAGAGTGCCGGGGGACACCAAGGCATTACTGAGGCCATTCAAGCCCTATTAACGGGAGTGTCATTAGACCTACAGCCTCTCCCTTCAACAGCCCCGTCTGGCCCGTCCGCAGAACGGATGGGTCATGGCGCATGACGGTGGACTCATCATCATCATCAGCAGGTGCCACGTCCAGTTTGAGCTTTGACTGCCATGGCCCACACATTCTTGTTTCAGGTCAAGTGGATCAATTCATTGGTATTCATTTCCAGTTCTCTGGCTGCTGTCTCCATCATCATTTGTCTTTGTCTTCCTCTTGCTTTCTTCCCTTCAATCTTTCCCATAATTACCGCGCATTCTAACTCCTCTTTCCTAATCACATATCCAATTACGTTACGTTGCCTTTGTTGTAGCGTGGATGAAATCACCGGAGAGACAGAGTCACTGGTAGTTACAAAGCAGCTTCTTTATTCGACACAACAAGCTACAGCAGGCATCATAAGGACGGAGACGCTTTCGGTAGAAAGGTCTGCTAGCCCAGTGTGGGCTTGATATTCATATGCTAAACACAAAGGCAATCGCTACTTAAGAAGTTATAGACAATGCTTCCTTTTGAAGCTACATACAAAATATCACACCATCCTTTCCTTCCGACGCCAACATGTCTGGGTTGGTATCCACAGCCTTTAGGATTTACTTGGCATTTTGTACGTGCTAACATAGAAGACAATTAATATTTATAATGTATAGATAATACTGTCTTCGAAACTACAGCATCAGGTCAAACTACGGCACCAGAAGCATCTGGTATTCACACCTTTTTAGGAAACCCATTGTTGTGGACTCAATCCACAGTACTTTGTCAAATAGAAGTCTGGTGGCCAAAGTCATTTAAGTGTAAACAAATCATCTACCCAAAAAAACTCACTCTAACAGTCCCTCCTCTTCCGAGACAAAAATTAAATTTGTATCAGGAAAGGCCAACCTAGGAGGATCTGCTCAAATAGGGCAGTAAAAATGCCCTGTCCTGAAATTCCCCCCAATTTTATGTACCTCGATATCAATCCTAGCATTACCTAATCGCTACCTACCAAATGTTAAGCAGAGAGGCTGTTCCAAGTCTTTAGGAATGCAGCTCCTTTTGTGCACCTGCAGGCTGACTGCATCTTAATCACATTCCTTTGTCTTCAGCCCTTTATTCTCTGATTGCTGAAACTCTCCTTCCAGGAGCACCCACAGGCTCTCTCATCGATGTACAGGAAGGGGTTGGGGTGGCCTCTACGTAAATGTCTACAAGGACCTCTCCCCGGTGGCACCCCCTTCCAAACTGACTGGTCGATCACTGGCCCAACTGCTGTAAAGGGCCCAGCTCCTCAAACTTGGGGTGACTGCTTTCCGATGCTGTGTGCAGTCTGAAATACCATCGAAGTGGTGGAACTTGCCATCTCTGCTTTAACTCAAAAATCCATCCCCGTCTATTTCCCAATAAATTTCTATACTATGCTATGAAATGAATCAACTACCTTCAGCAACCAGCCTTCTTTACAGAGTATCATCATCATCACACGTTAGCAGGCTATTCATGGTTTTCCAACACCTTCTCAGTGTCTTCTGCCATGCTCTTGGCGTTTTCTGCCTTTGCGTTTCCTCTGGGTATGTTTTCATCAGCTGTGGTCAGGTCTGGCATGGCCGGCTGGTGTTCCTCTCTTAGGTTCTCTGTAATTACATGGGTACTGGGTACACTTGGTTCCCCACTCTGTCTGTGGGAGCAACAAGAGGGTGAGTTGTATGCCTCGCCGAGTTTGTACACAGACACACATATCATTCGTTAAGAGTATCGTCTGTGGTCCTATCCACCTGGGGGCAAACCCTGGCCTTTCTGGCAGCACCCTCATCATAACTTGGTCGCCGGGCTGTGGAAGAACTATCCCCTTTCCCTCTGGCTCGTTCTGATCAGCGATTCACTGTTGTTGTCTCGCTCAGTACTTTAAGTTGGTTACGAAGGTCTTTCACATATTGAGTCATTCTATCCCTGTAAGCCCCAGGCTCCCCACAACCCGTAATTACCCCATAAGGGAGTCGCATTTCTCACCCCATCAATAATTCATAGGGGCTGAGACCCAAAGTGTGGTTCGGGGTTGCACACAATCTCATCAAGATTCCTGGTAATACATCCGCCCATGTCTTTCCTGTCTCAGCTATAGCTTTGGCTAACACATTCTTGATTGTTTGGTTCATCCTTCCTACCAACCCTGAACTCTGGCAGTGGTAGGGTACGTGGAACCGTTGTCGAATCCCCAGCAGTTGACACATTTCCTTCATCACTTTCCCCGTGAAATGTGCTCCCTGATCTGAATCCACCTGAACTGGGGTTCCCCACCGTGGGAGGATTTCCTGAACTAGGATCCATGCAGCGGTGCGGGCAGTGCAGTCCCTTGCTGGGGACGCCTCTACCCACCGAGTGAAGTGATCCATGATTACTAGACAGTAACTTTTCCCCCTGCTTTTTGGCAGGGGCCCTGTGAAGTCTATCTGGATGTTTTCCCAGGGTCCCCTCGGCTGAGGCTGATTTGCCAGCTGTAGCTTTCTGCCCTTACCAGGGTTATGCTGGGCACAAATGATACAACGGTGGCAGAATTTCTCAACATCCCCGCCCACCACCAATCCTGCCAGAGGGTTGTGATCATGCCCTGCCTTCCCTGATGTATTGCCCCATGATAAAACTTTAGTAGTATCTGTCTAATACAGGGTGGGGCCACCGTGACTCTTTCCTCCCCGTGTGTCCAGCACCCATCTGATCCCTCCTTTGCTCCTTTTCTCCTCCATTTTTCCTTCTCTTCTGCCTTGACCTCTTCATATAATTTTACTAAGCTGGTTTCTGTTGTTTCCTCCTACACACTTGCAATTTCAATTGCCTCTTGTTCCATTATTTGCAGTAATGTCTGCCCTCGGAGGAACTGGGAAAACTTGATGTTCTGGAGTGGCCGCAGTCTCTCTAAGTATCCCCTGATATTTTTGTTCCTTCGCTATATCCTCAGTGTGTCAGTTTGTATGGGGTCCTGCTTAGGGGGTTTTTACAGACCCTCCTCTGTTTTAACTGGGTCTATCTTTACCTTCTCACAATCTTGCTTGTGTGTAACCCACACTGCTGGGAACTGCTGACAAGGTAACCCATAGACCCCATCTGGGCTGCAGTCTCCTATGATTGGGGTGGCTGCGACTATGCTAGGCAGGTTGTGTATTCTGTTGGTTGTATGCGTTTGCTATCCCTGACTTGTCCATATTATTTCTCCCTTTCCCGAATCTATAACAGCTCCTGCTTCCCTTAGGATGTCTATTCCAAGGATTGTGCCCTCATTATTTGGACATACCCAGAAATACACTGGAAGCTGCACTCCCCCGATTTCTAGTATCTGTGACTCGCTTCTTTCTGCTTTTACTGTTTTCCCTCCTACACTCCTGATATAACTGGTCTGTCCGGTTGTTGGTAAAGGTTGTTGGTCAGTTATCGATACCGATGCTCCTGTGTCCACTAACATGTTGTGCCATCCCCCTAACAATACCGTTGTGTCCATCCGTGTGTCACCAGCACTGGCAGTGGAGCCCGCTGCCACATCTTTTTCTGCCTTAAGAGGCACTGTTACTAGCTCTTTTATCTGATCAACAGTCAGACTGGTTGCTGATGGGGTGAGTGACTGGGTATCTGCTGTGAACTTCCCCTGAGTTTTTCCCCTCCCTTTTGGACACTGTCTCTAGCCATGTCCCGATAGGCCACAGCTGTAGCATATCAACTCCTTCACTGTCTTATACCTGGTCTGGCAGTCCTTTGCTATGTGCCCTGGCTGCCGGCAAGCAAAACAAACTCTCTGGGACATCACAGCAGCTGCATCTACTATACCCACTTTATGATTTCTCTTGCCTTTTCTTTGGTCTATCTCACTGGCGCATGAAACTATCTCAGAGTAGTTGGACCCTACCGTTATGCCTAAATCTGGTGGGCTGAGCTCAGGCCTTCCTTCAGCATTTTTAGGAAGACAGGTTCGTCCCTCCCTGAATACTCCTCGTACACTCGGTATTTACGTTCTGCGTAATCCATGGCTGTCTCTTCAGCTTTTTGAATCACTGCTATTATCGTTCCCCAGCTACTCTTGCCTCCCCCCAGTCACTGCCTCACTTCCCCTTCAAAAGATCGATATCTTTCTTCATTACTGGCGCTCCCGGTAGTTGCCCAAGTACCATCCCGCACCCCCTGGGCCATCCTGCCCCACATATTCCTTGGGCACTTCGCTTTCACTAACACATGTATATCTTTAGGGTGCACCCGGTGAATTTCAACCACTTCCTCGAGCTTACGCCAGAATTCTGAATTCCCAGAGGCGACTTTAAGTAAGGGCAACTCGGACAAAATGCTCTGTTTCTCCCCGGGGGTGAAGGGCTTATGAATAGTTGTAATCAAGGTCAAGGGCTGGCTCGGATTATCAGGGTTCTCAACCTGATGTTGCCTGACCTCAATAGGTGCCATTCTGGTAGATCTCTCTGGGTAAAACCTCTGCCTGAGATATCCCCACACACGCAAAATATCATAGACGGGTAGCAGTTAAACAACACATAATTAAAACCGCAGAGTATGTATTCCAGAATCTGCCACTTTTGAGTACCCGAACTCATGATGCCTGTTATATTCCTTTGCATCACACTTGCAAACACATACACTAAGATGCAGCTTCCCGAACGAGTACACACGCCACATACATCAAAGTTGCTGGTGAACGCAGCAGGCCAAGCAGCATCTATAGGAAGAGGTGCAGTCGACGTTTCAGGCCGAGACCCTTCGTCAGGACTAACTGAAGGAAGAGTTAGTAAGAGACTGTGTTGCTTAAATTTCCAGCATCTGCAGAATTCCTGTTGTTTGCGTGAACCGTCGACTGTACCCCTTCCTAGAGATGCTGCTTGGCCTGCTGCGTTCACCAGCAACTTTGATGTATGTTGCTTGAATTTCCAGCATCTGCAGAATTCCTGTTGTTTACGAGTACACACGCCCCTACTCTGGCGTCTCGAACCGTGCCGTTGGTTACCACCTTTCACAACTGGTGGTCCAATTCTCACCAAGTTAACATGCAAAGATTCCTCACTTACATAAACACGCATGCACACGCACACACTACTTTTAATATCTACCAGTTCAGCTCTCCACGTTCATGATACTTCGTTCCCGCTCATCACCGACTGAACAGATCCAAGTGTGAGTGTTATTTTAGAAAAATACTCACCAACTTAGACTGCTAGGAACGCTGGCCACACGACGGGTCACGAAGTATCCCACTTCTGACACCAAATGTTGTAGCGTGGATGAAATCACTGGAGAGACAGAGTCACTGGTAGATACAAAGCAGCTTCTTTATTCCACACAACAAGCTACAGCAGGTATCATACGGACGGAGATGCTTTCCGTAGAAAGGTCTGCTAGCCCAATGTAGGCTTGATATTTCTATGCTAAACGCAAAGGCAATCACTACTTAAAAAGTTATAGACAATGCTTCCTTTTGATGCTACATACAAAGTATCACACCATCCTTTCCTTCCGACGTCAACATGTCTCGGTTGGTATCCACAGCCTTTAGGATTTACTTGGCATTTTACGTGCTAACATAGAAGACAATTAATATTTATAATGTATAGATAATACTGTCTTCGAAACTACAGCATCAGGTCAAACTACGGCACCAGAAGCATCTGGTATTCACACCTTTTTAGGAAGCCCATTGTTGTGGACTCAGTCCACAATACTTTGTCAAATAGCAGTCTGGTGGGCAAAGTCATTTAAGTGTAAATAAATCATCTACCCAAAAAAACTCACTCTAGCAGCCTTTTCATGATCTCATACATTACTTCTCTTTTTGTGTTTGCTCTGTTCATGACATCCTCGTTAGATATTCGTTTCCTCCATGATATTCTTTGCATCCTCCTCAAAAACCACATCTCTGCTGCTACAATTCGTTTCCTCATGTTACTAGATACTGTCCAACATTCTGAGCCATATAACATAACTGGATAAACGTAACATTTCAGTACTCTGAGGCGGGTTGTCATGCCTAATTTAGTATTGGTCAGTATACTCTTCATTCTTGTAAAGGTGTCTTTTGCCATTCCTATTCTTTTGATATCCATGTCGCACCTGCCATCTGATGTCACCCAGCTTCCTAAGTAGCAAAAGTTCTGTAGTTGTTTTATGTCTTCCCCTTTATTCTCAGCCTGCAGATAGGATTCTCCTTCTTTTTGGATATCGCCATACATTCTGTATTTTTGCAATTGATAGATAGACCCATTTTTGCACTTTCTTCAACAATTATATCAATTAAGTTTTGTAGTTCTTCCTCCATACTTGCAATTAACAGTGTCATCTGCATATCTGAAATTATTGATATTTTCACCGCCAACTTTGATTCCCAAGATTATTTTTTGTAATATTGTTTCACTGTACTGTCACGTACCCCGTGACAGGTTAAAGAACCAGCAGAAATGGAAAACATTTTGGAGTCCAGTATTGCTATTAACTAATGGTATTTATTAGTAACTACGCAATACAGTAATATAAATGCAGATAAACCAAACAGGTTAGCAATGATTATATATAAGTAAGTGTGGACATACATGAAAAGCCAAGCTTCTTCATGTCTGGGGGTAAATAGATACAGTCTTATGATGATGAGTAAAGTTCAGTTCAGTTCATGGTATTGAGTAGTGATGGATGGAGAGAGAGAGAGAGAGAGGGAGGGATTTGAGTCCTTAGGTGAGCTGATGCTGTTGATCTTCCCGTTGTCCTCCGAAATTCTTTAGAAGTCACTGACTGTGACCATAACGAAAGGGGACCATTCTTCTGTGGTGGAGCTATCAACCCAGGCGAGGATTGGACACACAAATAACTCCCCACCAGTCACGCCCTGTTCACACTGCAAGAGCCACTGATCGATCCGCCTGATCGATCCTCCAAAAACCCACCTTTCCTGTGGGCACAACAAAGCTCATTCAGTGTCCAAAACCATGTGTCTGAGGTCTATCATCTGACTTCTGAGTACCAATTGTCTTTCAAACAGCTTCTCCCTTCTCTGTCTGTAAGAATTTCCAAGCAGGCAGCATCCTTGTAGAAATGTAAACATACTGTGAGCAGTCTTCACCTCTCTCTCTTAAAAACAAGATGTCGGTGTTAAATAACTCTGTCTCTCTCTTTTCAAAAGCACAGTTTATAGGGGTAATTCCAGACTCCGTCACAGTACACATTACATAATTCAAGGGAGAAAACACACCCTTGTCTAATGCCTCTCTTGATTTCCGTAAAATGACTCACTTCTCCATCAAACTGGGCAGTTTGTTCCCAGTACAGATTTCCGATTAGGTGGAGGTCTTTCCTAACTAGATCTAGAGTTTCCTGTAATATTTCAAATAACTTATTGTGCTTCACTTTATCAAATGCTTTTGTGCAGTCGATAAAACAAACAAACCTTTTTGCACTTGAATAGCTCGTTCAAGGGTGGACTACCGACACTTAAACAAGGCAGCCCCCCTCCCCCTTGCTACCGCAGTACCGGACAAAGTCACCCTTGTAGATGACATTGCGGGACGCCCAATATGTCGTAGTGGACTTGGCCAACGCATTTTTCTCCATCCCCCTCCATCAAGATTGCCAGGAGCAATTTGCATTTACATGGTCGGGAGACAATACGCTTTCTGTCGCTTACCCCAGGGCTATGTCCACAGCCCAACAATTTGCCACAGCCTAATCTCCCGTGATTTACATCAAATTCAACTTCCCCCAGAGGTGCCACTCGCCCAGTATATAGATGATATCCTCCTGCAAGGTCCGTCTCAGAGGCACCTGATATGTTAATCTCCTCTCTCAGGGGACGGTGGCTGGGCAATTAACATTGAAAAAGTACAGGGCCCCAGCCAGAATGTCCTGTTCCTCGGGATTCAATGGCACTCGGGCCAAAGAGACATTCCCGAGACTGACAAAAACAAGATTTTAAACTGTGCCGTCCCCTCAAACAAAACGGACACCCAGAGATTCGTCGGCCTCCTAGGCTACTGGCGGCAGCATATACCTCACCTCACCATTCTTCTCAGACCACTCCCCGATAATCTCCCGATAGAAAGCCACATTCCTATGGGGATCCGAGCAACAGGCTTCTTTCGATACAGCTAAGCAAACTGTGGAACAAGCACTGCCACTTGCTCCCCGCCAGGCAGGAGCCCCTTTGGAATTGCAGGTTTCGGCCAGTGAGACGGTCACCGAATGGAGCCTCTGGCAGAAGACTCAAGGGCGCAGAGTCCCGCTCAGTTTCTGGACCAAGTCTCTACCTGAAGCTGCCGCCGCTACAGCCCATTCGAGCACCAGCTGCTTGCCTGTTACCTGGCACTCCTCGCCACCGAACACCAAACAGGCACCCACCCTGTCGTCCTTCGCCCTCACCTGCCCATAATGCGGTTGGTCAAGTCCCCCGATTCCACCCACAAAGAGGGTCCTGCCCAGAGGTCCTCCATAGTAAAGTGGAAGTGGTATATAGCGGACCGGGCCGAACCCGGTCCAGAAGGGGTCAGCCGCCACCACGAACAGATTATATCATTCCCGCAGTCCCAGGACCCAGCCCCAGACATACCCGAAATCCGGCCCTCCCCTGTGTCCTGGACCAACCATTCGACTCCCTCGACCCTGATCTCAAATTGCATGCCTGGTTCACAGACAGATCCAGCCGCTGAAAAGGGGGAAGTAGTATTGGAAGGCGGTGGCACTTCATCCTGCCACGGGCAAAATTTTAACCACACAGGGAGTGGGTGGTTCCAGCCAACTTGCCGAGCTGGTGGCAGTAGCCCTTACCCTGCAGGATACCACCGACCCAGTCCACATTTACACCGACTCTTGGGCAATGGCTAATGGTATGGCTGTATGGTTGGCCCGGTGACATGAGATGGGCTGGGAAATTCATGGAAATTCTGGGGACAGCAACACCAGCGGTTCATTTGAGACCAATCTCCCACAGAAAAATTTCAGTCCATCACGTGGATGCCCATACCCAGAGAAACACTGACGAAGCAATTCATAACGTCACTGTGAACCAGGCTGCCCAAATATGCCGCGCCACCACTTCCCCACCAGAAACGAAACTCAGTGCGCTAGCTGCATGGGCACACCGTAAAGGTGGCCATCTAGGGGCCGACAGTTGGGCAGAGCAATTTGGGCTCGCCCTCACGCTAGATCAATGTAAGACCTCTGTTGCCAACTGCCCCATCTGCCAACAGGGGAAAACACGGGGCTGGCCGACAGGGCCACCGGGTCACATTCGTCGCGGCACGGGAGCGGGTCACGTATGGCAGATTGACATATGGCATATTGGACCGCTCCCACGCCAAAGTAAAAAGCAGTACGCCCTGACGATGGTGGACACGTTCTCTGGTGTCCAGGTGGCGGTGCCCTGTTCTGGACCGACCAGAACAGCACCATCAAAGGATTACAGTACCTCTCCTCCATCTATGGAGTCTCGTGGGAGGTACAATCCGATCAGGGCTTGCACTTTGCTGGGGCCAAAGTTCAGAGATGGGCTGCTAAAGCGGGGATCTCTTGGTTGTTCCATATACCCTATCACCCACAGGCATTGGGATAATTGAGAGGATGAACGGCCTACTTAAAAGAAAAAATACGCACGCTAATGCCCTCTGGCACACTGCAGGGCAGGGGTGGTTGAGCGTGCTGCAGCAGGCCGTTGACCAGTTAAACACACTGCCCACCAGCGGGGGGGGGGTGTCCCCACTGTCCCGCCATCTGGCACACTCCCCATCCCCCGACTTAGAAAACACCGAACCCCGCCCCCCCCCCCACCGAGGACAGAGGAAAAGTATGCCTACAACGGCCACAAGGTCCCCCCCCCCCCCAGAAGGGAGAAGTTGTCGCGCAGTCCAGGTGACACCTATTGGGTCACAGTTTTGGGTAGAACTGACTTGTCTACATACCCGACACCTAACCCGACGAGAATGAGTCTGTTCCTCACCAACCCGCCCCCCCAACCCCTACAGGACAATGGCGTTAATCCAATCATCCCTCCTGGTCACCGTGATGGTCGGCTTCGGGACAGCTGCTAACATCTTCCTCAGGGTCGCTTACGAGTTCGCAGCACCACCAACACATCGTTGCTGGATCTACATGCGAACCCCAGCACACTCCAGTACCGCTGGATGACTCTGAAATGAACTGTTTACACAGACTGTTTGCTCCTGTGGGTTTTGGTATATCTGTTGGGGGAGGGGTAATGGCAGTCCCCCACCACTCCCCTCATTACTACATAACATCTCTTCCAGCGATCCCCGAAGGGGTGGGTGCTTCAGGAACTGGTATTTCCCTCCCTACAATTTGACCTCCACCTGAGTTCCGACCTTCAGGGTTATCCCTCAGCCAGTGAGCCGACCCAGGGAATGTTGCTGCAGGCTTCGAAATGAGCACAGTTCCAACCTTTCAATTGGCCATAGCGACTCTGAGCAAGACTGGTATCCAGGCACTCCAGTGACCACTGCCGATGGTGCCGCTAAGCTGGGTTTTGAATGGGACCCACCGGATTTGAGGCCACGGTGCCTATCCGTGGCTCCCCGCTAGCTGGAACGGTTGTTGCTTTCCAGCATATGTGGTGCCTTTCATCCACCCCTGAACGATCTGGGGGAGCACCCGACCACCGGGACAAGAGGGCCATTATGGAGGCGGAGAGGTTCTGGATGATAGCCTTTCCCAGATATGGCACGACCCGATTGTTCCCGTGAGGTGATCCAGATGACCAGTGTGCTCGAGACGCTGGCCAAGGAAACGGCAGTGGCACTGCAACACACCGAAGATGCCCTCACTTGAACAGCGGCAGAGCTGGCGACTGTCAGGATGGTCGCCCTGCAGAATTGAATGGCCCTGGATTACCTACTCGCTGCTGATGGTGGTACCTGTGCAGTGATTGGTAAGGAGACCTGCACGTTTATCCCTGACGAGTCGAGTAACATCACCCACTTGTCATGGTCCAATCCGTGAAGTCTGCATTCTGGTTCACGGTCCGGTCTGTGGACTCGGGACTCCGGGTCTTCTAGCTGTCCCTTGTTTTGTTTGAGTTAATCATAGGCACCTGATTCCCATCTTGGGGCTTGGAATATAAGTAGCCTTGGGGTTGAGTGTGGGCTGCTGGTTTGTCTTGTCAAAATTCCTTGGGAGCAACCTGCTGGTGGAAGGCTAGAGTGGCCACTTGCCATCTCTAGGCCGTGTTGGAAAACCATCGCTTCATGGAGCTTTGCTGTCAGTAGTCGGAGCTGTCTTTGCGGTATGGATTTGGCCATTTCCCGGGCCAGCTGAGGAGCTGTCAGCCACTCCGAGTTAGGTAGGGATCTGGCTGTTTCCGTAGCCAGCCAAAGTTGCTGGCTGTAACTGCTATTTGGAGCAACCCCGATGCAGAGAGAGAACTGTCTATTGTTCATTGGTGTTTGTCTCTTGTCCTCGCCTCTGTGGGGTAAGTCAGGCTGTTCTGCTGTTGCCCTGCGGTGGGGGGGGGGGGGTCCTGTCTTGTCTTTGCCTCTGTTGGGTAAGTCCAGCTGTTCTGCTGTTACCTGACGGATGGTCCTGTCCTGCCTTGGTGTGGAGAAGTTGAGTCCCGGCTTGTCTAAGTATAAGTCCCAGATCTATGTCTATGTAATGTCCTGTCTCATGTTGGTGATGTGTTAAAAATGAGTCCCGGCTTTTTGAAGGATAAGTCCTGGCTCTATGTTGATGTACAGTTCTCAGTCTGTCTCTGAGCTCCAGTCTCCGAGTTATCAGCCTCTGCAGGCTCATGAGCCAAGACCCTGGCCTGCAAGCCTCAAGCCTCAAGACCCCAAGCCTGTCTCCAAGCTCAAGCCTCAAGCCTCAAGACCCCAAGCCTGTCTCCAAGCCTCAAGCCTCAAGACCTCAGCCTCCAGTCATGTCATGTCCATGTCTGGTTCTGGGGCCCAAGCCCAAGGCAAGACCCAGGTTCTGGGTCCTTGTCCAGTCTCTGGCTCGGGGTCCAAGCCCAAGTCTGCGTTCTTGTCCCTGCTCCTTGTCTGTATCCTGTCACATCCCTACTCTAGTCAAGTCCTGTTCCTTGTACTTCAGTGTCTGTGTCTTGCATTTGGGTCCATTCCCAACGCCCCCATTGTGACACCACTTGGCTGCTCACATTCGGGACTCGGTGGCTAAAATTCAAAAATCGAGGGACCAGCTCCTCCAGCATGACACCCCATGGGGAAACTGGTGGCGGTTTGGGTCCCGGGGGGGGGGGCGGCGGGGTTGGTGGGCAACTGTCATCCACTGGTCAATTGCACTCATTCTCATTATCATCGCTATGTGTATATTATGCTTTGCTTGCCAAATTATTCAAAGCATGTCTGCTTTTCTTTAGTTCTGTATAATCACCTATAGCGTTAGCCTTATAAATAATTAAGTGTAAGACTTCCATTAAGATATATTACTTTCCTTCTCACTGTGCTACATGTAATGCTTGGCGAGTGTTGTGGCTTTCCAGGGGTGGACTGTATTGGCGGGGTTGTGACTGTCACGTAACAGCACTGCCCACTACCTGGTCGGAAGGCACGCCACCTGCCAATCAAGGTTTGACCCCTCCTCGTCCATCAATGCACACCTAACCATTGGCCCCTCTAATTAGCCTTGTACTTGCCCTTGGGCAATTGGCCTTTGTAAACAGCTTACTCTGCTAGCACTGAGCCATTGGCCCCCCTGTGAATTACCTGGGCTGGACCCTCCAGCCCTCCTGCACTAAAAGAGTGCCACATGTACTGGGCTCTCTCTTTCTGCCGTCTCCGAGGGACCACCCTGCTTCACTCTAGGATGAGAACCGTGAAACCGCGCTGGTGAAATGGTGAGCTGTGCATTGAATAGGGTTGGGAGCGTTGATTGTTGTCCCTAATAGCATAGAGCTGTGCCCGCACAGAGTCAAGGGGTGGCGGGTATCGTATTGACTTTTCCCATGTTTGTGTGTGTGTGTGTGTGTACTTTGTTCCCACGTGATTTTCCCACGTTCGTTAATTGTCCGTGTGTTTTACTGCTGATCTGACTTTTCCCACGACTGCTGTAAATTGTGCCCGTGTGCGTGTTGCTTCTGTTGCCATTTTTCCACATTTGCCTTCTGTAAATAAAATCCTTTACTACCAAGACTGTGTCCAGAGTCCTTGCCTTTGAGACCTACCGAATCTGTTTCCTCACTTACAACAATTGGCGCTGCACACAGGGTCTTGGGGGTCTTGGTTGGACACCGGCGTGGGAAAATGTTTTGGAACAGGGGCAAAAAAAGCCAGTGCAGGCACTGAGGTTAGGATTCCCGGCTGCACTGACGAGAGAGAGAGAGGGATTTGAGCACTTGGCCAGCCTGCTGGTGGGTATCGTATTGATTTTTCCCTTGGTTGTATGTGTGTGTGTCCTGAGTCCTTTGCATTTGAGACTTACCGAATCTGTTTCCTCACTTACAACAACCTTATGAGAACAGGTTGCGCGAACTTGGCCTTTTCTCCTTGGAGCGAAAGAGGATGAGAGGTGACCTGATAGAGGTGTATAAGACGTTGAGAGGCATTGATTGTGTGGTAGCCAGAGGCTTTTTCCCAGGGCTAAAATGGCTGACATGAGGAGGCATAGTTTTAAGTTGCTTGGAAATAGGTACCAAAGGGATGTCAGGGGTAAGTTTTTCCACACAGGTGGTGGGTGCATGGAATGTACTGCTGACAGCACTGGTGGAAGCGGATACAATAGGCTCTTTTAAGAACCTCTTTGACAGGTACATGAAGCTTAGAAAAATGGAGGCTATGCACTAGGAAAATGTAGGCAAATTTCTAGAATTTCATGGTTGGCACAACATTATGGGCTGAAGTGCCTGTAACTTTATGTTCTATAAATTGTAATCTAATTGCAATTAATACCTTTGGAACTTATTTTTAAACTTTGAATGAATAATTCTGTTATTTAAAACAAAGGTCAGTGATCATTACTCATAATTGCAATTGTCTGGATCAGCTAGGTTATCCAAATGTTAATAACAGTTATGTGAACACATTTAGCACCTTTGTTATTGTATATTCATGATTGATTATTGCTTGATCAGTTATTGAGTCAAATTCTTGAAGTCTCATCAGTTTATAAGATGGTAACATAAGAGCCAAAAATGAGAGTTCCTCCAGCAGCATCCAAGACATTCATTCCATTTTAGGGTCAGAAACTGTAATTCACTGACACTTAAGTACTAACCCCCTTTTTGGAATTCATTAGGGAATGAAGCAATCTATGTCATACAGTAGTACTAGGACAAAATCCAAAGTAACATTACACTATACTAGTACTACTTTAAAAACTGTTTGCAATATGAGGTACATTAAAAAAAACTGAATATCACATTGTCCCCTACAATATACATTTTGGAGTTTATTGCTGACCAAATGAGCTAATGATATCCATGGCTACTACTGTAAGTCCATGAGTATTCTGCAGCCAGAAATGCTTCCCCATTCCCAAACCAAAATTACTCCACAATCTGATGTAGGTAGTATCTTTTCCAAAGGCCCAGCTGTGCACAGCCTCAGTACAACTACAGATTGCACCTAACTTAGACATCTTCTCCTCCATCACTGGAATCTCTGGTCCCTACATATAAAAAGTTGCCATACTTTCTTCAGGAAAACTTTAAGTTCCCCTCTACCTACTAGGACAAGCTGGGCAGGAATTATCCATGGCTTCCTAACTTACCCTCAACTTAATGCCAAAATACTTGCTACTTTCGATCATAATTTTGACATAGTAGAATATGTGTTATTCATATTTATTTATCACACGTACATTGATGCATTTAGACCAAAAGACAAAGGAGCAGGATTAGGCTATTTGGCCCATTGAGTCTGCTCTGCCATTCAATCACTGCTGATACTTTTATCCCCTCCTCAGCCCCACACCCTGGCCTTCTTCCTGTACCCTTTGATGCCGTGGCCAATCATGAACTTAACAATCTCCACCTTAAATACACCCATTGACCTGGCCTCCATAGCTGTCTGGCATAACAAATTCCACAAATTCACCACCCCCTGGCTGAAGAAATTACTCCATTTCTCTTTTTTAAATAGACGTCCCTCTATCCTGAGGCTGTGCCCTCTTGTTGTAGACTCCCCCACCATGGAAAGCATTCTTTCCACATCTACTCTGGCTAGGCCTTTCAAGATTCCAAAGGTTTCAATGAGATCCCCCATTGTCCTTCTAAATTCCAGTGAGTATTGGCCCAGGGCCATCAAACATTCCTCATATGATAACCCTTTCTTTTCTGGAATCATCCTTGTGAATCTCCTCTGAACCCTGTCCAATGCCAGCACATCTTTTCTTAGATAAAAAGCCCCAAACTGTTCACAGTACTCAGGTGAGGCCTCACCAGTGTCTTATAAAGCCTCACCTTGAGTATTATAAAACCTACCAATTAGCCAATGTGCTAACCATGCTAATAACTTTCCTGTAATACCATGGGCTCCTATCTTGGTAAGCAAGCTTGTGTGGCAAAGGCTTTCTGAAAATCCAAATATACAACTGTCATGGTCCGGTCCGTAAAGTCCGCACTACAGTTCACCGTCCGGTCCATTGACCCTTGCTCCAGGTTTTCCTGTCTACCCTGTTTCTGTCCCTGTTGAGCACTAATTGAGGCAGCTGATTCTGGTTGGGGTTGGCTGCATAAATACATCCAGAGACCAGGGTGTGGCTGCTGGATTGTTCTTGTCCTTACTCCTTGTATCCCTTCCCCTGCCTTCTGTTTCCTCACCTGAAGCCCTGCCTTGTCTTGCCGGTTACTCTCACCTCGCCTGAAGTTCTTGTCTCGCCTTGCATTGCCTGAAGCCTTGCCTTGTCTTGCTGGTAACTCTCAGCTCGTCTCGCCTGAAGTCTTCTCTTGAAGCCACCATGAACCTAGCTCCCTTCCTGTCCCTTGCCTTTGTTGGGTAAGCCAGGCCAGATTGCTGTTACCCTGCGGTGGGTCCTGTCCCTTGCCTCCATTGGGTAAGCCAGGCCACATTGCTGTAACCCTGCGATTGGTTCTGTCCCTTCCTGTCCCTCGCCTCTGTCGGGTAGAGATCTGTGCCCTGCCCAGGTGTACCGTGCCCTGCCCAGGAGGAGCTTCAAGACCCCAACACTTGAGCCTCCCCCCAAGCCAAGCTTCAAGATCCCAACCCTCGAGCCTCGCCCCAGCCAAGCTTCAAGACCTCAAGCCTTGAGCCTCGCCCCAAGCCAAGCTTCAAGACCCCAAGCCTCGAGCCTCGCCCCAAGCCAAGCTTCAAGACCCCAAGCCTCGAGCCTCGCCCCAAGCCAAGCTTCAAGACCCCAAGCCTCGAGCCTCGCCCCAAGCCAAGCTTCAAGACCCCAAGCCTCGAGCCTCGCCCCAAGCCAAGCTTCAAGACCCCAAGCCTCGAGCCTTGCCCCAAGCCAAGCTTCAAGACCCCAAGCCTCGAGTCTCGCCCCAAGCCAAGCTTCAAGACCCCAAGCCTCGAGCCTCGCCCCAAGCCAAGCTTCAAGACCCCAAGTCTCAAGCCTCACCCCAAGCCAAGCTTCAAGACCCCAAGCCTTGAGCCTCGCCCCAAGCCAAGCTTCAAGACCCCAAGCCTTGAGCGTCGCCCCAAGGCAAGATTCAAGCTTCAAGTTTGTGGATGACACGAAGCTGGGCGGCAGTGTTAGCTGTGAGGTGGATGCTAAGAGGATGCAGGGTGGCTTGGATAGGTTGGGTGAGTGGGCAAATTCATGGCAGATGCAATTTAATGTGGATAAATGTGAGGTTATCCACTTTGGCAAAAACAGAAAAACAGATTATTATCTGAATGGTGGCCGATTAGGAAAAGGGGAGGTGCAACGAGGCCTGGGTGTCATTATACACCAGTCATTGAAAGTGGGCATGCAGGTACAGCAGGCGGTGAAAAAGGCGAATGGTATGCTGGCATTTATAGCAAGAGGATTCGAGTACAGGAGCAGGGAGGTATTACTGCAGTTGTACAAGGCCTTGGTGAGACCACACCTGGAGTACTGTGTGCAGTTTTGGTCCCCTAATCTGAGGAAAGACATCCTTGCCATAGAGGGAGTACAAAGAAGGTTCACCAGATTGATTCCTGGGATGGCAGGACTTTCATGTGATGAAAGGCTGGATCAACTAGGCTTATACTTGTTGGAATTTAGAAGATTGAGGGGGGACCTTATTGAAACGTATAAAATCCTAAAGTGATTGGACAGGCTAGATGCAGGAAGATGTTCCCGATGTTGGGGAAGTCCAGAACGAGGGGCCACAATTTGAGGATGAAGGGGAAGCCTTTTAGGACCGAGATGAGGAAAAACTTCTTCACACAGAGAGTGGTGAATCTGTGGAATTCTCTGCCACAGGAAACAGTTGAGGCTAGTTCATTGGCTATATTTAAGAGGGAGTTAGATGTGGCCCTTGTGGCTAAAGGGATCAGGGGGTATGGAGGGAAGGCTAGTACAGGGTTCTGAGTTGGATGATCAGCCATGATCATACTGAATGGCGGTCCAGGCTCAAAGGGCCGAATGGCCTACTCCTGCACCTATTTTCTATGTTTCAAGACCCCAAGCCTCGAGCCTCGCCCCACGCCAAGCTTCAAGACCCCAAGCCTTGAGCCTCACCCCACACCAAGCTTCAAGACCCCAAGCCTCGGCCTCGCCCCTAGCCAAGCTTCAAGACCCCAAGACCTCGAGCCTCGTCCCAAGCCAAGCTTCAAGACCTCTGGCCTCTGGCCTCTGGCCTCGCCTCAAGCCTGAAGACTCCAGCCTTGTCCTGCCTGCCTGCCAAGTCTCGTCCTTGCCTAGTTCTGGGGTCCAAGCCAGAGGTAAGACCCAGGTACTGGGTCCTTGTCCAGTCTCTGGCTCGGAGTCCAAGCCCTGGCTCCTGGCTTTCCTGTTCTGGGTTCCCGGTTTTCGTGTCCATGTCCTAGCCCTCACTCTGTATCCTAGTCCTGTCCCTAGTACTACAGTGTCTGTGTCTTGCACTTGGGTCCATTCCCAGCCACCTCATTATGACAACAACATCCACTACATCTGCTTTATTTATCCTATTTGAAATCTACACATAGAATTCCAACAGGTTTGTCAGGCAAGATTTCCCCTTAAGGAAACTATGCTGATGTTGTCCTACCTTGTCCTGTGTCACCAAGTACTTCATAAGTTCATCCTTAACAATTAACTCCAACATCTTCCCAACCACTGAGGTCAGGCTAACTGGTCTATAATTTCCTTTCTGTTGCCTCCCTCCTTTCTTAAATAGTGGAGTGATGTTTACAATTTTCCATTCCTCTGGCACCATGCTAGAGTAAATAATTTTTGAAAGATCATTACTAATACCTTCACAATCTCTACTGCTATCCCTTTCAGAACCCTAGGGTGCAATTCATCTGGTCCAGGTGATTTGTGCACCTTTAGATCTTTCAGCTTTTTGAGCACCTTCTCCCTTGAAATAGTAACTGCACTCACTTCTCATCCCTCACACCCTTCAATGCCTGGCACACCGCTAGTGTTTTCCACAGTGAAGACTGATGAAAAATACTCATTTAGTTCATCTGCTATCTCCTTGACCCCATTATTATTTCTCCAGCCTCATTTTCTAGCTGTCCTATATCCATTCTCATCTTTTTTTTTATGTATACTTGAAAAATATTTTTCTACCCACCTAGGTATTATTTGCTCGCTTGCTTTCATATTTCATCTTTTCCCTCCTAATGATTCTTTTAGTTGCTTACTGTAGGTTTTTAAAAGCTTCGCAATCCTCTCTCGCTGCTCATTTTTGCTTTGTTGTATGCCATCTCTTTTGCTTTTATATTAGCTCAGACTTCCCTTGTCGGCCACAGTTGTACTATTTTACCACTCGAGTATTTCTTCATTTTTGGAATACATCTATCCTGCACCTTCCTCGTTTTTCTCAGAAACTCAAGCCATTGTTGCTCTGCTGTCATCCCTGCCAGCATCTCCTTCCAATTTACTTTGGCCAACTCCTTTCTCATGCCTCCGTAATTTCCTTTACTCCACTGAAATACTGCCATGTCAGACTTTACTTTCTCCCTATCAAATTTTAAGTTGAACTCAATCATATTGCGATCACTGCCTCCTAAGCGTTCCTTTACCTTAAGCTCCCTAATCGCTTCCAGTTCATTACATAACACCCTATCTGGTATAGTTGCTCACCTAGTAGGTTCAATGATAAACTGCTCTACTAAGCCATCTTGTAGGCATTCACCAAATTCACTCTCTCGAGATCTATTAGCAGACTGATTTTCCCAATCTGCCTGCATGTTGAAATCTCCCACAACATTGCCCTTTTGACACACCTTTTCTATTTCCCATTGTAATCTGTAGTCCACATGCCAGCTACTGTTTGGAGGTCTGTATATACCCACCATCAGGGTCCTTTTACCCTTTCTTAACTTTACCCACAAGGATTCAACATCTTCTGATCCTATGTCACATCTTTCTACAGATTTGATGCCATTCTTTACCACCAAGCCATGCTATCCCCTTTGCCTACCTTCCTATTCCTCCGATACAATGAGTAACTTTGGACATTGTGGAAAAAATATCAAGGCCTTACATTGTAATGGGCATTTACGGTCTAATGATTTGTTTTAAAATGTGAATTTGAAGTTTACAATCATTTATCTGTAACAAATATACTCCGTGTGACAGCTATCTGTACTTCCTTATTCTGAGAATTTTTATATGTCTGCGGTTGAGCCAGATTACCTGATATATTTTTTGAGAACTAACATTTAAGTAAAATGTATAGCTACTCAAGGACATATATTTTGCTACTTTGCTATTCGCTAGCGTTGCTGGAGTTCCACTAAATACTAAGAAACTGATTGTTAAGCTTTGCTTTGAAGTTGTCATGCAGGGTGCAGTGGACTAATTATACATTGTTCTCTAAAATATTAGACGTTGTTCTCTGAAAATGCTAGACAAATGTTCAAATAAGGAATTATCTGGTCATACAATGTCCTGAGGCATGTGACCTTTACTTCTGTAAAAAAATCCACCTAAGTGTCTCCTGTCATGTACCATTCATGTATAAATATGACTGAGTTTTCTTGTTTGATGGAGTTCCAGGATCCCGCTTTTAGGTGCTGGAGCTCCCCATGATATCATGTGACACATAAAGAATTTTCTACAGCACTCTCCCTCTGGGTCTGAGTATTCTTTTCCGTGACAGACGTTCAGTTCCCAACTACAACCATCCTTCAGCCATGATTCAGTGACGCCCACAGCATAATGCCTGACAATCTGTAAGTGCTACAAGATCATTCACTTACTTCTTGTACTCCGTGCATTGAAATATAACACTTACGGCACTGTGTTTGGCATCATTTTTGATTCAGCATCCCTAATACCCTGATACTCACCTGCTGGCTGCAATTTTGTCCTATCACCTGCCTGCCCTTCCTGACAGTGTGACTGCATGCTATCTTTGCTTTTTTACCATTCGTCTTATCCTGAGTCCCTTCACTCTGGTTCCCATCCCCTGCCAAAGTAGTTTAAACCCTCCTCAACAGCTCTAACAAACCCTCCTGTGAGAATATTGGCCCCCCCTTCAGGTTCAGGTGCAACCCGTCCCTTTTGAACAGGTCATACCTCCCCCTGAAGAGATTCCAATGATCCAAGAAGCTGAAGCCCTGCCCAGTGCACCAGCTTCTCAGTCACGCATTTATCTGCCAGATCATCCTGTTTCTCCCCTCACTAGTGCAGGCACAGGTAGCAATCCAGAAATAACTACCCTGGAGGTCCTCCTTCTCAGTGTTCTGTCTCTCTCTCTAAATTCTCTCTTTAGGACCTCTACATTTCCTTCCTATATCATTGGTATCAGTATGTACCAAGACATCTGGCTGATCTCCCCCCACCCCACAAAATGCTGTGGATGCGACCCAAGACACGCTGACCCTGGCACCTGGGAGGCAACATACCATCCGAGTGTCCCATTCACCTCCACAGAATCTCCTGTCTGTTCCTCTGACTATTGAGACGCCTATCACTACCACTCCCCTCTTCTCCCTCTTTCCCTTCTGCACACGGACCAATGCTCTGTGCCAGTAACCTGGTCTCTGTTGCATTCCCCTGGAAAGTCATCCACAGCATCAATATTCAAAGTGGTACCGTATACTTATTATTGAGGGGAATAACCACAGGGGTGCTCTGCGCTAACTGCCCATTCACCATTCCATTCCTTCTCCTGACAGTCACTCTGCTACCCACCTCCTGCACCTTCCCTGTAACTCCGATTGATGATCTCCTCATTCTCTTGGAAGGTCATCCACTGCTGCTTCAGATCCCTAACACGGTCTTCAGGGAGCCTTAGCTGGATGCACCATGCAGCTGTAGTTCTCTGGAAGACTCTGGGTCTTCCTGAACACCAATATCTGGCATGAAGAACACTCAAAGGTCATTTAAACTACACAAAATACCCGGACACGTTAAGAAAAAGGGCAAATTACTTGGACAACTTGCCCAGAGCCAACACCTGTTCCGAGCTGAAGTCTTCGAGCCAAAGCCTGACACTCTCACTTTCACCACTGGCTCACTCCCGACAATGACCGCTCCGCTTGTCCCTCTGTACTTTTATTTACTCCTCTTTGTGCTGCTCCTGCCACTGATTGGGCTGCTGGAATGACATGTTAACCTGCGAAGCTCTCCTTTTAAAAACAAGCACCGCCAATCTGTGAGAAATCTCCTCTGATTGGGACACTGGAATTTACAGTGAAATGCACAGTTCGTGTTCGTGTTCACAACCAATACAACTAAGGATGTTCTGGCGACAGTTTGCAAGTGTTGCCACACAAGCTAGCGTCAATATAGCATGCCCATAATGCTTGGCAGAAAAACAGAACACAACAAATAACAGCAAAATAAGCCCCTTTCTTCCCTCCCACCACTCACATATATGGACAGTCTTCCAATTCCAGGACAGGTCTCCTGTCTCCAGGCTTCAGCCACTGGGCTTTGACCTCTGGATTTGCAATGGACCTTCCCCACCTAATCAGCCATTAAAGCTCACCAGATCCTAGGCTTCACAATTAAGAGCACTGAGAACCACATAAGAGATTAGTGGGCAAAATTAGGGCACATGGCATTGGGGCCAGAGTACTGACATGGATTGAAAATTGGCTGGCTGACAGAAAACAAAGAGTAGCGATTAATGGGTCCCTTTTGGAATGCAGGCAGTGACCATTGCGGTACCGCAGGGTTCAGTGCTGGGACCGCAGCTGTTTACAATATATATTAATGATTTAGATGAGGGAATTAAAAGTAACATTAGCAAATTTGCTGATGACACAAAGCTGGGTGGCAGTGTGAAATGTGAGGAGGATGTTATGAGAATGCAGGGTGACTTGGACAGGCTGGGTGACAGGCTTGGTGGTAAGGACAGGAAGGCAGATTATTATCTAAATGAAGTCAAGTTAGGAAAAGGGGAAGTACAACAAGATCTGGGAGTTCTTGTACATCAGTCACTGAAAGCAAGCATGCAAGTACAGCAGGCAATGAAGAAAGCTAATGGCATGCTGGCCTTCATAACAAGGGGAATTGAGTACAAGAATAAAGAGGTCCTTCTGCAGCTGTACAGGGCCCTGGTAAGACCATGCCTGGAGTACTGTGTGCAGTTTTGGTCTCCAAACTTGAGGAAGGACATTCTTGCTATTGAGGGAGTGCAGCATAAGTTCACAAGGTTAATTCCTGGGATGGCAGGACTGTCATATGTTGAAAGATTGGAGCGACGGGGCTTGTATACTCTGGAATTTAGAAGGCTGAGAGGGGATCTTATTGAAACATACAAGATTATTAAGGGATTGGACACGCTGCAGGCAGGAAGCGTGTTCCCGCTGATGGGTGAGTCCAGAACCAGAGGCCACAGTTTAAGAATAAGGGGTAGGCCATTTAGAACGGAGTTGAGGAAAAACTTTTTCACCCAGACAGTGGTGGATATAGGGAATGCTCTGCCCCAGAAGGCTGTGGAGGCCAAGTCTCTGGATGCTTTCAAGAAAGAGATGGATAGAGCTCTTAAAGATAGCGGAATCAAAGGTTATGGGGATAAGGCAGGAACTGGATACTGATTGTGGATGATCAGCCATGATCACAGTGAATGGTGGTGCTGGCTCGAAGGGCTGAATGGCCTACTCCTGCACCTATTGTCTATTGAGTATAAAAAAAGCTTATGTTGAACTTGTATTGAAGAATAATTGCATCACAACTGGGTCACTATGTCCAATTAAGGTAAGTGCTCTTTAGTAAAGATCCAAGAGGGAACACAAATATGATTTACTAGAATGGTTCCAGGAAAAAGGGACCAGTTATAAGTTAGCATGGATTAGCTGGGAGCAAGGGAAGTTGAGAGGAGATCAGATGAAATGGATAAGATCAAAAAGGATTAAGATAACTTCTCATTGCTACCATCCAGAGGAAGTTACAGGGGCATGAAGATCCACACCTTATGATTCAACAACAGCTCTGCTCTCACTGCTATCAGGTTCTTAAACAGATCTGTGAAAACTCAATTCGACCATGGACTATAATTTCCCTGGAACTTGCACTAAAGTTGTTCTGTTAGTTTTGTTTATTTTGTTGTGCATTTAGGTACAAAATATGTTAATTTAAGATTATGTGATGTATGTTTGTCATGCCTGTAATATACTTTGCTGCTACTGCAAAATGCTAAATTTCATGGGATTTATATACTGTGTCTATATACCCATTACAATAACCTCAATCTTGACAACTTGGACAACAAAAGAGAAAATATCCTATTTAACAAGTGGTGCATGTCTAGAGAATGGATCAAAACAGGTGGCGGGGGGAGAGAAATTGTAAAGATTTGGGATGGTGGTGCATTGAGTAAAAACTTTCCTTTTGCACAGATGAATAGTGTGCAAGTAGAAATGATGTGAACAAAATCAAATGTGCTTTTCAAAAGAGAAATGGTTAGGCTACTGCAGTGTGATATAGGTATTTTAAACAAGTTCAAAGCTCTGTTTTTATATTCTGCGCTCTTTATTGTGAAATCTAGGATTCCATGTGTGTTACCAACTGTGTTCATGATAGGTCTTGCCACTTTCAAAGAGTTACATACATTTATATCTAGGTCTCTACATAATGTTTGGGAGTAGAGCTATAATACGTTGTTTGATTGAGAAAATTGAGAGTACATCCTTCTGTATCCTAATTGCCTCTGGAAAAACTACTGAAGAGTAAAACACTATGAGCAAGATCCTTCCCTAGGTTTTCAGTTTCATGTTTTCAAGGACTCAAGTTTCAAGACTTTTTCTGGGTCTAAGTGTCGTGGTGTAAGCATTCAAGGTTCTCAAGATTCTCTAGTCATCAAGGTTTCCAGGTTTCACTGCCTCCCGAGGTCCCCTGGTCATCCCACCTCTCAAGCTCTCTGGATATCAAGTTTTTTTAGTTCTCCCTGGGCCATCAGGTGCTGACCATAAGGAGAGGGGTACTGTAATAAGCTCTTTGGGCCTGTGCGGGTCACTGGAGTGCATTGGGTTCTGAGGTTTTTAGAGCACCTGAATTGGTTAATTATTGTTTAATAAGAGTTAATCATTTAGAATTCCTTGTTTTTCCCCGAGTGACTTGCTCTTTGTAATGCAGATTCATGGTGCATTCCATTTAAGCTTGATGTTAATTTTGATAGGCTTATTTTCATAGATTGTTCTAATTGTATTATTTAAGTGGATCCCAGATTAGTGCTAATTGTGGGGCCCTGGTTTACAGAATGTTATTTCTCGACATGCAAACTTCTTACAGGAAGCAGCAGGAATTGAATCCACGTTACCTGTACTGTAAAGCATTGTGTTAACCACAACTCTATCATGTTGAAGTTGTACAAGATATTGTTGAGGCTACATTTGGAGAATTGTGTGCAGTTCTGGTCACCCACCTAAGCTTGAAAGAGTACAGAGAAAACTTGCAAGGATGTTGCTGGTGCTTGTGGCCCTGAGTTATAGGGATAGGGCAAGAAGGCTTTTTCCACTGAGGTTGGGTGAGATTAGAACTAGAAGCCATCACTTAAAGGTAAAGGACGAAATATCTAGGGGGAGCTTCTTCATTCAGAGTGGTGCGAGTGTGAAATGCGTTACCATCAGAAGTGGTGGAATTGCATGCAATTGCAAAATTTAGGAGAAAGTTGGATAAGTATATGGATGGGAAGGAGCTGTAGTCCAGGATGATATGAGGCAGAATAACAGTTCAGCATGGACTAGATGCACCGAAGGGTCTGTTTCTGTGTTGTAGTGCTCCATACTTCGAAATGTAAAGGTCATGTACTGTTTTGTACATTTTAAAAAAAAACGTACATTGCTGCCTGTCCTTTCCAGCAATGACCAGATCCTATAATTGAAATTAAAGCCCCCTACATTCGAGGTACCTGTCTACCTCGGTTACCTGTAACAAGGGTAACCTGGCAGGGTATCAGGTATGAACGGACGCGGCTGCGTTACGTCACCGTGGACAACCCCTCCCCCCACTCCCCAGCCATTGGTCGTTACCCGACCGGCCATCGCAGGCCTGTCCGCCATGGAGGTGGTAGCTGTCGAACTCCTGTCGAATGCACTGGCTGCTCCACCTTTCCACGCCCGCTCACGCCGACAACACTGAGTCCACCGCCAAATTCATCAAGCAATGCGTGAACGAGCACATACGGTATAGATTGGCGGTGTCCCCAGGAGCCGCTAACATGCACTTCATGGTAAACGCCCGTCTTCTTCAGCACCGTGACGATACGAGACGGACGCCTCTGGTTCGAAGGGGGTGGGATGGAGAGGGCAGAGGGGGGGCAGCCGGCAGTCCGAAGAGAAGGGTCGTGCCTCTGGGAACTGTGGTGTTATAAGGACCGGCAATGGTGAGAAAATCTGCTTGGCTTGCGCGCTGACCTGTTGACGGTTAAAGCGGTTTCCCGTGCTTCACTGTCATTGGCTGATCAAGTCACGTGGACGTCTCATACCGTCAATATCAATGGCAATGGCCATCGACCGACCGCAACTGGCCCAGCCACATTATTTCCCATGGCTACAATTTTGTAATTTATAGTATAGAAATATCCCTCAAAACAACAAATCTCAGCGATAATAATTCTGATTCGGCAGGGGTAGGAGCTGGATGGTCTGTAGAGAGTGAAGGACCTCATGATGTTCCAAGGATCCTCCACTATCTAAAATACAGAAACCAAATATTAAAGATTAGGTTAGATTAAAGGTTAACGTTATTTATAAATTGTATATTGAAACATTAAGTGAAATGCATTGTTTGTGCCAACCATCAGCCTGAGGATGTTTAGGGGACAAGTTGCTAACACTAACCATATGTCTTTGAATGTGGGAGTATCTGGGAACTCGGAGGAAAGCTATGAGGTACTGCAGGCAGTGGTGGGAAACATTGCACTAACTGCCGTGCTATGGGACATGAAGGAAACTAAAAGACTGCAGCTACTGGAAATCTGATATTAAAAGCAGAAAATGGTGGAATAACTCAGCAGGTGAAGCAGCATTTGTGGAAGTTGAAACAGTTAATCCTTCAGGCCCAAGACAAAATTCTTACCGAGTAAAACATTAATTTTTTTTGTTTGATGGAATATTCTACATTTGATCAGTGAATTTCCAGCAATACTACTAGGGATAAGTCTGAGGTGCAATAGAATGCTTCCTACTGTTTTTTTGTTCGGTAAACTTCCAACAACTAGTATATGAGGGTACAATTGGAACATTTGGAAAGGTCCATGGATAGAAAAGGCCGGTAGGGATAAAGGCCAAACACAGGTATATTGGATTGGCTCTGGAGGCTACGGTTGGCTTAGACAGTTTGAGCTGAAGGGTCTGTTTCCTTGCTGTATAACTCTGACCAACTATACAAGCACAATTCAGAATATTCTCCACATGTCAGGATGTGTGCACCTCCAAAACATATAGGGCAAAGCACCCCATTTGACTAGCACCACATCAACCTCCTAAATATTCATATCCTCTATCCCCAACATCTAGTGCCTGTGGCATATGCCATTTATAAAATGCTCCCCCTTCACACTTTAACCCACAACCTCTAGCACCAAAAGCACATGGCAATAGACATAGAAACACTACCACCTTCAAGTTCCTCTCCAACACTGCCTACTTGGAAATAGATTACAGATCCTACGTTGTCAGAATCTAGACATATTGCAAAAGTGTCCTGCGAGCACTTCTCTAGAAGAATTTCAGCAGTTCAGGGCTGGGACTCACTACCAACTTCACAAGGACAATTAGCAATTGGAAATAAATGTCAGTCTTGCCAGTGACACCCAGATCCTGAAATACAACAATGAACATTTTAGAAAGTCCATATTGAAGTGAGGGTGGTGTGAGGCTAATAAAGAAAATAGAACACTGCAACATAGTACCAGCTCTTCAGCCCGTGATGTGCCAACCTTCTAACCTAGTCTAAGGTCAATCTAACCTTTCCCTCCAACATAGTCCTCCAACTTTCTCTATCATCCATGTGCTCACCTAAGAGTCTGTTAAAAGGTCCCTAATATATCTGCCTCTACCACCACCCTAACAGGGCAGTACATGTTCCCACCACTTTAAAAAAAACTTAACTCTGACATCTCACCTGTACTTTCCTCCCATCACCTTAAAATTATGTTCCTCATATTTGATTATTCAAATTAATACCTTCACAATATGAAGATATAATGAAGACCAATAATCTCACAATGAAGGCATGTACCACAGCTTTGTTCACTTAATCTGTGTATGTTCCTTTGTATTAATCCTTGGAGAAATGCTTGCTGGATTATGGGTACAGTGCAGTGGTTATGTTTTAAAGTGTGGAAGTGAGCGGGGTGAGCTACATAGTTTAGCTGCAGTGCATTCTTTTGAAACTCTACTAAGTGTAAGTGTATACTTCGAAAATCTGGTATCCCATTACTGAATGTGGAACAGTTACAATACATGAGGAGTTTAAGACTTTACATTTACATTATAAAGATGGGTATTGAGAAGTTTCTAGCCATGTGATGTAAGATCTGGTTTTACACTTAAATGAATAGAATAATTTAAAAAAAGATAAAATTGGACAACTATCTTCTTTGGTGATTGCAACATCTCTCATTACGATCTTGCAGCAGCTCACCAGAAAGCGGTTGAATTTTCAACTACTGCATAACAATGTAATTGAAAGATATATTAAAGATAAGAGTGACAATTGTGGTATTATTTTTGTTAAGATGCAGAATGAGAATGCTAAGATAATAAAAAAAGTATTTGATATGAAATTGTGTTACATGTAGTACGTATTTGTAACTTTTTTTCACAAATCTAGAGCTGGGATGCAGAACTTGCAAAAAACTGCTAGAGCATGGAGCAAGACATGCATTTAAAAACAATCCATATCTGAAAGTCAAAGGAAAAAGCTATCCATATTTTAATAACATTGGAGAAAACCTCTATCAGGCACATTTTCTGTGGTGGAAGCTATTAAAGAATGGATGCTGAAGGAAGTAATTTTGATTATGACAACAACACATGCTTGAAGTATAAAACATGTGACAATTTCATCCAGGTAATCTTTACCTTTTTCTTCACCGTATTCCTCCCTATTCAAGATATTATTTGTCATATTTGTCATACATTTTCTACTGGTCAAGGGGATAGGCAATATAAATTACTATTGGATAAATTGTGCTGAAGTATAAACTGAATGATAAAGGTGAATATCTTAAGAATGTAAGAAATAGAAGCAGAAGTACAGCCCCCAAACTGTTTTCAAGATCATAGTACTTCTGTATCTTGTCCACTTTGATTTTTTGCTAAAAATCTATCCAACTTACATTTAATGTCTGAACACCACACCACTGAAGTAAAAAATTCTACACTTTTGTAAAGAAATTTCTCTTCAGAAGCTCACTCTGAAAATGCTCCTTAACTCTTTAGTTCTTGGAATTCTTTCTTCTGAAAAAGGTTTTGTGTACGGCAATGAAAAGTTCCGAAATAAATGTTTGATACAACAGTGCCAACTTAGCAAGTTACATAAGTGAATATATTGCACCTGGTTAGGAAGTATACACATCATAATTTGCGATATATGTAACTGGAAAATATTACTTCAAATAATGTACTTATTTGGAGATCACTAGTGGATTTACACACAGATCTTAGATGTAGATGGGTATTGCAAACCATGCAACATACTTTACTAAAGCTAAAGTATTAATTCCACTACTTATAGGATTTGGATATGGAAAGCCACGGTAGCATTTACACTCAGTGACACTTCATTATGTACACCTGTACACTTGCTTATTAATGCAAATATCTAATCAGTCAATCAATCATGTGGCAGTAACTCAATGAATAAAAGACTGCAGATATGGTCAACAGGTTCAGTTGTTATTCAGACCAAATATCAGAACGGAGAAGGAATGTAATCCAAGTGATCTTTGAGCATGGAATTATTGTTGGTGCCAGATGAGAAGGTATCTCAAACTGCTGATCACCTGGGATTTTCAACAGTCTCAAGACAGAGAATTGTGCAAAAAACAAACAAAAAATAACATTCTGTGAGCAGCAGTTCTGTGCGAGAAAAAGGCTTGCTAATGAGAGCGGTCAGAGGAGAATGGCCAGATTGGTTCAAGCTGACAGGAAGGTGATAGTAACCATGCGTTATGCCTGGGGAAACTCATGCAGTCACAGAGAACAACCATCTCCACACTGACAGCATCAGAAGTCATATCAGTGGAACTATTAAGAAGCAGTTGCACCACAAGTGAGAGCAAATGAACCACCCACCTACCAGTAGGGTGGGAACACCTTGTTAGAGTGGTAAATATTTTACATAGATTTTCAGGTGCTGTAAGGTGATGCTTAGGGAGAAGGCTGAAAAGAGCATATCTGCTTCTGGCTCCACTGAAGAAAGCTATTTACTCAGTATGAATTACCTTTGTTGTATTCATTTGCTATGGCAAATGGTTAATTGACATTCTAGTTCCTGTTGATGATGCAAAGCTTCGATTCAGTTTTTATATATAAAACTGCTGAACAAAGCTCTTATTTGCAGTCTAAATGAGCAGTATTGAAATAGATGGCACATAGAGTAGTAACATTTTGATGGCTTATTCATTCTGGTTGTAGTGACAGTAGACATTATCCCACAATACCTGATCAACAAATTCATTTTCCAATCTTGACGTCTTTGAATGCTTGTACAGAAGTTTTCATGTTATATCTGTATGTTTACAGTGCCATTTCTACTTCTTTTCAGGGAACTAAATGAAGACCATAAGACAGGTGCAGAATTAGGCCATTTGGCCCATCAAGTCTGCTCCGCCATTCAATCATGGCTGATCCTTTATACCCCTCCTGAGCCCCACTTCCTGGCCTTCTCTCTGTAACCTTTGATGCCATGTCCAATCAAGAACCTCCACAGCTGCCTGTGGTAACAAACTCCACAACGGACACCCCTTTGTCCTGAGGCTGTGCCCTCTTGTCCTAGATTCCCCCACCATGGCAAACATCCTTTCCACATTTACTCTGAGCCTTTCAACATGCTGTAGGTTTCAAGGAACCCCCCCCCCCCATCCTTCTAAATTCCAGAGCTATCAAACGTCCTCGTATGATAACCTTTTCATTTCTGGAATCATCCTTGTGAACCTCCTCTGAACCCTTTCCAATGCCAGTGCACCTTTTCTTAGATGAGGTGCCCAAAACTGTTCACAATACGCAAGGTGAGGCCCTACCACTGCCTTATGAAGCAACAGCATTACATCCCTGCTCTTGTATTACAGACCTCATGAAATTAATGCTAACATTGCATTTGCCTTCCTCACCACTGACTCAACCTGCAAGTTAACTTTTAGGGTGCTCTGCACAAGCTCTCCCAAGTCCTTTGTGTCTCAAATTTTGGAATTTATTTCTCATTTAGGAAATGGTCTGCATATTTATTTCTACTACCAAAGTGCATGACCATGTATTTTCCAACATTGTATTTCATTTGCCACTTTCTTGCCTATTCTCCTGATCTATCCAAGGCCTTCTGCAAACTTTCTGTTTCCTCAACACCACTTGCCCCTCCACCAATCTTCATATCATCTGCAAACTTGGCAACAAAACCATCTATTCCATCATCTAAATCATTGATATACAGCATAAAATGAAGTGGTCCCAACACTGGCCCCTGTGGAACACTACTAGTCACTGGCAGCCAACCAAAAGGGATTCTTTTATTACCACTCGCTCCCTCCCACCAATCAGCCAATGCTCTAATCATGCCAGTAACTTGCCTGTGATACCATGATAAACAGCCTTATGTGTGGCACCTTGCAAAAGGTCTTCTGAAAATCCAAATATACAACATCCACGGCATCCCCTTTATCTATCCTACTTGTAATCTCCTTAAAGAATACCAACAGGTTTGTCAAGCAAGATTTTCCCTTCAGGAAATCATGCTAACTTGGTCCTATTGTGTCCAGTGTCACCAGGTACTCCATTACCTCATCCTTAACATAAGGTCAGGCTAACTGGTCTATAATTTCCTTTCTCCTTTTTAAAGAGTGGTGACATTTGCAGTTTTGCAGTCCTCTGGCACCATGCCAGAGTCCAATGATTTTTGAAGGATCATTACTAATGCCTCCACAATCTACTGCTATGTCTTTCAGAAACCTAGGGTGAAGTTCATCTGGTCCAAGTGACTTGTGTACCCTCAGGTCTTTCAGCTTTTTGAGCAGCTTCTCCCCTGTAATAGTAACTGCACTCACTTTTCATCCCAAGCACCCTTCAGCATCTGGCACACTGTTTATGTCTTCCACAGTGAAGACTGATACAAAATACTCATTTAGTTCATTTGCCATCTCCACCCTAACCACAATCTATTCCAGCTGCTGCCATCCAGGAAACGGTACCGCAGCATAAAAGCCAGGACCTACAGGCTTCGGGACATCTTCCATCAGGCCATCAGACTGATTAACTCACGTTGATGTGAGTGTATTTCTAAGTTACATTGATTGTTCTATTTATTACAAATTACTATGATTGCACATTTAGACGGAGATGTAACATAAAGATTTTTCATCCTCAAGTACGAGGGATGATTGATAAGTTCGTGACCTAAGGTAGAAGGAGTCAATTTTAGAAAACCTAGCCCATTTATTTTTCAACATAGTCCCTTCCTACATGTACACACTTAGTCCAGCGGTCGTGGAGCATACGGATCCCTTCTTTGTAGAAGTGGTCCACAGCTGGGGTGAGTGATAAGTTCATGGCCTAAGGTAGAAGGAGATGAGTTGTACAGTTCTTATGCACAAAACAAAGAAAATTCAAAAGAACCCATAAAAAAAAGATCAAACGCTCAATGAGCAGAGAGGGAAAAAAACAAACTGTGCAAACAATAAAAGTAAGCAAATGGCATTCAAAGCAAAAGTGAGTCCATAGACACAGTGCTCCAAGCAGCCAGAGCAGGCCACAGCCTCAGTCTCAGTAGAGCGCATGGCAAACGTGTTGGAGCAGCAAGGAGACTCAGACCAGTCCTTGTGTTTGGTCCTGACACCCTGCCTTTACAGTTTGGCCCGGCATTTAAATTGTCCAAACATTGCGTTGCTTTTCGCTCTGGGATCCAGGCTCTGGTGTTTCAATACATTCTGGGCCTGGATTCTTCCTCGCCTCCGCTTGCCCCAACTTTGCCTTGCTTCAAATGTGCCTCAACTTTGCCTCGCAACTGTTTGACTCAGCCTTGCCTCTGTTTCTGTTTGCTTCAACCCTCGACCTTCCTCGCCTTTGCCTGCCTCCCCACTGTTTGGGTGTGCATTTTCCATCAATTTTACCAGCCAAAGTGTTGTTAATAAAATATTTAGTTGTATTCTTTATTTTGTTTTCCGCCAGTAAGTAGTTGCTGGACTTCACCACCATCATCTTAAACGGGGATATGGGTCAAATGCAGGAAATGTGACCAGCTCTGAAAGCACTTTGGTCAGCACAAACAAGTTGGCTGAAGGGCTTGTTTTCATGTATATCTCTGACCTCAAGAATAATATCTTAAGATGTGATGCAGGGAACGGTTTTGTTAAAAAAGTTGTTGGCTTTTGCAGATGCAGATGAAAGGACCAAATAAATTACTTTCACAGTACCTGGAAGAGTTAGTGGGGATTTTGTTTACAATGACTATCCAGCACTTCAGGACATGCTCTCTACCCGTAAACTGTAAACAGTGGCTACAGATACTTTATAAAGAGTAGCATTGAATCTGCTTTCCTAAAGCACACCCCCATCTCCAGAAATGAGGGAATTTGAGACATTCCTTTTTGACCATTTGAAATTTGAACCAAAGACAGTTAAAAATGAAAATTACAAGCATTTTATGGGATGCATGTTAAAGTCTCTTAAAAGAGAAAATGTGCCAACTAGTGATCCACATGAGACAGATGACTATATAAAATTATATAGAAAAGATTTAATGTTCATTTAAAGAACATTGGGTCATCTTTTCTTCTTTTTTAGCTGATTTGGGGAAATACTTACAAGATTGGCTGCGGTGCACACCATTGTCCAAATCATATTGAAGGTTCTAAAATAAAAAAGAATAATTTTTGTCTGTAATTATGTACCCAGGTGAGTATTTTTCATTTGAAATGCCATGCTTACACCATTCATTTTTATAAACATATTAACAGTTACGTAGAACCTAGCAGTTAAATAATTAATCGGGTATGCCAATGGCACAATTGACTTATTACTGGCGGAAAATATTGTTTCTGGAATGTTTCATGAATAGTGTAGCACTTGGTAGCATACAACATTACATGTAGTGAAAACAGAAACTTACAGAACTTGTTGGAATATGTCATTTGTTTTATCTGTTGTATAATAACCAGTCCTTTATTGACCTTGGTCACAATTCTGCATGCAACTTTTAGAGTTAATTTCCTTTTTGTTCTGAGTTTAATGTGTTATAACTATTATTCAACTGTAACACAGCAAATTTGCAGTCACAGATAGGAATTTAAATCCACCACTTTTATTAGTATATCCAAATTAATAATGACAGCCACACATATGCCCAAAACTAGGCCCTTGGGCCCAACTCATCAATGCCAATGAAGGCTTTCTATGCTAATACCATTTACCTGCATTTGGTCCTCATCCTTTTTGTGGTGATTATAGTTATTTATTCTGATCAAATTTCACAATGGCTGATCAAGACATTGTCCTTGAAATATTTACTTTGCTGCCAACAAATAAATATTAACACTAGGCAAGCCATTGATTTTTGAAAAAAATTTTTTGAACTTGTGCATCATGGTTGGATCCCAATTGGAATACAACTACATAATCTTTTCTTATTTCCATTCCTGGATCACTACATAATCTAATTTGTCTTATCTGTAGTACAATAACCCTTTTGAACCATTCTAAGACCGTAAGACATAGGAGCAGATTTAGGCCATTCAGCTCATCGAGTCTGCCATTCTATCAGGGTTGATTTATTATCCCCCTCAAACCCATTCACTTCCCTTTTCCCCATATTCTTTGATGACCTTACTAATCAAAAACCTACCAACCTCTGCTTTAAATATACCTAATGACTTGACCTTCATAGCCATCTATGGCAATGAATTCCACAGATTCACCACCCTCTGGTTAAAGGATTATGACTAATACGATTAACACATTGGTATGCAGTCTAACAGTGAGTGATTGTCTTAGTTGCTTTCCTTGTGATCGCAAGAACCCGTCAGACCTTGGTAATGTGGAACACTGCAAGTCTGGTTCACTAGTTTATTGGGAAACAGCGGGGGAGACAGTGGAGGAGATGCATGCTCGGTCATAGTGAGGACTAGGCCTCAAGCCACAGTGTCTGGTTTTCAGCCATCCAAGAGAGGGAAATCAGAGGCAGTGTGATGTGGCATCCATGCTAGTGGCATTGGTGCTGCCCTCCAGTGTTCACTCAGCAGAAGACAAGCTGTATTGTGTTTAACTGCAGACTGCTGCAACATACATGGACTCAGGAACCTGGGCTATATTTTCTTTTGTGTGACATATTTTACTGGGTATCTTATATGTGCTGTATGTGCCTTCTGCTATGTATGACCATTGGTAATGTGTTTGGCACCTGGGCCTTGGAGTAATGCTGTTTAGTTTGGCTCTATTCATGGATATTTATGTAGAGCTGAATAACAATTAAACTTGAACTTGACCTGGCTTTTTCAAATCCATATCCAAAATATTAAACAAGAACACAAAATGTAGGAACAGGGGTTGGGCCACAATTCAGTATGATCATGGCTGATCTATGCTGGCTTCATTTGTCTTCTGTGCCAATTCCCCAAAACCTTCAATCCCTTGATCTTAAAAATATTTATTTATCTCTGCTTTAAATATATCTCATTTTCTAGCCTCCACTACCTTCAGGTACAGACCATTCCGGAGATCCACTGACCCCTGAGAGAATCAATTTCTATACATCTCAATGGCGACATGGAAACATAGCAGTTAGCATAATGCTATTACAGCCCCAGGGTTCAGTTCCACTGCTGTCTGTAAGGAGTATGTATGTTCTTCCCTTGATCACGCGTGTTTCCTCCGGGTGCTCCAGTTTCCTCCCATATTCCAAAGACATAGGTTAATTGCTCACATGGGTGTAATTGGGTGTCATGGGCTAGTTGGGTCAGAAGGGTGTGTTATGTTTTGTAACTCCAAATAAAAATAACATTACAAAATGAAAATGACTGACCTCTTAATTTGAAGAATTTCCTTACAGATGGTAGGAATCTGAAATTAAGGGGAAAAGTGCTGAAAATACTATTGGAGATGCTAATCGACCTGCTGAGTATTTCCAGCCTTTTTTTTAAGCAGGTCTCAAGGCATCTTTAGTTGACAGTAATATATCACTAATCTAAATTAATATCCCACAATCAAGAGCAAAGAGAAGTTCTTAACTTTGCTCTAATTTCAAGAAGAAGTTTGTGAGCCCCAAATTAAGGATTTGCTTATGCTACAAATGCTATATTTGTAGGAACTGGATGGTGGTCAACCTGAGTCATTTCACACAATCCACTCGTGACTAGGATAGAGACTATAAATCCCTCCACAGGTTATCTATATTTGTGGACTGAGGAGCTTGTACTGTGCAGCATAGGTCTATTACTATCAAAGGCCTCCTTTCGTGCCTATTGATGCACTGGTTCCAGTGTCACAAGAGATTCTGTCTTTAATTCAGACCTCTGCTTAACATAATATAAAGCTGCTGGAATTTTAGACTTTCGACCCATATTCCACTCAGAAAGCTAATGACACACAAAAGACAGCATTGTACTGCCGAGTTTTATGATGTCAATTTCGCCACGGTGACTTCCCTGCTTCTCTCAGACTGCAGTACGGTATGTGATTCCATCTTTTGTGCGCAGAAATTTGGTTACAAATCACTTTTAATTGCAGGGATACTGCAAATTGTGTTAGAAAATTGTAAACTAACATGCATAGTAGATTCTGGTTAATCAGGACACATCAGGACTAGTACATTTTGGCCTAATTAAGTGGCTACCCCAATTAGCCAAAGTTTCATAGAAATAGCTTAAAAAGTATAAAAAGACAAACTGAATAACAAATTATGTATTTAAATAAAATACAGAATCAGAACACTACCAATACTACTGTAGTACCATGAAACTATGTATTAATTCCTAATACGTAACGATGGAATTCAGCTGCGTTGCATTCTTTTGACTGTAAATTAACAAAATCAGTGCAGACACCTAGTGCAGATAATGGACTACCTTTATATAATGCTTTTGACAATTGCACCCTCCAAATCTTCACTTTCATTGTAACATTCCAGATGATTGTCGATACCTTCAAATTCTCTGTAGTTTCTAACTTGTTGAAATAGTGGCATCGTTTCATTTTCACTCCTGACTGTTTCTGGCATCTCCAAGCCTGAATGCTTGAAAGCACAGTGAACAAGACATTTTTGAATTGTCTTACTGCTTTATTTCTTGCGAAACATCAGTGACAAAAATTGCTGCGTTTTGAACACAAACATACGCAGCCAAAGCAATTTAAAAATTCCGCTCAAAGCATGGTGTTGTGTCTAATGGCTACACAAGTGCACTTGCTTGATCTAGTTAGAATATGTTCGACAACTGCTTCCTGCCCCAATTAAGTGACGTAGTGTCCCAAATAAAGGAAGAGAATCCTGACTGTGTTCCTGATTAGTGTTTGTTCCTTAAGAGTTGTCCCAAATATGTGGCTGCTCTGATTAACCAATGGCTGAATTAACCAGAATCCACTGTATTCCATGAATTTATTTCTGCTTTTACTTGAATAAAAGTGTTGCTGCATTTTCTAATGGGTCTGTTGTAATTTTGTATCATTGCAGCTTCACTGTAGTATTAGCTTATGGAGAAAGATAAAGGTAAAGGTTACATCCTATAAACATCAAAACATACAGTGAAATGTGTTGTTTTACAGCAATGACCAACACAGTCCAAGCATGTGCTGGTGGAAGCCACACTTCCAGCAACTACAGAGCATGCCTGAAACTCACTAACCGTAACTGTACATTTCTGGAATGTCGGAGGAAAGTGAAGCACCCCTAATCATAGACAGAACGTACAAACTCCATATAGACATCAGTGGGAATTAAACCCCGATTGGTGATCGTTGGTACTGTACAACAATTGTGCTAAACGCTACGTTAAGGTACTGCCTGAAGTGCCTTGTTTATAACACATATAAATATTCCAGGGATATAATGTATTGTGCTGGTCGGTCTATCTAAGTAGTATTCATATAACGGGTGTTTTTCAAGATTGATAACTGCAACAAAACTCCATTAATCTGGCAATTTTGGGACTTTGGTGGTGCTGGATTGTCACGTTTACTGGACCACTATAAGTTATTTCTATCAGTGCCCCTAACACATCTGATACACAGGTTCAACTTGAAATGGTGACAATTTCTTTCACCCCAACAGATGCTGTTTGACTGCTTATTTCCTCCAGCAGTTCCATTTTAATTTATTTTATTCATATGGTACTCAGTGTTACAAATTACCCAGTGAACCAGTTTAAGTTTAAAGGGAGCATGGTAACCTGGGCCCTAAGAGTGAAGAAGGAGCACAGAAACCATGGCCTCAGCAGGTGAAAAAGGAAAGCTGCAACTAGAAACTCTGAGTGAAAGTGAAGTGCAGGAATGGGGCTCCAGTGAGTGGAAAGGAAACATGAATAGTTTCCACAAGAATATTGTGAAATATGGTATTGGCTTTGTCATCAATAAACCCATTTCCAATCTTCATTTCTATTGAGATTGGTAGGTGATTGTCCAGAATCAGAATTAACTTTCTCATCTCTGTAGGTGCAAGCAACTTATAGCATGCAAGATGTAGGTGAGTGTTGGGCATTGTGTCTTTCAGTTGTGGTCTCAGAGAGCTCTTTTTGATTAATTTTGGGGGCAGAGGTTGAAAATAAAATTGTTTTTCTCAAAGTAGTATTTCTTAAGCCTTAAAAATCATGTGACTTTTGTTTGGATGAGAAGACAAAAGGATAAAGAAGGAAATATTAGCTATTTGAGCCCTTGAGATTGCCAATTATAAGATCGTGTTTAACATTCCATCTCAAATCCTTATCTCTGAACTAAATATTCCAAAATTTATTCTAAGTGTTAATTTGCACTATAGTAGTATGAGATAATTTTAACAGATAAATTGTAATTTATCTAAACACAAAATAATCTGCAGATGCCGTGATCAAAGCAACACTTTCAGTACGCTGGACAAACTCAGCAGGTCGGGCAGCATCAGTCAGAAACGATGAGTCGATGTTTCGGGCCGGAACCCTTCATCAGGGCTGAAGAATGAAAGATGGGGAAGGATTTGAAGAATGCTTGTGGCTTCAGTTGAAAGACCAGGAACTTGAAAGACAAAGGGGTGGGGGAGGGGAAGCAGTGACATCATAGCCCTGAAAACAATGGGCAGTAGAAGAAGGAGGCAGAACTATGAGGGAGCTGGGGGAGGGGGTAGAGTGAAATAGGGATAGAGGAAGGGAAGGGGAGGGAATTACCGGAAGTTGGAGAATTCTATGTTCATACCAAGGGTCTGGAGACTACCTGGATGGTATATGAGGTGTTGCTCCTCCAGCCTGAGTTTAGCCTCATCATGGCAGTAGAGGAGGCCATGTATGGACATATCTGAATCGGAATGGGAAGCAGAGTTGAAGTGGGTGGCTACCGGGAGATCCTGTCTGTTGTGGCGGGCGGATGGAGGTGCTCGACGAAGCGGTCCCCCAATCTGCGTCAGGTTTCACTGATGTAGAGGAGGCCGCACCGGGAGCACCGGATGCAATAGATGACCCCAACAGACACACAAGTGAAGTGTTGTCTCTCCTGGAAGGACTGTTTGGGGCCCTGAATGGTGGCAAGAGAGAAGGTGTAGGGACAGGTGTAGCACTTACGCTTACAGGGATAAGTGCCAGGTGGGAGATCAGTGGGGATGGACGTGTGGATAAGGGAGTCGTGGAGGGACCGATCCCTGCGGAAAGTGGAGAGGGAAAGATGTGCTTAGTGGTGGGGTCCTGTTGAAGGTGGCAGAAGCTGCGGAGGATAATGTGTTGGATCCGGAGGCTAGTGGGGTGATAGGCGAGGACAAGGGGAACTCTGTCCCTGTTGTGGTTGCGGGAGGATGTGGTGAGGGCCGAAGTGCGGGAAATGGAGGAGATGCGGGTGAGGGCATCATTGATGACGGTAGAAGGGAAACCAGGATTCTTAAAGAAAGAGGACATTTGAGATGTTCTGGAATGGAAAGCCTCATCCTCGGAGCAGATGCTGCAGAGACGGAGGAACTGGGAATAGGGAATGGCACTTTTGCATGTGACGGGATGGGAAGTAGCCACTTCAACTTCAACTTCAAGTAGCCACCCACTTCAACTCTGCTTCCCATTCCCATTCAGATATGTCCATACATGGCCTCCTCTACTGCCATGATGAGGCTAAACTCAGTTTGGAGGAGCAACACCTCATACCATCCAGGTAGTCTCCAGACCCTTGGTATGAACATAGAATTCTCCAACTTCCGGTAATTCCCTCCCCCTCCCTTCCCCTATCCCTATTTCACTCTACCCCCTCCCCCAGCTCCCTCATAGTTCTGCCTCCTTCTTCTACTACCCACTGTTTTCATGGCTATGACGTCAATGCATCCCCTCCCCCACCCCTTTGCCTTTCAAATTACTGGTCTTTCAACTGACGCTACAAGCATTCTTCAAATCCTTCCCCATCTTTCATTCTTCAGTCCTGAGGAAGGGTTCCGGCCCGAAACGTCGACTCATCGTTTCTGACTGATGCTGCCCGACCTGCTGAGTTCATCCAGCGTACTGAAAGTGTTTCCTTGTAATTTATCTAATTTTATGTACCATAAAAAATTGTGGTTCCAACTTTTTTTCAGTGGAAATCTTAAAGGAGAAAAACCATATATTAAAGGAGCATCTTGTACCTATTGTGGGGCAGACTCTTGCAGGGTCAAATTATGCAGTAAATTAAGAAGTCAAATAGATTTATCTTTTTTTCTGATAATTTCAGCAGCTTTTTGAATTGGCTCTTTTTTCTTTCTATTGTCAGGCGATCCAGATCGGGAAGAAATCAGTCGTATGTTTTATTAATTAACGAAAATATCTTATGTCCAGTAATGTTAGAGTCATTATGGCAAATAATTTATGTATCTTTTATTTTTACAGAATATCCTAATTGGAAACCAGATTTTGGATCAGCCTCCATTTTGTTGTCAAAATGTCTACTGCTACTTATGTCTATTACTATTATATACACCTTATAATATATTTCCCAGACAACTTCCATGTATTTTATTGATCTTTCCTTCCTCGTTTTCCTTTGCTTCATAATTCAGTGACATCTTACATAATTGATGAATTTGAAGTTTTTCAACTTATACTTGTAAAATATTCCAGTTATTTTTTTACTGAATTAAGCTAATATATTCAAGTTACCATTTTTACCATTTCTTTTTATCACCTTGTTTCTGGTATTAAAAATTTAAACCATTGAAGGAACTAATAAAAATAGCAGAATATAAACTACATCCAGCATTACAATTAATTCTTCAGGGGTAGCTGACAGCGATTATAAACATATTTGTAATTTCTGCCACTTTCAGCATGTTAATATATTGTGTCACCTCAACATTTGAGATCTTGCGCTAAAGAAATTGAACTCTATTCACTTCAGCCAATTAAAATGGAGAAAAACTACTGGTGCCAGTGGCTTTGCTCACTTGGATCTATTTTATATCCTGTTGAAATAGTCCCAAAAGCCTCATAACATCTGAAGGACATAATTACATTCTGGACAACTTCGATCTTTAAGAAATAAAATGGTTTGTATAGTTCACTAAGTTAAAGCAAACATAATTTGCCAGTCAACTGTCATGCTGTACAGGATATAACTGTATTCAGGTTATGTATTTATGTTTTGTACCAAACAACCTAAACAGTGTAGGTAATGGAAATTTTAAAGACAAATAGAATATTTTTAAAATACTCAGAATATCAGCAGCATTTGGCAGAGAAGAAAATAACTAGCAAAATTTAAGATTGCGAGGTCAACTCGGGTCATTAATCCTGCTACTGCTCCCACAATTATAGCCCAACTTGGTAAGTATTTCCATCAATTTCTGTAATTATTTAATATTAGATTTGTACCTTTTTTGTCTAATGTGCTGTAATATCAAATAATTATTTGTTTAAAGAAGGATTTCAATGGACAAAAATTTATATATCTGCCTTCTTATTCAATTCTCATTAAGTTTTTTACTTTATGTTAGTTTTTAATCAAGTAGAGCTAATAGGACTTGATGTTTCAATCCCCATGATAAGTTGGCACTCTTGATATTGGCAGTAGGCTTGGAGTGGTGACAAGGAGGGTAGGTACGTCATCGGGGTCAACAGGTGGGCACCCTCCTTCTTTGATGTTTTGTTGATAAGCCCACGACATCTCCAGTGGGCTCAACGGTGCTACCTGGCGTCCCAGATACACCCCCTCAGTTCCATACCCTCCTGTCTTCATCTTGCAGCCCAGTTGTTGTCTTTCCTTTTAATCCAGATCCACTTACTGCTTTCTTCTGCTGCATTTGACAAGGACTTGATTGCTTGTTGGAGGAAGTGACCCCTCACCCCCATCTTCTTCAATAGACTGGTTGTAGATGTAGCCACGAATCCCCAGCATCCCACTTCTACAGGGAAAATCTTGGTCTTCCAGCCATTCTGGGCAGCTTCAGTTTCCAGTTTAGAGTACTTGGTCTTTTTCCTTTCATAAGCTTCTTCGACACCATCTTCCCATGGTACTGTCAATTCCACAACATATGCCAGCTTGGCTGTTGTGGACCACAGGACCATGTCTGGCTTGAGTATTGTAGCCGCAATGTCTGGGGGAAACACAAGCTTTTTTTCCAAGTCCACATCCATTTACCAATCCCGAGCAACCTGCAGAATACTTACCTCTTTTCATGTTATATGGTGCTCTGGAGGTTGGCCTGCTGGTACAAATCATGTGATGTGAACATTTCTTGCCGATGTTTGTGGGAGAACATTGTGGTGATTCGCCTCTGTTCCAAGATTGATGCCAGCTGTCTGAGAACTTGGTTATGCTGCCAAGTATACCGCCCCTGGCTGAGGTTTGTGGTGCATCCTGTTAAAATGTGCCTTAGTGATCCAGGTGCTTGACGAAGAGAGCAAGCGGGGTCTTCTCCCCACCACTGATTCAGGTTCTGGGGTGTGGGTAGGTGGTCATAAGTAGCTCTGATGACAAAACTTAGCCAAGATCCCTCCATCTCCCAGATGTCATGCTAGCTAAGTTTCCTCTTTTCCAGGCTCTCCCAATTAGTCCATTGGTCCTGCTTGTCCATTGAGACGGCCCTGGCATGTCGCTCTGCCTCCTCCTGTCTTCTCCCCTCCTCCACCATGAGTCATCTCTTCTGCACTGATGTTGCCTTGTGCCATTGAGGAGCCTTTGGGACGAGCCCAAACCCGAGCCCGGCTCTCCGAAGTTGGACTTTGCCAACCACATCCCTGAAGTGAAGAGCAGACTTAGCACTCTGAACGGCTTCAGACGGAGTCCACTTCCTCCCCGTTGCCATATGGGGGGGCCGCTGTTCAAATAACAGTATCTTCAGATTTAGTGAGGGTCATGACCAACCTTGCTTTGGTGCATTTGAATTCTTCCACAAGACTTGCAATTGGTAATGCTAATTTGCCGTTCCCGTGCAGTCCAACAGGACTTAAGCATCGTGGAAGTCCAAGCCACTGTTTCACATGTGTGCTGATCACACTTTCGAGCTTTTCTACCTTGTTGATGGGTATTTCATACACTGTTAAAGGCCATATGAGTCTTGGGAGTATGCCGAACTGGAAGCACCACAGCTTGAGTTTTCCTGGCAGCCAGGTCTTGTTGATGCGAGCTATGTATGTGATGGTATCCTTTTTGAATTGTTTAAACTGCTCGGTGTCCTTGAGCTTAGCATCATACCATCAGCCCAAGCTCTTCACTGGCATTTCTGACACAGTTGGGACGGGTGTTCCGTCAATCTGAAATCTTTGATCCGTGACTTGACCTTTGACAATGGAGATGCTTCTGCACTTGTTGGGCTTGACCTTCATGCTCGCCCATGTGATGTTTTGATGAAGCTTTTCCAGAAGTCCCTTGGTGCAGGGGACAGTTGTCGTAGGTATTGTTATATCATCCATATAGGCTCATATCAGTGGTACTGTTGACCAAACTTTAGCCATTTTCCTCCCGCAACCCATTTTGAGGCTCTGATAATGAGCCCCATTGCCATAGTGAAGGCCAATGGGGAGATGATGCACCCCGCCATGATGCCTACTTCCAGTGGTTGCCACGCTGTGGTGAAGTCTGATGTTGTGAGACAAACTTGCAGATCCTGGAAGTAGTGTTTTACCAGATTTGTTATTGATGCAGGCACCTGAAAGAATTCAAAAGCAGTCCACAGTAGGAAATGAGGAACTGATCTATAAGTGTTGGCCAGGTCGAGGAACAAGACATGTAGATTCTTTCCTTCTTTCTTAGCCATCTGGATTTGATGCCATATGATGCTGGTATGTTCAAGGCATCCTGAGAAGCCTGCTATGCCAGCCTTTTGGATTGACGTATCAATGAAATGGTTTTGTTTCAGATACTTTGTAAGTCTTTGTGCCAACGCACTGAAAAAGATCTTGCCTTCTATGTTCAGAAGGTTTATTTGGTGAAACTATTCGACGGTGAACGAATTCTTTCCTTTTGGGGTCAGAACTCGCCCCCCCCTCCAGCTCTTCTCCAGGCTTTGGGGATCACTTGCTTTTAGACAGCCTTTCAGAGAGTAAATGCATGTAAGAAATTGTTTGCTCCTCATCATTACTGTTGAGTATTTGTTTATGAGTTTGAAATTTTACATTTGAAATTGGCAGTGTGAGATTGGATTAGACTTTTAAATTAACAATTTTTGAATTTCTGCAGGCATTGTATTATATTTGTGTTAAATAAGTATATCAAATGTATTAGAAAAACAAAGACCATAACTAAAATCCATAATGGGATCCCAATAGAAACTGCTAAGTTCAAATTTTCTGTTCAATTCAGCCAGGCACACATCTTTCTTGATAGTTTCTGTCATAGAAGTCCGATCTAATAGTGATCACCACATCATGCACAAGGATAGATCTGGTCCTAGGGTTGAGGTCCTAGGGTGGAAGAAGGCTAAAATTGAAGAAATGAGAAAGGATCTAAAAAGCGTGGATTGGGACAGGTTGTTCTCTGGCAAAGATGTGAGCGGTAGGTGGGAAGCCTTCAAAGGAGAAATTTTGAGAGTGCAGAGTTTGTATATTCCTGTCAGGATTAAAGGCAAAGTGAATAGGAATAAGGAACCTTGGTTCTCAAGGGATATTGCAACTCTGATAAAGAAGAAGAGGGAGTTGTATGACATGTATAGGAAACAGGGAGTAAATAAGGTGCTTGAGGAGTATAAGAAGTGCAAGAAAATACTTAAGAAAGAAATCAGGAGGGCTAAAAGAAGACATGAGGTTGGCTTGGCAGTCAAAGTGAAGGATAATCCAAAGAGCTTTTACAGGTATATTAAGAGCAAAAGGACTGTAAGGGATAAAATTGGTTCTCTTGAAGATCAGAGTGGTTGGCTATGTGCGGAACCAAAGGAAATGGGGGAGATCTTAAATAGGTTTTTTGCGTCTGTATTTACTAAGGAAACTGGCATGAAGTCTATGGAATTAAGAGAAACAAGTAGTGAGATCATGGAAACTGTACAGATTGAAAAGGAGGAGGTGCTTGCTGTCTTGAGGAAAATTAAAGTGGATAAATCCCTGGGACCTGACAGGGTGTTCCCTCGGACCTTGAAGGAGACTAGTGTTGAAATTGCAGGGGCCCTGGCAGAAATATTTAAAATGTCGCTGTCTACGGGTGAGGTGCCGGAGGATTGCAGAGTGGCTCATGTTGTTCCGTTGTTTAAAAAAGGATCGAAAAGTAATCCGGGAAATTATAGGCCGGTAAGTTTAATGTCGGTAGTAGGTAAGTTATTGGAGGGAGTACTAAGAGACAGAATCTACAAGCATTTGGATAGACAGGGACTTATTAGGGAGAGTCAACATGTTTTGTGCGTGGTAGGTCATGTTTGACCAATCTATTGGAGTTTTTTGAGGAGGTTACCAGGAAAGTGGATGAAGGGAAGGCAGTGGATATTGTCTGCATGGACTTCAGTAAGGCCTTTGACAAGGTCCCGCATGGGAGGTTAGTTAGGAAAATTCAGTCGCTAGGTATACATGGAGAGGTGGTAAATTGGATTAGACATTGGCTCAATGGAAGAAGCCAAAGAGTGGTAGTAGAGAATTGCTTCTCCGAGTGGAGGCCTGTGACTAGTGGTGTGCCACAGGGATCAGTGCTGGGTCCATTGTTATTTGTCATCTATATCAATGATCTGGATGATAATGTGGTAAATTGGATCAGCAAATTTGCTGATGATACAAAGATTGGAGGTGTAGTAGACAGTGAGGAAGGTTTTCAGAGCCTGCAGAGGGACTTGGACCAGCTGGAAAAATGGGCTGAAAAATGGCAGATGGAGTTTAATACAGACAAGTGTGAGGTATTGTACGTTGGAAGGACAAACCAAGGTAGAACATACAGGGTTAATGGTAAGGCACTGAGGAGTGCAGTAGAACAGAGGGATCTGGGAATACAGATACAAAATTCCCTAAAAGTGGCGTCACAGGTAGATAGGGTCATAAAGAGAGCTTTTGGTACATTGGCCTTTATTAATCAAAGTATTGAGTATAAGAGCTGGAATATTATGATGAGGTTGTATAAGGCATTGGTGAGGCCGAATCTGGAGGACTGTGTTCAGTTTTGGTCACCAAATTACAGGAAGGATATAAATAAGGTTGAAAGAGTGCAGAGAAGGTTTACAAGGATGTTGCCGGGACTTGAGAAACTCAGTTATAGAGAAAGGTTGAATAGGTTAGGACTTTATTCCCTGGAGCGTAGAAGAATGAGGGGAGATTTGATAGAGGTAAATAAAATTATGATGGGTATAGATAGAGTGAATGCAAGCAGGCTTTTTCCACTGAGGCAAGGGGAGAAAAAAACCAGAGGACATGGGTTAAGGGTGAGGGGGGAAAAGTTTAAAGGGAACATTAGGGGGGGCTTCTTCACACAGAGAGTGGTGGGAGTATGGAATGAGCTGCCAGACGAGGTGGTAAATGTGGGTTCTTTTTTAACATTTAAGAATAAATTGGATAGATACATGGATGGGAGGTGTATGGAGGGATATGGTCCGTGTGCAGGTCAGTGGGACTAGGCAGAAAATGGTTCGGCACAGCCAAGAAGGGCCAAAAGGCCTGTTTCTGTGCTGTAGTGTTTCTATGGTTTCTAATGTTTAGGAAGCTGTCTGGAACATACTGTATTTTGTTTCAATTGCTTCCTTCATGAAATGCAAAATCTCCCTCATTTAGAATTTCACGTGGATATAAGGTGTCATATATGATTTCAAGTATTTTCTCATCTTAATTTTAATTTCTATTATTGAACAACAATTCCAATTATTGTTGGAATTACTTCTTTATATCCCAGAGTTATTAATAAACTACGTATTTTACATTGGCTATAAAGCAATATTCTCTAATCTGTTTCAGATAGAAGTGCTTCATTATAATCCTTCTCTTCCTTGTTTAAAAGTTTATAATTTAAAACTAACTAAAATAAACTTATATTTTGGACTTTCTAGAAGAAAAATTGAGTGTTTCTCTTGAAATTATAAGCTTTATTCTTGTGGAAACATTATACACATATTATCTATTTGTGGGCTGACAATGCTTGATGTCTCTTACATATTTTTACTTACCAATTTCCCATTACAAGCTTTGCCATCAAAAAGCTTGTTTGACTGATAAGATTATCTCTTTGGATCTATTTCATATCCCTTCTAATCTGATCTCAGAATCAGGTTTAAAATCACTGGCATATGTCATGAAATTTATTGTTTTGAACATAGAACATAGAACAGGCCCTTTGGCCCACAGTGTTGTGCCGACCCTCAAACCCTGCCTCCCATATAACCCCCCACCTTAAATTCCTCCATATACCTGTCTAGTAGTCTTTTAAACTTCACTGGTGTATCTGCCTCCACCACTAACTCAGGCAGTGCATTCCATGCACCAACCACTCTCTGAGTAAAAAAACCTTCCTCAAATATCCCCCTTGAACTTCCCACCCCTTACCTTAAAGCTGCAGCATTACCTAGCAATACATAATTAAAAACTGTAAATTACAATAAGAAATTTTATATGTATATCTATATAAAATTTAATTTAAATAAGTAGCACAAAGAGTGCCAAAAAAAGGAAAAGAAAACTAAATAGTGAGGTAGTGTACATAGGTTCACTGGACATTTAGAAATGGGATGGTGGAGGGAAAGAAGCTGTTGCTGAAAAGTTGAGTGTCTGTCTTCAGGCTGTATACACCTCCTCCTTGATGGTAGCAATGAAAAGAGGACATGTCATGTGTGATGGGTATCAAAATATTCAACTGGTTTAGAATCAGAATCAGATTTATTATCAAGGACATCTGTTGTTAAACTTGTTTTGAAGCAGCAGTACAGTGCAATACAAAATTACTGTAAGTTACAATAAGAAATATAAAAAATAAATTAGTGCACAAAGAAGGCAAAATAGTGAGGTAGTGTTCGTGGACTATTCAGAAGTCAGACAATGGAAGGGAAGAAGGTGTTCCTAAAAGATTCAGCATGTGTTTCAGGCACCTGTACCTCCTCTCTAATGGTTAGGCAGCATCTCCACCTAACAAAGTCATGCTGATCATGTCTGATTGTGATTAAAATACAGCATGGAATAGGCACTGCTGGCCCTTTAAGCTGTGCCACCCAGCAACCCCCGACTTAACCCTAGCCTAATTATAGGACAATTTACAATGGCCAATTAACCTACTAACCATTACATCTTTGGACTGTGGGAGGAAACCAGAGCACCCAGAGAAAACCCATGCATTCTATGGGGTAGATGTATGGACTCCTTACAGTTGATGTTAGAATTGAACTCTGACACCCTGAGCTAGAAACATAGAAAACCTACAGCACAATACAGGCCCTTCGGCCCACCATGCTGTGCTGAACATGTACTTACTTCAGAAATTACCGAAGGTTACCCATAGCCATCTATTTTTCTAAGCTCCATGTACTTATCCAGGAGTCTTTTAAAAGACCCTATCGTATCTGCCTCCAGCACTGTCACCGGCAGCCCATTTCATACATTCACTCTCTGTGTAAAAAAACTTAACCCTGACATCTCTGTACCTACTTCCAAGCACCTTAAAACTGTGCCCTCTCGTGCTAGCCATTTCAGCCCAGGGAAGAAGCCTCTGACTATCCACATGATCAATGCCTCTCATCAGCTTATACACCTCTATCAAGTCACCTCTTATCCTCCACCGCTCCAAGGAGAAAAGGCTGAGTTCACTCAACCTATTCTCATAAGGCATGCTCCCCAATCCAGGCAACATCCTTATAAATCTCCTCTGCACCCTTTCTATGGTTTCCACATCCTTCCTGTAGTGAGGTGACCAGAACTGAGCAATGGGGTCTGACCAGGGTCCTAATAGCTATCACATTACCTCTCGGCTCTTGTAATCGATCCCATGGTTGATGAAGCCCAATGTACCTTATACCTTCTTAACCACAGAGTCAACCTGTGCAACAGCTTTGAGTGTCCTATGGACTTGGACCCCAAGATCCCTCTGATCCTCCACAATGCCCAGGGTCTTACCATTAATACTATATTCTGCCATCATATTTGACCTACCAAAATGAACACCTCACACTTATCTGTGTTGAACTCCATCTGCCACTTCTCAGCCCAGTTTTACATCCTATCGATGTCCTGCTGTAACCTCCAACAGCCCTCTACACTATCCACAACACCCCCAACCTTTGTGTCATCAGCAGATTTACTAACTCATCCCTCCCCTTCCTCATCCAGGTCATTTATATAAATCACGAAATGAAGGGGTCCCAGAACAGTTCCCTGAGGCACACCACTGGCCACCGACCTCCAAGCAGAATGTGATCCATCTACAATCACCCTTTGCCTTCTGTAGGCAAGCCAGTTCTGGATCCACAAAGCAAGGTCCCCTTGGATCCCATGCCTCCTTACTTTCTCAATAAGCCTTGCATGGGGTACCTTATCAAAGGCCTTGCTGAAATCCATATACACTATATCTACTGCTCTACTTTCATCAATGTGTTTCATCACATCCTCAAAAACTTCAATCAGGATAGTAAAGCACGACCTGTCTTTGACAAATCCATGCTGACTATTTGTAATCATAATATGCCTCTCGGAATGTTCATAAATCCTGACTCTCAGAATCCTTTCCATCAACTTACCAACCACAGAAGTAAGACTCACTGGTCTATAATTTCCTGGGCTATCTTTACTCCCTTTCTTGAATAAGGGAACAACATTTGCAACCCTCCAATCCTCTGGAAACTCTCCCGTCCCCATTGATGATGCAAAGATCATTGCCAGAGGCTCAGCAATCTCCTCCCTCACCTCCCACAGCAGCCTGCAGTACATCTCATCCGGTCCCGGAGACTTATTCAACTTAATGCTTTCCAAAAGCTCCAGCACATCCTCTTTCTTAATGTCTATATGGTGAAGCTTTTCAATCAGCTGTAAGTCACCCCTACAATCGCCAAGATCCTTTTCCGTAGTGAATACTGAAGCAAAGTATTCGTTAAGCACCTCTGCTATCTCCTCTGATTTCATACACACTTCTACACTGTCACACTTGATTGGTCCTATTCTCTCACGCCTTATCCTCTTGCTCTTCACATACTTGTAGAATGCCTTTGGGTTTTCCTTAACCCTGCTCACCAAGGCCATCTCATGGCCCCTCCTGGCTCTTCTAATTTCACTCTTCAGCTCCCTCCTGCTAGCCTTATAATCTTCTTGATCTCTATTATTACCTAGTTTTTTGAACCTTTCGTAAGCATTTCTTTTCTTCTTGACTAGATTTTCAACAGCCTTAATACACCACAGTTCCTGTACTCTACCATCCTTTCCCTGTCTTATTGGAATGTACCTATGCAGAATGCCACGCAAATATCCTCTGAGCATTTGCCACATTTCTGCCGTACATTTCCCTGAGAACATCTGTTCCCAATTTATGCTTCCAAGTTCCTGCCTAATAGCTTCATATTTCCCCTTACTACAATCAAACGCTTTCCTAACTTGTCTGTTCCTATCCCTCTCCAATGCTATGGTAAAGGAGATAGAATTGTGATCACTATCTCCAAAATGCTCTCCCGCTGACAGACCTGACACCTGACCAGGTTCATTTCCCAATACCGGATCAAGTACAGTCTCTCTTGGGTCAGGAAACCTTTCTGAACACACCTAACAAACTTCACCCCATCTAAACCCCTTGCTCTAGGGAGATGCCAAACAATATTTGGGAAATTAAAATCTCCCACCACGACAACCTTGTTATTATTACACCGTTCCAGAATCTGTCTCCCTATCTTCTCCTCGATGTCCCTTTAATTATTGGGTAGTCTATAAAAAACACCCAGTAGAGTTATTGACCCTTTCCTGTTTCTAACTTCCACCCACAGAGACTCCGTAGACAACCCCTCCATGACTTCCTCCTTTTCTGCAGCTGTGACACTATCTCTGATCAACAGTGCCACCCCCCACCCTTTTGCCTCCCTCCCTGTCCTTTCTGAAACATCTAAAGCCTGGCACTCTTAAGTAACCATTCCTGCCCCTGAGCCATCCAAGTCTCTGTAATAGCCATAAAAGTACTGATCCACGCTCTAAGCTCGTCCACTTTGTTCATGATGCTTCTTGCATTAGAATAGGCACATCTCAAACCATCCGTCTGAGCGCATCTCTTCTCTATCATCTGCCTATCTTCCCTCTTGCACTGTCTACAAGCTTTCTCTATTTGTGAGCCAACCGCCCTTTCCTCTGTCTCTTCAGTTCAGTTCCCATCCCCCAGCAATTCTAGTTTAAGCTCTCTCAAATAGCCTTAGCAAACCTCCCTGTCCCCCTCGGGTTTAAGTGTAACCCATCCTTTTCGTACAGGTCATGCCTGCCCCAAATGAGGTCCCAATGATCCAGAAATCTGAATCCTTGCCCCCTGCTCCAAACCCTCAACCACGCATTTATCCTGCACCTCACTATTCCTATACTCACTGTCACGTGGCACAGGCAGTAATCCCGAGATTACTACCTTTGAGGTCCTGCTTCTTAACTTCCTTCCTAATTCCCTGTAGTCTATTTTCAGGAGCTCCTCCATTGTCCTACCTATTGTGGTACAAATACATATCACGACATCTGGCTGTTCACCTTCCCACTTCAGGATATCATGGATGCTATCAGAAACATCCCGGACCCTGGCACTTGGGAGGCAAACTACCATCAGCGTTGCTTTCCTGAGTCCACAGAATTGCCTGTTTGACCCCTAGCTATAGAGTCGCCTATTACTGCTGCCTTCTTCCTTTCCCTACCCTTCTGAGCCACAGGGCCAGACTCTGTGCCAGAGGTGCAGCCACAGCCACTGTTGCTTCCCCCGGGTAGGTCATCCCCCCCAATAGTACTCAAACAGGAGTACTTATTGTTAAGGGGGACAGCCACAGAGGTACTCGCTAGTATCTGACTCTTGCCCTTCCCTCTCCTGTGACCCACTTATTTGTCTCCTGAGGCCCCAGTGTGACTACCAGCCTGTAGCTCCTATCTATCACCTCCTCACTTTCCCTGACCAGAGGAAGGTCATTGAGCTGCATCTCCAATTCCCTAACCCAGTCCCTAAGGAGCTGCATCTTGACGCATCTGATGCAGATGTGGCTGGGAGTCTCCTGGACTTCCCACATATGACACCCAGTACAGAACACTGGCCTCACAGACATACTTCCTGTTTCTATTCTTCGCAAGTAACTTACCTTGCCTCGACCCGTTATCACCAAAGCCCTGTTGAGCCAATGTCCTACCACTCTGTCGATGACCGCTCCACTAGGCTGTGTCTCCTTTTTATGCCTAAACTTTCCCTGCTATCTAACTCACAACTGGTGCTCCAGTTGTAGCCACTGATAGGCCACATACAGTGGACAAACGCTCTCGAAGCTCCCTTTTTAAATAACCGCCGCTGACCTGTGAGAAATCAGTCTTGATAAAGCTCTGTTGACGCCACTGATAGGCTGCTGTAATTACATTGTGCTAACTACTATACTACTGTGGCACCTTGCCTTGCCTTTTTACAGTAAATTTACTGAAGCACCTTCAATTACTCCAAAAGACTGAGGTTTGGTAAAATACTGAAAGGCTTTTATTCGCTGTACAATACGACCTCCACAGTGAGTGTCTGCCCCCGGACTGAGGGGGAGGGGCAAGGCGAACACCTTTATACAGGACTCTGTGGGAGGAGCCACAGGGGCAGTCAGCAGAGGGGTGTGTCCAGACAGGTAACCGAGTTACAACTTATATACATGGTTTACCACATTTACCATGATGTTAGACCCACTGGTCTGTAATTAGTTAGTTTATACATGCCGTTCTTGAATAAAGTTACCTCAATTTTATTCAGCTTTGACAATCACTTATACTTGACCGCTTGTTATATAAACTACCACATGTTACCTCCCGATGTGCTCTTTTATTCACATTAAAACACAGAACATAAAACAATACAGCCCAGGAACAGGCCCTTCAGCTCATGATGTAATGCCAAACTAATTAAGTACTTTCCTCATAGAAGGCAACATCCTGGTAAACCTTTTCTGCACCCTCTCCAAAGCCTCCACATTCTTCTTACAATGAGGAAACCAGTATTGAATGCAAAACTCCAGATGAAGCCCAAATAGAATTTTATAAAGCTGCAACATAACTACTTGACTCATGAACTTAGTGCCTCAACTAAGGCAAGCACACCATACCCCTTCTTTATCACCCTAACAACTTGTGCAGCCACTTTCAGGGAACTATGAACTTCGCCACTGCTTAATGGAGGCTATGATTAATTTGAATATTGTCAATATTTTCCACTCAAAGAAAAATATTCTCAGTTTATTAAAATAACACAACTCTTTCATCCCAAGAACCATTCTGCTAAATAATTTCTTCATTCTCCAAGGGTCCTGAATAAGTAATGCTATGCAAGTGAAATTGACAGAATAGTGATGTTATTACAAATACATGGAAGCTTAAATTGTGGTTTTACTGTAGTTTAAAAAGTTAGGGCAGACTTAGATCTTTGCTATGACAGTTATGACTTGCCACTGCAACAGATCCTCCATTATTACTGTTGCTATAGCAGAGACAATATTGGCAATGTCACACAACTAAACACCTAGCAATTGAGTGGGTTGTATCAGTATGGTTGAAACTTGTGCCAATAACCATACCACATATAAAAGGATTTCTTCACCACCTTTGCATCATTGGTGAATTACAGAATTGTTGTCAAGGTGGCTGCCCTGAATCAATTTAATTGTAGCCACTTTCAGCTGTTGTCTAAAGCACTGTGGACATCCTGTGAATCTCTAAGTTAACGTCTAGGTTTATTGTTCTCATATGCAAACGAATTCCATGAACATTAACTTCTTGCAGCTTGAATGCTACGTGGAGAGTAGTCAGGATTAGTGTGCAAGGAGAACAATTGAGAAAATGAACCCCCTGAACACTCCACTGCCATCTGGGAGATTGTCTTGGTGCAAAGACGACACAGATGGCAAATACTGCCTGTGGAAACAGTCTACGCGTGCATCATGACGACCGGAACGGTAATGCACCCGGCGCCATTGAGCGACGCTTCGAATCGGGCGCGGCCGCGACGCACGCGACGGGCGGGGAGAGTGCGCTCATCATGGCTGCCCTCCGGTGGCTTCTGTTCGCCCTCAGCGCGCCGCTGTGGTGCTGGGGCCTGTTGCCGTCCATCACCGACCCCAGTTTTATCGAGGACTGCGTGAACGAGCACAACACGTATCGTTCGCAGGTGAACCCGACGGCCAGCAAGATGTTCAAAATGGTAATGCTGAGGTGGGGGAAGGAAAGATCGAGAACGAGCCGGTGGTTTGCGCGGGAACCGACGACGCCGCATTTTTCGAAATCAGTGAGGGAAGGAGGATATACAACAAAATTATAACTGCTTAATACTGGAAATGCGCACTAGGTCGGCCAGTATTTGCGGAGAGAGGGAGTCAGTGTGTCATGCTGATCTGCTGTCATAATTCAGAGGCAGAAAGTTCAATTCTGAAGTGGGAACGGGAGGCCGTTCAGCCCCTCTAACCCGTGCCTTTATTTAGTAGAATAGTATTTAACGTCATGTGACAAAGTAGTTACAGCATAATATATATACTGCGTTCTCATATATTTTAGCATTATATCGTATTATGTAAAATTTTCATAGTTTCTGGTAAATTGCTCTCATTACAAACTCAAATCTTACCAAATCTAACCTCCATCTCTTTCATGTTGCTGTTCAATGTAATGGGTTTGGATTCAGGCTAGTTTTAGACCATAAGAGCAGAATTAGGCCATTTGGACCATCATGTCTGCTCTGCCATTTCATCATGGGTGACCTATTTTCCCTCAGCCCTGATCTCCTGCCTTCTCCCCATATACTTTAATACCCTGACTAATCAAGAATCTGTCAACCTCTGCTTTAAATATACCCAATGGCTTGGCCTCTACAGCTGCCCCTGTGGCAATGAATTATGTAGATTCACCACTGTCTGGCCAAAGAGTGATTTACACAGTGGTACAATTAAATTCCTTTCTAGTCCAAAGCTCACAGAGTAAACTGTGTACAAGGTGATAACAAATACAACAATGATATGGAACAAGACACCCAAATTTCCAATACTCATTCCACGTAGAAATACGCTGCTGAAAGGTTAGTTTTTTCTTCTTAGCACACTGTCATGTTCTGACTACCCAATCAGTTGGTTGATATCTTCATATGTTAACACATTGTCTTCTGATGTAATAAATAACAAGAATGTAACCCCATCTGTGTAATCCATAACCACTGGAGTCAAAATGTTATTCTGGCCAGTCCAATGGGACACTTTATATAAAAAATGGCAGAACTGCCCAGAATACTTCAGATCTAACCTGGGTTTTTGTATTGTGTTATTCTCCAGATACTTTATACTAAAATAAATTAATTATGCTGAAGCTGTTGTTGCCTTTTCGGGGTCTTTCTTTCCTTTGACTTCACACTTGATTACTGATTTACTGCCTTCCTTTTCATTCTTTGTCCTTCTCCATATTGGATCAATGTTCAGGTTCTCAAACACCTCCAGTCTAATTTGAACCTATCTCAACCAACCAGAAAGAAATCATGTCAATCTTCAAGTCAAAGTACATTTATTATCAAAGTGCATGTATGTTTGGAAATACTACATTGAGATTCATTTTCTTGCAGGCATTTACAGGAAAATACAGAAATACAATAGAATTTATGATAAACGATCATAACCCCTGACATTTCCTGTGTCATCCTTGTAAGTCTCATCTGCGTCCTTTCTATGGTTTTGACATCTTTCCTATCGTGAGGCGACCAGAGCTGAGTGGAGTACTCCAAGTGGGGTCTGACCAGGTTCTTATATAGCTGCAACATTACCTCTCGGCTCCTAAACTCAATCCCACAATTGATGAAGGCCAATGCACCATATGCTTTCTTAACCACAGAGTCAACCTGTGCAGCAGCTTTGAGTGTCCTATGAACTCGGACCCCAAGATCCCTGTGATCCTCTACACTGCCGAGAGTCCTACCATTAATACTATATTCTGCCATCATATTTGACTACCAAAATGAACCACCTCATGCTTATCTGGGTTGAACTCTATCTGCCACTTCTCAGCCCAGTTTTGCATCCTATCAATGTCGTGCTGTAACCTCTGTGGCATTTTCTGTACCTAATAATTGGTATTTCCAATACAGGCTGTGATGCATCCAGTTAGGATACTGTTCATCTATAGAAGCTTATTTGAAATTACCCCCTCTCACCTTAAATGCATGTGCTATGGAATGAGATTTTTCAACTTTAGTAAAAGATACTGTTTATGTATGCCTCTCATAATCTTATAAATCTCTATCGGACCTCCCCTCAGCCTCTGCTGATCCAAAGAAAAGAATCCAAGTTGAACCTCTTGTCATAGCATGCCTTTGAATCTAGGCAGCATCATGGTATACAACTTCTGCACCCTCTCCAAAGCTTCGACATTGTTCTATAATGGGGTGACCAGAACTGAATACAGTATTCCAGATGTGGCCTAACTAAACTTTTATAAAGATGCAACATAATTTTCTGACATTTTTGTACTCATTGCTTCCACAATTAAAGGCAAACATGCCATATGCTTTCTTAACTACCTTATCAACTGTGTAGTCACTTTCAGGGAGCTATGAACTTGGGACGGCAAAATCCCTCTGCTTCTCAATGCTGTTTACTTTTGTCTGTCTGCCAGTCACTTATTTGATCCTATTCATGAAGTGTGAAATGAAAGGTGTCATCCATTTGCCTCTACCTTGCAGATGCACCGTAACGGCACCAGATGCTGGTTATGCTCTGAAACTTGGAGCTTGACCTCTTTCAAGTATTGATACTTCCTGAATATGTTTGGCCTGGAGAAGGAAATGTTTTATTTCCACTCACATATGTTGGGTTTTCTCATGCCATTATTTACAGTATCCCATTCATTTATTCATTAGTAAATATTGATAATTATTGACACTTGACTCCCGAGGAATACTTTATCATTTGTCAGTAGATGGCTACTGAAGCCAATCTGGAATTTCAGATATAGCTGCAACCTGCAACTTGGACGTGTATTGAATGGAAAAGTCAACAGTCCATCACAGGCAAATCCATTGAGAGCATTAACATGGAATGTTGCCATAGGAAAGCAGTATACATCACCAAGGAAACACATCACCCAAGTCCGCTATTGCCATTAGGCAGGAGGTGCAGAGGCCTTCGTCCCACATCACCAAGTTCAGGAACATTTATTACTCTACAACCATCAAACTCCTGAACTGGTGTGGATAACTCACCTCAACTTGAACTGATTCTACAACCTAGAGACTCAATTTTAAGAATCTACAATTCACATTCTCAGTAGAACATATAACAGTACAGCACAGGAACAGGGCATTCGGCTCACAATGTTGTGCTGATCCAGGTAAAAAGCAAATCAAAAATACCCAAACCCCTTCTACCTACACCATGTTCATATCCTTCCATTCTCCTAATTTGCACTGTTTTCTTTTGCATATTGGTTGCTTTTTTATGCATAATTGTTCATGAATGTTATTGTATTTCTTCATTTTCCTGTAAATGCCTGCAAGAAAATTAATATCTAGGTAGTATATAATGGCATACATGCGTAAAACCCTGGGAAAGGTTTCACTGCTAATTTAATGGTCTTTCTGTAGAAGCAGTGTTTGGGTTATGGTTAGAGATAACAGGTGTTTTGGAGTGTGAAGCCGTCCAGTGACAGAAGGGTGTTTTTATGCCGTGTACCTGACACCAGGGTGATCTGGGTCATGTTTGGCGGGAGATGAAGAGAGAAGACACCGGAGTGGGGCCAAGTCCCGACGAAGGCTGGGGGACCGAAGGAGGACCGGCAAATGGGAAACCATGAGCTCTAACTTGTGGACATTAGACTGTTTCATTAAAATGGGCCCTTTTCTTTTTTTTTGCTTTTTCTTCACTAACCCTGTAGTCAAATTAAGAACTATAAAGCTTAATCGTTTAATTGTATGCAGTGTACTGTCTGTTATTTTGTGGTACTGATTTGTAACAGGGTAACAGATCACACAGCATCCACCCAAACGGGGGTTTCGGGGTGGACTCGCATCTCAATCTCACCGGTTTGGCAGGGCCAGAGATTGTCTTCCCTAGACTTATGCAGCCAACAGAACCTGAGGGTCACACATGTACTTTGATAATAAATTTAATTTGACTTTGATATATCTCTGAATGATATTAGTGGGTCTTGGATACTGATCTGCTATCTGAAAAGCTCCTTTTGCTGTTCCTAATTTTCTATATCCTTATTGCCATTGTGCAGTTTCAAAATGCTGTGATTCTTGCAGCAGGCGATTATATTCCACTGTAAGTCAGCATTAATGTTGTATCGTTTCATCTTTGTGTTGAGAATGTCGTTGAAGTATCCTGAGCTCAGAGAAAAGTCTTGCTTCTAGAGTCTGGCTTCCAAATGAAGAACCTGATGTCGGCTGCTTCAGTCCTTGCTGTACTGATTTGAGGGAGGATGTTGGCGATGTTTTGTCAGCCTTGGTGGAAAAGATCTTCTGCAAGCATTAATGATACTTCTTAAGGGGTTTTGAATGAATCTATACTTGTTGTTTACTTATTGGCTTTTTAAAATAAAAGAGCGATCATGAATGCCTAAAGCCATTGTATTTGAAAATCTCATTTCTTCTGTTGATTAAAGGCCATATTTCCCCACTTAAGGCAATGCTGGATGTCTTTTGTTGCCTTGTGGGAATATCTTCTAAAATTTTGGAAGTGGTTAGTGTTACCTAGAATCTCACTACGAATCAGAGACCAAAGCCTTATATATGAGAGATTCAGTCTTTTTATAAAACCATCAATGATTGTTGGATCATAAGCGCAAGAAGCTCTACAAATGCTGGACAGAGTGCTCCTTGAGAATTTTTTAGTGCGACTTCAGTTGGTAAGTGTTCCTCAGTGCACCTTGCCCAGTTTACCTTACAAAGTGTTTGTAATTTTTCTGCTCCTAGGTAAGGTGAGGAAAATCATTAAACAAGGGGAAAAACTACTGAACAATACACCCTGATTCTCTTTGACTCCAAGTTTTTTCCGTGTATTACGCTGATTCAACATAGATAATGTACCAGAAACATCAAAATATTGCATCTCCTTTGCTTTTGATGATGACTTTCTATTTTCTTTCTTTAGCTCCTGAGCTAACCGCCTGTTTCTTTTGGGAAACTGACACGTTCCCCTGAATTAATAATCCAGTATCTGAGAATGAGTTCTATTATGTCTGCTTATTTAATTTTTCAATTCTCAATTAAATAAATAATTAATGGATTGCATGATTGCTTTCAATTGTGTGCTGAGTTTGTCTCAGGGTAGTTAGCCTTGACTGCCCTTGGTTATTGAAGGAAACTGAATGTTAGGGTTCCCTGCTGAATTTGTAATATATAGGTAGCAAAGCAGATTGTCTTGGACTCCAGCATGATATTGAACAGCTGGACAGTTGAGTGAAGTATTGCAGATGGAACTTAATCCAGACAAGTGTGACATAATGCATTTTGGAACAGTAGAACATACACAATGAATAGTGGGACCCTAGGGGCTTTTGATGAACCAAGGGATGTTGAGTTACATCCAAAGGATTTTGAGGTACATGCAAAGATCATTGATAGTGGCAGCATAAGTAGATATAACTTCATCAGCCATGGCATATTGGGTGTCATGTTACAGCTTTATAAAATTTGGCTAGGCTAAATTGTGTGTAGCTCTGGTCACCACATTATATGAAAAATGTGGTTACACTGAGAGGTTGCAGAGGAGATTCACCAGGATATTGCCTAGATTAGAACATTTCGGTTATAAAGAGGGATTTGCTAGTCTGGAGCAGAGGAGAGTGAGGTTATGAGGAGGATAGATAGGAGAGACGATAAAAATGTTCTTCCTGTGGTGAGAATGTCTAAAAGCAAATGGGCATCGATGTATTATTTCAGTGCTCAAGAAGAACATGGTAGCTTGCCTCAATGACTTAACTATTAATTAATGGCTCCGTCTGTCTAAGTAGACAATGGATGCACCCTTGGGGTGCAGACCTGGGTGATGAATATGGAGATCCTGGGCTGCCCAGGCATCAAGATCCCCCTCTCGGCCTCGCGGATGTGGTCCAAAGGAAAGCAGTACATTTGGCATCAGCTTGGCTGCAGGAGCTGCCGGGAGGTGACATGATACGTCATCCAACCTCCTTAGGGGCTCCACTCTGGATTTGTGTAGGGTTTACTCCTTAGCTTTCTCTTCTCCCGAAGATACCCACAAGGCAGTGGGGTCCGTAACCCTGGATAGAGGCCCATACCGGGTGCTGTCAGCCAGAGCCAGCTGAGCCGGGACTCATGTAAGGCAGGGTCGTCACGCCCTGTAGTAATGACATATGGAGCCACTACCCACTACCCAAAGACTTTTGTCACCATATAAAACCTTGAGTTTCATTTTCTTGTGGACATACTCAATAAATCCAATAACCATAATATAATCAATGAAAGACTGCACCAACAGCGCAGACAACTTGTGTGCAAAAGACAATAAACTGGGCAAATAGAAATGCAAAATAAAATAAATAATAATAATAAATAAGCAATAAATATTGAGAACATGAGATGAAGAGTCCTTGAAAGTGAGTCCATACAGTAGGTTGTGGGAACAGTTCAGTGACGGTGCAAGTGAAGTGATGTTTCGTTGAAGTTACCAAATGTTGGTCATGAAGCACATCAGCTTCTGGAGAAGTAATCTGGATTTGCTCCAATTTGCCTACTGTCACAATAGGTCAATAGCAGGCGTTTCAGTGGTTTTTCACTCATCTCTGCAACATTTGGACAGCGAAGATGCATACATCAGGAAGCTTGTCATCGATTACAGCTCAACAATCAACACTATCATCTCCTTGAAACTTCTAAATAAGCTCCAAGACCTAGGACTCAATACCTTAATGTGCAACTGGATCCTCAATTTCCTCACTTGCAGACCCCAGTCAACTTGGATTGGGAACTTCACTTGCCCCATCAATGAACTCTTCCCACAACCTACTGTATGGATACTTTCAAGGACTCTTCATCTCAGTTTCTCAATATTTATTTATTTATTTTTCTTTTTTATTTGCACCATTTATTATCTTTTGCACACTGGTTGTCCACCCTGTTGGTGCAATCTTTCACTGATTCTTTTATGGTTGATGGAGTTGAGTGTGCTTGTAAGAAAAGGAAACTCAGGATTGTATTGCCTGTATTGTATTGTGTTGTCTCCCAGGTGCCAGGGTACGGTATGTCTCGGATCGGGTCCAGAATATTCTGAAGGGAGAGGGTGAGCAGCCAGTTGTCTTGGTACATGTTGGTACCAATGACATAGATAGGACAAGGGAGGAGGTCCTGAAGAGAGATTTCTGGGAGTTAGGAAGGAAGCTGAGAAGCAGGACCTCCAGGGTAGTAATCTCAGTATTGCTACCTGTGCCACGTGCTAGTGAGGGCAAGAATAGTAGGATCAGGCAGATGAATGCGTGGTTGAGAGACTGGTGCAGGGGGCAGGGCTTCAGATTTTTGGATCATTGGGATCTCTTCTGGGGGAAATATGACCTGTTCAAAATGGACAGGTTACACCTGAACCCGAAGGGGGCCAATATCCTGGCAGGAAAGTTTAAAGAGCTGTTAGGGAGAGTTTAAACTAATTTGGCAGGGGGATGGGAACTGGAATGATAGAGCGGAGGAAGGGGAAAACAGAAATAAATCTAAGGTAGTGAGCAGTAAAGATGGCAGGAAAGACAGGCAGGTGATGGGGCAAATTTGTAGCCATTGGGATGAGTTGCAGTGCAATAAAATTACGGTGTAATTACAATTATAATTAAAGCAAAAAGTACCAAATACTGGTCTTAAGGTGTTACACTTAAATGCACGTAGCATAAGGAATAAGGTGGATGATCTTGTTGTACAGCTACAGATTGGCAGGCATGATATTGTGGCCATCGCTGAGACGTGGCTAAAGGATGCATGTCTCTGGGAGCTGAATGTCCAAGGATACACGGTGTATCAGAAGGATAGGAAGATAGGCATAGGGGAGGCGTGGCTTTACTGGTAAGAAATGATATTAAATCATTAGAAAGAGGTGATATAGGATCACAAGGTGCAGAATCTTTATGGGTTGAACTAAGAAATCGCAGGGGTAAAAGGACCCTGATGGCAGTTGTATATAGGCCTCCAAACAGCTACAGTGATGTGGACTACAAATTACAACAGGAAATAGAAAAGGCTTGTCAGAAGGACAGTGTTATGATAATTGTGGGGGATTTTAACATGCGAGTGGATTGGGAAAATCAGGTCAGCGCTGGATCTCAAGAGAGAAAATTTGTAGAGTGTCTGCAAGATGGCTCTTTAGAACAGCTTGTTGTTGAGCCCACTAGGGGATCGGTTGTACTGGATTGGGTATTATGTAATGAACCGGAGGTGATTAGAGAGATTGAGGTCAAGGAACCCTTAGGAGGCAGTGATCATAACACGATTGAGTTCACTGTGAAATTTGAAAAAGAGAAGCCGAAATCTGATGTGTCGGTATTTCAGTGGAGTAAAGGAAACTATAGTGGCATGAGAGAGGAACTGGTCAAAGTTGACTGGAAAGGAACACTGGCAGGAAGGACGGCAGAGCAGCAGTGGCTGGAGTTTATGCGAGAAGTGAGGAAGGTGCAAGACAGGTATATTCCAAAAAAGAAGAAAATTTCGAATGGAAAAAGGATGCTTCTGTGGCTGACAAGAGAAGTCAAAGCCAAAGTTAAAACAAAGGAGAGGGCATATAGGGAAGTAAAAATTAGTGGGAAGACAGAGGATTGGGAAGTTTTTAAAAGCTTACAAAAGGAAACTAAGAAGGTCATTAAGAGGGAAAAGATTAACTATGAAAGGAAACTAGCAAATAATATCAAAGAGGATACTAAAAGCTTTTTTAAGTATGTAAAGAGTAAAAGACAGGTGAGAGTAGATATAGCACCGATAGAAAGTGATGCTGGAGAAATTGTAATGGGAGATAAGGAGATGGCGGAGGAAATGAACGAGTATTTTGCATCAGTCTTCACTGAGGAAGACATTAGCAGTATACCGGACACTCAAGAGTGGCAGGGAAGAGAAGTGTGCGCAGTTACAATTGCAACAGAGAAAGTACTCAGGAAGCTGAATAGTCTAAAGGTAGATAAATCTCCCGGACCAGATAGAATGCACCCTTGTGTTCTGAGGGAAGTAGCTGTGGAGATTGCGGAGGCATTAGCGATGATCTTTCAAAAGTCGATAGATTCTGGCATGGTTCCGGAGGACTGGAAGATTACAAATGTCACACTGCTACTTAAGAAGGGGGCAAGGAAGCAAAAAGGAAATTATAGACCTGTTAGCTTGATATCAGTGGTTGGGAAGTTGTTGGAGTCAATTGTCAAGGATGAGGTTACAGAGTACCTGAAGGCATATGACAAGATGGGCAGAACTCAGCATGGATTCCTTAAAGGAAAATCCTGCCTGACAAACCTATTACAATCTTTTGAGGAAATTACAAGTAGGCTAGACAAGGGAGATGTTGTATATTTGGATTTTCAGAAGACCTTTGACAAGGTGCCACACATGAGGCTACTTAACAAGATAAGAGTCCATGGAATTACGGGAAAGTTACATGGATAGAGCGTTGGCTGATTGGTCCCTTCTGGTTGGCTGCCGGTTACCAGTGGTGTTCCACAGGGGTCCATGTTGGGGCCGCTTCATTTTACATTGTACATCAACGGTTTGGATTATGGAATAGATGGCTTTGTGGCTAGGTTTGCTGATGATACAAAGATAGGTGGAGGGGCTGGTAGTGCTTAGGAAACAGAAAGTCTGCAGGGAGACTTGGATAGATTGGAAGAATGGGCAAAGAAGTGGCAAATGAAATACAATGTTGGAAAGTGTATGGTTCTGCACTTTGGCAGAAGAAATAAATGGGCAAACTATTATTTAAATGGAGAGAGAATTCAAAGTTCTGAGATGCAACGGGACTTGGGAGTCCTCGTACAGAATACCCTTAAGGTTAACCTCCAGGTTGAGTCGGTGGTGAAGAAGGCGAATGCAATGTTGGCATTCATTTCTAGAGGAGTAGAGTATAGGAGCAGGGATGTGACGTTGAGACTCTATAAGGCGCTGGTGAGACCTCACTTGGAGTACTGTGGGCAGTTTTGGTCTCCTTATTTAAGAAAGGATGTGCTGACGTTGGAGAGGGTATAGAGAAGATTCACTAGAATGATTCCGGGAATGAGAGGGTTAACATATGGGCAACGTTTGTCTGCTCTTGGACTGTATTCCTTGGAGTTTAGAAGAATGAGGGGAGACCTCTTAGAAACATTTCGAATGTTGAAAGGCATGGACAGGGTGGATGTGGCAAAGTTGTTTCCCATGATGGGGGAATCTAGTACAAGAGGGCATGACTTAAGGATTGAAGGGCACCCATTCAGAACAGAGATGTGAAGAAATTTTTTTAGCCAAAGGGTGGTGAATCTATGGCAGTGGTCCCCAACCACCGGGCCGCGGACCAGTACTGGGCTGCAAAGCATGTGCTACCGGGCCGCGAGGGAACAATATGAGAGTCAGCTGCACCTTTCCTCATTCCCTGTCACGCCCTCTGTTGAGCTTGAACACATGCGAGGTCATTACCCACGCGTCATCCATGTCAGCGCGGGAAGGAGATCAACTCCTGGAGCTTGCAGGTGACGGCGGGCTAAAAAGTATGTTTGACATAACATCTCTGCGGGCATTCTGGATCAAAGTCAAGGCTAAATATCCTGAGATAGCTACGAAAGCACTGAAAACGTTGCTTCCATTTCCAACATATCTCTGCAATGAATGCAACGAAAACTAAACTGCGGAGTAGACTGGACATAAGGAAACCCCTTTGAGTATCGCTGTCTCCCATCACCCCTCGATAGGACTGTCTTGTTGCAGGAAAACAAGCCCAGGGCTCCCACTGATTCAGCGATATTGGTGCGTTGCAATGATTTTATATGTTCATATGGGGAAAATATGTGCTGTGTGTTTAATATCCAAACATTACTTAAAATGTTATGATGCTATTGACTTACTTATATAACCATATAACAATTACAGCAGGGAAACAGGCCATCTCTGCCCTTCTAGTCCGTGCCGAACGCTACTCTCATCTAGTCCCACCGACCTGCACTCAGCCCATAACCCTGCATTCCTTTCCTGTCCATATACCTATCCAATTTTTCTTTAAATGATAATATCAAACCTGCCTATACCACTTCTACTGGAAGTTTGTTCAACACTTACTTCAAGCTCCTCTGATAATTGACTTATCACTATATTCATGCGAGGAAAATATACGCTGTGTGTTTAATTTTAAGTTCTTTAGATAAACCCTTTTAGAAACGAAATTGAGCGTATTAGCTAATTATCACCTATATTCCAGTTGTGATTAACACCTCCCCCACAGAATCGCCAAAAACGATTTGTAGGAAGAAATATCGGCACGTACCCGCACGCGCACTGCTGCCTGCGCAAGGCTTCATGGTCATTGTAGTCTTTCTCGGGGTAAACACAACGTATTTGACTGCTACTATTGTCCGTTAGCAACCCTACCCCCCCCCCCGCCCCCGGGTCGGCCGGTCCACAAGAATATTATCAATATTAAAACGGTCCGCAGTGCAAAAAAGGTTGGGGACCCCTGATCTATGGAATTTGTTGCCACAGGCGGCAGTGGAGGCCAAGTTATTGGGTGTATTTAAGGCAGAGATTGATAGGTATCTGAGTAGCCAGGGCATCAAAGGTTATGGTGAGAAGGCAGGGGAGTGGGACTAAATGGGAGAATGGATCAGCTCATGATAAAATGGCGGAGCAGACTTGATGGGCTGAATGGCCGACTTCTGCTCCTTTGTCTTATGGTCTTATATGGTGACATATATGTACTTTAATAATAAATTGACTTTGAACTTTGAACAACATCTCCATAATCACCATCAGCACAGGTGGACCAAGGTTGTGTGCTTAGCTCCTGCTCTACTTGCTTTATACTTATAACAATGATGCTAAGTACAGTTCCTGCGCCATATTTAAGTTTGCTTAGTTGTTGGTCAAATCAAAGGTGGTGACAAATTGGCATATAGAAGGGAGATTGAAAATCTGGTTGAATGCTGCCATAACAACCTTTCACTCACCATCAACTAAACCAAAGAGATGATTATTGACTACAGAAGGAAGAAATCAGGGGCCCATGAGCCAGTCCTCATTAGGGGATTGGAGGTGGAGAAGATCAGTAACTTTAAATTCCTTAACATATCAGAGGATCTGACCTGGGACCAGCACATAAATGACATTTGAAAGAAGGCACAACAGCGCCTCTACTTTCTGAAAAGTTTGTGCAGATTCTGCATGTCATCTAAACCTTTGACAAACTTCTATTGATGCAAAGTGGCAAGTATCCCAACTAGTTGAATCAAGGCCTGGTCTGGAAACACCCAATGCCAAAGAATCAAAAAGCCTACTGAAAGTGGTAGGTACAGCCCAGTCCATCATAGGAAACACCCTCCTCACCAATGAGCACTCTCACAAAGAATGTTGCTACAAGAAAGGTGCATCCATCATCAGGGACTCCCAGCATCCCGGTCAATCTCTCTTGTTACTGTTGCCATCGACTGAGAGCCTTAAATCCCACACAGCCAAATCAGGGACAGCTATTATTATCCACCCATCAGGCTCCTGAACCAGCATGGGTTAATTCACTCACCTCAACTCTGTACTGATTCCACAACCTAGAGATTAATTTTTAAGGACTCTACAACTCGCTGTCATCCATCTATCTGTTTTCTTGTATTTGCATAGTTTGTCTTCCTTTGCAAATTGGATGCGTGACAGTCTTTGTGTAGTTCTTCGTTGATTCTGTTGTATTTCTTTGTTCTACTGTAAGACACTGATTCTCAGAAGTATATTGTAACATACTATATTTGTACTTTGATAATAAATTTACTTTGAACATTGTAAGGTAAGAAGTATGGGGTGACGAAGGGACCTAAGATTTTTCTTCCACACACAAAGGGGTTGGAATCTGTAATGTGCTGCTTCATGAGGTGGTGAAGGCAGCTGCTCATTTAACAAACATTTGAATTATCAAGACAAAGAGGCTGGAAATCAAATGAGGGTAAATGGGACTTGTGTAGATAAGCAAGTACATGGAGGATTGAAGGGACCATTTCCACCCTGATTCTATCACATTATTCAATAACCTGTTGAGAATGACAGGGCACTTCATGAGAACTGAGAAACAAGAAACACAGTAATTTTATTTTATTTAGAGATACAACAGGGTAACAGGCCCTTACGGCCTGCATTAGATTGCCAGCAACCTGGGTTTAATGTCAAAGCTCTCTGTAAGGAGTTTGTAAGTTTCCCCCATTACCTATGGGTTTCTTTTGAGTGCTCCAGTTCCCACCTACATTCCAAAGCCTGCACTGCCTAATTATCAGTTAACCTACTAGCCTGTTTGTCTTTGGAATGTGGGTGGGAACTGGAGCACTCAGAAGAAACCCATAGGTAATGGGGGAAACATACAAACTCCTTATAGAGAGCTTTGACATTAAACCCAGGTTGCCGGCAATCTAATAGATTACATGAAAGGATGTAATCTTGAGGCTTTATAAAGCACCGATGAGGTCTCACTTGGAGTATTATGAGCAGCTTTGAGCCCCTCATCTAAGAAAAGATGTACTGGCATTGGAGAGGGTTCAAAGGAGGTTCATGAAATGATTCCAGGATTGAAAGGCTTATCATCTGAGGAGCATTTGATAGCTCTGGGCCTCTACTCACTGGAATTCAGAAGAATGAGGGATGAATCTCATTGAAAAGTATTGAATGTGGAAAGATCCCGATAGAGTGAATGCATAGGGGATGTTTCCTATTGTGCGGGGTGTCCAAGACCAAAGAACACACCTCAGAATAGAGGGGCGTCCATTTAGAATGGAGATGAGCCAGAGAGTGGTGAATTTGTGGAATTCATTGCCACAGGTGGCTAAGGAGGCCAAGTCTTTGGATATATTTAAGGCAGTGAGATTGATAAATTCTTGATTAGGGCAGGAAGGGATACAAGGAGAATGCAGGAGATTTGGGCTGAGAGGGAAATGGATCAGCCAAGATGAAATGGCTGAGCAGATTCAATGGGCCAAATACCCTAATTCTGCCCCTGTATCTTATGGTCTTATGACTCAAATTGCAAATATGACAAACAAGGCTACCTTAGATTAAAATACATTTTATCCTCTTTGAATTATGCCTTTCAAGCTCAGATCTAATTTGTTTGAATTGAAGTAGCTCACAATACTGAGTGAACACTGATTTCCATGGAATAAATGTTGATTTTAATAATGATTATTAACTAATTAACCTAATATAAATTCCTCTTATTATGTATTTTATCTTCCCAGTTTAAATTAGACAGCAGCAGCTTTCCATTCTGACCAGATTCTTAAGTTTGGCATGCTTCATCTATATTTAGTTTGAAATCAAAGATGAAACTAAATTTATTATCAAAGTACATATATATTACCATATAGTGCCAAGATTTATTTTTGCAGGCACAATTGAATCAATGAAGAACTACACACAAAGATGGACAAATAACTAAAGTGCAAAAGACACCAAACTGTGCAAATACAAAAAAGAAAAACAAAATAACAATACATAAATAAGAAATAATATAAAGAACGAGTTGTACAATTCCTGAAAGTGAGGCCATAGGTTGTGGTCTGCACTTAAATGTAAATTAAAAACAACATAAAAGTAGTACTTCTCCACCCTTTATAAATTCCCATGAATGCCAAATTACTGATCTTTGCAATTTGAAGTTCTGTTCAATAGAAGCTGCACCCACTTTATACATCATACTTTCACAATGGGAACATAAAAAATGAAAGCAAGAGTAAGTAATGTCATTTAATTCCTTGCACTGACTCTATCATTCATAAGATAATGGCTTTTACTTCATATCGACTTCATTGTACTAACTACGTATCCTTTGAAACTCTTAAAATTTGAAGATCTGTCTTAAAAAGTTAGTTGAGATGACAAAAATGGTGCAGAGATATTTTAACATTGTTTTCCTTTTCACAATTCTAGTCATGGGATGATGCTCTTGCTAAATCTGCAAGATCTTGGAGCAAGAAATGCATATTTAAACATAATCCAAGCTTGAAAAAAATTGGAGGAGTACATCCAACCTTCTTCCCAGTCGGAGAAAACATCTTTGCTACAACAGGCCCTTTTCAAGCCAAAGATGCTATTGAGACATGGAATGATGAACTGAAGAATTATAATTTTGGAGCAAATAGCTGCAAAAAATATGCTGTTTGTTGGCACTACACCCAGGTAATATTTCTGTTGTAGACACTGTTAACTTTGAATTACTGAATGAAGAGAACTTCATGAAATATATACAGACAGAAAAAGACAATACTCAGCAGAATTTGTGGAGAGGGAGTTAATTTTAGGTTGATGCCTTTGCAAAGATCTTTATAAATGTTGCCTCATCAACTGAGTATTTAAGGGATATTCTGTGTTTATTTCAGAGATACAGCATCTGTTGATTTTTACTTTTGCCACATTATTTTAGGTTCCTTTTGCATCAGCTGTATTACAAGACTCCTGAGACTCAATTATAACTCACCATTGGTGGCCTGCAATCACGTTAGCTATTTAATGTAAAAAAAATGTAGGTGCCACTCTGCTGATGTGAAGTGGTATTGGTTTATTTGTTTATTTTACATAAAGGTTACTTGCCTTCATTTTTATATCATGGTTTTAATCTACTGATTGTTCAATTTCTCAAGCCTTGGGAAATCTGACCCCTGGAGACAGGCAAGGAAGATTGAGGTGGGTACCCTTACAGTACAACATGTGAGCCAGCAGCATCAGAAATTAAATTGCAAATACACCTGGAACAGACACGTTACCACACATTTCCAGTTTTCTTTGTAAAGTTCAAAGTACATTTATTAATCCAAATACATAAAAGTATATGTTGCCATGAGATTCATTTTCTTGCGTGCATTCACAGTAAATACAAGAAACACAACAGAATCAATGAAAAGCTGTACTCGAGACGGACAAACAACCAATGTCCAAAAGATACCAAACTGCAAATAACAAAACGGTTCAAAAACCTGATGGTTGAGGAGTAATAACTATTCCTGAACCTGGTGGTGTGGGTCCTGAGGCTCCTGTATATCCTTTCAGATGGCAACAGTGGGAAGAGAGTATGGCTTAGATGGTATCAAGCAGGCCTTCAGGATAGAAGATGATATGATTCCAGGTTTGTGGATTTTAAGGTGGCTGAGGAGATCAGTGTGGGATCCATAGACAGGGTGAGTGGGTAGTAAGGGGAATGTCATAGCCCTTATATCATTTTAACTGGGTTTCAGCACGTTAGACAAAGAAACTTGAGGTTCTCATTGTCAGCCAAATGCTTCTCCATTTGGAGTAACCATGAGCTAGGGTTTCCTACAAGTTGTTGGTGATATTGCCCTTTTGAACAGTGGTCCCCAACCTCCGGGCCTCTGATCTGGGCCGACATTTATGTGCCAGGCCCTCTAATTAATTAGCTTGTTTATTTCGGCTTTTTTCTTAAAGATGTGCTGGGTGCATCCCGGCTACCACTACACCCCTGCACCCCTGCATGCTTCGTGGGCTGGTACCAGTCCACGGCCCAGAGGTTGGGGACCACTGCTTTTGAGGACGCTTTGGGTCTTGAATCACCTCTGTCCTGTTGTAATAGAACTCAGAGCAGAGACAGAAACACAAGGAGGGAATTGCAAAAATAATTGAATTGATGAATTCAAGAGGAACAGGAGTCCAGAGTTGGACAAGTGTGAGTCTCAGCCTGCCTGACTGGCTGAATGGTGGGGCTGAGAGAATGCTGATCCTGCCAGTAGAATTAGAGGATTTCACAGAGACAACATTGGTTGTATCCCCTAGTGCTAGGAGGTAACTGCTGTAAGTAATCCATCTATCAGAAGCATCTGGAGAGCAGTAATCACCTAGACCATAAGCTTTCCATACTCTTCCCATCCATATACCTATACAAACTTCTCTTACATGTTCAGATTGAACCCACATCCACCACTTCCACTGACAGCTCGTTCCACACTCTCACCGTCCTAAGTGGAAAAGAATCCCCTCAAGTTTCCCTTCAACATTTCACCTTTCAGCCTTAATCTATGACCTCTAATGCTATGCTTGCTTACATCGATTTTCGCAGAGCTTTTGACTCCATTCACCGAGGTAAAATGCTGAAGATCCTGAAAACTTAGCAGTGCCAGACCATCTACTGAGAGCAATAGAGTCCAGCTATACCAAAACCATGGCGAAAGTTGTATCATCAGACGGAGAAACAGCAGTGTTCAAGCTCCTGGCTGGAGTGCTGCAAGGAGACACTCTGGCACCTTACATCTTTATAATTGTCCTTGATTACACTCTGGGCGTCAAGCACCCCCCCCCCTTGTCTTTCTTCCCGGACCTCCTGTCCCATGATCCTCTCGTATCCCCTTTTGCCTATCACCTGTCCAGCTCTCGGCTCTATCCCTCCCCCTCCTGTCTTCTCCTATCATTTTGGATCTCCCCCTCCCCCTCCAACTTTCAAATCCCTTACTCACTCTTCCTTCAGTTAGTCCTGACGAAGGGTCTCGCCCTGAAACGTTGACTGCACCTCTTCCTATAGATGCTGCTTGGCCTGCTGCGTTTACCAGCAACTTTGATGTATGTTGCAAAGATCATGACAAGCTTGGTTTTACCATAAAACTAGGACGAACCAAAAGGGTCAGACCAGTTACGCTCACAGATCTCGATTTTGCAGATGACATAGTCCTGCTCTCTGACCCGAAGGAGGAAGCACAGCAGCTACTGACAAAAGTGGAAATTGAGTGCAATAAAGTTGGACTTCACCTAAACGCTAAAAAGACAGAGTACATGGCGTTTAACTGCGACGAAAGTACTCTCAAGACCGTAAAGAATGATACCATTAAGAAAGTCTTTGACTACAAGTACCTCGGGTCAAGAATGATGAGTTCGGAGGACATAAAGATACAGAAGCCGCTGGAGTGAGGGCTATGAACGAAATGAAGGAAATCTGGAAGTCGAACCTGACCGGAGGGCTTAAAAAGAGGATCTTCATAGCAGTCATAGAGTCCATTCTCGGGTACGGATGCGAGACGTGGACACTCACCAAGACTATGCGAAAGTCTCTAGATGGTTGTTATACACGATTGCTCCGGATGGCTCTTGACGTGAGTTGGCAACAGCACATGACGAATGTCGAGCTCTATGACGACGAACCGATGCTCACCACTAAAATCGAGGCGAGAAGACTGCAACTAGCGGGGCACTGTCTACGCCACCTCGAGCTACCTGCCAGCCTAGTCATCATATGGGAGACCAAGCATGGGAGGATGAACCCTGGGCGCCCTCCCAAGACTATGGTCAACACGCTCCTAGAAGACAGTGGCGCAGCTAATGTGGATGAACTGAACACACTGATGAGGGAGAGGGAGAAGTGGAGAGTCCGTCATCGTGCCTGACACCGGCCCCAGGCCTGAGTCGACGTAATAGTAGTAGTCTAATGCTAGTCTCACCTAAACGTATAACAAATATAACAGTTGGAAATAATATCTTGTATGCATACATATGACATATTAGGTGAATATAGTGGGTGATTCATTCAGCATTATCTGAAAAATCATTTTAAAATTGCTAGAAATATCCAGCAGGTCCCACATTGAACTTTCAGGTACAGTTCCTACTCCTCCACCATCAGATTTCTGAAAGGACATAAACTAACCGATGAACTACACCTTACTATTTTTGCTCTAAGATATACAATATATATAAAATATATATAGTAATTTATAATTTCTATTACGTATTGCTGCCGCTGAACAACAAACTTCATTACAAATGTCAGTGATATTAAACCTGATTCTCATTCACAGTAGCTGTGGGGAGAGATTAACTGATATTTCAGGTTAACTATACTTTCTTTTTGAACATGAGATTTTTATTTTACATCGTTATTGGGTAGAAAACTTTTGCTGGGCTGTATTGAGGTTAATATAAATGGTTAGCGAATTCAACTGAATTTCAGAAATTGTGGATATTCAATGATAAAGTTATCAAAAGAGAATTACTTGATGGCTATAAATTTTAGTTATAATTTACATTTTCACTTTTAGATACACGTTTGTGATTTAAACAGAATCAGTAGTGTTTATTTCACAATGTTTTTATCAAACACAAGTGAACTGTGTCACGTTGGCATCATCATCATCAGAGTGACTTAGTGGTCTGACAGGTTCGTTGGATCCTGCAGAGCTCCACATAAGGGAAAAAGAACTGTAGTGGTTTCTGACAAATGTTTAATAGAATTAGAATTTAAATCGGATTTATTATCACTGACATAAGTCATGAACTTTGTTGTTTAGCAATGGCAGTACAGTGCAATACATAAAAACACGGTTATAATAAGAAATATATAAATATGTACTGCAAAATGAGAGCTAAAAATGGAACCAATAATTTTTCTACTCTTAAGATAGATAGATAGATACTTTTTTGATCCCATAGGAAATTATAGTGTCAGTGTAGCATTACAAGTGCACAGATATAATATTAGAAGTAGAAAAAATAAAAAAAAAGTTACCATGAACAGTCTAACGGGAGGGGGCCATCACTTCCCCAGCTATAGATTGACTCATTATAGAGCCTAATGGCCAACGGTACAAATGACCTCATGTAGAGCTTTCCAGAGCAGTGCAGTTTGCTTAGTTTTATTTACCATATACAATATAATCTACACAATGGTAGTACCTTCATGTATGATAAATAGATCAAACATTTACAGAATAAATAATGTGACAGATGTTGAAAGACTGATCTTATTTTTCAGGTTGTCTGGGAGAGTACATACAAAATTGGTTGTGCTGTTACTACCTGTCCCAGTGGAATTAAGCACTTTGGAGGAAGAGGGCCAGCCAGGATATTTGTGTGTAACTATGGACCAGGGTAAGTTTTCCAAATATTTTTAAACAATAATTTAATTTGAAATGTGATTGCTTTCTTTTAATTGTAAAATTAAGTAAATACTAGAGCAATAATTCAGATGAGTAATTGAAGTTATTTTTAAAATATTAAACACTTACCAGTCATAACATTGTAACAGGAAAAGGCAATAATTCTTAATCTGTTTCAGTTTACAGGTGACTTTGAATCAAGCCAGATATTTAAAATAATTACCATTATTCAAATTACTACCCTTTTGAGCATTGTGCAAACATAGTTTAAACTAATTTGCAAGGGGGATGGGACTGGGAGCGATAGAGCAGAGAAAGAAGTGCATGGAGTAAAGCCAGATCCAACATATAGAGAGGCTTTGAGGAAAGAGAAGCAGAATAAACGGTGTAAAGGTAGTAAGGTAGAAGGGCTGAAGTGTGTGTACCTCAGTGCAAGAAGCATCAGGAAACAAAGGTGATGAACTGAGAGCTTGGATACATACATGGAATTATGATGTAGTGGCCATTACAGAGACTTGGCTGGCACCAGGGCGGGAATGGATTCTCAATATTCCTGGATTTCAGTGCTTTAAAAGGGATGGGGGGGGAGGGGAGGAGGGGTGGCATTACTGGTCGGGGGTACTATTACAGCTACAGAAAGGGTGGGTAATGTAGCAGGATCCTCTTTTGAGTCAGTATGGGTGGAAGTCAGGAACAGGAAGGGAGCAGTTACTCTATTGGGGGTATTCTATAGGCCCCCTGGTAGCAGCAGAGATACAGAGGAGCAGATTGGGAGGCAGATTTTGGAAAGGTGCAGAAATAACAGGATTGTTATCATGGGTGACTTTAACTTCCCTAATATTGATCGGCACCTGATTAGTTCCAAGGGTTTAGATGGGGCAGAGTTTGTTAAGTGTGTCCAGGATGGATTCCTGTCACATATATGGACAGGCCGACTAGGGGGAATGCCATACTAGATCTAGTACTAGGTAATGAACCAAGTCAGATCACAGATCTCTCAGTGGGTGAGCATCGCTCCCTGGCCTTTAGCATTATCATGGAAAAGGATAGAATCAGAGAGGACAGGAAAACTTTTAATTGGGGAAGGGCAAATTATGAGGCTATAAGGCTAGAACTTGCGGGTGTGAATTGGGATGATGTTTTTTGCAGGGAAATGTACTATGGACATGTGGTCGATGTTTAGAGATGTCTTGCAGGATGTTAGGGATAAATTTGAACCAGTGAGGAAGATAAAGAATGGTAGGGTGAAGGAACCATGGGTGACAAGTGAGGTGGAAAATCTAGTCCGGTAGTTCAGGTGAAAGAAGGCAGCATACATGAGGTTTAGGAAGCAAGGATCAGATGGGTCTATTGAGGAATATAGGGAAGCAAGAAAGGAGCTTAAGAAGGGGCCGAGAAGAGCAAGAAGGGGGCATGAGAAGGCCTTGGCGAGTAGGGTAAAGGAAAACCCCAAGGCATTCTTCAGTTATGTGAAGAACAAAAGGATGAGAGGAGTGAAGGTAGGACCAATTAGAGATAAAGGTGGGAAGATGTGCCTGGAGGCTGTGGAAGTGAGTGAGGTCCTCAATGAATACTTCTTTTCGGTATTCACCAATGAGAGGGAACTTGATGACGGTGAGGACAATATGAGTGAGGTTGATGTTCTGGAGCATGTTGATATTAAGGGAGAGGAGGTGTTGAAGTTGTTAAAATACATTAGGACGGGTAAGTCCCCGGGGCCTGACGGAATATTCACTAGGCTACTCCTTGAGGCAAGGGAAGAGATTGCTGAGCTTCTGGCTAGGATCTTTATGTCCTCGTTGTCCACGGGAATGGTACCGGAGGATTGGAGGGAGGCAAATGTTGTCCCCTTGTTCAAAAATGGTAGTAGGGATAGTCCAGGTAATTATAGACCAAGTAAGCCTTACATCTGTGGTGGGAAAGCTGTTGGAAAAGATTCTTAGAGATAGGATCTATGGGCATTTAGAGAATCATGGTCTGATCAGGGACAGTCAGCTTGGCTTTATGAAGGGCAGATCGTGTCTAACAAGCCTGATAGTTCTTTGAGGAGGTGACCAAGCCTATAGATGAGGGTAGTGCAGTGGATGTGATCTATATGGATTTTAGTAAGGCATTTGACAAGGTTCCACACGGTAGGCTTATTCAGAAAGTCAGGAGGCATGGGATCCGGGGAAGTTTGGCCAGGTGGATTCAGAATTGGCTTGCCTGCAGAAGGCAGAGGGTCGTGGTAGAGGGAGTACATTCAGATTGGAGGATTGTGACTAGTGGTGTCCCACAAGGATCTGTTCTGGGACCTCTACTTTTCGTGATTTTTATTAACAACCTGGATGTGGGGGTAGAAGGGTGGGTTGGCAAAATTGCAGACAACACAATGGTTGGTCGTGTTGTAGATAGTGTAGAGGATTGTTGAAGATTGCAGAGGGACATTGATCGGATGCAGAAGTGGGCTGAGAAGTGGCAGATGGAGTTTAGCCCAGGGAAGTGTGAAGTGGTACACTTTGGAAGGACAAACTCCAAGGTAGAGTACAAAGTAAATGGCAGGATACTTGGTAGTGTGGAGGATCAGAGGGATCTGGGGGTACATGTCCACAGATCCCTGAAAGTTGCCTCACAGGTAGATAGGGTGGTTAAGAAAGCTTACGGAGTGTTAGCTTTCATAAGTCGAGGGATAGAGTTTAAGAGTCGCAATGTAATGATGCAGCTCTATAAAACTCTAGTGTCCATTTGGGGTCAATCCTATAAGCTACCTTTTCTTTGTGGGCGTTGAGTTCAGGATTTCTAACTAGTTTGTTCTTGACAGGTGTGTTTGTAGGTGCGTCGTCTGAGTGTTGAAGTCTAATGCAAGTTAGGCCACACTTGGAGTACTGTGTCCAGTTCTGGTTGCCTCACTATAGGAAGGATGTGGAAGCGTTGTAAAGGGTACAGAGGAGATTTACCAGGATGCTGCCTGGTTTAGAGAGTATGCATTATGATCAGAGATTAAGGGAGCGAGGGCTTTACTCTCTGGAGAGGAGGAGGATGAGGGGAGACATGATAGAGGTGTACAAGATAATAAGAGGAATAGATAGAGTGGACAGCCAGCGCCTCTTCCCCAGGGCACCACTGCATAATACAAGAGGACGTGGCTTTAAGGTAAGGGGTGGAAAGTTCAAGGGGGATATTAGAGGAAGGTTTTTTACTCAGAGAGTGGTTGGTGTGTGGAAAGCACTGCCTGAGTCAGTGGTGGAGGCAGATACACGCATGAAGTTTAAGACACTACTGGACAGGTATATGGAGGAATTTAAGGTGGGGGGTTATATGGGAGGCAGGGTTTGAGGGTTGGCACAACATTGTGAGCCGAAGGGCCTGTAAATGTGCTATACTATTCTATGTTCTATATGTAAAGTAGAATCCAAAAAGAATTTGTGACCACTTCAGGGAACACAACTTTTCATCCGGAGTCAGTTCAAATGAAAGGTTTTTTTTAAACTGAAAATATTGACTGTGTATTTCCCTCCACTGAGTTCCGATAGCACCTTCTCTGTTGCTCCAGATTACAGCATCTGCTGTCTATTTTGTTTACAACTTGTGTTTCTTTTGTGTCTGCTGCTATACTGTTCTCATGATAACTGCTTTTAGGATTACCAGTGTTTAAGATCATCACTGTACTTTCTACATTCAGCTTTGTTCCCCACTTTATTATGATTTTTCATATAAGACTTTGTTTCATTTGTCACATTATTATTTTACTCATCCAGCAAGTTACCTCTGGGTGCCTTTTCTCACATGGAAATATGCCTACTGTGTGCTTCTTTGAAGGTTTACCATTGTTGATCACAATTTGATGCCAGTCTACTTTTGCACATTGGAGTTCAAGTTTATTGTCATCAGTTTGTGTGTGTGTGTGTGTGTCTATATATGTGTGTGTGTGTGTATATATGTGTATATATATATTACACACACACACACCACACATCAAAGTTGCTGGTGAATGCAGCAGGCCAGGCAGCATCTCTAGGAAGAGGTACAGTCGACGTTTTGGGCCGTGACCCTTCGTCAGGACTAACCGAAGGAAGAGCTAGTAAGAGATTTGAAAGTGGGAGGGGGAGATCGAAAATGATAGGAGAAGACAGGAGGGGGAGGGATGGAGCCAAGAGCTGGACAGGTGATTGGCAAAAGGGATATGAGAGGATCATGGGACAGGAGGCCCAGGGAGAAGTGGGGGAAAAAAAACCCAGAGGATGGGCAAGGGGTATAGTCAGAGGGAGGGGGGGTGGGAGAAGAGATAGAGATAGAGAGAGAGAAAATGAGTATATAAATAAATAACGGATGGGGTACGAGGGGAAGATGGGGCATTAGCGGAAGTTTGAAAAGTCAATGTTCATGCCATCAGGTTGGAGGCTACCCAGACAGAATATAAGGTGTTGCTCCTCCAACCTGAGTGTGGCTTCATCTTACCCACCTCCCCCTCGTACCCCATCCATTATTTATTTATATATTCTTTTTCCCTCTCTCTCTCCTTTTTCTCCCTCTGACTATACCCCTTGACCATCCTCTTTTTTTTTCCCCACCTCCCTCTTTTCCTTCTCCCTGGGCCTCCTGTCCCATGATCCTCTCATATCCCTTTTGCCAATCAACTGTCCAGCTCTTGGCTCCATCCCTCCCTCTCCTGTCTTCTCCTATCATTTTGGATCTCCCCCTCCCCCTCCCACTTTTAAATCTCTTACTAGCTCTCCTCCTGACAAAGGGTCTTGGCCCGAAACGTCGACTGTACCTTTTCCTAGAGATGCAGCCTGGCCTGCTGCATTCACCAGCAACTTTGATGTGTGTTGCTTGAATTTCCAGCACCTGCAGAATTCCTCGTGTGTGTGTGTGTGTGTGTGTGTATATATATATATATATATATATATATGGAAGTTTTCATGCTTTATTGTTTTACAACATTGAATCACAGTGAATTTAATTTGGCTTTTTGACACTATTCAACAGAAAAGACTCTTTCATGTCAAAGTGAAAGCAAACTCCTACAGATTGGTCTAAATTTATAACAATTAAACACAAAATAATTGATTGCATAATTACTCACCTCCTTCAAGTGAATTTAGCAGATGCACCTTTGGCAGCAATTACAGCCTTGGGTCTGTGTGGATAGATGACTGTCCGGGTTGCACATCTGGATTCCGCAATTTTCCTCCATTCTTCTTTACAAACTGCTCAGTTCTATCAGATTGCTTGGGGGTTGTTGAGTGAACAGCCCTATCCAAGTGCAGCCACAAATTCTCAATTGGATTGAGGTCGGACTCCAATTTGCCACTTTAAGTTTGTTGGTTTTAAGCCAGTGCTCTGGAGCTTAGGCTTTATGCTTGGGGTTATTGTCTTGCTGGAAAACAAATCTCCCAAGACGCAGTTCTGCAGCGTATGAGGTTTTCCCCCAGGATTGCCCTGTATTTTGCTGCATCCATTTTACCCTCTACCTTCACAAGCCTTCCAGGGCCTGCTGCAGTGAAGCATCCTCACAGCACCATGCAACCACCATCATGCCAAACATAACATTTAGTCTGATGGTCAAAGAGCCCAATTTTGGTTTGATCAGACCACAGAACCTTCTTCCAGCTGACTTCAGAGACTCCCACATGTCTTCTGGCAAGCTGTAGCCGAGATTTCATGTGAGGTTTTTTCCAACAGTGCCACTCTCCCATAAAGCTGTGACTGGTGAAGCACTCCAGCAACAGTTGTTGTCTACGCAGTCACTTCCACCTCAGCCACTGAAAATGGTAACTCCTACAGAGTTGTCATAGGTCTCTTGATGGCCTCCCTCACTAGTCCCCTTCTTGTACTGTCACTCAGTTTTTGAGGACGGCCTGCTGTAGGCAGATTTACAGCTGTGCCATATTCTTTCCATTTCTTGATGACTGTCTTAGCGACTCCAAGAGATATTCGGAGACTTGGAAATGTTCTTGTATCCATGTCCTGACTTGTGCATTTCAATAACCTTTTCGTGGAGTTGCTTGGAGTGTTCTTTTATCTTCAAGGTGTAGTTTTTGTCAGGATACTGACTCAGCAGCACTTGGACCTTACAGGTGTATTTTTACTACAATCAATTGAAACACCTTGACTGCACATGGTGGTCTCCATTTAACTAATTGTGTGACTTCTAAAACCAATTGGCTGCACCAGTGATGATTTGGTGTGTTATATTAAAGGGGGTGAATACTTGTGCAATCAGTTATTTTGCATTTTATATTTGTAATTAATTTTGATCACTTTGTAGAGATCTGTTTTTACTTTGACATGAAAGAGTCTTTTTCTGTTGCTCAGTGTCAAAAAAAGTTCTCCAGGACCTCACCTGTGCCTAAAGAGGATACAAATATACTGGTCAAGGCCTCAACAATCTCATCTCCTTATTCCTTTGTTCAAAAGAGGTAATAGGGACAATCCTGAGAATTATAGGCCAATGAATCTTATACCAGTGGTGGACAAACTACTGGAGAGTTTTCTTTGAGATGGGATTTATGAGGATTTGGAGATATATGGTCTGATTAGGGATAGTCAGAATGGCTTTGTTAGGGGCAGGGTTGTGCCTCATGAGCCTGACTGAATACTTAATGTGGGTTGTAGAATGGACTTCCGGGGTGGTTGTAGAGACACATGCATTAGGAACATTTTAGAGACTCTTAGGTATGCACATGGATGATAGAAAATTGGAGGGTACATGGGAGGGAACTGTTAGACTGATCTTGGGAGTGGGTTAAAAGATTAGCACATCGTGGGCCAATGGGTCGATATTGTACCGTGCAGTTGTTACAAATTTATTTAGAAACTTGTGAAAATAAACATGTCATATTACTTGGTCTGATCATGGATCTTCTGAGGACAGCCCTATCTCTTGAGAAGAGTGGTCTGTGCTATCATCAGGCATTTGGGAAAGGGAAGTCACATACTTTACTGGTCTCTCCCACATTTCCATCCTCAATGGTAATGTATGTGTAAAATTAAAAGGTTAGGTGACCTATCATACATCTACATATTTATGGTTGTCTTCTTTTTTTCATGAATGAACTATCATTTTGTGGTGTCCTGATTGCTTTTCAAGTGAAATTTTAAAATTGTTTAAAGTTTTTAATTACAGGTGAGCTTTCTGTTATGACCATTTGGGTAACAGAAACTCATCCTTACTGAATTCACAAATTGCTACCTAAAATCTAGCATACGGAATACACTCATGAAATTGGTGTTACTTTATTTTCAGCCTGCATTTCTTGGCATGTGCATATTTTGTGACTTCACATTATAAATTACAATAGAGACAGTTTCCTGGGAATGCAAACCCTCCTATACACAGGGATCATCTTTTTTATTTTGATATGGGCTTCTTTGAATTTCCTTAAATAGATTCACATGTCCCTAAACTTTGAAACGTACACCTAATATTGAACTTACTTTGCTGTTTCTTGTAACTTGTAAAATTGCCATACATAATTTTATGAACAATAGTTTCTTTCCATCCAAGTCTTTTTGTTTGCACGCAGCGGAAATTTTCGTGGAAGACGTCCATATACATCAGGAACATCTTGTTCAGCTTGCACCACATGTAGTGGCAAGTTATGCAGTAAGTTAGATAATAGTCTAATACTATTATTGCATTGAAGTTATTATAAAAGTTGATCTAAATGCAGACTGTTACAATTTAGTTTTTTCTTTTATTAGCTGATGCAACCCGTGATAAACTCAAAAGTATGTATTTTGTATTTCTTATATTTATAATTTGTTTGTCAACTTTGTACAAATTAGTTAAACATTTCCCCCTTTTTTGTTTTGGCAGAGTACCCTCAATGGAATCCAGACTTTGGATCAGCCTCTATTTCCTTTTATGATCAACTAATATTTCTTATCACTATTATTTTAATATATACTCTACAATAATTATTTAAATGTAGTTTATCTTTTCAGGATATTTTGATTGAAGTTGAGAGGGTGCAAAGTTTTGGTTCGTTAATATTTTTTAGCCAAAATGTATCTAAATGCATCATGCTTTCAGTACAATTTCATCATCACAGTTCAACTTTTTGCAAGGCATATCCATCTAATAAGTCAAATACCGGCAAAACTAACAATTAAAATAATCCTGGGTTGACAGGCTAAACCAGAGATTCAAACTGGTGATCTTAATTTGATCAACAATCTGTTCAGAATTTTCTCTCCTCCACCCCGAGAAAAATCTCTTCCATTTTACCTACTTAAGATGGTAGTTTTCTAAATCTGAATCTGCCCAAACATTATTCAGAGTAATAATGACTTTTTGTTAAAGTTGCAGAAGAAAAAGTTAGTTACTACTACACATGATATGTTGATACTTAACTAATTTTGTTCATGCTGGCAAAAAACAAGTTGCCAAAGATAATTTGATTTCAGTCAACCAGTAAATACTAGTCAGAAAATTCATGAAAATCCCGCCTGCACTTTTGATTACTTTGTGACAGATTTTGCTGAACTCCAGCATTTTATTAATCTTGAAGGAGATCACTTGATAGCCAAAACCAGTGATTTGCTGGAAATATTTAACAAGTTTAGCTCAGAAAACAAAACTCTGACATTCAGATTTGCTGCATCTACAGCATTTTAAAATTAGTTATTGCTTGATGGTCCTATCTTAAAAGGAATAATTGTGAATGAGAGTCTTATTTCTGTTTAACCATTTATACTTGGAAACATTACTTTGCCAATTGAGTGTAAGCTTGCCAAAAGTAAACAACTGAAATCACAAAGTATAAGAGACCTTACTAAAATATAAAATTAAACATCATATTGGCAGACGAATTGAAATACAGTACTCTAATGTGACTAAATAGGATAAGTATCACAGATTTTCATACTAAATTTTGAGATTCTCCAAATATATTCAATTTCAGTAGGATTCTAAATGTATACTTTAATTAAACTACAGATTAGCAGATGACCAAGTTTCTATTCTTACCCCTTGGGAAGGTAATGTTTATCATCTAATACAATTTCTGTCTGGAGGATGTTAGTCAGCCTTCTGTAACTTTGTTTAAAATGTGTCTACATATTGAACAGTCAGGCCAGTACATATAAATTAACACCATAAATTGATAAATGCATTAACTCAACACCTGCTGTTTTATCTGAGCATTTCAGCACCTTTGGGTTTTGGGTAAATTGCTAATTCCAGAATCTGTAGTAGTTTGCTTTTGCATTAATGCACTGTACTTTGGAAAATTGCAAAGGATCTCTTGATAACTTACCACACCCTCAGCTTTAAAATAAACAATGCTAATTTTCCACCATATTCTTCACTTTAAATAAACTAACACTGATTACTGATAACTCAATAGTAAAAAAACAGATGCTTGAATTTTGAAATGAAACACAAAATGGTTGAAATACTCGGCATGTCAAGCAGCATCCATGCTATGAGGTTTAATATTATCATTTCAGATCACCTCAGATCTCTCTCTTGTAACACATTTACTGCCTAATCAATTGAGAATTGCCAGCATTTTCTTTGACCCCTATGTCAGACTTGCAATTAGTGTATCAAAGTCTTACAATTAGATTAGCAGCATTTGGACCTTGCCAAGCACATAAACTATATCAGAAATTGTAAAGCTGCACTGTTATTGCTAAGTCCTACGTATTGATACTCTGAACTAATAGCAAGCCTCACTGTTTCAACCCAACAGTTTGCTAAGGTTAAGTTGCAATTCTGTTTCTACGGATTCATACAGACTCAAATTTTGCTAAGCATTGTTTTCCTTGCCTGACCCAGTAATAAGATTCAATCTTGTATGGTCACCAGGATTTTGGAACCAGCTTCTGAAAAATCAAACTTAACATTAGCCATTAGTGTAGAACAAAAGAATCGTATTGGCCATTTGTTGTACACCACAACACTGGGAAGTTAGAACCAAATTCCAATTCAGCAGGGCATGGTGAAAAAATTAACACCATGTCTACTATACATTTGCTATTCTAATTACCATCCTTTTGAAATTGACAGTGTTTGATGTTGGTCTGAGAGCAATTCTATGGAAATCAACATTGTAGACCTTGAGGTTGCAGACAATATTTAAAGACATTGGATTTTCCATAACTGAGTAATGAATACTATTTGTGAAACTTAGCCTTGTGTACCAGCATTACTAATAAAATAGTTTCACATTTGTTTATGCCATTTTTTATGTATCATAGTAAATTACAAAATTTAGCTGCAGTCACTGATCCCCTTGCATGTCTATCCAGTGCTTGGTTAAATATTTAGCCTCAGTTTTGTTTTCTTCTATGCACATCATATCATATTTAGTTTTACCAACCCATGTTATTTAATCTGTTTTATTGGCCACAGGAGTATTACCGAGTACTGGTTCAACTGAATGAACCAGCCACATCCTCAAATCTCAATTGCTGAACTCGTTTCCACTTTTCCGTGTTTGTTGGGTGCTCTTCATTATCCGACATGGTGGAAAATACGATACGGCTTTAGTGAGCGTGACAGCAGCCTATATTCAAAGTTCAACCATGCTTCTCAAAAGCAAGTTACTCCTTTGTTCCAGAAAGGTAACAGGTATAATCCTGAGAATTATACTTGCACCAGTGGTGGGCAAACTATTGGAGAGGATTCTTAGGTGCAGGATTTATGACCATGTAGAAAAGCGTAGTCTGATAAGGGCTAGTCAGCATGGCTTTATGAGAGGCAAGTCATGTCTCACAAGCCTATTGATTTCTTCCAGAAAGCGCCAAAACAAATTGATGAAGGTAGAGCGGTAGATATGGTGTACTGTATGTGGATTTTGATACAACATTCAACAAGATTCCCTGTGGTAAGCTCATTTAGGAAGTCAAGAGGCATGGGATCTTGGAAAACTTGTCTGCATTAATTCAGAATCAGCTTGCTCACAAAAAGCAGAGGGTTCCACTAGATGGAGTGTATCCTGTTTGGAGATTGGTGACTAGTGGATTCTGCAGGAATCTATTCTGGGAACCCCTGCTCTTTGTGACTTTTATAAATGACTGAGATGAGGAATTGGAACGGTGGGTTAGTAAGTTTGCAGGTGACATGAAGGTCGGTGATATTGTGGATAGTGTAGAAGGTTGTTGCACGTTACAGTGGGATATTGATAGAATGCAGAGCTGGCTGAGAACTGGCAGATGGAGTTCAATCTCAGAAAGTGTGAAGTGAATTATATCTTAACATTGCACTGCACGTGAATAGCTCATTATGAACATTTAATGGAACAAAATCAGTTAATTTTAGATATAACGCAAACCATGAGATATAAAATATCTTAACAAATTTTGAAATATTTTTCTAAATGGTATTATGTCAAATAAACTAAACAGTTGCACCTACACACAAAACAGATTTCACTGTCTTTGAAACTCATTGAAGACTTCACTTCCAGTACTGTAAAGGAGAACAATAATTTTATCCTGACAGACAATACTAGTCCGAGAATACTCACATAGCACTTTAGTTGTGGTCTGCACAAGTTTCCGCCAGTCTTCATAAACTTCAGAAATGCAGTGTACGCTTGTAGTATGGTGAAACATACTCCCACAATCTGTGCCCACTAGGACTATTATACAAGGTTTAAAATAGACTTGGTCGTCGTCCCCCACCTGCATTTTAAAAATATACCCAAGTCATTCTAATCAAGGAGTCAATTGATGGTGACAGTAAAAGAACCTAGTACTCAGTTGTTAAGACTGGATTACAGAAGATCCAGACCTGTTAAACATTCTGAGGTGGAAGACAGCTAGGGAATACAAGTACTGGTTCAACTGCATGAACCAGCGACACCCTCAAACCTCAAATGCTGAACTCATTTCCACTTTTCTGTGTTTGTTGGGTGTTGTTCGTCGTCCGACGTGGTGGAAAATATGATACAGCTTTAGTGAGCATGACAGCAGTCTTTATGGATAGTTCAGCCATCTTGTCAAAAGCAAGTTAGGAGATATGGAAAATTATTCCAGTTTTACTTTTTCTTCTTCTCCTTTTGAGCCATCTTCTGTGCAACTTCCTCTGTTGCTGGAGCTCCTAGTTTTTTCTTCTTGGCTGCTTTCACTTTTTCTTTAAAAACTTTAACGTCAATTTTAGTTTCAACAGCTGAAACAGAAAGCGATTTCAGTAAAGATCACATGTCTACCCTGTACAAACTTTACAATTTAATCATCAATCCCATGTTCCATAATACATCTTAATATTTTAACCACTCAGATTTAACTTATTTTGACCCAGTATCTTGTCCTGTGTCAAAATCTGTCACAAGCCCTGAAAGACAGAGCTTCAATTTTTTGGACTTAGGCCATCAGTGAAAATACTCTGTCCTCAGTTTCCCTTAATATCTCCGTAACAAAATTCCATGGAATGCAAAACTAGATTCTGTGTTCTTTCCACGTAATTTAGTACTTTAATTATTAAGCATTCATTAATGATTTCCAAAGGCAGTCCACTGAATGAAGGCCATTAATGTACTTTCCAAAAATGTCATAAATAGAATGGGAAATGTTTGTTTACAGCACACTATTGACTTTATTGACTTTTCCAAACTTAAAGAAAATACCAGATAAATCCCGACAACAAACAAGAGAAAAACTGCAGATGCTGGAAATCCAAGCAACACACACAAAATGCTGGAGGAACTCAGCAGGCCAGGCAGCATCTATTGGAAAGAGTACAGTCAATGTTTTGGGCCGAGACTCTTCAGCAGGACTGATAAATCCCAGGACTACTGTATATATTCTTAAGAAAATTATCCAAGTGTTTCATGGAACTATGTGGACAATGGATGCAAAACGTAAGATTTTACTGAGAGGACAAAAAAAAAATCACTTTGTGGGAGAGGCAATTGTGATTGTAAAGAAAATTGCAGAACGTAGGACCGCATAACTCCTTCAAACAAAGTAGGCGGTTCAGTCAGATTTATTAGGTTTCTCACCCTGGTACCATTTTTGGAATAATAGATGTACACTAGATTAATAAAATAAAACATTAAAAAATGATCTACTTAATGCATAAGGTAAGCTTTAGCTTTTGTAAATACTGAGTATAGAAATTGGGATGTTATGTTGAGGTTATACAAGACTTCGGTGACACCACATTTGGAGTATTGTGTGCTATTCCGGTCACCAACCTCCAGAGAAGATATCAATAAGATTGAAAGAGTGCAGGGAAAATTCACAAGGATGTTGCCAGAACTTAAGGACCTGAGTTATTGAGAAAGATTGAATAGGTTAGGACTTTATTCCCTGAAGCATAGGAGAATGAAGGAAGATTTGATAGAGATATTCAAAATTATGAGGAGGGGTATGTAGGGTAAATGCAAAATACAAAGTTGTGAGAAATATAGATAGGGTACATGCAAGCAAGCTTTTCCCACTGGGGTTAGTTGAGACTGGATCTAGAAGACATAGGTCAAGAGTGAAAGATTAAATATTCAAGGAAACCTGAGGGGGAATGTCTTCGCTCAGAGGGCGATCCGAGATGCCAGAGGAAGTGGAGGATGTGGGTTCAGTTGCAACATATAAGAGAAGTTTTGATAAGTACATGGAAGGGAGAAGTATGAAGGGCTATGGTCTGGGCGCAGGTTGATTGAACTGGGCAGAATACAGTGTATAATGAAATAGATAGGACAAAGGGCCTGTTCCTGTGCTGTAGGACTCCAGGGCTCTATGGCAATGGAATCACCATTCTTAATTTGTTTTTTAATGCAGCAGGATTTTGCTTGTTGTCTTTGTAAACACAAATAACTTTTACCTTTCTTTGCTTTAACCGTGGGCTTTTCTTTAGGAGGAATAAAAGCTTTATTTCTTTCTTCCATTCGTCTAGCTGTTGCTTCTGCTTCTTTGGCCTGGAAATACAAATAGAAAATGGTAGATAATTACAATGATTCATTTGATCAGCAAACTGAGACAAATAATCAAATTAATAAAGTAGTGAAAAGAGATTATTCATCTTTCATTACCCTCCCCCCATTCACAATATTTTAGACTGACCTTCATTTCATGTAATTTTTTTCTCCTCTTGTCTTTCTCCTTTAGAAAGTATTCACCAGTTGCCAGTTCCTGATCAATCTAGATAGTAAGAATAGCAAGCAGTTATAAACAATATGCTGAGACTTTTAAAGGCATGGGTCAGACCGCACTTCCGAGTATTGTGAGCAGTTTTAAGTCTCTTACCTCAGAAAGGATATGCTGGCATTGGATAGGGTCCAGAGAAGGTTCACAAAAATTATTTCAGGAATGAAAGGGTTAACATATGAGAAGTATTTGATGGAGTTTAGAAGAATGAGGGGGAACCTCATTGAAACCGATCAAATATTGTAAGTCCTAGATTGAGTGGACGTGGCGAGAATAATTCCTGTAGTGCCGGAGTCTAGAACCAGAGGGCTAATATGAGGTGATTTTAAGGTGATTGGAGGAACATATTTGGAGGATGTTGGAGGTATTTTTTTTTGCAAAGAGATTGGGTGTGCTTAAAATGGAGTTTGATAGGTTGCTGCTCTGTAAGGGTGTCAAGAAACATTATGGGGAAAAGACAGAAGGGGGTTGAAAGGGATAATAAATCAGCCATGATGGAATGGCCTAATTCTGCTCCTACGTCTTATGGACTATACTCAGCGGACAAGAAATATCAGGGAGTGACAATGAGTTGACTAATTGCGAAGTATCCTTGTTCGTGGACCTCATTTGTGAGGCACAGATGGTAGGTAAGCACCCTATCATCCGTGTTTAAGGTTACAGAATAAACAATTTAGCAGTAAAGCGTACCCACCTTGCTTTCTGGCTGAGGTGGTGGGAAAGGCGTGTACTCCTTCTTCACCCTCTTCTTTTTGGGCACTTTGCGTTTGTTTATGTTCTTCGGTTTGAAAGTGGGCAGAAAGCGCTCCCAGTTCTGTGTCCTTAGCTCTTGGTCTTTTGCTAATTCCCGTTTAATCATCAATGTCTTTGAAAAGATCAGAGTTTTACCCCACTTGAGTATCATGCATATGAAACAGGCAAAAAAAAAGAAACAAACCTATAGAACAAATACAGTCGGCCCTCCGTATCCACGAGTTCTGCATGCGCGAATTCAACCAACCGCGATTCGAGAAAACCCGGAAGTGCTCTTCCAGCACTTGCTGTTCGAGCAAGTACAGACTTTTTTTTCCTGTCATTATTCCCTAAACAATGCAGTATAACAACTATTTTACATAGCATTTACATTGTATTAGGTATTATAAGTAATCTAGAGATGATTTAAAGTATACGGGAGGATTGCGTAGATTATCGTGGATCGGGATTGAAAACAAACTGCAAGTTCTCTTACTAAGTAAGTTGGAACAGGTACCTCCGGTATTATTTAGCGTCAGTTAGTCAAATGTTTGTCTTAGTATATAGTATATATTTTACCTTTCTATGCATATAAAATACTTAAGAAATGCATGTTTCAGCGCCGGGCTCGGGAACGGAAGTTCCTGAGTTCGATCCAGTGACAGAGTGCTCCCAAACGCGTCCTGCATCTGTGCCAAGTTGATGTGGAGGATCAAAAACCCCAAACCCAATAATTAAACCACTGCGTTGCTTAGTAACAATTATAGCTTTAATCGGGCAGGGCCTTTCTCATTTTATCCTTTAAAATTGTTCCGATCGTTGACCAACTGTAGCCTAATGCTTTTCCAATGACCGAAGGCATTTCACCTCTTTCCGATCGCTTTATTATTTCCACTTTATTTTAAATCACGATCGTGATTATTTTTGTGAACAGAAACATTGCGGATTCAGAGCTCCACCGCCGGGTCCTAATGCCCACCGCACTTAGGTTAAATAAGGTCCGGGGTTCCGCTGGGTCCAAGATTCACTGCATTGAGACAGGTTGAATAAGGGACCTGTTTTTGGTATCCGCGACGGGTCCCGGAACCAATCCCTTGCGGATAAGGAGGGCTGACTGTAAGTCGTTGAATGGAACTAGCCTTCCCAAATCCCAATACCATGCTGGTATTTATGCACATTTTATTTCATATCTGTACTCTAACTTCTACCATTATCTTTGTATAACTCTTTATATAATTGTTGAATATTGTTTTTTGTTGTATGTCGTGCCAACACACAATAGCAAGTTGCAAATACAGTGTATTCCAGATAATTGGGCTATCAGTTAATCAAAGCAGCCGCTTATTTCGGACAAATCTTAAAGAACAACAACTAATCAAGAAAATAGTCAGGATTCCCTTTGTTTATTTGGGACACTATGTTGCTTAGTTGGGACAGGATAGCTGATGAACAGTTTCTAGTGGCAATCGCATGCACTTGTGGCCATCATACACTACACCATGCTTAGAGTGAATGGTTTTTAAATAGAGTCAGTTGCATGTGTTGATGTTCAAAAAGCAATGATTCTTTCCCCACTGATAACTGGTGAGAAATATGGAGTAAGACAATTCAGAACTGTTTTACTCACTGCAGTTTCCAACATTCAGGCTTGGAGATGCCAGAAACAACCAGGAGTAAAAATGAAACAATTTTACTACTTCAACAAATTCAGTAGTACAAAGAATTTGAAGGTAACAACCATCTTGAATGTTACAATGAAAAATTAAGATTTAGAGGATGTTATCATCGAGAGCATTGTATAAAGGCAGCCCAGTATCTGCACTAGGTGTCTGCACTAATTTTGTACATTTACAGTCAATCAAAAGAATACGGCAGCATACACTGGATGAATTCCTTCGTCGATAACTATTAGGAACTAAAATACTGTTTTATAGAACTGCAGTAGCATTGGTGGTGTTCTAATTTATTCTGTATTTCATTTCAAGACATAATTTGTTACTCAGTTAAACAGTAGTTTGCCATGTTTTAAACCTTTTTAACCATTTCCACGAAACTTCATCAAATTGGGGCAGCCGCTTAATATGTGGCCCCTCTATGTCCCAATTAACCACAGTTCACAGTACGTGTAACTGTTATGGTGAATAAAGTTGATTCTCCTCAAGTCTGTTATCTCCTCACATTCACTGTTCAAAGCAAATGTATTGTTATTGTTGACACAAATCATCTATTGCATCCGGTGCTCCCGCTGCAGCCTCCTCTACATCGGTGAAACCTGACGCAGGTGGGGGACCGCTTTGTCGAACACCTCCACTCTGTCCGCCACAACAGACAGGATCTCCCAGTAGCCACCCACTTCAACTCTGCTTCCCATTCAGATATGTCCATACATGGCCTCCTCTACTGCCATGATGAGGCTAAACTCAGGTTGGAGGAGCAACACCTCATATATCGTCCAGGTAGTCGTCAGCTCCTCGGTATTAACATAGAATTCTCCAACTTCCGGTAATCCCCTCTCCCTCCCTTCCTCTATCCCTGTGTCACTTTGCCCCCTCCCCCAGCTGCCTATCACCTCCCTCATGGTTCCACCTCCCTCTACTACCCATTGTGTTTTCCCCTATTCCTTCTTCACCTTTCCTGCCTATCACCTCCCTGCTTCCCTTCCCCCACCCCTTTATCTTTCCCCTTACTGGTTTTTCACCTGGAACCTACCAGCCTTTTCCTTCCCACCCTCCCCCCACCTTCTTTATAGGGGCTCTGCCCCTCCCCTCTACAGTCCTGACAAAGGGTTCCGGCCCGAAACGACTCATGGTTTCCACGGATGCTGCCCAACCTGCTGAGTTCTTCCAACGTGTTGTTATTGTTTGAGTTGCTCGCCAAGCTGGTTTGTTAGCTTGCAAATGTTTTGTTATCCAGCTAGGCAACATCATCAGTGCAACTTCAAATTAAATGTTGGTGAAACATTGTTCGTCTTATATGTGTGATGTGTGAGTGTGTGAGTATGAGGGTATGAGGGAGAGGGAGAGGGAGTGTGTGTGTGTGTCTGTCTGCGTGCGTGCCACTTCTTTTGGTTACCGAGTATGTAATCTGCGATTGGTTCCTTAAAATCCAATTAAATGATAAATTGTTGTCCGGGCTGTGTTAGTTGACCGTTATGTAGGATTAACGTCCTCATGATTGACGCGTGTAATCAGGTGTGAATTGACTCTTGGGACTAACGACGTGATGCTGAAGTGGGATGTAAACTGAGTTCATTTCGATGTGCTTGTTGATAGAATTCTGTGTGAAGAATAAAACCTCTAAGGATTCTCAGGTTTGTTGTTGATGGGCTGGGCTTGGCTTGGCCTAGGATAGTGACATTGGTCCAGTCGAATTGATGTGCTTCACTGTCACAATGTATAGATACAAGGAAAAGTTGATCATGATGGTTTACAGGCAGTTGGTGTTTATGTACCGTTGTTGATAGCTTCCTACCAGATATAATGCTTGACGCAGTTGGCACATGGAATTTTGTATATGGTGTCCGTGACATTGGTGTAGTGTAGCTGCAGGTTTGTATGCTACCGTGATGTCAAATGGTCGTAGAAATCTGTTGATCATTTCTGATATGTTCTTGTTGTAGAGTAGGGTGACCAGCTTGGTTGGATATTGTGTGCTTCTTTGATTTTGTTGGTTAGACAACCAGCGCTGAACAAAATTCCTTGAGTATTCATTGTTCCTGAAAACTTTGTAGAGATGTTCTTCTTCACTCTTCTGAGTAATGCTGTGCTGCAATGTGTAGTGGCCAGTTTGGATAATGTCCTGACGCAACTTTGCATGTGGATGCCTGGGTGGTTGCTGTGGAAATTGGGTATTTGATCCGTGTGAGTTGCATTTCGGTAGACACTAGTTTGAAGTTCGCTGTTGACTTGTCATTCAACCAATACATCTAAGGCTACGTCCACACTAGACCAGATAATTTTGAAAACGCCGGTTTCGTGTAAAAACGATAGGCATCCACACCAGGTGTTTTTGAAAATACCTCCGTCCACATTAAAATGGGTATTTGGGCAAATCTCCTCCTACTGGACATGCGCAGGACACATCCACAGAAAACAAACGAAGAGGAAACAGTATACCATTTCCGTTTCTGCAGTGGTGTTGTGCTATTTCCATTGGTCAAAAACTAAAGTACCTACAACAACAGCGAAAGAAAATTTTCAACAATGTCTTCGAGGAATACAAAGAAAACCTCCACTGGAAAAAGCAGACCAGACTTCTTTGTTTGGAAAGACGATGAAGTCGAGCTGCTTCTGTGAGCTACAAACGACTACAAAGTCAGCAAAGCAGTGGAGAACGTGGGACTGGGGGTCATGCCAAACCAAATACAACAACATCCTCGACCGCTATAAAGAACACTATATGCGTTCAAGAAAACAATGAAATGCCGCGCTGCCGCCACCATCTGTTCCAGCATGTCATCACAGTGTTTTTAAAAAGCTCCGGTTACCTGTACACACTACACCGCCCAACTGGTGTTTTCAGATTTACACACTCTGAAGAGCGTTTTAGAAAAGCTCCATTTTCAGGCAAGGAAAACGCCGTTTCAATGTGGACGGAGGGTCAAAACGAAGAGAAAAGCTTTGGTTACGGATTTATCCGGTCTAGTGTGAACGTAGCCTAAGAATGGAAGTCGACTGTTAATCTCCTCTTAATCCTACATAACGGTCGACTAACACAGCCCAGACAACAATGATATCTTAATTGGATTTTAACAAACCAACCGTGGATTACATAATCGGTAACTAATAGGAATGGTGTACACGTACACACACACGGACTAATCACAGGATACATACAAGACGAACAATGTAGATCACCAATGTTTCATTTGAAGTTGTACTGATGATGTTGCCTAGCTGGGTAACGAAACATTTGCAAGCTAACAAACCAGCTCGGCGAGCTACTCAACAACAACATCCCCATCCCGAGCTACCAATCTTTTTGAATACCTTAAATTTATTATGCACATACATATACTACCCTGAGATTCATTTTTTGCAGTCATTTACAAGGAAAATACAATATATAGGAAAAAACATATATAAACAAGATGGCAAACTGTTCTTGAACCTGGTGGTGTGGAACTCAAGGCTCCTGTACTTCCTGCCCAATGGTGGTAGCGAGAAGCGAGTATGGCCTGGATGGTGGGGTGGGTCTTTGATTATGGATGCCTTTTTTAAAGGCAAAACTCCATATTTGGGGTGGCAAGGTAGTGTAGTGGTTAACACTTTATAGTTCCAGCGACCCAGGTTCAATTCTTGTTGCTGCCTGTAAAGAGTTTGTACATTCTCTCTGTGACCATGTGGGTTGCCTCCAGGTGTTCCTGTTTCTTCTCAGAATCCAAAGACATATTGTTTGTAGGTTAATTGGTCATTGTGAATTGTCCTGTGATTAGACTAGGATTAAATTGGGGGTTACTGGATTTGTGCTCAAAGGGCTGGAAGGGCCTATTCCACTCTCCATGTCAATAAATAAATAACTGTTCTTATGGCAACACTTCATATAAATGCTGAATGTTTGGGAGGTCTTTTCCTGTGATCGACTGTGCTGTATCCACCACATTCTGTTGCCTTTTCTGTTCCTGGGCATTGATGTTTCCCTACTAGGCCCTGAAGCCTAACATCATGAATGGCTGTGATGCTTCACTGCCAGGTGAGCTCAATGCCTATTATACACACTTTGAAAGGGAGAATAAAACTACACCTGTGTCAACTCCTGCAGCATCTGGTGATCTGTAATATCTGTTAGAAGTTGACATCAGATCATCTTTCAAGAGGGTGAAACCTCACAAGGCCTCAGTCCCTGAGGTACCCGGTAAGACACTGAAAACCTGTGCCAACCAACTGGCAGAGTATTCAAAGGCATCTTCAACCTCTCACTGCTGAAGTCGGAGTTTCCCACCTGCTTCAAAAGTGTAACAATCATACTACTGCACAAGAAGAGCAAGGTGAGCTGCCTATCAACTGTCTCCTAATTGCACTCACATCTACTGTGATGAAGTACTTTGAGAGGTTGTCCATGGCTAGAATTAACTTGTGTCTAAGCAAGGACCTGGACAAGCTGCAAACTGCCTATCGCCACATTAGGTTCTACAGTGGATGCAAACTCACTGGTTCTCCAGTTGGCCCTGAATCAACTAGACAATAACAATACCTACATCAAGCTGTTTTTATTGATTTCAGCTCAGTGTTCAGCACAATCATACCTTCAGTTTTAATCAATAACCTCCAAAGACTATGCTTCTGTACCTCCCTCAGCAACTAGATCCTTGACTTCTTCACAGGGAGATTACAGTCAGTGCAGATCGGAAATAACATCTCCTCACTGACAATCAACATAGGCGCACCTTAATGATGCGTACTTAACCCACTGCTGTACTCTCTCTACAGCCATGACTGTATGACTAGGCATAGGTCAAATGCCAAAAAAAAAATTGTCGGTGACACAACGTCATTGGCAGAATTTCGATGGTGACGAGAAGGCATACAGAGGCATAATAAATCAGCTGGTTGAGTGGTGTAACAACCACCACTTTGCACTCAAGGACTTCGGGAAGGGGAAGTTGAGAGAACACAGACCAGTCATCATCGAGGGATCAGTAGCGGAAAGGAAGAACATGTTAAAGTTCCTGAATGTCAATACCTCCAAAGATCTATCCTGGGCAAAACATATTGGTGCAATTACAAAGAAGGCACAACAGTGACTAAATTTCATTAGGCATTTGAGCAGACTTGGTATGTCATCAAAGATTCTTGCAAATTTCTACAGAAGTAACGTGAAGAGCATTCTGACTGGTTGCATCGCTATCTGGTATGGTGTTGCCATTGTACAGGATGGGAAAAATCTACAAAAAGTTGTAAGCTCAGCCAGCTCCATCATGGGCTCTAGCCTCCCCAGCATCAAGGACACCTTCAAAAGGCGAAGCCTCAAAAAGGCGGCATCCAGTATTAAGGACCATCTTCCATCAGACAGCACATGCCCGCTTCTCGTTGCTACCATCAAAGAGGCAGGGAGCCTGAAGACACACACTCAATGTTTCAGGAAGAGCTCCCCAATCAAATTTCTTAATGGCCATTGAACCCACGAACACTACCTCACTATTATTTTTTCTCTTTTTGTACTACTACTTAATTTATTCTATGCATGTGTTTATACATACATATATGTACAGACACCTATTGTAATTTATAGCTTTTTTTTATTGTGCACTGCAATAGCCTGCTACTGCAAAATAGCAAATTTCATGACATATGCCAGTGATATTCAACCTGATTCAATCAGTTAGGATTCTGATTCCTCTAGTTATAGTCTCACCCTACCTCAGTGGAAAAAGTCTGTATGCATTTACCCATTTATACCCGTCAAGATTATCCCTCTATCAAATCTCCCCTCATTTACACGGTATTGGGGGTAAGGTATTGGTGTGGGTGGAGAATTGGTTAGCAGACAGGAAGCAAAGAGTGGGAATAAACGGGACCTTTTCAGAATGGCAGGCGGTGACTAGTGGGGTACCGCAAGGCTCAGTGCTGGGACCCCAGTTGTTTACAATATATATTAATGACTTGGATGAGGGAATTAAATGCAGCATCTCCAAGTTTGCGGATGACACGAAGCTGGGTGGCAGTGTTAGCTGTGAGGAGGATGCTAAGAGGATGCAGGGTGACTTGGATAGGTTGGGTGAGTGGGCAAATTCATGGCAGATGCAATTTAATGTGGATAAATGTGAAGTTATCCACTTTGGTGGCAAAAATAGGAAAACAGATTATTATCTGAATGGTGGCCGATTAGGAAAAGGGGAGGTGCAACGAGACCTGGGTGTCATTATACACCAGTCATTGAAAGTGGGCATGCAGGTACAGCAGGCGGTGAAAAAGGCGAATGGTATGCTGGCATTTATAGCGAGAGGATTCGAGTACAGGAGCAGAGAGGTACTGCTGCAGTTGTACAAGGCCTTGGTGAGACCACACCTGGAGTATTGTGTGCAGTTTTGGTCCCCTAATCTGAGGAAAGACATCCTTGCCATAGAGGGAGTACAAAGAGGGTTCACCAGATTGATTCCTGGGATGGCAGGACTTTCATTTGAAGAAAGACTGGATGAACTGGGCTTGTACTCGTTGGAATTTAGAAGATTGAGGGGGGATCTGATTGAAACGTATAAGATCCTAAAGGGATTGGACAGGCTAGATGCAGGAAGATTGTTCCTGATGTTGGGGAAGTCCAAAACGAGGGGCCACAGTTTGAGGATAGAGGGGAAGCCTTTTAGGACCGAGATTAGGGAAAAGCTTCACACAGAGAGTGGTGAATCTGTGGAATTCTCTGCCACGGGAAACAGTTGAGGCCAGTTCATTGGCTATATTTAAGAAGGAGTTAGATATGGCCCTTGTGGCTACGGGGGTCAGGGGGTATGGAGGGAAGGCTGGGGCGGGATTCTGAGTTGGATGATCAGCCATGATCATAACAAATGGCGGTGTAGGCTCGAAGGGCCAAATGGCCTAGTCCTGCACCTATTTTCTATGTTTCTATGTTTCTCCTTTGTTCTAGGGAATAAAGTCCTAACCTATTCAACCTTTCCCTATAAGTCAGGTCCTCAAGTTGCCTAGGTAAGTTTCCGATGAAGACTCGAGTCACTTATTTCTTCAGAGGTTGGTTGAAGAAGGTTGCTGTAGCTTGCCTCTTCAATGTAGTGCAACAAAAGATTACTGTGGGCAGATATAATAAATGGACGGTGCAGTTTGCTTCTCAGAGTTTGTAGCACTAGGGTGTAGCACAGCCCTGCAGTGACACAGACCTGGTTTCAATCGAGATATACGGCACTGCCTGTGTGGAGTTTGCAGGTTCTCCGCATGACCATTTGAGTTTTCTCTGGGTACTTAAGTCTCGTTCCCCATCCAATAACATACAGGTTGGTAGTTTAATTGGCCGCTCTGTGTAAACTGTAATATGTCACTAATGTGTAAGTGAATGGCAGAATCTTGGGGGAGTTGATGGGAATGAGGGGAGAGTTAATGATCATAAACATGAGATTCTGCAGGTGCTGAAAATGTTAAGCAACATACACAAAATGGAGCAACTCAGCTGGAGAGTCAACCTCCAGAAGAAGGGTCAAGACCCAAAATGCCGACTGTCCATTCTCCTCAACAGATGCTGCCTGAGCCGCTAAGCTCCTCCAGCAGTTTGCTTGTTGCTACAGTTCTGCTTCTCATTGACTGAGTAAGCAACATTCCATAGGAAAGAATATTACAGAGACTAACAATAACTACAAATGAAGATATTTCTCATCTCAGTCCCAGATGACATTTCCTTCAGTCTGTCAGGCTGACACATTCTCAAGTTTACTTTTTGTCTCACTGGCATGGTGTCATGACAACATCAGCAAAACGAAAGAACTGGTCATTGACATCAGGAAGGGGGGAGGGGTGGTGCACATGTTCCTGTCTACATTAACAGTTTTGAGGTCAAAACGGTGAGAGCTTCAGGTTCCAAGGAGCGAACATCACTAACAAACTATCCTAGTCCAATTGTGGCCAAAAATACTCATTAACATCTCTAAATTATCAGGATGCTAAAATAATTTGGCATGTCTACTTTGACCATGGGTTGGTATGACAAATGCTCTGCCCATGATTGCAAGAAAATGCAGCTCATCACAGAGATCAGCCACCCCTCCATGGACTCTGTCTACACTTCTTGCTACCTCAGTAAAGCACCTAGCCTACTCCAGACATTTTGTCCTTTTCCCTATCACCAGGCAGAAGAGACAGAAGCCTAAAAGCTTCTGTACTGCTGTTATTAGACAATTGAATGGTCCCCTTATACAATAAGATGGACTTTTGACTTCGCAAACTACTTATTATAACCCTGCACCTTGTCTGCTTGCACTTTCTCTGTAACTGTAACACTCTATTCTGCATTGTTATTGTTTTAGCACGTACTATCTCAATGCACTGCTCTAATAAAGTGATCTGTAAAGACATGTTTTTCACTGTACCTCAGTACATATGACAGTAATAACCAACTTACCAATTTATTGCAATAAACCATACCTTGATATTGTAGATTGGATGAATATTCTTCATGGTATCAATTACTACTTTTCTGGCCTGAAAAAATTAAGACAACAAATATTACTATGACTACAAAGGTTATATGGACTATTGTTCTCACTAATGTGGGTAAGCACTGCATGGTCAAGTTTATTGATGAGCTGCAGCAATGGTTCTGTTTGGAACTGACTCCACAACCTGGCTATTTCACAGACATTGGGGTGGCATGTTGTGTAGCACCTAGCTCAATGTTTTTCAGCGCCAGCAACCCAGGTTCATTTCTCACCGCTGTTCATTAGGTATTTGTACATTCTCCCTGTGACCGTGGGGGTTTCTTCCCACGTTCCAAAGGAGTATGGGTTAGTCAGTTCAATGGTCACATGGGTGTAATTGGGCGGTGCGGGCTTGTTGAGATGGAAGGGCCTGTTACTCTGCTGTATCTCTAAACAAAATAGAATAAATAATAACATTCCATGACAACTGTATAGTACAGGCTCCAGCAACATGTAGGTAAAACTGCAAGGTCAATTCCTTAGAGAGAGATGGTAGACTGCAAACATTTTGACAAGTCCCCTGGTGCCACTGAAAGCAGACTTGTTGAATTTTGTTTTGGATAGCATAGTGGGTCAGGGTTTTTTTTAAACTGAAAACTTATCACCTCATGAATCCAAACACCTCATATTTATTTGGATTAAAAGCAATTTGCCACATACCTATTTTATCATGCCCCCGAAATTTATGTCTACATTACTACACATAAAAAAGGACTGAATGTCAAGCGCTGTGGAACACCACTGTTTTGAAAAAAAATCTTCCAACTACAAGAAGATACACTCAGTGGACACTGACTGTATGTTCGTGATCTTCTTCTGCTGTAGCCCATCTGCTTCAAGGTTCAACGTGTTGTGCATTCAGAGATGCTTTTCTGCACACCACTGTTGTAAGGCGTGGTTATTTGAGTTACTGTCACCTTCCTGTCAGCTTGAACTAGTCTGGCCATTCTCCTCTGACCTTTCTCATTAATAAGGCATTTTCACCCACAGAGCTGCTATTCACTGGATGGTTTTTGTTTTGGGCACCATTCTCTGTAAACTCTAGAAACTGTTGTGCGTGAAAATCCTAGATCAGCAGTTTCTGGGATACTCAAACCACACCACCCGACACCGACAATCATTCTATGGTCAAAGTCATTCAGATCACATTACTTCCCCATTCTGATGTTTGGTCTGAGCAACAACAGAACCTCTTGACTATGTCTGCATGCTTTTATGCATTGAGTTGCTGCCACATGATTAGCTGATTAGATATCTGGATTAACGAGGTGTACAGGTAGCCACTGAGTGTAAAACCCTTCCCTCTCACATGGCTGTCTATTTTTCTTTCATCCACGTACCTATCTAAGAATGTCTTAAACGTTCCTAACTACCATGCTTTCATTTCCTACCACAGATCCTTTTGGGGATCCAATCTGCCACACCCTCTGAATTCCATGCACCTTTTAAAGTTATTTTTTGACCAGCCTGCCTCACAGGATCTTGTTGAAAGCCTTGCTACTCAAGGGAGCACAGGTCTGATGGATTGTTCAAGATTCTACCAGTCTGCTAAACAAGCTGTGCACACTTATGGCCTTTCCTTTATCAAGGCAACAGGGGGGGGCGCTCCTGTTCTGGTCTGCAAGAGAGATTTCTTATTCTTTCTCTTTAAAAACCATGATACAACTTTCTCTCCCACTGTGAATATGTGTGATGAAAATGTTATGTGGTAATTTTAGTGGATGTTAGCAACAGAATTAGAATTAAATTTCTATAATAGCAGTGAATATTTAAGCATTTAGACAGTTTGCATTTAAACATTTAAAATACCTTGCCATCACTGTTTCATTATTTATATCATTTGCCAGCTGTCACACACAGAGATGCAAGACACTGGAGATGGTTGCATGACCCACAAACCCACCAGAAAAATGCAGTAAAAAACTGACATGAATTGTACAAAGATTAAAATAAAATTATCCCCAGATTTAGCCTGTGCTTAGCATCTAAAGAAAATTAGGGCAGTTAGTGGATTTATGAATTGTTAGCAACAGCTTCTGCCCCTCAGCCATCAGATTTCTGAACAATCCGTGAACACTTGAGATCATAGGCTGAACGTGAAGTGTAAAACATTTAAGGGGAGTGTGAGGGAGGTCCTTTTCATTCAGATGGTGGTGTGAGTGTGGAACAAGCTGCCGGTGGGATAGATGTTGGTTTGATTACATTTAAGTTTGGATGTGTAAATAGATGGGAGGGGTATGGAGGGCTACGGTCCATTGTTTGGGTCTATGGGACTAGGCAGAATAACACTTCTACATGGACTATAGACTGTTCCTGTTTTTGTGCTGTAGTGCTCTATGCCTCCATGACACTATTTATGAAATTTCCATATTTTAATGTCTTTACACTGTACATGTGCTGCAAACTACAAATTTCATGTCATGTCTCACTGATAATAAATAACAATAAATCAGATACTGATTCTAAACAACACACACAAAATGCTGGAGGAACTCAGCATCTGTGGAAAAAAAGTAGTTGACATTTCGGGCCGAGATTTCAGCAGGGTCTTGGCCCGAAACTTCAACCGTACTCTTTCCATGGATGCTGCCTGACCTGCTGAGTTTCTCCAGCATTCTGTGTGTTGCTTTGATTTCCAGCACTTGCAGATTTTCTCTTGTTTATGTCCTGATTCTAAATGTCAATTAGCTCTGTTTTGTATGACATAAACAAAATCTGTAATTTCTTAAATTGTCTCACTTATTCATAAGCACTGAACTGAACTTAAAAAAGTTAATGTTACAAATGTAGGATAGCAAAATGAAAAGTTATTGGCTCCGATTAATTTTAGCCATTCATAGGAGTTGATTATAGCTGGACAGATCAGCTTTAATTCCCCATCTCTCAACACCCCTGAACTGCAGAACCATTGTGGAGGGTTTCACATTGCTTATGGAGCCACATGTTAAGCATATAGCACAAGAATGACAGTTTCCTTCCCCATTGAACAGTAGCAAACTAGATGAAATTTTCCCATTGTTAAAACATTTAAAAATTTAATTAACTAAGCTTTAATTTTCCATAGGAGACCATAAGACGGAGGAGCAGAATTAGGCCACTCGGCTCTTTGAGTCTGCTCTGCCTTTTCATCATGGTTCATTAATTACCCCTCTCAACTGATTTATCATTCTCCTACCTTTTCCCCATAACCTTTGACACCCGGACTAACCGAGAATCAATCAACCTCTGCTTTAAATATGCTCAATGACTTGGCCTCTACAGCCATCCATGGCAGTGAATTCCACAGATTCACTACCCTCTGGCTGAAGAGATTCCTTCTCATCTCTGTTCTAAGCGGATGTCCCTTTATTCTGTGTACATTCAAATTTAACAACTTCAGTCCTGTATTCATCAGTCTTCGGTTTTGCCAACATGTACACTTCACCTCATCCCAATGACTGAAATTTTACCCCATCACCTGCCTGTCCTTCCTCAGTCTCACTACACACTGCATCTACTTGTACATCATTTGCCCCACCTCAGCCCTATAAATCTGGTTCCCATCCTCCTGCCAATTTAGTTTATACCCTCCCCAACAGCTCTTGCAAGCCTGCCCACAAGGATATTGATCCCCCCTGGGGTCTGGTGAAACCCATTCTTTTTGAAGAGGTCATACCTTCCCCAGAAGAGATCTCAATGATCCAGAAATCTGAAACCCTGCTCCCTGCTCCACTCCCTCAGGCACTCATTCATTTGTACTATCATCCTATTCCTGCCTGATGAGCTCATGGTACTGGGAGTAATCCAGAATTTACCACCTTAGAGTTCTTGCTCTTGTGCATCTTCCCTAACTCCCTATACCCACTATGCAGGAGCTCTTCCCCCTTTCTACCTACAGTATGTCATTGGTGCCAATGTATACCACGACCACTGGCATCTCACCTTCCCTCTTGAGAATCTTCTGCAGCTGCTCAGAGCCATCCTGGACCTTCGCACCTGGGAAGCAACACAGCATCCTAGCTTCTCTTTTGTAGCCACAGAATCCACTGCCCGTTTCCCCCGAAACTAACGAGTCTACTATCATTACCGTTCTACCTGACTTTACCCTTTCTTGCTGAGCCTCGTAGCCAGCCACAGCGCCACTGTTCTGGCTGCTAGTGCTGTGCTCTGATATGTCATCTGCCCCCTAGCAGTATTCAAGGGGGTATACTTATTGCTGAGGGGAATGGCCACAGGGGAACCCTGCAATCTCTGCTTACTCACCTCATCTCTCCTGGCGGTCATTCATCTATTATCTGAAGCCTGCGCTCCAGGTGTGACCATCTCAGTAAGAGACTCATCTATGAAATTTTCAGCCTCCCGGACGGTCCTGAGTTCCAGCTTCAGTTCCTTAACCCTGTCAGCACTTACTGCAGTAGTCATCAGGGAGACCTTTAGGTACCCTGAAATCCCACATCTCACAGGGGGGCCATTCCACTGTCTGAACTACCACCTTGTCTGCACTTGTTAAGCCACTAACTTCTCAAACTTAAGTTCTAGATTGAACCTGTTTCCAACAAAGTCTGACCACTCTAACAATGAGCCTTCTGCTTAAACCTTGCTTCTTTTTATTGGTCTTGTTAATGAACCCTGGTTACTATTAACCCAAGCAATCTCCCACTCCACAGACAAGTCCCAACAGGCTCTGCTCGCTTTTTAAAACTAACATGCAAAGTGCACAAGGAACTGCCTATCCATCTGGTGATATCATCATCATAATCAGGTGCCATGCCCAGTTTGAGCTTTGACTGCCATGACCCACACTCTCCTGTTTCGGGTCAAGTGGATCAGTTCATTGGTATTCATTTCCAGTTCTCTGGCTGTTGTCTCCATCATCATTTGTCTTTGTCTTCCTCTTGCTTTCTTCCCTTCAATCGTTCCCATAATTACCACGCATTCTAACTCCTCTTTCCTCATCACATGTCCAATGAAGTTACATTGCCTTTTCATGATCTCATACATTATTTCTCTTTTTGTGTTTGCTGTGTTCATGACATCCTCGTTAGATATTCATTTCGTCCATGATATTCTTTACATCCTCCTCAAAAACCACATCTCTGCTGCTTCAGTTCGTTTCCTCATGTTACTAGATATTGTCCAACATTCTGAGCCATATAACATAACTGGATAAACGTAACATTTCAGTACTCTGAGGCGGGTTGTCATGCCTAGTTTAGTATTGGTCAGTATACTCTTCATTCTTGTAAAGGTGTCTTTTGCCATCCCTATTCTTCTTTTGATGTCCAAGTCGCACCTGCCATTTGATCTCACCCAGCTTCCTAAGTAGCAAAAGTTCTGTACTTGTTTTATGTCTTCCCCATTTATTCTCAGCCTGCAGATAGGATTCTCCTCCCTTTTGGATATCACCATACATTGTGTCTTTTTGCAATTGATAGATAGACCCATTTTGGCATTTTCTTCAACAATTATATCAATTAAGTTTTGCAGTTCTTCCTCCGTACTTGCAATTAACAGTGTCATCTGCATACCTGAAATTATTGATGTCTTCACTGCCAACTTTGATTCCCAAGATGTCTCTTATTTTTTGTAATATTGTTTCACTGTACACATTAAATAAATCAGGGGAGAAAACACACCCTTGTCTAACGCCTCTCTTGATTTTTGTAAACTGACTCACTTCTCCGTCTATTCTTACAGCGGCAATTTATTCCCAGTACAGATTTCTGATTAGGCGGAGGTCTTTCGAATCTAGATCTAGAGTTTTCTGTAATATTTCAAACAACTTATTGTGCTTCACTTTATCAAATGTTTTTGTGTAGTCGATAAAACAAACAAATCTTCTTGCACTTGAATAGCTCGTTCTGATAGTATCCTTAACGTCAATATTGCACTTCTTGTACCTTTGTCTTTTACAAAACCACTTTTAGCTCTTGTGATCAAAATTCTTAGAAGTATCTGGTGATATACAGCATGGAAAAAGGCCCTTTGGTTCAACTTACCCATACTGTCCAGGGTGCCTTACTGAGATGTTCACATTTGTCTGTATTTGGACTATATCCCTCCAAGCCTTTCCTATCCATTTACCTGTCCAATTGTCTGAAATGTTGTAATTGTTCCCAGCTCTAACACTTCCTTTGGCAGCTTGTTGTATATATCCGCCTCCCTGTGGAGGCTATGGCAAAGTAGAAGCTGAGGTAAGGTTAAGGTAATGTCCAGGCAAGGACAGTTTACAGATAACATGCCGTCAGCCCAGGCAAGAAAGGTCAGTGAAAAAAATGCAGAGGACCAGAGCCACTTGGCATATGGAGACAAGATAAGGAAGGATGCAAGGCACACACTATTGGAAAATCACAAAATACAGAGTCACTGGCATATTTTGTGAAATTTGTTGTTTTGTGATACCAGTACACTGCAACACATAATAAAAACTATAATCTACAATAAGAAATATATAAAATAAATTAAATAACTAATGTAAAAAGTGAGCCAAAAAAAGAAGAAAAAAACTGAGTTGGTGTTCAGGGGTTCATTGTTCATTCGGTCCCCTGTACCGCCTCCTCAATGTAGCAATGAGAAGAGGGTTTCCCCTGGCTAACAGGGGTCTTTATGATGGGTGCCACCTTTTTGAGGCATTGCCTTTTGAAACTGTACTAACTCTAGATATCATTGGCTGTTATCTCCTAGTTTCTATTGGCTAATAATATCTGTATTACCAATGTGATTGATTATGCAAGTAAGGAATTTGAACAAACATTAGGCTACCAACTGGTCAATATCTGTATCCAAGTGGTCAATTGCTGTACAAAAACTTTGTTGTTCAGTCTCAGAACAGTTTGATGATAGCAGCCAGGCTGTCCCCCTTGTGCCCTGTGGAATTCATTGCCACTGACAGCTTTGGAGGCCAAGTCATTGGGTATATTTAAAGGTCAGCGTGATAGGTTCTTGATAAGTAAGGGTGTCAAAGGTTATGGGGAGAAGGCAGAATGCAGTTGAGCGGGTTAATAAATCAGCCATGATAGAATGACAGAGCACACTTGATGGACCAAATGGTCCAGTTCTGCTCCTATGGCTTAGGATCTAACCACATAAAGTGTCTTTGAGGAACGAGTGCTAGTTTTCAGAGTCCAGATTTCGGCAACAACTTGTGAAAACTTTGCCCCTTAAATCTTTCCCCTTACACCTCTGCCCTCATTTTATGGCTCCCTACCTGGTAGCCCTACCATGTACTTCATAATTTTATTAACCTCCATAAGATTATTCCTCAGCTTCCTTTAATCGCAGAAAACGGCCCCAGCCCGTCTCCTCATAACAGACCTTGACAGAATCTCAACTTGTGGCTTTGGATCATTCATCCAGGCCTCAGGATCACTAGCCAAGCCTTAGCCAAAACACAGAGGGAATTTATAATTCCTACATGAACACCACAACATAGTATACTTACATACCTCTTTAAGCCCAGAGTATGGCCCCAGTGCAGCCACTGTATTCCCTTGTACCAAAATATAGCAGTTTGTCAACAACTCCAAGGCCTGTAAATTGAAGATAAAACACAAAGAATCTCATTGAAAATATACACTTGACACAGACATGCAATCCTGACTCACTGCAGGTCTGACAATATTACCCAAGTTAAAATTCCTTATTCTGCTGTCAAGATGCAGTTGTGGGACTTCTCTGAGAAATAATTACTCATTGAGGTCTTCATTGATGAATCAGCAGTGGAAAAGGTGAGCAGCTTCAAGTCCCTGGGCAGCAAAATCTAATAGGATCTAACCTGGGCCCAACATATTGATACAGTCACAAATACAGGACACCACCGGCTATACTCATTAGGAGTTTTGAGATTTGGTATGCCAGTTTCTATAGATGTACGATGGAGGGCATTTGGACCAGTTGCAACACCACCTGCTATGGAGGCTCCAAAGCTCAGGGTTGAAAAAAGCTGTTCATTCCCCTCCACAGACGGATTTGCTGTCTTCCTCCAGCATTTTGTGTATTTTGCTCAAGGTTTTCAGCATCAGCAGAAAGTCTCATGTTCATGGGTATATCTGACTGCTACAAATTCAATTGCTAATTTAAAGTTGGGAGATTAGTTTCAAACACACATATTGGTTCAGGTCAAGTTTACTGTCACGTATGCACAGTCATTGGGTATACTTAAAGGACAGGCAGCATCTTGCTTGCAGCAGCATCTCAAGTAGTAATCAAAGAAAGATTTTTATTTCAATAAACGTAATTGCATTCTTTAACAACAAAAGAACAAGCACCACTTTACCTTAATTGTTGATCCCTTTGGTCCAATGAGCCTCATTCTCCTTTTCACTAGTCGCTCACGGTTCCTAACTAGTGAGCCTATCTTAATTATGTCACATGCCATATCATCCTGAAAGATGCGAACTGCCTACAAGGAATAACAGGGGTCACAATTTAGAAAGGTCTGAACAACTTGCACAAGGTTAACCCTCCTTGGGAGTTTTAAACTAGCCAAACTGGGTTCATTTTACAAGTTTAAAAGTCTACCTCAACAATTTCAGCTGCAAATCACCAACCGTGAGGGTTATGGGGTAGGGCAAGAGAACATTCTTTGAAAATCTATGCAGACAAGGGCATGCCATACATCTTCTTTACCACTCTGTCAACCTATGGAGCCACTTTCAGGGAGGGATGGAGTTGGACCCCAAGATCCCACTGTACATTAGGGAACTGCCATCAAGTGTACTGTGCCTCTTCATGTCATTTCCCAAAGCACAGCACCTCACACTTGGTTGAATTAAACCCCACTTTTATTAAAACAGAAACCCATCATATCTCTGCCAATTTCTTTAGATATTTTGCTACTCACTTGCTCAAATGGAACACTTCTTGCCAAAAGTTTTATAAGGTCTCTGGCCTTGATGATAGCATACGGATCAAACGTCTTCCTTGTGCTGCAGACTGTCATGCTGCCTTCGATCAAATCTAACGTTGCTTTAATGTGCTTAATTAAAGACAAATGATATTTATTTTTATTTAGAGATACAGCAGGGTAACTTCAGTCCCAATGAGCCCACGTCACCTAATTCCACCCATTGCACCAATTAACCTACCAACCCATACATATGCTCCTAAAGATAGGCTTTATTTGTCACATGTACATTAAAACATAACAGAGAAATACATTGTTTTGCATCAACATTCAACACAGTTCATGGGGAAAGCCCGTAAATGTCACCATGTTTCTGGTACTAACATAGCACGCCTACAATTCACTAACCCAAACCTGTGGGGACGCAGAAGGAAACCAGAGCTCTTAGCGGTCACGAGGAGAATGTACAAACTCCTTACATGCAACTACTAATTCCAAAAATATAAAACAATGCACGAAAGACACCAGATACAGGTTGACCAGCAATTTTCCGAAAACTGATGGACTCTTTTAATTCGGATGAAATTACAAGGCCAAGTATCGTTCACTTTTCATGAAACATCTATTAGATGGGGTGAATGCTAGCAATTCTGTACAGACACTTATAAAAGAATTTAACATGAACGACATACTTGGGTTCACTGCTTGAGGGTGGGAGAGGATAGAACCTTCAATACGAAAGAATGGCCGGCATAAGTTGTGGCCTGCCTTGATGTTTGATAATGTGCCTGAAGAAAAGCTTGATGTTGATTTTACAGGATTTTGTGTACCAAAGGAGAAAGTAGGTGTTCATGACCTACTTTCAACGACATAGCAAGTATTCTCAATGAAGAAAATCTACATGAGTGGATAATTGTCGAAGATGAAGCACCTGTTGAACATCACCTTGCAGAATCAGAAAGTACAGACCATGTTAATACTGCAAGTGATGAAGATGGCAGCAATGATGAAGAAATGGATGAAACTGGAAGATTCACTATTGACAAGTTAATTGAGTTAGGTGATTTAATCAAAGAGTTAGAGAAATGTACCTTTGTGACAGAACAAGAGCTAATGCATTTTAATTTGATGCAAGAAAAATTACAGGGCGATCAAAACATGAAACAACTTCGTCTGGATAAAATTAAAAGTAACATTCTTTGTAAGCACAGTAATTAATAAATATACATTTAATTTTTGGTTAATTAATAATCCTTTTTAAGCTTCCATACTCCATTTTTGCCATCTTTATTGCATGACCTCTTTCAAACTGGCAAAAAAGTTAATCCGGCAAGGCTCAGGAACCAAGTGTACCGGAAAATAGGTGGTCAACCTGTATTTAAAAATTCTCAATCAGGAGATGTTTAATAAAAATCTGAATTAAAATGGCAGGACGGGCAGCTTCTGTGGAAATAGAAACTAAATTAAAGCTTCAGATCACAAAATTTGTTATCTTTCTTTTCTAAATCAACAAGCTAGTTTTAAAATCACAACCACTTTGCAACACAAACTAATCTCTTTTCTTTCTGCCAAGGGGATTTTGGGTTGAAACATTATCTGTTTCCTATGCAATGACACTCAAGAGTTTTCCCTCACTGATTCACAAGTGCTCTTTCACTCACACATCCTTCATTGAAGTGTAACACCCGGTTTAATTTACAACTACTCTCACAAGTAACAAAACGGCAAGTGTGAGTCTCGCACCGACACACGATGCGCCTTCAATGACACACAAAAGCCATCCTCACCATACAGTACATATGATATTATGTCTACAGACATTACGGCTCAGGTCAGTAATTATATTTCAGCAACCCATCAAGGTGTGCCTGTCTTTGCAGTATCCACTGTGTACAGAGGCATTGCCTGAAGCTTCCACTGTTCCCAGCGACCCACTTCCCTGGTTCCCACACACACGAAGTAAAAGTGCTCATCGATGAAGCAAGTGCTTGGATTGGGGAAGGAGGGTCGTGGAGTGAGAGGAGAGGGGTTCGGTCAACTAGGGGCCATGAAGGGTTCAGTCAGGGATCCCAGGACCAACAGTGTGAGTGTGAGGATCATGGTGCAGGGGGTATCATTTGAAGCAAGAGAGCTGGTGGGGGATATTCAATGATCTCCAGATTAAAAACAATACCTCTGACACCCCTTTATTCCCTCCTCGATGTACCTCCAACAACCCTCTAAACCCCTTCACCTCCGATGCCCCCATCCTCTCCAAAACCCCTCAACCCTCACACACTGGAGGGCCCATTGTCTGCCCCCTAACCCCAGAGCAGAGATGAGAGGAGTGGAAAGGGGTAATGGATCAGATGGCAGAACAAACACATTTGCTCACAAACACACTCTTTGGTGTCAGTTTCAGAACACCCGAGACAGTCCGCCAGGGCACACACGCATGTGCTTTAGTACTGCTTTGTCTCCTGCCTGTTGAAATGTTGAGATTCCTTCTCTGCTCATTGGGTGTTCAATGATCTTTTCTGATGGGTTCTTTGGGCTTTTTTGTTTCGTGGCTGCCTGCGAGGAGATGAACCTCAAGGTTGTATAATGTATACATACATTGATAATAAATGTAGTTTGAACTCATCCTTCTAAACCTCACTATAGGAAGGATGTGGAAGCATTGGAAAGGGTACAGAGGAGATTTACCAGGATGCTGCCTGGTTTAGAAAGTATGCATTATGATCAGAGATTAAGGGAGCTAAGGTTTTACTCTTTGGAGAGAAGGAGGATGAGAGGAGACATGATAGAGGTGTACAAGATAATAAGAGGAATAGATAGAGTGGATAGCCAGCGCCTCTTCCCCAGGGCACCACTGCTCAATACAAGAGGACATGGCTTTAAGGTAAGGGGTGGGAAGTTCAAGGGGGATATTAGAGGAAGATTTTTTACTCAGAGTGTGGTTGGTGCGTGGATGCACTGCCTGAGTCAGTGGTGGAGGCAGGTACACTAGTGAAGTTTAAGGGACTACTAGACAGGTATATGGAGGAATCTAAGGTGGGGGCTTATATGGGAGGCAGGGTTTGAGGGTCGGCACAACATTGTGGGCCAAAGGGCCTGTACTGTGCTGTACTATTCTATGTTCTATGTTAAACTCCAGCGAGTACAGGACCTAACCCAACAAATATGTCTCATTCATTAACCTTTTCATTCCCAGATTTATTTTCATGACCTTTTCTCTGGAGTTACGTATATATTTGATAATTGCTGTCGTATGCCTTGGAATATTTTAACACTTAGGTCCCCAGAAAATTACTAATAGAAAGTTGAATCATACAGCACAATATGGTCCTTCGATCGACAAAATGGCTGTAGCATTGGCAATGGACAGCACAGCAGTCAGCATAAAGCTTTACACCACCAGCAATCACGAATGGGGTTCAATTCCAGCGCTGACTGTAAGGAGTTTCTGCACTCTCCCGATGACCATGTTGGTTCCCTCCTGTTGTTCTGGTTTCCTCCCAGAAGATAAAGGTAATCTAATCTAACCAATATTACGCTAGAACAATGATTAAAAGTAGCTCACATGATCATTCAGTGCATTCTGCACCAAAGGCCAGCATTCCTTCAGATAGGCCTCTCTGTATTTAGGAAACAGAGTTGCAAAGCTGCTTTCCTCCAGAAGCCCATGGATATTGTCCTCTTTGGTAAATAGTGGCTCCTTCCACCCATCTGGCACCGTCAACAGCTCTGATTCGTCGGCTGCAGTAAGTTAGCAGAGCCACATTAACAATGTAAAATTTTATCTCCCTGCAAACTGCGTAGCTAACAAGTCATAAGAAGTTACCTGAATTTTAAATGATAAATTTTAACTGGGGGAGGGGACGAGAAGAGGGGGGCCGGGGGGGAAAATAAGGAGAGAGGGGCCGGGGGGGGCGGATGAGGAGAGAGGGGCCGGGGGGGCGGATGAGGAGGGGGGGCTGGGGGGGATGAGGAGAGAGGGGCCGGGGGGGGGATGAGGAGAGGGGGGCCGGGGGGGATGAGGAGAGGGGGGCCGGGGGGGGGATGAGGAGAGAGGGGCCGGGGGGGAATGAGGAGAGAGGGGCCCGGGGGGGGGGGACTGAGGAGGGAGGGGCCCGGGGGGGGGCGGATGAGGAGAGAGGGGTCGAGGGGGGGCGGATGAGGAGAGAGGGGCCAGGCGGGGGCGGATGAGGAGGGGGGGAGCCGGGGGGGGGATGAGGAGAGAGGGGCCGGATGGGGGGGGCGGATGAGGAGGGGGGGCGGATGAGGAGGGGGGGGATGAGGAGAGAGGGGCCGGGGGGGATGAGGAGAGAGGGGCCGGGGGGGGGGATGAGGGAGAGAGGGGCCGGGGGGGATGAGGTGAGAGGGGCCGGGGGGGATGAGGTGAGAGGGGCCGGGGGGGGATGAGGAGAGAGGGGATGAGGAGAGAGGGGATGAGGAGAGAGGGGATGAGGAGAGGGGGGATGAGGAGAGGGGGGCTGGGGGGGGAATGAGGAGAGAGGGGCCCGGGGGGGATGAGGAGAGAGGGGCCCGGGGGGGATGAGGAGAGAGGGCCCGGGGGGGATGAGGAGAGAGGGCCCGGGGGGGGAATGAGGAGGGGAAGAGGGGCCGGGGGGGGGGAATGAGGAGAGAGGGGCCGGGGGGGGGATGAGGAGAGAGGGGCCGGGGGGGGGATGAGGAGAGAGGGGCCGGGGGGGGGATGAGGAGAGAGGGGCCGGGGGGGGGATGAGGAGAGAGGGGCCGGGGGGGGGGATGAGGAGAGAGGGGCCGGGGGGGGATGAGGAGAGAGGGGCCGGGGGGGGGATGAGGAGAGAGGGGCCGGGGGGGGGATGAGGAGAGAGGGGCCGGGGGGGGCGGATGAGGAGAGAGGGGCCGGGGGGGGCGGATGAGGAGAGAGGGACCGGGGGGGATGAGGAGAGAGGGGCCGGGGGGGGATGAGGAGAGAGGGGCCGGGGGGGGGATGAGGAGAGAGGGGCCCGGGGGGGAGCCGATGAGGAGAGAGGGGCCCGGGGGGGAGCCGATGAGGAGAGAGGGGCCGGGGTGGGGATGAGGAAGAGGGAAGGGAATGAGAGAGAGGATGAGGGAGATCACGCAGAGAGCGTGGATGAGGAACAGGAAGTTCGGCAGGGACAAGAAGACGGGGCAGGGAAAGCAGGGACGCGCTATAATGGGAGAAGAAGGGCAGGAGCCCAGCCTGCTCTCCCTCCCTCATCCCTTTCCCGTGGGTCGCTCCTTCACCTTCGTTTGTCCCACGTTTCTTCCCTCTCGAAGCCTCCTTTCCCCGCGGCTCCATATCGGTGCAGCGCCGAACACTATCCGGGCACGCACTTCCGCCGACCGCGCTCGATTTTGGGTTCCGCTCAGCCGTGGTTCTTAACCCCTGTGGTGATGTCCGGATCCCACTGTATCAGGAAGAGGATTTATTCCTCTCTTCTCCCTGTTACCCTTACTAATAAAGGACCAATAAATTGTACTCTTTTCCATGGATGTGGCTTGGCCTGCTGAGTTCCTCCAGCATTTTGTGTGTGTTGCTCCTCTTTAAATATAACCAATGACTTGGCATCCACAGCCATCAGAGAGCAATGAATTCCACAGATTACCCCCCAGTGGATGATTAAATTCCTCTTCATCACCGTTCTAAAAGGACATCCTTATATTCTGAGGCTGTGCTTTCAGGTCCTATGCTCCCCACCACAGGAAACATCCTTTTCATGTCCACTCTATCAAGTCCTTTCAATATTTGATAGGTTTCAATGAGATCTCCCCTCATTCTTCTAATCTCCAGTGAATACAGGCTGAGAGCCATCAAACGCTGCTAATACATTACTCATTTTATTCACAGGATCATCCTCATGAACCACCAGTACCAGCATATCTTTTCTTATATAAGGAGCCCAAATCTGCTCACAATACTCCAAATGTGGTATAACCAAATTTCTCATATCATGTAAAATAGTGATAATAAGCCTGATTCTGATAAATGTTTACTTATGTTTACCTCTCAAGACAGTTCTCCCAATTACCTAGGTTATGAGCAGGTTGATACTTGGTGCAGTGCAATATTTAGGTCTCACACTCTTATCCCCCAAAAGTTAGACCTCTTCCATCCATGTGCCCATGGTGACAGTGGGATACAATTAACATGAGCAGAACAGTTAGATTTTAATCAACCTTCAATACCAAATGCTGACTTTTTCCCCGACTTGTGAGATCACAATGTGCATTGCTATGCCTGTTGTAATATCTGAACACCAAAGTGTGCATAAAAAATGTGAGGTACCTTAAATTAGCAAAGCAGGTGATGCAAGATAATCTGCATGGACATCCATATTTTCTCAAGTTTACATAAATAGGAAGAGTCATTGCTGCCATCAGGAAGAAGGTAAAGGAACCTCGGGACTCACACCACCAGATTCAGGGACAGTTACTACCCCACAATCATCATAACCAGAGGGGATAACTTCACCCAAAGGAGATAACTTCATTCAACTTCACTTGCCCCATCATTGAAATGTTCCCACAACCCATGGTCTCACTTTTAGTGACTCTTCATCTCATGTTCTTGATATCTATTCTTTATTTATTTATTATAAATAATAAATGTGGGTGGGAATCAAATTAAAGCGGCTAGGTGTGAGGAGGTTAGTTCACAACAGAGGGATGGGAACCAGTGCAGAGAGACAGAGGGGTGTAAAGTGAGCGTAGAAGCAAAAAGTACAAAGGAGAAAAGTAAAAGTGGCAGGCCGACAAATCCAGGGCAAGCATTAAAAAGGGCTAAGAGAGTTGTAAAAGAGCGCCTGAAGGCTTTATGTGTCAATGCAAGGAGCATTCGTAATAAGGTGGATGAATTGAAAGTGCAGATTGTTATTAATGATTATGATATAGTTGGGATCACAGAGACATGGCTCCAGGGTGACCAGGGATGGGAGCTCAACGTTCAGGGATATTCAATATTCAGGAGGGATAGACATGAAGGAAGGGGAGGTGGGGTGGCGTTGCTGGTTAAAAAAGAGATTAACGCAATAGAAAGGAAGGACATAAGCCGGGAAGATGTGGAATCGATATGGGTAGAGCTGCGTAACACTAAGGGGCAGAAGACGCTGGTGGGAGTTGTGTACAGGCCACCTAACAGTAGTAGTGAGGTCGGAGATGGTATTAAACAGGAAATTAGAAATGTGTGCAATAAAGGAACAGCAGTTATAATGGGTGACTTCAATCTACATGTAGACTGGGTGAACCAAATTGGTAAAGGTGCTGAGGAAGAGGATTTCTTGGAATGTATGCGGGATGGTTTTTTGAACCAACATGTCGAGGAACCAACTAGAGAGCAGGCTATTCTGGACTGGGTTTTGAGCAATGAGGAAGGGTTAATTAGTGATCTTGTCGTGAGAGGCCCCTTGGGTAAGAGTGACCATAATATGGTGGAATTCTTCATTAACATGGAGAGTGACATAGTTAATTCAGAAACAAAGGTTCTGAACTTAAAGAGGGGTAACTTTGAAGGTATGAGTCGTGAATTAGCTAAGATAGACTGGCAAATGACACTTAAAGGATTGACGGTGGATATGCAATGGCAGGCATTTAAAGGTTGCATGGATGAACTACAACAATTGTTCATCCCAGTTTGGCAAAAGAATAAATCAAGGAAGGTAGTGCACCCATGGCTGACAAGAGAAATTAGGGATAGTATCAATTCCAAAGAAGTAGCATACAAATTAGCCAGAGAAAGTGGCTCACCTGAGGATTGGGAGAAATTCAGAGTTCAGCAGAGGAGGACAAAGGGCTTAATTAGGAAGGGGAAAAAAGATTATGAGAGAAAACTGGCAGGGAACATAAAAACGGACTGTAAAAGCTTTTATAGATATGTAAAAAGGAAAAGACTGATAAAGACAAATGTAGGTCCCCTGCAGACAGAAACAGGTGAATTGATTATGGGGAGCAAGGACATGGCAGACCAATTGAATAATTACTTTGGTTCTGTCTTCACTAAGGAGGACATAAATAATCTTCCAGAAATAGTAAGGGACAGAGGGTCCAGTGAGATGGAGGAACTGAGTGAAATACATGTTAGTAGGGAAGTGGTGTTAGGTAAATTGAAGGGATTGAAGGCAGATAAATCCCCAGGGCCAGATGGTCTGCATCCCAGAGTGCTTAAGGAAGTGGCCCAAGAAATAGTGGATGCATTAGTGATAATTTTTCAAAACTCGTTAGATTCTGGACTAGTTCCTGAGGATTGGAGGGTGGCTAATGTAACCCCACTTTTTAAAAAAGGAGGGAGAGAGAAACCGGGGAATTATAGGCCGGTTAGCCTAACGTCGGTGGTGGGGAAACTGCTGGAGTCAGTTATCAAGGATGTGATAACAGCACATTTGGAAAGCGGTGAAATGATCGGACAAAGTCAGCATGGATTTGTGAAAGGAAAATCATGTCTGACGAATCTCATAGAATTTTTTGAGGATGTAACTAGTAGAGTGGATAGGGGAGAACCAGTGGATGTGGTATATTTGGATTTTCAAAAGGCTTTTGACAAGGTCCCACACAGGAGGTTAGTGTGCAAACTTAAAGCACACGGTATTGGGGGTAAGGTATTGGTGTGGGTGGAGAATTGGTTAGCAGACAGGAAACAAAGAGTGGGAATAAACGGGACCTTTTCAGAATGGCAGGCGGTGACTAGTGGGGTACCGCAAGGCTCAGTGCTGGGACCCCAGTTGTTTACAATATATATTAATGACTTGGATGAGGGAATTAAATGCAGCATCTCCAAGTTTGCGGATGACACGAAGCTGGGTGGCAGTGTTAGCAGTGAGGAGGATGCTAAGAGGATGCAGGGTGACTTGGATAGGTTGGGTGAGTGGGCAAACTCATGGCAGATGCAATTTAATGTGGATAAATGTGAAGTTATCCACTTTGGTGGCAAAAATAGGAAAACAGATTATTATCTGAATGGTGGCCGATTAGGAAAAGGGGAGGTGCAATGAGACCTGGGTGTCATTATACACCAGTCATTGAAAGTGGGCATGCAGGTACAGCAGGCGGTGAAAAAGGCGAACGGTATGCTGGCATTTATAGCGAGAGGATTCGAGTACAGGAGCAGGGAGGTACTACTGCAGTTGTACAAGGCCTTGGTGAGACCACACCTGGAGTATTGTGTGCAGTTTTGGTCCCCTAATCTGAGGAAAGACATCTTTGCCATAGAGGGAGTACAAAGAAGGTTCACCAGATTGATTCCTGGGATGGCAGGTCTTTCATATGAAGAAAGACTGGATGAACTGGGCTTGTACTCGTTGGAATTTAGAAGATTGAGGGGGGATCTGATTGAAACGTATAAGATCCTAAAGGGATTGGACAGGCTAGATGCGGGAAGATTGTTCCCGATGTTGGGGAGGTCTAGAACGAGGGGTCACAGTTTGAGGATAGAGGGGAAGCCTTTTAGGACCGAGGTTAGGAAAAACTTCTTCACACAGAGAGTGGTGAATCTGTGGAATTCTCTGCCACAGCAAACTGTTGAGGCCAGTTCATTAGCTATGTTTAAAAGGAAGTTAGATATGGCCCTTGTGGCTACAGGGGTCAGGGGGTATGGAGGGAAGGCTGGGTTCTGAGTTGGATGATCAGCATGATCATAATAAATGGCGGTGCAGGCTCGAAGGGCCGAATGGCCTACTCCTGCACCTATTTTCTATGTTTCTATTATTTCTTTCTTTTTGTATTTGCGCAGTTTGTTATCTTTTGCACACTCATTGAACAGCTAAGTTGTTGGGTTCTTTCATTGATTCTGTTATGGCCATTATTCTATAGATTAATTGTGTATGCCCACAAGAAAATATATCTCGGGATTATATATCAGTATATATAAATCAATAAATTATATACACACACACACACACTTTGAACTTGTGATTTCTAAAATAGGATTCTGGGGATCTGCTTTTATTTCACAATACTGAATATTACACCAATGCTCAGGAATAACGTGATGGATATTCACGTCTTGGCTGTTCGCTAATCTTGCTCGCTAAACACAGTAGCTGACTCTTGCAAGATCAAACAGTTGTAAGTAAATTTATTTAATACTGCTTTCTTTAGCTTTTTGTTGTAAATGTAAGTCAATCTTCAGTTCTTCAAATGTAAATGGAAAGCAGTAATCAGTTTGAAGTTAAAACAAGTATTGTCTATAGAACAGCTTTGGAAACAAGCTCTGTATGGAGCCTCAGACTTTTTGGCTCATACCACAAGGCTAACTGCTTGAGAGATGCAGTATATGACAATGGATTATTTAATTTGGCTTGTTTCAAACAGAAAAGATGACTAAATTGCTAAGGAAGCTTGCAGACCAGATAGCTGACATCATTTAGCACATCAAATAACTGATGTATTTATGGTTAGGAATTTTATGTACTCAGAGAAGTTAGATTCTATGTCTCCAAGATCTTTTTAGAGCATTTGTGTTAAAAGGGTACTGTATTTGAGGTGAAGTCACCTGAGTGACAGAGAAAGGGTACAAATGTAGAGTGCAGTTGAGGCCTATTAGGAATGGGGTAAGGAAACATCAATAAACACGGAGGAAACACTGTGAACTAGAATACATTCCTCTTGCTTTGGTTTCTGTGACAGACAGTTTGTTCGTCTGCCACTGGTTACCACGTATAGGAATTGTACCTGTTTTGAAATATTTTATCTTTTATGCTTTGTATTTTGGAAATATTCAAAATAAAAATCTTCTGAGGTTTAAATATAAACATTCTTAAAGCATATTTATGTATCACTGAAAATAAATTAACTACTTTATTAGCTGGAAATATCTTTTCCTTGGTAGGGAGAGGGACCCCACAGCTTGAATAGTGGGTATTGGCAGCGAAATTCACCTCAGAAAATACACAGAGAAGTAAACTAGTCTTTGAGGATTGGATCATTAGAGTACGATATCCCTTTAGTGAGAGTACTTGTGGCTATTTATATTGATAATGATTAAGGTTTTTCAATGTAGAACTTCACGGTCAGTGAACCCAATATCATCACAATAGAAATGTTCCCTCCTCCCACTGCCTGCCACTCTTCTTCAACCAGATCTACATGTTGCTTGCCTCCTCTTGCTCTACCCCTGTATACCAGCCAGCACCCGCTACCTTTTCAGTGCAGATGAAAGAATTTCAGTACAAAATGTTAACTGTCCATTGCCCTGGCCCACTGATTTCCTCCAGCAGTTGAGTTTCTTTTTGCTCTGGCTTCCAACTAAAAGGGCAAGCAACTCCAAATTTCTGGGTCTTAATATCTCTGAAAATCTATCCTGGGCCAAATATATTGATACTATATTATATATGTAGTATAATACACAGTAACTTAATGATTTTTTAAAATATATTGCACTATTCAACTTTCACAACATATATCAGTGATAATAAACCTGATACTGTGGACGCACTTTTGGGACCTCCGTGAATCACAGTCTGTTATTTATTTATTTTTTATAGTTTTGCTTGATTTGTTCTTTTTTCACACATTGGATGTTTGTCAGTTTTTGTGGGTTCTATTGTGTTTCCTTATTTTGTGGCTGCCTGCTAGAAGACTAATCTTAAGGTTGTATAGGGTATACATATTTTAATAATAATTTTACTTCAAACTTTGATTCTGATTTTGAATTTTTCCCTTTCAGTGTTCTTTTGAAGACCCTGACCTGGAGTTACATGCTGACTTTGGTTCTTTGCAGGAATGGAACCTCGGGGTTTCAGAACTACAGTCGTTCGGCACACCAAGGGTTCGGCCTGAGAGTCAGGCACAGATTTGGAAGCCTAAGATCTCGGGGCTCTGGAGACGGGTGGATCGAGTGTCAGTGTCACGACAGGGGACCTGTGTGTCATTGGGGGAGTCGGAAAATCTTCTGCAGTGTGCCCAAAGACCTGGGATCTTTGAGAACAGAGCTCAGAAAAAGTGACATAATGGACTTTTAACATTGTAAACCAGTGAGTTGTTTGTTATGTCTCCCCGCTCGCTGGGGAAAATACAGAGACACCTCCTCCTCCCTTATTAGGGAGAGAAAACCTGTGGTACGTTGAATCCCAGGTGAAACGCGAAGTCTTTGGGGTAACTTCAAGTTTGTGTCTTTGCTATTGCTTTGTTCACACTTGAGTGCTCGGTGGTGGGTGCTGATGCATTTTTTTTGCTAGTGAAGGGAAGGGGGATCGTTGCATGCTGCCGCTTATGCGCAGGAGGGAGAGGAGCCGGGGAGGGGGGTGGGGGGGGGGACTTTAGGGTTCTTACATTTAGCTGTCGGTCATTGTTTGGGGCACTCCTCTGATTTTGTGGATGTTTGCAAAGAAAAAGCATTTCGGGATGTATATTGTATACACTTCTCTGTCATTACATTGGACCTTTGAACCTTTAGTTCAGTATTGTGTCTCCTTGTTCCCTGGTTCTTAACCATCCCAGGCCAGTGGGAAGTTTCTCTTCATGCCCCATCCATATAATTCTTGATCTGAACAAACTACTTCTGATTCCACCAACCCCCCCCCAGCAACCTTCACCGTTTCAGAAGCATTCAGCAAAATCTGATCAGAAAATACACTGAAGACAGTTTAATTAGTTTGATTTTATTATAAACACCCATTGCAGCAAATAATCAGAACTTATCTTAGTGCCAGACAGTGAACTACATCTTCTCTGGGACAGAAGACACCCAAACTTCCATCAGGAACTATGCCATTCCAACCGTGCATGGCTATTTGTAGCCTTCAGTGAAATAACTACAACCACCATCAGCAGGAATATTCCTGTTACACCGCCGATTATCCAGAGGAGGGGTTTTGTGCCATGCCCTAGAATGTAAAAGCATTGGTTTAAATATTCCATTCATGGAGGGATTCAGGAAACACATAAACAAGAGCACAAGAACATAAGAAATAGAAGCAAGAGTTGGCCATCTGGCTTATGGAGCCTGCTCCGCCATTCAATAAGATCATGGCTGATCTGGCCATGGACTCATCTCCACCTACCTGCCTTTTCCCCATAACCCCTAATTCCCCCAATATGCAAAAATCTATCCAACCTTGCCTTAAATATATTTATTAAGGTAGCCTCCACTGCTTCGTTGGGCAGAGAATTCCAGAGATTCACCACTCTTTGGAAAAAGCAGTTCTTCATCTGCATCCCAAATCTACTCCTCTGAATCTTGAGCCTATGTCCCCTAGTTCCAGTCAACTATCAGTGGAAACAACTATCCTGCCTTTATTTTATCTATTACTTTCATAATTTTAATATGTTTCTATAACATCTCCTCTCATTCTTCTGGATTCCAGCGAGTACAGTCCCATGCGACTCAATCTCTCCCCACAGTTTAACTCCCTCATCTCGGGATTACTGCCTGTGCCACGCGACAGTGAGAGTAGGAATGCGATGAGGTGGAGGATAAATGCGTGGCTGAGGGATTGGAGCAGGGGGCAGGGATTCAAGTTTTTGGATCATTGGGACCTCTATTGGTGCAGGCGTGACCTGTACAAAAAGGACAGGTTACACTTAAATCCTAGGGGGACCAATATCCTGGCAGGGAGATTAGCGGGGGCTACTGAGGTGACTTTAAACTAGAATGGTTGGGGGGTGGGAATCAAATTAAAGAGGCTAGGCGTGAGGAGGTTAGTTCACAACAGAGGGATGGGAACCAGTGCAGAGAGACAGAGGGGTGTAAAGTGAGCGTAGAAGCAAAAAGTACAAAGGAGAAAAGTAAAAGTGGCAGGCCGACAAATCCAGGGCAAGCATTAAAAAGGGCTAAGAGAGTTGTAAAAGAGCGCCTGAAGGCTTTATGTGTCAATGCAAGGAGCATTCGTAATAAGGTGGATGAATTGAAAGTGCAGATTGTTATTAATGATTATGATATAGTTGGGATCACAGAGACATGGCTCCAGGGTGACCAGGGATGGGAGCTCAACGTTCAGGGATATTCAATATTCAGGAGGGATAGACATGAAGGAAGGGGAGGTGGGGTGGCGTTGCTGGTTAAAAAAGAGATTAACGCAATAGAAAGGAAGGACATAAGCCGGGAAGATGTGGAATCGATATGGGTAGAGCTGCGTAACACTAAGGGGCAGAAGACGCTGGTGGGAGTTGTGTACAGGCCACCTAACAGTAGTAGTGAGGTCGGAGATGGTATTAAACAGGAAATTAGAAATGTGTGCAATAAAGGAACAGCAGTTATAATGGGTGACTTCAATCTACATGTAGACTGGGTGAACCAAATTGGTAAAGGTGCTGAGGAAGAGGATTTCTTGGAATGTATGCGGGATGGTTTTTTGAACCAACATGTCGAGGAACCAACTAGAGAGCAGGCTATTCTGGACTGGGTTTTGAGCAATGAGGAAGGGTTAATTAGTGATCTTGTCGTGAGAGGCCCCTTGGGTAAGAGTGACCATAATATGGTGGAATTCTTCATTAACATGGAGAGTGACATAGTTAATTCAGAAACAAAGGTTCTGAACTTAAAGAGGGGTAACTTTGAAGGTATGAGTCGTGAATTAGCTAAGATAGACTGGCAAATGACACTTAAAGGATTGACGGTGGATATGCAATGGCAGGCATTTAAAGGTTGCATGGATGAACTACAACAATTGTTCATCCCAGTTTGGCAAAAGAATAAATCAAGGAAGGTAGTGCACCCATGGCTGACAAGAGAAATTAGGGATAGTATCAATTCCAAAGAAGTAGCATACAAATTAGCCAGAGAAAGTGGCTCACCTGAGGACTGGGAGAAATTCAGAGTTCAGCAGAGGAGGACAAAGGGCTTAATTAGGAAGGGGAAAAAAGATTATGAGAGAAAACTGGCAGGGAACATAAAAACGGACTGTAAAAGCTTTTATAGATATGTAAAAAGGAAAAGACTGATAAAGACAAATGTAGGTCCCCTGCAGACAGAAACAGGTGAATTGATTATGGGGAGCAAGGACATGGCAGACCAATTGAATAATTACTTTGGTTCTGTCTTCACTAAGGAGGACATAAATAATCTTCCAGAAATAGTAAGGGACAGAGGGTCCAGTGAGATGGAGGAACTGAGTGAAATACATGTTAGTAGGGAAGTGGTGTTAGGTAAATTGAAGGGATTGAAGGCAGATAAATCCCCAGGGCCAGATGGTCTGCATCCAAGAGTGCTTAAGGAAGTAGCCCAAGAAATAGTGGATGCATTAGTGATAATTTTTCAAAACTCGTTAGATTCTGGACTAGTTCCTGAGGATTGGAGGGTGGCTAATGTAACCCCACTTTTTAAAAAAGGAGGGAAAGAGAAACCGGGGAATTATAGGCCGGTTAGCCTAACGTCGGTGGTGGGGAAACTGCTGGAGTCAGTTATCAAGGATGTGATAACAGCACATTTGGAAAGCGGTGAAATGATCGGACAAAGTCAGCATGGATTTGTGAAAGGAAAATCATGTCTGACGAATCTCATAGAATTTTTTGAGGATGTAACTAGTAGAGTGGATAGGGGAGAACCAGTGGATGTGGTATATTTGGATTTTCAAAAGGCTTTTGACAAGGTCCCACACAGGAGATTAGTGTGCAAACT